>NC_135649.1:57032500-57657500 GCF_053574225.1 Canis aureus
TCAATTACTCATGTTTGAAAGCAATGCCTTTCCCAGGGTGTTGAACTGCTAATGTGCCAACAGGCATATGAAACCCACAAAACCATACCAACTGGCACCTTGGAGAAAGCTATTTCCATATGGCTTTCGTTTGCACATCCACAGAGTTCCAAGCATGCTTAGAAAACTATGACTATAGTTTGATTGATTCTATTGAGCTAAATTTGTTTGAAAGAGACAATCATATTACTTAATCTTGGTGCAACTGCAAAGTGATGGCAATTCAACAGACCTTCTTGCATTCGCGGCAAGTTTTAAAATTACACTAAAGATGAAGAATCATTCCTGAGCTTCAGCATAGTCAAAGCAGTTAAGTTAAAAATATTATCGGGGCAGCCCCGATGGCTTAGCGGTTTAGCACCACCTTCAGCCCAGGGCGAGATCCTGGAGGCCCTGGATCAAGTCCCACGTCAGGCTCCCTGCATGGAGCCTGCTTCTCCCTCTACCTGTGTCTCTGCCTCTCTCTCTCTCTCTGTTTCTAATAAATAAATAAAATCTTTTAAAAAATATATTCTCTTCAAGTTAATAGAAGGTAACCACTTATTTAGCATTGTATATTTAAGTAAGGGGAAAAAAAGTAAAATATATACCTGTGTGTATATACATGCATAATACCTGCATACACATACATAAGGATGGGGGAGGTGAAAACATCAAAGTGCAGTGGCTCATTCAGAACAGTAGCTATATAAGCTTATATAAGCTTAGCTTATAATATATATATAGATAGATAATATTGACAATTAGCCAATCTTAAAGTCTACTGGATGTTAGTTTTTGCTGAACATTAGCTAGAATATAGCAGTAACAGTGGGTTTATTCTATAAAAAATGTTATTTGCCTTTTATTTCAACTTGCAAAATCCTGCTTTCCTCCTAACAGATAGTACTAATATTATCTGTTAATATTAGGTGTATATTTCTTTTGTTGTAAAAATTTAATGCAAAACCTTATAAGATGCAGCATTTTTACTATCTGGAATGGGTGTAAGTAGTACTATAGAACAAAATATAAGGTGTACAAGTGGAATGTTATTCTCCTAGCTATAATTTAACCCGGAGTAAAATTATTTGAGCTGGATTCTGAATGAAAAGAATCTCTTGCAGGTTATCAGTTTCAGTTGACAACGTTAGCAAAATAATTGATACTCAATGTGTCCAATGCTCCAGCATTCAGAATTAAGTTCTTCAAGCCTTATTCAAATCTTCCACTTCTAAACCCTGTTAAACCTATGAGGGTTTTAATTATGCTTAAGAAGTTAACCCTAGTTATATTATAGTCAGAAAAAAATTATACAGACATATTTTCAGAATAATTCTTCATTAAAACAGTTAAACTGATTAAATAATATCTAAAATATTTAATTTTAAATAATGCATTGTAGTAGGGAGACAGGCAATATAAACTTACTATACCTGAAAAACTAGTGACATTTACCACTATAATGCTTTTGTCATACTCAACATAGGTCTTAAATGATAACTGCTATTTACAACTAAATACTGTCTTACAATATCTTTCTCTAAGTGTAGAGTAATGTATTATATCTGCCAAATGTCTCCAAAACAGGCATATTTCTCCCTTCTTTCAGAAAAAAAATGTTAAATGTTATGCCCAAATAACTTCTTTGCTGTTTTTTTTTCAGTCATATAGTTCAAATATTGGATAATGTCTTATTGAATGGGTATAAAACAGTTTTTCATTTCTTAGGCTTACTGTGGTAAATTCCTAAGTTCTTTTTGTTAATAAATTGATTTTTTATTAGTGTTCAATTTACCAACATACAGAATAATACCCAGTGCTCATCCCGTCAAGTGCCCCCCTCAGTGCCCGTCACCCATTCACCCCGAACCCCCGCCCTCCTCCCGTTCCACCACCTCTAGTTCGTTTCCCAGAGTTAAGAGTCTTTATGTTCTGTCTCCCTTTCTGATATTTCCCACACATTTCTTCTCCTTTCCCTCATATTCCCTTTCACTATTATTTATATTCCCCAAATGAATAAAAACATACACTGTTTGTCCTTATCCAATTGACTCATTTCACTCAGCATAATACCCTACAGTTCCATCCACGTTGAAGCAAATGGTGGGTATTTGTCGTTTCTAATGGCTGAGTAATATTCCATTGTATACATAAACCACATCTTCTTTATCCATTCATCTTTCGATGGACACCGAGGCTCCTTCCACAGTTTGGCTATTGTGGCCATTGATGCTATAAACATCGGGGTGCGGGTGTCCGGGCGTTTCATTGCATCTGAATATTTGGGGTAAATCCCCAACAGTGCAATTGCTGGGTCATAGGGCAGGTCTATTTTTAACTCTTTGAGGAACCTCCACACAGTTTTCCAGAGTGGCTGCACCAGTTCACATTCCCACCAACAGTGTAAGAGGGTTCCCTTTTCTCTGCATCCTCTCCAACATTTGTGGTTTCCTGCCTTGTTAATTTTCCCCATTCTCACTGGTGCGAGGTGGTATCTCATCGTGGTTTTGATTTGTATTTCCCTGATGGCAAGTGATGCAGAGCATTTTCTCATGTGCATGTTGGCCATGTCTATGTCTTCCTCTGTGAGATTTCTGTTCATGTCTTTTGCCCATTTCATGATTGGATTGTTTATTTCTTTGCTGTTGAGTTTAAGAAGTTCTTTATAGGTCTTGGAAACTAGCCCTTTATCTGATACGTGATATGCAAATATCTTCTCCCATTCTGTAGGTTGTCTTTTAGTTTTGTTGACTGTATCCTTTGCTGTGCAAAAGCTTCTTATCTTGATGACGTCCCAATAGTTCATTTTTGCTTTTGTTTCATTTGCCTTCGTGGATGTATCTTGCAAGAAGTTACTGTGGCCAAGTTCAAAAAGGGTGTTGCCTGTGTTCTCCTCTAGGATTTTGATGGAATCTTGTCTCACATTGAGATCTTTCATCCATTTTGAGTTTATCTTTGTGTATGGTGAAAGAGAGTGGTCTGGTTTCATTCTTCTGCATGTGGTTGTCCAATTTTCCCAGCACCATTTATTGAAGAGACTTTCTTCCAATGGATAGTCTTTCCTCCTTTATCGAACATTAGTTGACCATAAAGTTCAGGGTCCACTTCTGGGTTCTCTATTCTGTTCCATTGATCTATGTGTCTGTTTTTGTGCCAGTACCACACTGTCTTGATGACCACAGCTTTGTAGTACAACCTGAAATCTGGCATTGTGATGACCCCAGCTATGGTTTTCTTTTTTAAAATTCCTCTTGCTATTCGGGTCTTTTCTGATTCCACACAAATCTTAAAATAATTTGTTCTAACTCTCTGAAGAAAGTCCATGGTATTTTGATAGGGATTGCATTAAACGTGTAAATTGCCCTGGGTAACATTGACATTTTCACAATATTAATTCTGCCATTCCATGAGCATGTAATATTTTTCCATCTCTTTGTGTCTTCCTCAATTTCTTTCAGAAGTGCTCTGTAGTTTGTAGGGTATAGATCCTATACCTCTTTGGTGAGGTTTATTCCTAGGTATCTTATGCTTTGGGTGCAATTGTAAATGGGATTGACTCCTTAATTTCTCTTTCTTCGGTCTCATTGTTAGTGTAGAGAAATGCCACGGACTTCCGGGTATTGATTTTGTATCCTGCCACGCAACCAAATTGCTGTATGAGTTCTAGCAATCTTGGGGTGGAGGCTTTTGGGTTTTCTATGGACAGTGTCATGTCATCGGTGAAGAGGGAGAGTTTGACTTCTTCTTTGCCAATTTGAATGCCTTTAATGTCTTTTTGTTGTCTGCTGGGGCTAGGACTTCCAGTACTATGTTGAATAGCAGTGGTGAGAGTGGACATCCCTGTCTTGATCCTGAACTTAGGGGAAAGGCTCCCAGTGCTTCCCCATTGAGAATGATATTTGCTGTGGGCTTTTCGTAGATGGCTTTTAAGATGTTGAGGAATGTTCCCTCTATCCCTACACTCTGAAGAGATTTGATCAGGAATGGATGCTGTATCTTGTCTTCATTCAGCTGTTGAACCAGCTTTGTGTCCCGGGAATAAATCCTACTTGGTCATGGTGAATAATTTTCTTAATGTACTGTTGGATCCTATTGGCCAGTATCTTGTTGAGAATTTTTGCATCCATGTTCATCAGGGATATTGGTCTGTAATTCTCCTTTTTGGTGGGGTCTTTGTCTGGTTTCGGTTTTAAGGTGATGCTGGCCTCGTAGAACGAATTTGGAAGTACTCCATCTCCTTCTATCTTTCCAAAGAGCTTTAGGAGAATAGGTATGGTTTCTTCTTTAAACGTTTGATAGAATTCCCCTGGGAAGCCATCTGGCACTGGACTTTTGTGTCTTGGGAGGTTTTTGATGACTGCTTCAATTTCCTCCCTGGTTATTGGCCTGTTCAGGTTTTCTATTTCTTCCTGTTCCAGTTTTGGTAGTTTGTGGCTTTCCAGGAATGCGTCCATTTCTTCTAGATTGCCTAATTTATTGGCGTATACCTGTTCATAATATGTTTTTAAAATCGTTTGTATTTCCTTGGTGTTGGAGTGATCTCTCCTTTCTCATTCATGATTTTATTAATTTGAGTCTTCTCTCTCTTCTTTTTAATAAGGTTGGCTAATGGTTTATCTATCTTATTAATTCTTTCAAAGAACCAACTCCTGGTTCTGTTGATCTGTTCCACAGTTCTTCTGGTCTCGATTTCGTTGAGTTCTGCTTGAATCTTAATTAACTCTCTTCCTCTGCTGGGCGTGGATTCTATTTGCTGTTTTTTTTAGCTCCTTTTTGTGTAAGGTTAGCTTTTGTATTTGAGTTCTTTCCAGTTTTTTTTTTTTAAATATGGAACGCTTCACGAATTTGCGTGTCATCCTTGCGCAGGGGCCATGCTAATCTTCTCTGTATCGTTCCAATTTTAGTATATGTGCTGCCGAAGCGAGCACTCTTTCCAGTTTTTGAATGGATGCTTGTATTGTGATGTATTTCCCCCTTAGGACCGCTTTTGCTGCATCCCAAAGATTTGGCATGGTTGTATCCTCATTCTCATTAGTTTCCTTGAATCTTTTTAATTCTTCCTTAATTTCCTGGTTGACCCTTTCATCTTTTAGCAGGATGGTCCTTAACCTCCACGTGTTTGAGGTCCTTCCAAACTCCTTGTTGTGATTTAGTTCTAATTTCAAGGCATTTTGGTCTGAGAATATGCAGGGGACGATCCCAATCTTTTGGTATTGGTTCAGACCCGATTTGTGACCCAGTATGTGGTCTATTCTGGAGAAAGTTCCATGTGCACTTGAGAAGAATGTGTATTCAGTTGAGTTTGGATGTAAAGTTCTGTAGATATCTGTGAAATCCAACTGGTCCAGTGTATCATTTAAAGCTCTCGTTTCTTTGGAGATGTTGTGCTTAGAAGACCTATCGAGGGTAGAAAGAGCTAGATTGAAGTCACCAAGTATAAGAGTATTATTATCTAAGTATTTCTTCACTTTGGTTATTAATTGATTTAAATATTTGGCAGCTCCCACATTCGGGGCATATATATTGAGGATTGTTAAGTCCTCTTGCTGGATAGATCCTTTAAGTATGAGATAGTGTCCCTCTTCATCTCTCACTACAGTCTTTGGGGTAAATTTTAGTTTATCTGATATAAGGATGGCTACCCCTGCTTTCTTTTGAGGACCATTCGAATGGTAAATGGTTCTCCAACCTTTTATTTTCAGGCGGTAGGTGTCCTTCTGTCTAAAATGAGTCTCTTGTAGACAGCAAATAGATGGGTCCTGCTTTTTTATCCAGTCTGAAACCCTGCGCCTTTTGATGGGGTCATTAAGCCTGTTCACGTTCAGAATTACTATTGACAGATATGAGTTTAGTGTCATCATGATATCTATTCAGTCCTTGTTTTTGTGGATTGTTCCACTGAACTTCTTCTTAAAGGGGAATTTTAAGAGTCCCCCTTAAAATTTCTTGCAGAGCTGGTTTGGATGTCACATATTCTTTCAGTTCTTGCCTGTCTTGGAAGTTCTTTATCTCTCCTTCCATTTTGAATGAGAGTCTTGCTGGATAAAGTATTCTTGGTTGCATGTTCTTGTCATTTAGGACCCTAAATATATCCTGCCAGCCGTTTCTGGCCTGCCAGGTCTCTGTGGAGAGGTCTGCTGTTACCCTAATTCTCCTGCCCATAAAAGTCAGGTATTTCTTGTCTCTTGCTGCTTTAAGGATCTTCTTTTTATCTTTGGAATTTGCAAGCTTCACTATTAAATGTCGAGGTGTTGAATGGTTTTATTGATTTTAGGGGGGATCTCTCTATTTCCTGGATCTGAATGCCTGTTTCCCTTCCCAGATTAGGAAAGTTTTCAGCTAGGATTTGTTCAAATACATATTCTGGCCCTCTGACCCTTTCGTCGCCCTCGGGAACCCCAATTAAACATAGGTTTTTCTTCCTCAGGCTGTCGTTTATTTCCCTTAATGTATCCTCATGGTCTTTTAATTGTTTGTCTCTTTTTTCCTCAGTTTCCCTCTTTGCCATCAACTTGTCTTCTATGTCACTCACTCGTTCTTCCACCTCGTTAACCCTCGTCCTTAGGACTTCTAGTTTGGATTGCATATCATTCAATTGATTTTTTTTTTTTGCCTGATTGGATGTAAATTATGCACTCATGAAGTCTCTTCAGTCCTTTATGCTTTTTTTCTAGAGCCACCAGTAGCTGTATAATAGTGCTTCTGAATTGGCTTTCTGACATTGAATTGTAATCCAGATTTTGTAACTCTGTGGGAGAGAGGACTGTTTCTGATTCTTTCTTTTGAGGTGAGGTTTTCCTTTTAGTCATTTTGCTCAGTGCAGAGTGGCCAAAAACAAGTTGTCTTGGGAGAAGGAGAAAAAGAGAGGTGAGAAAGAAGGAAAGAAAAGAGAAAAAAGAAAAAAAAAGGAAGAAAAAAAGAAGAAAAAAGAAGAAAAAGAAAGGAAAAAAAGAGTGGGGGAAGCAATGTGAAATCAGAAGGCAAAAAAAAAAAAAAAAAAAAAACAAACCACGGGGGAGTATCTTCTGATTCTGTATACTTTAAGTCCCTTGACTTCCCCTGGAACTTGTCCGTCTAGCTGGTCTTCTGGGGGAGGGGCCTGTTTTGCTGATTTTCAGCTGTTAGCACTTGGGGGAGCTGCTCTGCCCCCCGCCTGGTGCAGGGCTCAGTGGGGGTTGTTTACCCCGTGAGGCCCCAGGAGGAACAACCTCAGTGGCGGGGCCAGCTCTGGAGCCCTGGATTCAGCTCCCGCAGTAACTACGGAGCTCTCCGTCCAAAGGGGCCTGGAGGCTCCGGGGCAGGGCCGCTGATCTGCTCAGCTCGAGTCAGGAGCGTCCTTGCAGTCCTGGGCCCTCCCGGCCTTTGCCTGTCCCGGGGGGAGGCCGGATCCTGGGCTGTGTCCCCAGTCCCCAGTGCTCCCGTCCTGCGCTGTTGGATTCTTGTTCCCGGCCCAGCAGCCGCCTCCGCGGAGCCGCCCACTGCCCTCAGCCAGTCGGAGCTGCTTCCAGGACCGCGCAGCCCCCTCCGCGCAGAGCCGCTACCGAAGCCCCTCCGAGCTGCTCCCGGGTCCCGCCGTGCACGTGCTGCAGCCCTTTAGGGAGCTCGGCTGCGTGGTATGTTGCACTCTCCTGGGCACGCAGGTGTCTGTTAGTGTCCCAGGGAGCCTGAGGACATCCCCGCCCTCCTGGAGTCCTGCTTTAACTCCCTGCAGGCCCCTTTCTGTCCGGGAAGGTTGGTGCAGCTCCTGCTTCTTGGGGACGGTGCTCTCCTGTCCTGGGGACACTCGCCCCGGCCTTAGCCCGGCTCCTCGCGGGGCCCCTCCCCCTGGGATGCCTTTTGTTTCTTTATTTCTTTTTCCCCCCCGTCTTCCTACCTTGATAGAAGCAGGAACTCTTCTCACTGTAGCATTTCAGCTCTTCTCTCTTTAAATCTCAGGCCGAATTCATAGATTTTCAGGATGATTTGAAGGTTATCTAGGTAATTTGATGGGGACAGGTGATTTGGGGACCCTACTCTTCTGCCATCTTGCCCCTCCCTCAATTCCTAAGTTCTTAAAGAAAGAAAAATGTTTCCTTAGTAAAAAAAAAAAAAAAAAAAAAAAAAGAGAGAGAGAAAAGCAAAGCAGAATTCAAACCAAGGGGAATTCAAGTTCTGTTAATAAATAAAGCTGCCATAAATCAAATAATAAGACTGACAGTTTATCAAGTATAGTTCAATCTATTCTAAGTTACTCATTATTCTAAACATTAATTAAAACCATCAAAATTCTAGAGGAGAACACAGGCAGTAATGTCTTTGACATAGGCCACAGCAGCTTCTTACTAAATATGTCTTCTGAAGCAAAGGAAACAAAAGCAAATATAAACTATTGGGACTTCATCAAGATAAAAAACTTCTGTGCAACAAAGAAAATAATCAAAAAACCTGAAAGGCAATCTTTCCAATGGCCAACAGATATAAAAAAGAAGCTCAACATCACTCATCATCAGGGAAATACAAATGAAAACTATAATGAGCTATCAATTCATACCTGTCAGAATGTCTAAAATTAACACAGGAATCAACAGATGTTGGTGAGGATGTGGAGAAAGGAGAAGCCTTTTACACTGTTGGTAGGAATGCAAACTGGTGCAGCCAATCTGGAAAACTGTATGCAGGTTTCTTTTTTAAAAAAAAAATTTATTGGAGTTCAATTTGCCAACATATAGCATAACACCCATTGCTCATCCCAAGTGCCCCCCTCAGTGCCCATCATCCAGTCACCCCAACCCCCCACCCACCTCCCCTTCCACTACCCCTTGTTCATTTCCCAGAATTAGGTGTCTCTCATGTTTTGTCACCCTCACTGATATCTTCACTCATTTTCTCTCCTTTCCCTTTATTCCCTTTCACTAATTTTTATATTCCCCAAACAAATGAGACGATATGTTTATCCTTCTCCGAATGACTTATTTCACTGTATACAGGTTTCTTAAAGAATTAAAAATTCTTTAAGAAACAACATAGAACAACCCTATGACCCAGCGATTGAACTTCTAGGTATTTGTCAAATGATACAAAATACTGAATCAAAGGGACACTTGCACTCCAATATTTATAGCAGGTTTATCAACAATAGCCAAATTATGGAAAAAGCCCAAATGCCCAACAATGTCCATCAACTGATGAATGGATAAAGAAACTTGATATAAGTTACTCAGCCATAAAAAGAATGAAATCCTGCCATTTGCAATAATGGGGATGGAGCTAGATAGTATTATGCTAAATGAAATAAGTCATTCAGAGAAAGACAAATACTGTATGATTTCACTCATATGTGGAATTTAAGAAACAAAACAGATGAACACAGTGGAGAGAAAGGGAGGCAAGTCATGAAACAGACTCTAAACTATACAGAAAAAACTGAGGGTTGCTGGAGAGGAGGTGAGTGGGGGGATGGGTTAAATGGGTGGTGGATATTAAGGACGGCACTTGTGATGAGCACTGAGTGTTATATGTAAGTGCTTAATTACTAGATTCTACACCTGAAATTAATGTTACATTCTATGTTAACTAATTGGAATTTAAATACTTTTTTAAAAGTAGTGAATTAAAAGCTATTGTAAGTCAAAGTAAAGATGAATAAAGTCTCTCAAACATTCATTATAAATAAAATATTAAGGTGGAAAAACAATATTTTCAGTGGTCTAAGTTTATTTTTAAATATATCTTTTTTTATTTTTAAATATATCTTAAGGATAAAGAGAGTGTGAAATATTTTATGCTAAGAATGTATGAGCTGAATGAGATATCTCTTCAGTTTAGAGAATATTTTTATATACTAGCTTCAATAGTTATAGAAACAATCAATAAATTTAATTCCAGTTCTAACCATATCATTGGATTAAAGAAAAACTAGCTCACTTTTGCTTTAGTAAAAATAATAATGATAATAATATGGAGGAATGGATCCTACAGATTAGTAAGGCTTACTGAGTTTTTACATAATGATTTGGCTTAATTCAAATCCTTATTGTAGATAATAACAAAGAGTTAGACTAATGACTAAATTATGGCACTGTGCTAAAATATCTTGTGTTTTGATATATAACATGTGCTTAAATTAAGCATAATATTCTTCCACACTGTATTTTCATTTCATTTTCTCTGTATATTTTATATCTAACAAAAGTGCCCTAAAACTAACTTATGCAATAAATATGCTCTATATTTGTCTTCCAGAATCTGATGACATTATATGACATATCACTAGCTGTACAACTTCTGTGTTGAAAAAGACATCACCTAACAAGAAAGATAAATGCTCTATCCATGGTGAAACTCTATCATATGTAGTTTAGGCAAGAAGATAATTGAAAATGACAAGAAGTATGTCAATTAAAATATAGAGATTTTAAAAGTGCTCAAATGCATAGATTGATAATCCACACTGTGTTAAGTATTTTCTAAATTATAACTTTAAGGAAGGTCATAATTCTTGCCCCAGGCACATATCAAAATGAAGTCCTTTTACCACTATTTGGCAACAGTCTCACCATAAACACCATCAATTTTGCTGTCCACAACCCTGTTTCATTCAAAATAAGATTAACATGCTACATCAGAATATCTATTGAATCTCTAACTTACTGAGAGCTTCAGTCAGGATAAAAAGAGACAGATACTGTTAAATTCCCATTGTTGTAATTGGAGGACAAGACAGTAAATTTTCAATTATTCATTTGATATGGAAAATATTTACTGAATTATTAATTACTAATTCATTTTTATTTATTGAATTATTAATTATTTGCTCTTGACCAGTATTCAGTATAGATATAGTAGAATTTGGAAACTGTATAGACACACACATGCACACAAATAATATGTTTATATACACATTTTCACATGGCCCATGGTAAACTCTTAAAAGTTTATTGAATGACTTAGTTATTTAATCTACTCCAATTTTCCACAGGCAACTCCCTAAAGATTTATTGTCATAGCTCCCTTACCAGCAATGCTATCTTTATGATACTCATTGGGGGATGGGAATTAAAATGGAAGACCCCAAAATATGTCTTATTTCAACTGCTAGTCCTTATCTCTGTTTCCACCCTCCCCTCCTAAACCACATAAGCTAAATAAAGAGGAAAGTCTTTAATTTCCAACATATTAGACAATATCACATTATAACTATCTTTTGGGTTGTATTGGACTTTGAATGCCAGTCTTCAATATGCTGAGAAGATACACTCCCTGACCTTGTTTGCGGGAGTGAATTAATTGCTGGGAGTAACAAGCTTAGAATTGACATATAGAATGATATTCGACAGATGTTTTCACTAGAAATGAGATTAGTTTGTATATTTAGCAAAATGCTCAAAACAAAAAAATTGGGAATGTGCCCACTAGCTTTCAGCTGACATCAAAGTGAACAGATGTCACTTAAAACTCCTTTTAGGGTGTTAGGCCCTCTGCTGGATGAATGGATAAAGAAGATGTGAGATTACATATATGGAGTATTTATGGAATAATGGAATATTACTCAGCCATAACAAAACTGATGAACATAGGGGAAGGGAAGGAAAAAAAAAAACAGGATAAAAGCAGAAAAGGATACAGACCTTGAGACACTCTTAACTATAGAGAACAAACTGAGGGTTGCTGGAGGGGAGGTGGATGGGGGCATAGGGTAATTGGGTGATAGGCAATGAGGAGGGCACTTGATGTAATGAGCACTGGTGTTATATGCAACTAATGAATCACTAAATTCTACGCTTAAATTCATAATGCACAATATGTTAACTAATTTGAATTTAAATAAAACAAAAAATGGAATAAAGACAAATGGTAGATGGCATACCAAGAAATTATAACAAGAAAATAACAAGATGAATAAAATGAGGAATACTTTACAGAGTATCAAATACAGCCAAACAAAGAGGAGAGCTCCCCAGATGATACATATTTAGAACAATCTGTAGTCAACAATACTCCAATACCAAATTTAAATTAGTGGCTTTATACATTTCACAGTATGTTGTCTATATTCTATTTCATTACCCAAGCACTGATGAACTTTACCCATAACCTTTCAATAGTTATTGTACGTTTATAGATTGAAGATACTATTCAAATAAGAATGCAATAACCAAGCGTTCCTCAGGTAATTCTTTCACATTTTTCTCTCTCTTTTTTAATTTGAGTATAATTTACATACAGTGTTATATTCATTTCAGGAGTGCAATTTAGTGATTTGACAAGTTTACACATTATACTATGTTTAACACAAGTGTAGCTTCCATCTGTCCTGTGACATCATTATTATAATATCATTGACTGTGTTTCTTATGCTGTGCTTTTTATTCTTGTGACTTATTCATTCTATAACTGAAAGCCTGCAGCTCCCTTGCCCTTTCATCTATTCTGTTCAACACCTGCCACCTTCCCCTCTGACAACCATCAGTTTGTTCTCTGTACGTATAGATCTGATCTGATTCTGCTTTTTCTTTCTTCATTTTTTCCTTTAGATTTCACATATGATTGCAATCATATGGTTTGTACTTCTCAGTCTGACTTATTTCACTTAGCATAACACCCTCTAGCTCCATTCATGTTGTTCCAATGACACAACCTCATCTTTTCTATGGCTACATAATATTCCATTGTGTATATGTTACACATTCTCTTTATCCATTCACCAACCGATGGACAATTAAGTTGCATCTATATCTTAGTTATTGTAAATAATGCTGCAATAAGCAGAGGGATGCATATATAGTTTTGAATTAGTGTTTTCATTTTCTATGGATAAATACCCAAAAGGAGAATTATTTCTATTTTTAATTTTTTGAGGAAACTTCATACCGTTTTCCACAGTGGCTATATAAATTTACATTCCTACCAACAATGCATAACTGTTCTTTTTTCACCATATCCTTACCAACACTTGTTATTTCTTGTAATTTTGATTTTGATCATTCTAACTGGTGTAAGGTGACATATTGTGCTTTTGATTTGTATTTTCCTGATGATTAGTGATGCTAAGCAGTTTTTCATGAGTTTGTTGGCAATTTCTCTATCTTCTTTGGAAAACTATCTATTCAGGTCCTCTGTTATTTTTGAATTGGATTATTTGCTTTTTTGGTGTTAAATTCTCTAAGTTTTTATATAATTTGGATGTGAACCCCTTATCAGTTAAAAAATTTGCAAATATATTCTCCCATTCAGTAGGTTGCCTTACGGTTTTGCTGATGATTTGCTTCACTGTGCAAAAGCTTTTTATACTGATGTACTCCCAATAGTTAATTTTTAAATTTTATTTACTTGCCTTAGGAGACAGATCTAGAAAAATGTTGCCGGCCAATGTCAGAGAAATTACTGCCTGTGTTGTCTTCCAAGATTTTTATGGTTTCATGTTTCATGTTTAGGTCTTTAATTCATGTTGACTTTATTCTTGTGTATGGTGTTAGAAAGTAGTCCAGTGCCATTTTTAACATATAGCTGTCCAGTTTTCTCAGTACTATTTGTTGAAGAGACTGTCTTTTTCCCATTGCATATTTTTTCCTCCTTTGTCATAGATCAATTGACCATACAGTCATAGGTTTATTTCTGGGCTCTCTGTTCTGCTCCATTAAATATCTCCACTTTTGTGCCAATATCATACTGTTTTAATCACTATAGACTTGTAGGGCAGTCCCGGTGGCCCAACGGTTTAGTGCTGCCTGCAGCCCAGGGTATGATCCTAGAGACCCAGGATAGAGTCTGACATTGGGCTCCCTGCAAGTAGCCTGCTTCTCTCTCTGCCTGTGACTCTGCCTCTCTCTCTCTCTTTCTCTGAATAAATAAATAAAATCTTAAAAAAAAAGAACTGTCTTACTATAGACTTGTAGTATATCTTGAAATCTGGTATCCTGATACCACCAGCTTTGTTTTTCTCTCTCAGGATTGCTTTGGTTATTTGAGGTTTTCTGTGGTTCTATACACATTTTATTCTAGTTTTGTGAAATACATTGTGGCATTTTGATAGGTATTACATTGAGTCTTTGGAAATCAATCAACACCTTATACCATAGTGACGAAACGAAGGATAAAAATCATATTATCAACATAATAGATGCAAAAAAAGAATTTGACAAGAATCAACATCCATTCATGATAAAAAAAATCAACAAAGTGGGGTTAGAAAGAACAAACCTCAGCATAATCAAGACTGTATATGAAAAACCCACAGCTAACATATTCAATGCTGAAAAACCAAGAGCATTCCCTCTAAGGTCAGAAAGAAAACAGGAATGTCCACTCTCACC
This sequence comes from Canis aureus, assembly GCF_053574225.1. Taxonomy (NCBI): domain Eukaryota; kingdom Metazoa; phylum Chordata; class Mammalia; order Carnivora; family Canidae; genus Canis; species Canis aureus. The sequence continues at coordinate 57,046,813 of NC_135649.1, forward strand.
ACTTTTATTCAACATTGTACTATAAGTCCTTGATGCAGCACTCAGAAAAGAAAAAGAAATAAAAGGCATCCGTATTGGTAAAGAAGAAATTAAATTGTTACTATTTGCAGATGACATGATACTATACATAGAAAATCCTAAAGACTCCATCTAAAAACTACTAGAAGTATTAAACAAGTTCAGTAAAGTGGTAGAATACAAAATTAATAGCCAGAAATTGGTAGCATTTCTATACACTAATAATGAAGTAGCAGAAGGAGAAATTTTAAAATACCATTTACAATTACACCAAAAAGAATAAAATACCTTAGAATAAACTTAACCAAAAAGATGAAAGTCCAGTATCTGTACTCTAAAAGTTATAAAACACTGATGAAAGAAATTTAAGATGACATAAGCAAGTGGAGATATTTTATGCTCATGGACTGGAAGAATTAATATTGTTAAAATATCATATTACCCAAAACAAATCACATTTTTCATTCTTAAGCAGAATTGGAATTTTATAATCACTTGTGGTTCCTGATAACAAGAAACAGTATTAGGTATCTGATGCCAATTCCCTTAACATGCAAAAAATAACTTGAAGAAGGCTCATTAACTATAATATGTCTATCATTGCAAAGTACTACCACTTTTAGCATCCAACAATTCACCCATGTAGTCTACTACTTTTGTCTGTAATGTTAGCTTTGCATTTAGATTACACAGCTATGGGGAACCACATAACACAATCTTCAACTACTCCAACCCTTGCTTCAAATTAGCAAAATGAAATATGTTTCTCAAGGTTTTTCATGGTTACCTTCAAGGATCATGGTATAGGAAATCACTGACATATAGGCAAAACAAATATATTATCCCAGATTTGTATTCTGTATAGACTACCCCAACTGCAAAGTCCTTCAGGTCATCTGTCCAGAAAAAAAAAAAAACATTGAAAAAGAATATATTAAAGCAAAACTTCTATTGAGAAAAAAATGGAAAACTCTTTCTGAGGTAATAAATACTTCAAACTATCTCTTAAAAGCCAAAGGGAGTCAAGTCAGAGCATGGAAGGCTTAAGACATCAACTTGATATTCCAGAATATTATATACTTACCTCTTCCAAGGTTGTCAAAATTATGGCTAATTTCATTGGACTGGTGCCCCTTACTTGAAAGAGCCTATAGGTATCTGTCATAATCTATGGTATCTGAATGTGAACTCTGCTGCTTAGGAATGTCACAAGTTCAAAGACATCGTGTTGAGTGCTCCAAGCATCTAAAAATGACAAGATGGACACCTCAGGCTCCTTTCAAAACTGAGTTGCTAGGAACATGCTAGTATACCTGTGAGTGTCAAGACAGATGGTTCACAAGGGAGGCAGATGTAGCTCAATCTCTGTTTTGGACATGGATATCCATGCAAATCTCTGTCCCTACTTCTTTCCTTGAAAGGATAAAAGAGTTCCATGTATACTCCAAATCCCCATTTGTGGTTTCTAATTTAGTGGAATTTTATGACATTGTCAAATATTTTGCTATTTGTCCTTCTATATGAACATAAAACTGTACTATATTTCAGGTTTTATATTTTCACTAGAGTAAAAATCAAATACTGTCATGGAAAAATCCTTGAGAAAAACTATCCATATTTCTTACAGAGAAAAACAGCAATATAAATTTATAAAAATTACTTAGTTTTGAAATATGATTGGTACTTAGAAGTCAAGAAAATACTGAGTTCAGCTCTGTTCTTAATAGTATATATTTCTGGGGTGCCTGGGTGGTTAAATTGGTTAAGTGGCTGCCTTCGACTAAGGTCATGATCCCAGGGTCCTGGGATGGAGAACAGGGATTGGGCTCCCTGCTCTGTAGGGAGTCTGCTTCTCCCTCTCTTTCTGCCCCTTCCCCTGCTCATGTGCACACTCTCTCTGTCTCAAATAAGTAAATAAAATCTTTAAAAATAGTATATATTTCTTTTTCTTGGGATCCCTGGGTGGCGCAGCGGTTTGGCGCCTGCCTTTGGCCCAGGGCGCGATCCTGGAGATCCGGGATCGAATCCCACATCGGGCTCCCGGTGCATGGAGCCTGCTTCTCCCTCTGCCTGTGTCTCTGCCTCTCTCTCTCACTGTGTGCCTATCATTAATAAATAAAAATTAAAAAAAAAAGTCTTTCCTTTAAAAAAAATAGTATATATTTCTTTTTCTTAAGAGACTTTGATTTTCAGACATTTTAATCCATTGTAGGTCTTTCTATTCTTAACAGTCAAAAGCTATTTGTCCTTCTATGATCTATCTATGGCTATCCCCAATCTTTAACTATACCTATCTTACAACATTTACACTTCTCTTTTATTTAAGTAATAAATACATAAATGCACATGTTATTTCTCCCACTAGATTCATCAGAGGTTAACAGGAACAAATTCTGTGTCTACATATATTCCTACAATGCCCAGTACAGTTTTTTAAATATTATCGTATACATGAAACATCTGAAATTAATGATGTACTATATGTTGGTTAATTGACTTTAAGTAAAAATATAATTGTAGATATATAATGGGCTGAAAGATAGTTAACATGTTTCTCAGAGCACACTAGTTAACAGGATTGCTCAAGGAATAGGATATTGTAGTTCATGTCTGTAATTGAGCTTTACTATCAGAATCAGTTCAAAAGTGACAGGTTAAATTATGCTTAAAGTCTTGAGGTTTAATAACTTTCCAAAATGTGTTTGAGCAATTTCCTAGTTTTGTAAATATAAGTTTATAACAAAATAAGATTTCTCTCAGATGAGCAAAGATCTTGCTATAGCTTACATCATTACTCTGAACATAGTTAACCATTGTGCCATACTAGACATGCACAGAGTGAATTAAATTTAAATGAAGTGAGTACTGATTTCAAGAAATTTCTTGAATCATATTATCATGCCATGTCCTCCTCAAAGATAAATAGAATTACACAGAGAAATTTGTTTAATTGAGGATTTAAAGTATTGACTTTTCAGTTAATCATGGCTTTGTTGTACCATTACCAAGTATTTCTTGCCAGCTCCATAAATGAGCAAGATATCCAAATACCATTTAAAAACATATACTATGCAAATATATATATGTATGTGTACATATGCATATATGTGTGTATATGCAATCACTGTGATAAGAAACAGTTTACAGTGTAAATAGGCATCCTGCAATTCTTCATGGAAGTTGTGGACTTGTGCATTTATTTGTAAAAAGGATAAAGAAAGTATTAAGTGAGCAATATGTGTGCTAATCCCCTCTTGACAAAAATGTTCTCATTGAAATGGGAAATTCATATAATGCCAACTGACTTTCTAATTTCAGTTTTGTATTCTCTGTACATCATCTGCACAGATTTCACCATATGCATTCTTCTTTTGTGTCAATGTAATGCAAAAATATGACAACCAAAATATCAGTCCCAAGGAAGGAATGTGCTCTATTTTAAGGAAAATATTTGTTTGTACAAAAATACATCGAAAAGAAGTATAAAGAAACTATTCAAATTCTTGGAGGGGTGCCAGGAAGATGGCAGAGCTAGGAGAACCCTAAGCTCATTCCATCCTATGTTTACAAATAAATATCACTCATATCCAAGTAAATAAACCAGAAAACAATCCAAAGACTAGCAGAACAAACTCCACAACTAAAGGTAGAGAAGAAGCCACATCAGAGACTTTAAGAAGGGCAAAAATGGTGAGCAGGAGCTGCCTGCAGGAGGGAGGAAACTGCTGTTCCAAAGAGGGAAAAACACCAGGGAGCCCACACAGGAGACACAAACCCCCCTAACATCCAGCCGTGAAAACCAGAGAGGCTGAAGTCTGTGAGTTTTTATTACTAGCAGGACTTGGAGGCTGGAGCTTTAAAGTCAGCAACATTAGCAATGGGTGAGCCATGAGGGCAAGTGTTAGCCAGGTTCCCACCATTAAAGAGACAACAGCTCAAGAAGAGATTTGTTCCTTCTTGAAGGGACAGCTTGCACAATGTGAGGGAGATCTGTCTATACTGATTTCAGAGCATGTTGGGGGACTGCTTTGGGAACAAAGAGCTGATAGTCACCATTTTTATCCCCCAACTCGCAGCATAATCAGAAAGCCACTTGCAGAGGCAGTGCTGCACCAGACACTTGATATCTAAACTGTTGCCAGAGTGCCATTCCCACAAGTTCTCCAGAGAGCTCCCCCACTCCAAGCCTGCTTGACTTGGCCCTTGACTCAGCACAATTTTTGTTAATGTTGTACACCCCACCCAGCTGCCACACACAGATGTGGCTTTCCTCAACCACTGCACTCCATGCACACAGCCACCATGCACACAGAAGTCAGATGGTGCAACCAACCACCTGATGCACAGACACTGTGCCCAGTCCCTGTGTACACAAAGGTTATGGGCCCTTGTCCTATTGTGCACCACGCCCCCAGACGCAGTGCTTCAGGGAATCACCTAGGACTAGCTGCTCATTGCAAATTTTCCTAACACTGGCACCTCAACCCTGAGCCCTTCTGCTTTCATTCCCCAACAGAGCCAGCCTGCCCAGATCTCACTAGCATCACAGAGAGCAAACACAACCTATAACATGAAAAGCCAGGGCACAAAGCTGCTGTTTGGCACAATTTAACTTCTCCATCGACAGCATTAACAGAGGATCACCTGCAGGAAGCAGCCCAGCACCAACATTGGTTGCTTCCTTGTTTAGACCAAGCCCTGAGCTCAAGTTAGACTACCCTTCTCAGTCAAGCTTGCTTCAGTCCAAGCCCAGGGGTCCCCTCCCCAGAAGGCAAGCAAAAACTTTTGCCCATACAACTTCACCAAAGGTGGAATAAGTGATATGTCTCATTTAACAAGCAGACCAGAACACATCTAGTGAAAACATACAACATTCATGCAAGGGATCAGAAACTATTGACAGCATGCGATGAGGTCTTCTGCGAACAACTGGCCTGAAGGATAAAGCATCCAAAACAAAACAGTACAGGGCATGCAACACATACTAGAGGAACCCCTGAAGTGCCATGTCCTGGGCACTACAGGAATTTGTCTTCTTAAGGACATTACTTTCCAGAGCAGCAGACATAACTGGATTTTCTAATGCAAAGAAGAAGGCAGAGACTTAGAAAAAATGAAAAGATTGAGGAATTTATCCCAAATGAAAGAACAAAATAAGGCCATGGCCAGAGTTCTAGTGAAATAGATATGTTACAAGTAAGATGGATAATTTAAAGCAGGGGATCCCTGGGTGGCTCAGCAGTTTAGCGCCTGCCTTTGGCCCAAGGCGTGATCCTGGAGCCCCAGGATCGAGTCCCACGTTGTGCTCCTTGCATGGAGCCTGCTTCTCCCTCTGCCTGTGTCTCTGCCTCTTTCTCTATATGTCTATCATGAACAAATGAATAAATAAATCTTTAAAAAATAAAAAAGATAATTTAAAGCAATTATCAGAAAGATACTAAATGGACTTGAGAAAAGAATACAAGACTTGAATTGGATCCTTACCACAGAGAAAATAAAATTAAAAAGAATCATCCAGAAATGAAGAATGCAATAAAAGAGATTGGAAACAAGCTTGATGCAATTAAGAAGAGGCTAGAATAAGTAGAGGGAAAAAATAGTGACATAAAAGACAAAATAATGGAAAATAATGAAACTGAACAAAAGAAAGAAGAATTATATAGCATGAGAATACACTTAGGGAAATCAGGAACTATATAAAATATACTAACATTTGTATAATAGGAGTCCAAAATGAAAAAGACAAAGAAAAGGAAGTAGAAAATATATTTGAAGAAAAAAATAGCTGAAAACTTCCCTAATCTGGGGAACAAAAAGTCATACAGATCCAAGAGGAACAAAGACCTCCCTTCAAATCAAGAAAAGCAGGCCAAACCAAGACTTGTTATAATTAAATTTATAAAATGCAGTTATAAACAACAATAAATAAAAGAGCAAAAGAAAAGAAGTTCTTAACTTATAAAGGAAAACCCATAAGGCTGCTCAGAGATTTCTCAACAGTAACTTGGAAAGACAGAAGGGAAGGGCATGATACATTCAAAGTGCTGAAAGGAAAAATATGCAACCAAGAATACTCTATCCAGCAACACTATCATTCAGAATAGAAGGTGATATAAAAAGTTTCCCAGACAAACAAAAACTAAACGAGTTCATGACCACTAAAACAGCCCTACAAAAAATATTAAAGGATACTCTTTGGGTAGAAAAGAGACAACTAAATTGACAAAGACAAAAAAGGATCAAAGAAAGTCTCCAGAAAAAATGACAAAATAAGTTATAAAATGGCGATAAATACATATCCATCAGTAATTACTTTTAATGTAAATGAACTAAATGCTCCAATCAAAAAATACAGGGTGTCAGAATGGACAAAAAAAAACAACACCGGGATCCCTGGGTGGCGCAGCGGTTTGGCGCCTGCCTTTGGCCCAGGGCGCGATCCTGGAGACCCAGGATCGAATCCCATGTCGGGCTCCCGGTGCATGGAGCCTGCTTCTCCCTCTGCCTGTGTCTCTGCCTCTCTCTCTCTCTCTCTCTCTCTCTCTGTGTGACTATCATAAATAAATTAAAAAAAAAAACACCCATCTATATTCTGCTGAGGAGACTCATTTCAGACCTAAAGACACCTGCAGATAGAAAGTGAGGAGATCAAGAAATTTTTATCCTGCAAATGAATGTCAAAAGAAAGCCAGAGTAGCAATACATACATGGGACAAACTAGACTTTATTTTTTTAAGATTTTTATTTATTTGTTTGACAGAGAGAGAGGAAGAAGCAGGATCCCTGCTTAGCAAGGAGCCTGATGTAGGGCTTGATCCCAGGACTCTGGCATCATGACCTAAGCTGAAGGCAGGCCCTTAACCAACTGAGCTACCCAGGTACCCCCAAACTAGACTTTAAAACAAAGAATGTAACAAGAAATAAAGAAGGGCACTATATCATAACAAAGGGAACCATCAAACAAAGAGATTTAAAATTGTAAATATTTATGCCCACAATATGGGAATATCCAATTATATAAAACAATAACAAACATTAGGGAACTAATTGAGGATAACACAATAATAGTAGGAGAGTTTAACACCCCAGTTACATCAATGGACACATCATCTAAACAAAAAAATCAAAAAGGAAACAATGGCTTTGAATGATATACTGAACCAGATGGACCTAACAGATACATTCAGAACACTCCATCCTAAAACAGCAGAATACACATTCTTTTCAAGTGCACATAGGACATTCTCCAGAATATATCAAATGTGAGGTCACAAATTAGGCCTCAACAAATAGAAAAAGACTGAATACAAGGTGCCTGGGTGGCTCAGCAGTTAAGCATCTGCGTTCGGCTCAGGGCATGATCCTGGAATTCCAGGATCAGGTCCCACGTCAAGCTCCCCACGGGGAGTCAGATTCTCCCTCTGCCTATGTTTCTGCCTCTTTCTGTGTGTCTCTTATGAATAAATAAATAAATCTTTAAAAAAAGAAAAAGACTGAATACATACCATGCAACTTTTCTAACCACAATGTGAATGGCTCAACCAGGAAATCAAAGAAGAAATTAAAAAATACATGGACACAACTTAAAATAAAAACACAATGGCCCCAAATCTTTGAGATATTGCAAAAAGGGTCCTATAAGGGAAGTACAGAGAAATAAAGGCGTACCTCAAGATGCAATAAAAATCTCAAATGAATATCCTCATATTATATCCAAAGGGACTATAAAAAGAAACACAAAAGCAATGGAAGGAAGGAAATAAAAAAGCCCAAAGCAGAAATAAGGGAGATAGAAACTAAAAACAAAACAAAACAAAACAAAACAATAGAACACGTCAAAGAAACATGAAGCTGGTATGATAAAAAATTAATAAAATTGATAAATTTCTCACTAGAATTATCAAAAAGAAAGTAGAAAGGAACTAAATAAATAAAATCACAATTAGGAGGAGAAATAACAACCAAAACCACAAAAATGAAATTATAAGGAACTATTATGAAAAACCATATGCCAGCAAATTGGACAACATGGAACAAATGGATAAATTCCTAGAAACATATAAACTACCAAAATTGAAACAAGAAGAAATAGGAAGTTTGAATAGACTGATAACCAGCAAATAAATTGAGCCAATAATAAAAAAACTCCCAACAAACAAAAGTCACAGGCCAGATGGCTTAAAGGAGAATTCTACCAATCATTTAAATAAGTTAATAATTATTCTCCTGAAAATGATCCAAAAAATAGAAATGTAGGTAAAACTTCCAAATTCATTCTATGATGTCAGAATTACCCTGATACTAAAACCAGATAAAGTCTCTATCAAAAAAGAGGACTACAAGCCAATATCCCTGATGAACATGGATGAAAATATTCTCAACAAAATACCATCAAACTTAAGCCAACAACAAATTAAAATAATCATTCACCATGACGAAGTGGGATGAATTTCTGGGGTCCAAGAGTAGTTAAATATTTGCAAATCAATCAATGTGACACATCACATTAATGAAAGAAAAGAATTTATTGATTCTTTCAATAAATACAGAAAAAGCATTTGACAAAGTACAACATCCATTCATGATAAAAACCCTCACACAAAATAGGAATAGAGGGAACATACCTCAACATCATAAAGGCCATCTATGAAAAACCCACAGCTAATCTTATCCCCAATGGTGAAAATACAAGAGTTTTACTTATAGGGTCAGGAACAAAACATGGATGTCCATTCTCACCACTGTTGTTAAACATAGTACTAGAAGTCCTAGCCACAGCAATCAGACAATAAAAAATAAATACCATCCGAATCTCCAGGGAAAAAGTAAAACATTCACTATTTGCAGATCACATGATATCCTATATAGAAAACACAAAAGACTCCTCAAGAAACTGCTAGAAATGATGAATAAATTCAGTAAAATCATAGGATATAGAATCAACATGCAGAAATCATTTGCATTTCTATACACCAATAACAAAATAGCAGAATGAAAATTAAGGAATCAATTTATAATAGCACAAAAAAACAATAAGATAGCTAGGAATAAACCTAACTAAATAGATGAAAGAACTGAACTCTGACAACTATAAAACATTAATGAGATAAATTGAAGATGAAACCAAGAAATAGGAAAATATTCCATGATCATGGATTGAAAGAACCAATATTGTTAAAATATCTATACTATGCAAAGCAATCTACACGTGTAATGCAATCCCTATCCAAATACCACCATGTTTTTCACAGAGCTACTTCACAAACGATCTTAAAATTTATATGGAACTATAAAATACCCCAAATCAGCCACAGCAGCCTTAAAAAAGAAAAGTGAAGTTGGAAGCACTGCATTTCCAATCTTCAAGTTACATTAAAAAGCTGTAATGAGGCGGGAGCGGGAGAGCAGCGGCCAGAGCGCCGGCTGGGCTGGGGAGACGCGCTGGCGGCACGGCGGGCTCCGCGCTGCAGCGCCGCACAACCGAGACCTGCTTTACTGCTTGCGCGGGCCTGACTTTCCCATGACGGAGTTGTCCGCGGAGGAGAAGACCTGTTCCGGGTGAGCCCAGGCCGCCCCAGAAATGCGATGGCCGAGGAGCGGGTACCAAGGACCAGGCTGAGAGGTTGGGTTTCGAGCCAAGACCCTGGATTCTCCTAGTTAACATTAAAGAGCTCTGAGGGTGTACCCGTGAAAATGGCGTGATCTGCATTGGCCTCCCACAATTTGAAGGCATGGCAGTTAAGGAACACACATGGACTCGTGGCACATGGAAATGTGTGCACAGAAAAAGGAAATCTATGATTTTCTAAAAGTAGGAAGGCATTCTTCCTCACCAAAATGGATACATTCTGCTCAGTTATCAAGTTTGAAAATCCCCAAGAACTAAAGAGACTGTGTCACTGGGGTCCCATCATAGCCCTCGGTGTTATAGCAGTATGTTCCACAATGGCCATGATTGACTCTGTGTTGTGGTATTGGCCTTTACATACAACTGGAGGAAGCGTGAATTTCATTATGTTGATAAACTGGACTGTCATGATTCTTTATAACTACTTCAATGCCATGTTTATTGGTCCTGGCTTTGTCCCTTTGGGGTGGAAACCGGAAAATTCTCAGGATAGAGAGGATGTACCTCTCTGGAGGATGTACCTCCAGTATTGTAAAGTCTGCCAAGCATACAAGGCACCACGGTCACATCACTGCATAAAGTGTAACAGATGTGTGATGAAGATGGACCATCACTGTCCTTGGATCAGCAACTCTTGTGGTTACCAAAATCATGCTTCCTTCACACTGTTTCTCCTTTTAGCACCACTGGGTTGTATTCATTCTGCCTTCATTTTTGTTATGACTATGTATACACAGCTTTATAATCGGCTCTCCTTTGGGTGGAACACGGTAAAGATTGACATGAGTGCATCCCGGAGAGATCCCCTTCCAATTATTCCCTTTGGATTAGCAGCATTTGCGGCCACCTTGTTTGCCTTGGGATTAGCTTTAGGAACAACCATAGCTGTTGGGATGTTGTTTTTTATCCAGATGAAAATAATTCTCAGAAACAAAACTTCTATTGAATCATGGATTGAAGAAAAGGCTAAGGATTTAATTCAATATTACCAACTAGATGAAGTCTTTGTTTCTCCCTATGATATGGGAAGTCGATGGAAGAACTTTAAACAAGTATTCACATGGTCAGGGGTCCCTGAAGGAGATGGACTAGCATGGCCAGTAAGAGAAGACTGTCACCAGTACAGCTTAACAATTGAACAGTTGAAACAAAAAGCAGATAAAAGAATCAGAAGTGTGCGGTATAGAGTAATAGAGGATTACAGTGGTGCCTGCTGTCCTTTGAATAAAGGAATCAAAACCTTCTTCACCAGCCCCTGCACTGAGGAGCCTCGAATAAGGCTGCAGAAAGGGGAATTCATTTTAGCCACAAGAGGGTTACGATACTGGTTGTATGGAGATAAAATTCTTGATGATGCCTCTGTAGAAGGTGTCTCACGAATCAGAGGCTGGTTCCCTAGAAACTGTGTGAAGTGTCCCTGTGATGCTGAAACATCAGAGAAGAAAAATAGAAAAATAGATAGCCACTGTTATAGCAAAATTACTTTAAATCCTCTCCATTACTTGAAAATTGTACATATTACTACAAAATTATGCAATGACCCTACTCTGGGCAAGGTGTTCTTTTCTTCAAAGGTGCCCTAGTGCCATAATCTAAATATTTTTATTACCATTTTGAAATGGAGAAGCCATTCTGCACATGCCTTTGAATTTCTGCCCCCTCTTTGCCACCTCTTCCTCTCCTCAAAAGGAAAAACACTTCACCCAAGTAAGTCAGTTGCATTTTCTCTAGGATTTTTTTTATGCTGTGCACACTATGGACCTCACCTGCACATAGAGTTCCCCCGTTTGCCAGGAGCATCTGTATGTAATGCTTTTATCTTGTTTCCCCCTCAGTTGATATTTCTTATATAATATTCTAGATACTATAGAACATAATAAGTCAGATTCAATATAAGCTTAAATTTTATTACCTGTCTTTTAATATTGCAAATTTTTGTCAAATCAAATAAAGATCAATGGATGTTCTATATAAAAAAAAAAGCTGTAATGATTAAAACTGTATGATATTGGCACAAGAATAGACACATATTTCAATGCAATAGAATAGAAAATCCAGAAATAAACCCATGACTTTATGATCAATTAATCTTTAACAAAGAAATAAAGAATGTCCAATGAGAAAACAGTCTCTTCAGCAAATGGTGTTGGGATAACTGGACAACAATATGCAAAAGAATGAAACTAGATCACTTTGTTACATGATACACAAAAATAAATTCAAAATGGATGAAAGATCTAAATGCAAGAACAAAAGCATAAAAATCCAAGAGGAAAACATTGGTCATAACCGCTTTCACATAGGCCATAGAAACATTTTTCTAGAAATGTCTCTGAAGGCAAGTGAAACAAAAGCATAATAATCTATTGAGAGTTCATCAAAATAGCAAGATTCTGCACTGTGAAGGAAAAAAAATCAGCTGAACTCTGAGGCAGTCTATAAATAGGAGAATATATTTGCAAATGACATATCTGATAAAAGGTTATTATCCAAAATATATAAAGAACTTATAAAACTCAACACCCTAAAAATAAATTATCCAGCTAATAAATGGGCAGAAGACATGAATAGACATTGTTCTAAAAAAAGATATCCAGATGTCCAAGAGAAACAAAAAACAATGCTCAAATTCACTTATGATCAAGGAAATAGAAGTCAAAACTATAATGAAAGGGAGGGGCAATATGGCGGAAGAGTAGGGGTCCTAAACTCACCTGGCACCACAAACTTACCTAGATAACTTTCAAAACATCCTGAACACCTATGAATTCAACCTGATATTTAAAGAGAGAACAGCTGGAATGCTACAGAGAGAAAAGTTTTCACTTCTAACAAGGGAGAAAGATGAAAAATTTTAAAAAGAATAAAGAATAAAGTGGGCTAGAGGAACCATGACTAACAGTGCTAAAGCAGAGCATCAAAAGCCTACAGGGCAGTAAAGCCCAGCCCTGGAGAAGTGGGAACTTTAAATATCCATGCCAGAATTTTCTCTGTTGGAAAAGTGCTTAGCAGGGAAATTGGACAGAATCAAAGGAGGGGCAATGAAGCCTCAAGATTCTTGGAGTCACTATAAGAGAAGGGGCACCCAGGGGAAGGTTCACCTCAAACCTGAGTCCGATATTGGTCTGGTATCCAAATGCCCCAGCCCTGTGGAGAAGCCAGTCAGTTAGGCGGGCCAGCTCCAGAGCTGCCTTTACCCTAGAGCCCAGCAAAGGATGGAGGTGGCTATACTTCATTCCCTTGAGGAAAAGTGGTCCCCAGGAGCGAGGGTCCAGTGGCACTGGGCCCCGGATACCAGGGCACCCAAGCAGACAAAGCCGGTGATCCTTCATTCCCTCTGGGACAGGTGGAAGTGGGGAGTGCACAGGAAAGTAAGAACTCTCCTGCCACTGGGTGCCCTGCAAGCTGTACAGATCAGTGTACACGCTCCTGGCCCAAGGAGCATCTAGGACAGTGTGGACTGGGAGACTGTGGTTAGTAACTCATGGGGAGCTCCACTCCAGAGCTAGAAATCTGGCAGCCACCATTTTTGTTTTTCCTCTTTGTTTCACCTTGTGCCTGGAAGAGGCGGGGCCTCTAGAGAACAAAGGCCTCATAGGATAAACAACTCATACTGAGCCTAGCACCCAGCAAGGGGCAGAGCAGCTCCACCCAGGCACAAACACCTGAGAATCAGCAGAGCAGACCCCTCCCCCATAAAAACTGCTGGAAGTCCAAGGGAAAAGCAAGATTAATGCACAAGCAGCACTGGAAAGCTCCAGGAATGAGGGAAAATAGGATATAGAACTAGAGGGTACTTTTTTTCCCCATTAAGATTCAATTTTATATCAGACTAAAAATTTCCAATATTTTTTGTCTTTTTCGACCTTAATTACTATATTTTACCAATTCTTCATTTTTAAGTTGTTTCCTTTTTTACTTCCATATTTCTACAAATACAAGTCTTAGATATAGCTTTCACTTCTGGATTCCTTTCAATGTATTCAATTGAATTTTGGTAGATATACGAGATATGGCTTTTTTTGTTTTTTTTATGCCTTGTTTTGGTTTATAATGGTGGAAGTTAGTACATTATAGAACAGGACCAACATACATCCAGAAACAAGTAGAATACCATGAATACCATGATGGTTCATTCTGTGAGATTATATTCTCTCTTCCTTCCCATTCTGCCCACTCTTTTACTTGTTTATATTTTTGTGGTCAATGTTGAGGCTTAATATAAGTATTGCTGGTGTACTTAAAGTTGGGATTCATCATCTTCTAATATACACAACAAAATACACTCAGAATCAAGAGGATCACCCTCTAGGACCCCTCAGGTAGACTACATTATCTCTCCACTACCAATTCTTCATCAAAACCATCCACTGCCCCTTTTTTTCCCTTTTCATTACTTTTTCTTCTTTTATCTTCTTCTTTGTTTTGGGTTTTTGGCTTTGTATTTTTATTACTTTGCTTTAAAATTTATTTTTCACTTTAGTGGTCCTTTTGTTTTATTTTGTTCTGTTCTTTTTCCCTTATTTTCTGGTCTCTGACCTCTTCAGAATCATCTAGGATGTATTTTACTCAGGTAGTGGTTGATATTTTTGTCTCAGCGCACTTACAAAGCCACTCTCCACTGGAGAAAATACTAGAAGGAAGAATTCACGCAAAAGAAAGAACCAGAGACAGTAATCTCTGCCACAGATTTACTGAATTTGGATTTTAAAATGATGTCAGAAATTCAGTTCAGAAGTACAATTATAAAGCTACTGGTGGCTCTGGGAAAAAGTGTAAAGGACTCTAGAGACTACAGTACTGCAAAATTTAGATTTAATCAGGCCATAATTAAAAATAGATTAAATGAGATGCAATCCAAACTGGATATTCCAACTGCTAGGATTAATGAGGTGAAAGAGACAGTGAGTGACATAGAAGACAAATTGATAGTAGGAAGGCAGCTGGAGAAAAAAAGAGAAAAACAATTAAGAGCCCATGGAGAAAATCAAGGAAATCCTTGATTTCCTTGAAAAGTAAGAATATACGACTAATTGTGATTCCAGAAGAGGCTAAGAGAAAGAGAGGACCACAATGTACATTTGAACAAATCATAGCTGAAAACTACCCAAATCTGGGGAAGGAAAAAGTACTCAGATCCAAGAGATAGAGAGGACCCCTCCAAAAATCAAGAAAAACCATTCAACACCTCAACATTTAATAGTGAAACTTGCAAATTTCAAAGATAAAGAGAAAATTCTTAAAGCAGCATGAGACAGAGATTCTTAACTTATATGGGGAAAAATATAAGATTAACAGCTGACTGCTCCACAGAGACCTGTCAGGCCAGATAGGGTTGGCATGATATATACAGGATACTAAATGAGAAAAAACATGCAGCCAACAATACTTTATCCAGCAAAGCTGTCATTCAGAATAGAAGGAGAGATAAAGAGCTTCCAGGACAGACAGAAACTGAAAGAATATGTGACCTTAACTGGCTCTGCAGGAAATATTAAGGGGGAACCATTAAAAGAAAGAAGAATCCTAAAGAAAGAATCCATAAAATCAGGGACTGAATAGTTAATATGATGACACTAAATTCATATCTTTCAATAGTAACTCTGAACGTGAATGGGCTAAATGATCCGGTCAAAAGATGGTGGTTATTGGACTGGATAAAAAAGCAAGAGCCATCTATACACTTTCTACAAGAGACTCATTTTAGACCTAAGGACACCTCCAACCTGAAAATGAAGGGTTAGAGAACAATTTACCATTTAAATGGTCCTCAAAAGAAGAGCTGGGGTAGCTATCTGCATATTAGATAAATTAAGTTTATCCCAAAGACTGTAGTAAGAAATGGAGAGGGACACTATATCATACTTTAAGGGTCTATCCAACAACAAGACCTAAGAATCATGAATATTTATGCCCCTAATGTGGGAGCCACCAAGGAAATCAATCAATTAATAACAAAAGTAAAGAGATACTTAGACAATAATACACTAATACTGGGAGACTTCATCAGGCACTCTCAGTGAATGACAGATATTCTAAGCTTCTAGAACATCACCAAAGAAACAAAAGGCCTTAAGTGATACACTGCACCATATGGATTTCACAGATATATACAGAACTTTCCATCTGAATGCAATTGAATACACATTCTTCTCAAGTGCACATGGACTTTCTAGAAAATAGAAAACATACTGGGTCAAAAGTCAGGTCTCAACCAATACCAAATGATTGGGATTGTCCCCTACATATTTTCAGATCACAGTGCTTTGAAACTGGAACTCAATCACAAGAAGAAATTTGGAAGAAACTCAAACACGTGGATGTTACAAAGATCCTAGTAAAAGATGTATGCTTTCATCAGGAAATTAGAGAAGAATTAAAAAGATTCATGGATATATATATATATATATATATATATATATATATATATATACAGGAAATATATATATATATATACACATATATATGATTGGAGTTCTATAGTATAACACCCAGTGCTCATTCCATCAAGTGCCCGCCTCAGTGCCTGTAACCCAGTCACCCAACCTTGAAAACTAATAAAAATGAAGATACAGCCATTCAAAATCTTTGGGATACAGCAAAAGCAGTCCTAAGAGGGAAATACATCCCAATACAAGCCTCCCTCAAAAAAAAATGGAAAAAGCTCAAATACACAAGCTAACCTCGCACCTAAAGTAATTGGAGAAAGAAAAGCAAGTAAAGCCTACACCAAGCAGAAGAAGACAGATAATAATGATTAGAGTAGAACTCACTGAAATAGAGCCCAGAAGAACTGTAGAACAGATCAACAAACCCAGGAGTTAGTTCTTTGAAAGAATTAATAAGATAGATAAACCATTAGCCAGCCTTATTAAAAACAAAAGAGAAAAGACCCTAATTAATAAAATCATAAATGAAAGAGGAGAGATAACAACCAATACCAAGGACATACAAACGATTTTAAAAACATATTATGAGCAGGTATATATCAACAAATTAGGCAATCTAGAGGAAATGGATTCATTTCTGGAAACCCACAAATTACCAAAACTGGTACAGGAAGAAATAGAAATCCTGAACAGGCCAATAACCAGGGAGGAAATGGAAGCAGTCATCAAAAACTTCCCAAAACTCAAAAGTTCAGGGCCAGATGGCTTCCCATGGGAATTCTATCAAACGTTTAAAGAATAATATGTATTCTACTAAAGCTGTTTCGGAGCAGAGAAAGGGAGGGAATACTTCCTAGCTTATTTTATAAGGCTAGAATTACCTTGATTCCCAAACCAAAGACCCCACCAAAGAGAATTATAGACCACTATCCCTGAAGAACATGGATACAAAACTTCTCACCAAGATATTAACCAATACTATCTAACAGTCCATTAAGAGAATTTTTCACCGTGGCCAAGTGGGCTTTATCCCCAGGATGCAAAGGTGGTTCAACACTCATAAAGCAATCAACTTGATAGATCACATCAACAACACCAAAATAAGAACCATATGATCCTCTTAATAGATGTAGAGAAAGCACTTGGCAGAATACAGCATCCATTCCTGATTAAAACTCTTCAAAGTGCAGAAGATAGAGGGAACATTACTCAATATAATAAAAGGCATTTATGAAAAGCCCACAGCCAACATCATTCTCAATGGGGAAAAAGTTTGAGCCTTTCACCTAAAATCATGAACACGACAGGGATGTCCATTCTCACCACTGGTATTCAGCTTAGTACTAGAAGTCCTAGCCTCAGCAATCAGACAACAAAAAGAAATAAAAGGCATTCAAATTGGCAAAGAAGTCAAACACTTCCTCTTTGCAGATGACATTAAACTGGATATAGAAAACACAAAAGACTCTACCCCAAGATTGCTAGAACTCATACAGCAATTCAGCAATGTGGCAAGATACAAAATCAATGCCCAGAAATCAGTGGCATTTCTATACACTAACAATGAGACTGAAGAGAGAGAAATTAAGGAATCAATCCCATTTACAATTACACCCAAAAGCATAAGATACCTAGAAATAAACCTAACAAAAGAGGTAAAGGATCTATAGACTAAAAAGTACATGACACTTCTGAAAGAATTTGAGGAAGATGAAAAGAGATGGAAAAAACATTCCATGCTCATGGATTGGAAGAATAAATATTGTGAAATGTCTATGCTACCCAGGGAAATTTACATGTTCAATGCAATCCCCATCAAAATGCCATGGACTTGGATCTCTTGGTGGCTCAGCGGTTTGGTGCCCGCTTTCAGCCCAGAGTCTGATCCTGGAGACCCAAGATCGAGTCCCACATCAGGCTTCCCGCATGGAGCCTGCTTCTCCTTTTGCGGGTGTCTCTGCCTCTCTCTCTCTCTCTCTCTCTCTGTCTGTCTCTCATGAATAAAATCTTTTAAAAAATGCCATGGACTTTCTTCACAGTTTGTAACAAATAATCTTAAAGTTGTATAGAATTATAAAAGACTCCAAATAGCCAGAGGAATATTGAAAAAGAAAACCAATGCTGGGGGCATCACAATGCTTGCTTTCAAGATGTATTACAAAGCTGTGATCATCAAGACAGTGTGGTACTGGCACAAAATCAGACACATAGATTAATGGAACAGAATATAGAACCCAGAAATTGGCCCTCAACTCTATGGTCAACTAACATTCGACAAAGGAGGAAAGAATATACACTGGAAAAAGGACAGTCTCTTCAATAAATGGTGTTGGGAAAATTGGACAGCCACAAGCAGAAGGATGAAGCTAGGCAATTTTCATACACCACACACAAAGATAAACTCAAAATAGTTGAAACATCTAAATGTGAGACAAGAATCCATTAAAATCCTAGAAGAGGACACAGGCAACAATCTTTTTGAACTTGGCCACAGCACTTCTTGCAAGATATGTCTGTGTAGGTAAGGGAAACAAAAGCAAAAATGAATTATTTGGACGTAATCAAGATAAAATTCTTCTGCACAGCAAAAGAAACAGTCAACACAACTAAAAGACAAATTACAGAATGGGAGAAGATATTTGCAAATGACATATCAGATATAGGGCTAGTATTCAATATCTACAAAGAACTTATTAAACTAAATACCCAAGAAACAAAAAAATCCAATAATGAAATGGGCAAAAGACATGAACAGAAACTTCACCAAAGAAGACATACACATGGCCAACACCATATTAGAAAATGCTCCGCATCACTTGCCATCAGGGAAATACAAATCAAAAACAGTGAGATGTCACTTCACACCAGTGAGAATGGCCAAAACTAACAAGACAGGAAACAACAAATGTTGGAGAGGTTGTGGAGAAGGGGGAACCTTCTTGAACTGTTGGTGGGAATGCAAACTGGTACAGCCACTCTGGAAAACTGTGTGGAAGTTCCTCAAGAATTTAAAAATAGAGCTACCCTACAACCCAGCAATTACACTACTGGGTGTTTACCCCAAAGATACAGATGCAGTGAAATTCCGGGACCCCTGCACCCCAATGTTCATAAAAGCATTGCCTGCAATAGCCAAACTGTGGAAGGAGCCACGATGTCCTTCGACAGATGAATGGATAAAGAAGATATTTAAAATATATATATACACACACACACACACACACACACACACACACACAATGGAATATTACTCAGCCATCAGAATGGATGAATACCCACCATTTGCTTTGGTGTGGATGGAACTGAATGGTATTATGCTGAGTGAAATAAGCCAATCAGAGAAGGACAATCATCATATGGTTTCACTCATACATGGAATATAAGAAGTAGTAAAAGGGATTATAAGGGAAATGAGGGGAACTGAGTGGGACAAAATAGAGAAGGAGACAAACCATGAGAGACACCTAACTCTGCGAAACAAACAAAGGGTTGCAGAAAGGGAGGTTAGTGGGGTGATGGGATAACTGGGTCATGGGCACTGAGGAGGGCCCTTGGTGGGATGAGCACTGGGTGTTATATGTTGGCAAATTGAACTTAAATAAAAACAAATGAAAAAATAAGATTCAACAATGAGATATAACCTCATACCTGTAAGAATGGTCAAAATCAACAACAGAGGAAACAACCGGTGCCAAGGAGGATTGGGAGAAAGGGGAACCTTCTTTCACTGTTGATGGGAATGCAAACTTGCAGCCATTCTGGAAAATAGTATGAAAATTCTTCAAAAAGTTAAAAATGTATCTATACTATGGCCCAGCAATTGCACTATCGGGTATCTACCAAGGGTTAAAAAGTACTGATTAGAAGGAACACATGCATCCTAATAATAGCATAATTATCAATAATAGCCAAATTATAGAAAGAGTCCAAATATGCCATCTCCTCTTTATTCATTCATCTATATATATAATGGAATGTTAATCAACCATAAAAATAAACAAAATTTTGCTATTTGCAATGACCTGGATAGAAGTACAGTATTATGCTAAGCGATAAAAGTCAATCAGAGAAAGGCAAATACCATATGAAAAGTATCATATGATTTCATTTGTATATAGGATTTAAGGAACAAAACAAGCAAAAGTGAAAAAGAGAGGTGAAGAGAGAGGGAGACAGAGACAGAGACAGAGACAGAGAAAGGCAATCCAAGAAACAAACTCTTAAGCATATATAGCAAACTGATGGTTACCAGAAGGAAGGTAGGCAGGGAGATATGTTAAAAAGGTGGTGAGGATTAAGGGGTGCACTTGTGATGGGTGTTTTATGGAAGGGTTGAATCACTATATTGTAAGCCTAAAACTAGTATTTCAGTGAATGTTAACTAATTTGAATTTAAACTGTAACATAAGAAAACATGGAAAAAATAAAGATACTCACTGGACTTCAGTAAAGGGTGGAGGACATCAGTGAGACCCTTGACAAAGAGATAAAAAATAACATATCAGAGATGGAGAACTCAATAAATGAAATTAAAATACAATAGGAGGAATAAATAATATGTGACAGGAAGCAGAGGAACATATTAATGATCTCGAAGTTAAAGTAATAGAAAATAATGAAGCCAAGCATGTGAGAGACAAATACTGCATGATGAGAATAATCTTTGACAATTGGTTCCTCCATCAAGCATAGCAATATTCATATTATAGGGATCCCAGAAGGAGGAGAGAGAAAGGTGGGTGGGAAATGTATTTGAAGAAAAAATAACTGAAGATTTCCCAAATCTGAGGAGGAAAACAGATCCAGGTCAGGGGGCAGGGAGATCATTTTAAAGATTGTAAGAGAAAAGAAGACAGTTACATACAAAAGAAACCCCATAATTATTTCAGCTGTTTCAGCAGAAGCTTTGCAAGTCAGAAGTGAGTTGCATAACATATTTGAAATGCTTAAATGAAAAACCTGCAGCCAAGAATACTCTATCTAATAAGGGTATCATTCAAAATTGAGGGATAGATAAAGAGTTTCTCAGATTAACAAACTTAAAAAGAACTCATGGTCACTAAACCAGCCCCACAAGAAATGTTAAGTGAGACTCTGCGAGTGGAAAACAAAAAATAATGAATAAGAGTAAGAATAATTGGAAGAACAAAATAAAATGATATAAATGATACCAAATATCTGAACCACGAAAGGGATAAGACTAAAGAGTGAGTTAAAAAATAAGCAACCATGTACTTAATATAGACTTCTATATGCAGAAGATGTCATATGTAAGCCAATTGGTTACCACAAATAAAAAAAAAAAACAGTAATACATCTTTCACAGGTAGTGCCAAGAGATGGGAATCTCTCAAGACAACTGGCACAAGCATCATAATACTGGGGGCAATAGAAAGCCCTACCACAAAAAGCGGATGTATAAGCAAGGATGCACCCCCTTGTCAACACTAAAATTTGCCCCTGCCACATTCATGCAGTCCACATTTGGGGAGACAACAAGAAGAACCAACCTTTGAGTCTGGATGAGGGGGAACTTCGTCTGGGGCTCTGACTGTTGTAAGTATAAAACAAAGATCATTGATGTTGTCTACAATGCATCCAACAAGGGACTCGTCCACACCCAAGACCCTGGTGAAGAACTGTGTCATGCTCATTGACAAAACACTGTACCCACAATGGTATGAGTCCCAGTATGCACCGCCCCTAGGCCACAAAAAGGGGGCAAAGCTGATGCCAAAGGAGGAAGATATTTTAAACAAAAAAATCAAAAGGAATATAATGAAAGGAGGAAAATGCCAAAATCAGTAGTGTTCTGGAGAAGCAGTGCCAAAAAGGCAAGCTTCTTGCATGCATCACTTCAAGAATAGACCAGTGTGGCTGAGCAGATGGCTATGTTCTAGAAGGCAAGGAGGTAGAGTTAGAGTTCTATCTGAGGAAAAGAAAAGCTCAGAAAGGCAAACAAATCTTCCTAGCTCATATCTTTGGTCATGTAACAAAGGTATTTTTGTTCAAAGCAAAAGCAGTTATAGGTATACAAAAAATATAAAGAATAATAAACTAATATATATCACTTAAAAAACCCCAGTAAACCATGAGAGACAGAGAAGAAAGAAAAACAGAAAAACTACAAAAATGAAAACAAATCAAATAACAAAATGACAATAAATACATACCTTTGGGGGCACCTCGTTGGCTCAGTCAGTTAAGTGACCAACTCATGATTTCAGTTCAGATCATGATCTCAGGGTTGTAAATTCAAACCCTGTGTCAGGCTCTGTGCTCAGGGTGGAATCTGATTGTCCCTCTCTATCTGCTCCTTCTCCTACTCACTCTCTCTCTCTCTCATTCATAAATAAATAAACAAAATCATAAAAAAAACTTTGAACGTAAATAAACTAAAAGCTCCAATCAAAAGAAATAAGGTGACAGAATAGATTTTAAAAAACAAACATCTATTTTCTGCCTACAAGAGATGCATTTTAGACTAAAGATACCTACAGATTGAAAGTGAGGGGATGGAGAAATACTTATCATACAAGTGGATGTCAAAAGCAAGCCACAGTAGCAATACTTATATCACATACTCCAAAACAAAGTCTGTAATAAGAGACAAAGAGAGACACTACATATTAATATGAGAGACAATCTAACAAGAAGATACAACAATTTTAAATATTTATGCACCCAAAACGTGAGTACTCAAATAGAAAAACAATAACAAACATAAAGGAACTAATCAATGCTAATACAATTGTAGGAGCCTTTCAATCCCACTTACATTGGTGAATAGAACATATAAACAACAACAAAAAAGAAATAGTGGGTTTGAATGACACATTGGATCAGATGGATTTAACAGATATATGCAGATCATTCAATCCTAAAACAGCAGAACACACATTCTTTACAAGTGCACATGGAACATTCTCCAGAATATATCACACACTAGGTAACAAATTAGGCCTCAATGAGTACAAAACAACTAAGATTATACCATGTATATTTTTGACCACAACACTATGAAATTTTTTTTTTTAAATTTTTATTTATTTATGATAGTCACACAGAGAGAGGGAGAGAGAGGCAGAGACACAGGCAGAGGGAGAAGCAGGCTCCACGCAGGGAGCCCGACGTGGGATTCGATCCTGAGTCTCCAGGATCGTGCCCTGGGCCAAAGGCAGGCGCCAAACCACTGTGCCACCCAGGGATCCCAACACTATGAAATTTGAAGTCAATCACAAGAAAAAAAATTGGGGAATACCACAAATACATGGAAGTTAAACGACATGCTACTAAACAATGAATGGGTCAAACATGAAATCAAGTAAAAAAATTAAAAATGCATGGAAACAAATGAAAATGGAAACACAACATTCTAGTATCTTTGATATGCAGCAAACACTGTCCTACGAGGGAAGTATATAGTAGCACAAGCCTATCTTAAGAAGTAATAAGAATCTCAAAACAACCTGACCCTACACCTAAAGGAAGTAGGAAAGGAACAACAAATTAAGACTAAAGTCAGTAGGAGGAAGTATATAATAAAGATTAGAAGAGAAATAAATGTCATAGAAAGGAAAAAAACAATAACAACAAAGAGAGAATAGATCAATGAAATCAGGAGCTGGCTCTTTGAAAGTATCTACAAAGTTGATAAATCTCTAGCCAGACTTATCAAAAAGAAAAAAAGAGAGAGAAAGGAATTAAATAAACAAAACAAATGAGCAAGAATAACCACCAACATCACAGAAATACAAACAAGTATAAGAGAATATTATGACATGCTATATGCCAACAAATTGGACAAACAAGAAGAAAGGGATAAATTCCTAGGATCATATATATTACCAAAACTGAAACAGGGAAAAAATAGAAAACTTGAACAGACCAATAACCAGCAAAGAAATTGAGTCAGTAATGAAAAATCCCTCCACAAACAAAGGTCCAGACCAGATGGTTTCACAGGCAAATTGCACCAAATATTTAAGGAAGAGTTAACACCTGTTCTTCTCAAAATATTCCAAAAAAATAGAAAAGGAAGGAAAAATTTCAAATTCATTCTGTGAGGCAAGAATCATTCTGATACCAAAACTAGATAAAGACAACACAAAAAAGGAGAACTACAGGCCAATATCCCTGATGAATGTAGATGCAAAAATCCTCAACAAAATGCTAGCAAACTGAAATAAAAAATACGTTTAAAATATCATTCACCATCCCAGTTGAATCATTCCATTCAAGTAGGATTTACTCCAAGGATGCGAGGGTGTGCAATATTCATAAATCATTCAATGTGATAACCACAACAATAAAACAAATGATACAAACCATATGATCATCAGAATCAATATAGAGAAAACATTTGACAAAGTACAATATCCATTTATGATAAAAAGCCTCAACAAAGTGAACTTCCCTCTAAACCTTTATACTTCAACATAATAAAGACCCATATATGAAAGCCCATAATTATCATACTAAATGTTGTTAACTTTTCTCCCAAGGTCAGGAACAAGTCAAAGGCATCTCACCACATTTATTCATAATTCTGGAAGTCACAGTAATCAACAACAAAAAGAAATAAAAGGCATCCAAATTGGTAAAAAAAAAAAAAAAAAGTAAAATTGTCCCTATTTGCAGATGCCATAATACTATATATAGAAAACCGTAAAGACTCCAACAAAAAGCTACTAGCTACTAGAATTGATAAACGAATCCATAAAAATAGTAGGATACAAAATTAATGCATGGAATTCTGTTACATATCTACACACCAATAATGAGGTACTGGAAACAGAAATTAAGAAAACTGTCCTATTTACAGTTGCACCAAAAACAATAAGATACTTAGGAATAGATCTAACCAAAGAGGCCAAAGATTTGCACTCTTAAATATATAAATGATGATGAAAGAAAGTGAAGATGATACAAAGAAATGGAAAGACATTCCACGCTCATGGATTGGTAGAAAAATATTGTTAAAATATTTATACTATCCAAAGCAATCTACACATTTAACGCAATCCCTATCAAAATACCACTATCATTTTTCACAGAGCTAGAACAAACAATCCTAAAATTTATGTGGAACCACAAAAGACCCTTAAAAGCCAAAGCAACTTTGGTAAAAAAAAAAAAAAAAAAGGCAAAGCTGTAGGTATCACAATTCCATGCTTCAAGTTATATTACAAAGCTACAAAGCTGCCGTGATCAAGACAGTATGGTATAGGCACAAAAACAGACATATAGATCAATGGAACAGAAGAGAAAACCCAGAAATAAGCCCACAATTATATTGTCAATTAGTCTGATAAAGCAGGAAAGAATATCCAGTGGGAAAAAGACAACCTCTTCAACAAATGGTATTGGGAAAACTAGTTAGCTACATACAAAAGAATGAAACTAGACTACTTTCTATCTCCATAGACAAAAATAAATTTAAAATGGATTAAAGACCTAAATGTGAGACCTGAAACCATAGAAATCCTAGAAAAGAGCAGAGGCAGTGAGTTTCCTGACATTGGCCATGGCAGTATTTTTCTAGATATGTCTCTTGAGGCAAAAGAAATAAAAGCAAAAATAAACTATTGGAATTACAACAAAATAAAAAGCTTCTGCACAGCAAAAGAAACAACCAATAAAATTAAAAGGCAACCCATGGAATTGGAGAAGATATTTGCAAGTGGTGCATCCAATGAAGGATTAGTATTCAAAATATATAAAGTGTTTATAAAACTCAACACCAAAAAATGAATAATTCAATTAAAAAATGGGCAGAATACATAAAGAGACATTTCTCCAACGAAGACACCCAGATGGCCAACAGACACATGAAAAGATGCTCAATATCTCTCATCATCAGAAAAATGCAAATCAAAACTACAGTGAGATATCACCTCACACCTGTTAGAATGGCTAAAATCAACAACACAAGAAACAAAAGGTGTTGGTGGATGTAGAGAAAAAGGAACCATTGTGCATTGCTATTGGGAATGGAAACTGGTATATCCATTGTGGAAAATTATATAGAGGTTCCACACAAAGTTAAAATTAGAACTACCCTATGATCTACTAATCACACTACTGAATATTTGCCCAAAAAATATAAAAACACTAATTTACAGGTATTGTCCACCCTTATGTTTATAGCAGCATTTTTACAATAGCCAAATTATGGAAACAGTCCACATTTCCATTTACTGATAAATGGATAAGAAAAAGTGGTGTATATAAACATTTTTAAAATATTTATGTATTTTAGGGAGAAAGAGAGATGAGGAGGAGAAGAGTGAGATGGAGAGAGAGAATCTTATGCAGACTCCCCACAGCATAGAGTCCAACATGGGGCTTGATCTCATGAAACTGAAATCATGACCTGAACAGAAATCAAGAGTTGGATGCTTAACTGACCCAGCCATCCAGGCATCCCTACACAATTTAATATTACTCAGCAATAAAAAAATAATCAAATCTTGCCATTTGCAAAGACATGGATGGAGATAGGCAGTATAATAAGTGAAATAAGTCCATCAGAGAAAGAAAAATATCATACAATTTTACTTATATGTAGAATTTAAGAAACAAAAAAAATGAACAGAAGGAAAAAGAGAGTCAAACCAAGAAGCCAACTCTTAGGCATAGAGAAGAAGCTAATGGTTAACAGAGGGGAAGTGGGTGGAGGATGAGTAAAATAGGTGATGTGGATTGAGGACTGTACTTGTTGTGATGAGCACTGGTTGCATATGAAATTGTTGAATCACTGTATTGTATATCTGAAACTAAAAATAACACTGTATTTTAACTATAGTGGAATTAAAAAAAAACACCAAAGTATTCAATTTAGAGCAAGCTACTGGTGTAATCCTCTTATTTATTTATAGTTTAATCTGTTATTTTTCCTTCTTTTTTTATCCTTTATCTTATATTTGTTTTTATTTCAGTATTTTATTCAATTAAATGGAAAACCATCAATGTTGTTTTCTCTATGTGAATAAACAGGAACTCTTCAGTGACAATTCCAAGTTGACAGGACCCTACAATTTGTACAGAAATTTTTTTGGCCAAGTCTCTGCCCATACTTTCTAAAATGATTGTCATTTTTCTAAGAAATTTTGACTCTGTATTATTTTTCCATAGGAAACTTATCCAGTAAATAAGAGACCAAGGCTTTCAAAGGGTGAATGTCAAAAGTAAATTAGACCTCTGGACATGAACTCAAAGGAAAATCAAATGAAATATTTCTTCTATGAATTTGTAATTGCATACCAGGAAGCAAAGAATAAGATAAACATTTTTCTGTTTGTTTTTCACTTTCACGGAAACTCCATTCTTATATGCTTTTAGATGGTCACATTTTGCTGACATTTACAAACATTTCATGTTGATCTTACATGGGTCACATCAATCACCTATAGTTTCAATGACACTTTGTTAAATAAACTGTCATGAAAGATTTATAGAGAATTTGATAAAAGTAAAGAAGATGTAGTTTAGCTTTTAAAGATGCATTACCCCTTTTCTGAGGTGTAATATCACATCTAAAACACCATTACGGTTTTCTAGCAATAAAAAGAAAAAAGAAAACTTTCTCTCACAATTTCACTTGCATAACATTCTTCTTCCAAACACTGGATGTGGAAGTGGGAAGGAGAACCTCACCTCCAATTTAATACTCCTTAGATGTAATGGTTGTGTATTGATCCCATGTTAAGAAACATGTGTAAGTTAACAGTATTTGGAATTTATTCACTAAAGAACAATTAAATAAATGAGTCCTTGATCCATTTCATGAAAATAAGTGCTTCCCTCAAACACTTGAATAATTGTATTCTGAATTGGAATGTATATAGATGACAAAAATGGCGCAATTAATTCCTCACACATTATTAAGGTATTCAAGTGGAGGAGGGTTACTAAAAAGCTATGCCAGAATTCAGTTTTTAAAATAAGCATAATTACAATTCAAAACCATTTAATTCAATTTTATGTTAGCAGTTACCTTAGACATTTGGGTTGTTTTGTTTGTTTACTTTTTTCATGAAATTAAAAATCCGTGTTCATTAGACCTAGATTTGTAAGGTATCACTAAAACTCTAGCAATTTGTGCAAGGCATGAAATAATATGTTATACCATTGTGTTTGCAATTATATATCTCATTGTGATAGGAGAACAGGTAATAAAAATTTTAACATAACAGATCTCTTTTTTTTTTCATTTTACATGTGAATTTGTTGGAATGTGCTAATTTAGAATATAATTCCAAATTGTGGCTTTGTTCTAGTCCCCCTTGTAAGTTTCCTTGTTTAATTCTCTACTTACTGACAGATCTGGGTTATTTCCCTTGTTATCAGTTCTCAGGAAAAATTTAAAACTTTTTAGATCACTGAGTTTTGTTGCCTGTAAAAAAAGGGTACAGTCTGGTAATGAATAATTAATAATTTTAAAATCTTAGACCTTTATGTTTAAAAGAGAAACCTATATATGCTTAAACCTCAAAACTTAAGTGCTTAGTACAGTATCTTGCATGTTAAGTGCATATGATTTATGCAGCATTAATGTATGTATTGGTTATGTTTTTAAAGGTGAGATTTGACCTGTTATATAATCAAATATGTGCTTTAAAAAATAAGCTCAACTCTAACAGAATTCAACATTACAAATGGTTAGAGTACACAAACCTTTCTTCAAGTTTCTTGAGTTTCTTTAAGAATCTCAAAACAGTACCCCTATCATGATTTATTCCAATGATAGGAGGCTGAGGTTTTTAGTTTTTTATTCTAGTTAAACAGTGAGTACTGAGGAAATCAATAATATAATACACAGACAGCTTCTTATTATACGTCTATTAAAAATTCAAGATCCCGTAATGGTATTTTCATTTTATCAAGGCAAATTTGAGTAAAGAATTTAACTTTAGAAATAGAAATGCTAAGCACTCGACTTGATAGCACCAGGTCTGCACACTTACTAACACATCAGAGCTGTTTTTATTACAAAACTATTGCCATTCTAATCATTACATCGATCTGGTAAATTGAAATTGGGAGCCTCTGATCCACTAAGTGAAACTAATCTCAGAAAGCAGAGATGACAAAGAATAACCAGGACATTTAAATTATTTTTAGTATTTACAAGTTAAGTTTGCCAAGCTAAAGGTCAGAAAAATATATTTGCATCCTACATTGTTACACAAACTTAGAGGTTAGTAAAATACATTTAAATCCTCATGAATTCCAATAAGCAAACACATAAAGCCTACAGCATGGTGCCAGGTACATAGTGGGTGCTCCAAGAATTGTTTTAAATGACTAAAAGAATTTTCTCAGAATGCATTTTAAAGTAACAAAGTTCTTGCAAAACTGCAATTAACTCTTTAAAAATTCTTTGAGTAGCATCTAGATGCCTTCTAGTAGTATTTAATATTTCAATACAGCTTCTATAAATATTTTTTCTGATCTACAACATAAGCTTCATATGAAAACAAGTTTTGCATGGGTAAACATGTTATAAAATAATTGAAGAACAAAATAGCATGTTATTTTCATGTTTGAGGTGAAAAAATTAATTTTGGGACGCTTTCATGATTTGAAATCAATTGCTTATTTAAAAACATCCCTCTTAAGGAAGGCACTTGTGATGAGCACTGTGTGTTGTATATAAGTGGAAAATCACTAAATTCTATGCCTGAAATTAATATAACACTGTATATTAACTAACTGGAATTTAAATAAAAACTTGAAAAAATAAAATAAAAACATACCTCTTATTGCTTTTATTTTAAAATATTTTCTATTGTTAAAATGCCAATACTACCAAAAGAATCTGCAGATTTAATGCAATCTCTATCAAAATGCCAACAACATTTTTCACAGAACTAGAACAAATAATACTCAAAAGAGCCAGAGCAATCTTGAAAAAGAAAAATAAAGCTGAAGGTATTACAACTCCAGATTTCAAGATATATTAAAAAGCTGTGCTATTCAAAATTGTATGGTACTAGCACAAAAATAGACACACAGATCAATGGAACAGAATAGAGAGCTCAGAAATACACCCATGATTATATGGTCAATTAATATTAGACAAAGGAGACAAGAATATGCAATTGGAAAAAGCGTCTTCAACAAAAGATGTTGGGAGAACTGGATAGCTACATGCCAAAGAATTAAACTGGATTACTTTCTTTTACCATACCCAAAAATAAGCTCAAAATGGATTAAGGACACAAATGGGAGAACTGAAACTACCAAAATACTAAAAGACAGCTCAGACAGTAATTTTTCTGACATCAGTTGTAGCAACATCTTTGTAGAAATGTCTCCTCAGGCAAGAAAAAAAAAAGCAAAAATCAACTATTGGAATCACATCAAAATAAAAACATTCCCCACAACAAAGGAAACAATAAAAAAACTAAAACACAATCTACTAAATGGGAGAAAATATTTGCAAGCTGCATATCTGATAAATAGTGTCCCAAATATATAAGGAACTTAAACAATTCAACTCCAAAGAAAACAAATAACTCAATTTAAAAATGGGCAGGGGACTCCTGGGTGTCTCAGCAGTTTAGTACCTGCCTTCAGCCCAGGGCGTGATCCTGGAGACCTGGGATGGAGTCTCACATCAGGCTCCCTGCAAGGAGCCTGCTTCTCCCTCTGCCTGTGTCTCTGCCTCTCTCTTTCTCTGTGTCTCTCATGAATAAATAAATAAAATCTTTAAAAATATAAATAAATAAACCAACAACCAAATAAATAAAGCTTAGTTTTAAAAAAATTAAAAAGGGGCAGAAGACACAGACATTTTTCCAAAAAAGACATCAAAATGGCTAACAGACACATGAAAAGATATTCAACATCACTCATCATGAGGCACATGGAAATCAAAACCATAATGAGATATTATTTCATACTTGTCAGAATGGCTAAAATGAAAAACACAAGAAGCAAATGTTGACACGGATGTGGAGAAAAAGGAACCTTCTTGCAATATTGGGATTGCAAACTGGTGCAGCTATTGTGGAAAACAATTCACAGGTTCATCAAAAATTAAAAATAGAATTACAATATGATCCAGTAATTCCACTACTAGGCATTTATTTACCCAAAGAATATGAAAACACTAATTTGAAAAGATATATGCACCCTTATGTCTATTGCAGTATTATTTATTTATAATAGCCAACTTTTGGAAGCATCCCAAGTGTCCATCAGTAGATTAATGGATAAAGAATATCTAATTATATATAGAAAATGGAATATTACTCAGTCATAAAAAAGAATGAAATCTTGCTGTTTGTAACAACATGAATGAATGTAAAGGGTAAAATGCTAAATGAAATAGGCCACTCAGAGAAAGAAAAATACTATATAATTTCAATCATATGTGGGATTTAGGTAACAACCAATAAAAAAGAGACAAACAAAAAAATAGACTCTTAACTATAGAGAACAAATTGATGGTTACCAGAGGAAATACAGGTGAAATAAGTGAAGGGGATTAAAAGTACACTTATCTTGAAGAGCACTGAGTAATGTATAGAATTGTTCAATTACTACAGTAACTGATTATAATTTATTATTATACTCCTGAAACTGATAGAACACTGTACACCTGAAGCTGATATAAACTGATAGAAAATATATACACCTGAAACTGATATAACACTGTATATAACTATACTAGAATTAAAATTATATATTAATATATAACATATATAAATACATATATAATAAAGAACTACAATTCCTATCATGATTTTCAAATTGAAGAATCTTTTTTGACTTTGAGCTTTCCCCAGTGTTTAGTTTTTTATGAAAACTTAATTATGTAAAATATGATGCAAAACTATGAAAGATCTTTAAAAGTAAACAGAGGAGATTGGATGTTTCAGTCATAAGCTTAGACTCTGAGACAGTGAAAAGAGCAATGTGTAAGAAAGAGAATTTTAAAAAGCAAAAAATTTTTCTTTCATATAATTTGCCAATCAAATATCCCAGAACAATCAACTAAATAATTACTAAATGAAGAGAGGTGTTTTATTGAAACTCAACCACTGTGTTCTTTCATATCTCATAGATGTATTGTTAAGTATTGCCAGGGACAATCCACTTTTGGACCTGCCACCCCCTGAACAAATACCAACAGATACAAAATTTCACCCTTCTTTCACCAGATGAGGCCTTAAAATGTTAGTTTCAGAACTTTGCACCTTTTCTCTCTTCCCATAAAATTCCTGCCCAATATGTATGTTGCATGCTTATTCATTTTATTCAGGCTCAAATGCCACTTTCTCAAAATAGCCTTTCCTGACAATATTAATTGAAAGAACATCCCAAAGTCATTTTCATTTTGTTTCTCTCCTTCATTTTTCCTCATAACATTTATATCATATGACTTGCAATTTATTTGTTTAATTGTTGATTATCTGCCTCAACTATAATGGAGGTGTCATTTTGTTTTGTTTATTACTGCATTTCTGTGTCTAGAACAAAACCTAGCAAATGTGACCAATAAATATTTTCAATTAATAAATAAATAAACTTGAATGTAATTAATAAATAAATAAACAAATTTAGGAGCCTGTATTTAGATACACATTACATATATATTACCCAACCGTATAAGTTAAATTGATTGATGAGATTCTTGCATATGACTGACCTTGCCCCTGGATGCCTAGCTGCTCTCAACCAGTCATAAACATAGTTAATACCTGTAAAAGGCCATGCCTCATGATCCTTTCTCTCTGGATCATAGTTAACACATATAAAAGGCCATGTAGTATTCTGGCTCTTACCATTGTTGTTATTCACAGAACTGCTATTTGTCTTCATGAATTAGAATTCCTTGAGTACCACACTCTGTTAATTTATTCATTTCATTCTCCCCTCCTTTTGCCACCAGCTTAAGGTTGCATTATAACTAAATTATTGAGATAATTCTTGAATCCTCACCTTCATATTCTATTGCTAGGTAGGGAAGGGGACATCTCTATTATAACTACATTATCTATGCCTAGCCATATCGTATACAAACTGCAGATAATAAAAAATAAAAAAAAATATTGCTAGAATTCAGATTTAAAAACACTTTCCCTCTAGAAAAGCAGATAATAGGGTTAAGTTTAACTTCTCAGAAACCATTCAAGCAAGAAGGGGGTGTTTTGAGAGAGAAAAAAAACACCAATGTAGAATTCTATATTCTTTAAAATTACCCTTCAAAGGTGAAGATAAAATGGACTTTCTCAGAGAGAGAAAGAGAGAGAATCTGTTGCCAGTAGATCTGCCTTACCAAAAAAAAAAAAAAGTCAAAGTAAGTTATTCAGTGAGAAGGAAAAATAAATAGGTCAGAAATTCAGTCTACATAAAGCATGAAAATTAGAGAAGGAATAAGAGAAGTTAAAATAAAAACCTTAAATTTTCTTATTCTTAACAGATGATTGTTCAAAAGAATAATAGCATATTCAACGGTTATGGCTTATATATAAGTGAAATGAATGATAGCACTGATACAAGTTACAAGAGGGAGGAATCAGAAATATTTTATTATAAGGCAGTTGCAATGATTGAGGAGTAGTATAATGTTATTTGAAAGTAGATTCAGGTTCGTTTTATATGCATATTATATACATTAGGGCAACTACATAAAAGGTTTTAAAAAGAATTATAATTAATATGCTAAGAAATAAGAGAAAATGGAATGATATAAAATGCTCATTTAAAACCAGAGAGGAAAAATAAATAAATAAAAATACAATAAAATAAAACCAGAGAGGGCAGGGTCACGTGAGTGGCTCCATGGTTGGGTGTCTGCCTGCAGCTCAGGGCGTGATCTTGGGTCCAGGGATCAAGTCCCGCATCCGGCTCCCTGCTGGGAGCCTGCTTCTCCTTCTGCCTATGTCTCTGCCTCTTTCTATGTGTCTCTTATGAATAAATAAATAAATAAATATCTTTTAAAAAATTAAAAATAAAACCAGAAAGAGCAGAAGAAGGGTAGAAGACAAAAATAGGAAAAAATAACAAGGACAACAAACAGAAAAGAGTAACAAATATGGTAGATAGCAATCCAACTATATAAATTATCATTTTTAATGTCAGTAGTCTAAAATATACCAATAAAAGATAGAGATTATCAGAATGGATCAAAAAACAAGATCCAAATAGATGTCTACAAGAAAGCCACTTTAAATATAAAGACGTGTAGATTAAAAGTAAATGAATGGAGAAATATATACCATGATAACACTAATCAAAAGAAAGCTGTATTAGCTATATTACCTTCAGACAGAGCAGACTTTGGAGCAAGGAAATTATTTGGGTTAAATAGGGTCATTACATAATGATAAATGAGTCAATTATCCAAGAATACACAGCAATCCTTAATGAGTATGTTCTAAACAACAGAGTATCAAAATAAGCAAGGCAAAAACTGATAGAATTGCAAGGAGAAATAAAGGAATCCACTATTATAGTCATAAGCTTCAACAGATCCAGCAGGCAGAAAATCACTAAGGACATAGTTGAACTCAATAGTATCATCAATCAACTGGATATAATTGGCATGCATAGACTGCTTCAACAAAAAAAAAAAGCAGGATATGCATTTTTTTCTCAAGCTCACATGTAACATTCACCAAGACAGATCACATCCGGAACCACAAAATACACCTCAGCAAATTTAAAATAAGAGAAATTGTACAATGTCAGCTCTCAGACCATAATGCACTTAAGGTAGAAATAAAAAACAAAAATAGCTGGAAAATCCCAAATACTTGAAGATTAAACATTACACTTCCAAAAAACAAATGTAGCAACAAAAATCTCCCTAAAAACTTTTAAAATATTTTAAAAATATTTCAAACTAAGTGAAAATGAAAATACAACTTATTCAAATTTGTGAGATGCTGTGAGTGAAGTATTCGGAGGGAAATGTAGAGCACTGGATGCATATATTTTAAAACAGTAAATATCTGAAATCAGTAATTTGAGCCTCTATTTTTTGACTAGAAAAAGAAGAGCAAATTAAATCTGAAGTAAGCAGGAAATAAGAAATAATAAGTGAAATTGAAATCAATGAAACTGAAACAGGAAATCAATAGAAAAAAATTTTAAAGGTTGATTCTTTGGAAAACTCAATCAAATCAGTAAGACTCTAGCCATGCAAACTATGAAAAAATAGAAAAGACACAAATGTTACTAATATCACAAAGTAAAGAGGGACATCACTACAGAACTCATGGTTATTATAGGATAACAATAGAATATTGTGAACAATTTTATGACCACAATTTGGTAACCTTTATGAAATGGGCCAATTTTTCTTTATTGGAGTTCAATTTGTCAACATATAGCATAACACCCAGTACTCATCCCGCCAAGTGGAAATGGGCAAATTCTTTTAAAAAACACAGTTGAAGAGAGGTAAGATGATGGAGTAGTCAGGAAGACCCTATGCTTGCCTCATCCTTTGAACACAGCAAGATAAATATCAAATCATTCTGACCACCCAGGAAATCAATGTGAGGACTAAGAGAAGAAACTGCACAACCAAAGCGAGAAAAACAGCCACATTGTAGAAGGTAAGAGATGCAGAGACATGATTTGGAGCAGAAAAGAATGGTATATGTTTCAGAGGGGAGGGAGCACTGATCACAGAAAGGGGAGAAAAAACCCAGTACTCACCAAGTCTATTGACCATAGAGTGCAGCAAAGCTTCAGCTTTAGTGGAAATTGGATCTGGCCACTTTTAACAAGCATTCCCAAGTGTACCTAGTTAAAATTCACCAAGTACTGGCCAAGGTCTAAACACTCTCCACTGCAGGCAAGTAGAAATGCTGCAGAGGTCTGACCTGAGGGAAAAAGCAGCCAAAACACAGCAGCAGAATGCACACAGCATATGCCAAAAACACTTCTTGAAGCACCAGGCCCTTCTTAACATAGCCATTCCTCTCAGGAGCAGGAAACATAATGGACTTTCAGACCACTGAGAAGAAAACTGAAAACTAAAAAAAGTGCCACAATCAGAAATTCATCCCAAAAGAAAGAATACTAGGTCATGGTTGGTGATCTAATCAAAACAGGTATAAAGAATATGCCTGATGTGGAATTTAAAGCAGCAATCATAAGGATACTATATGGGCATGACAAAGGCATAGATGACACAAAAGAGACCCTGACAACAGAGATAAAAAAAAAAAAACCTGAAAACTAGACAGGCTAGTTTAGACAGACTAGAAATAGAAAAATGCTATAACTGAGATACAAAACTGATGGGATGTACTTAACACAAAGATGGAAAACTAAGAGGAATTAATAAGTGATCTAGAAGACAAAATTATGGAAAATAATGAAGCTGAAAAGAAGAGGGAAAGAAAAATATTGGATCACGAATGTGGACTTACAGAACACATGACCTCATAAAGTGTAATTACATTCATATCATAGCAATTTCAGAAGAAGAGAGGAGAAAAGGGCCAGAAGGTTTATTTGAACAAATTATAGCTGAAAACTTCACTAATCTGTGGAAGGAAACAGATATCCACATCCAGAAGGCACAGAGAACTACCAAAATCAACAAAAGCAGGCTAATACCAACACATAACAGTACAATTTGCAAAATACAGAGATAAGGAAAAAAAATCCTAAAAGTAAACAAGGGGAAGGAAATCCCTAACTTTCGAAAGAAGACAAATAAGGTTAGCAGCAGACCTATCCACAGAAACATGGCAGTCCAGAAGAAAGTAGCATAATATATACAACGTGCAATGGGAAAAATACGTAGCCCAGAATACTTTATCCAGCAAGGCTGTAATTCAAAATAAAAGGAGAGAGAAAGAGTTTCCCATACCAAAAAAAAACAAAAACAACAACAACAACAAAAAAAAACTGAAGGAGTTCATGACCACTAAACTAGCCCTGCAAGAAAAATTAAAAGGGACAGTTTGGGAAAGAAAGATCAGAAATGACAAAGACTAGAAAGGAACAGAGAAAATCTCCAGAAATTACTTTACAGATAACATAATATCACTAAATTCATATCTATAAATAATTATTCTGAATGTAAATGAATTAAAAACTCCAATCAGAAGATACAGGATATCAGAATGGATGAAAAAACCAAGACTGATTTATATGCTGCATACAAGAGAATCATTTCAAACCTAAAGACACCTGCATATGGAAAGTGAGGAGATGAAGAAATATCTATCATGCAAATGGACACCAAAAGAAAGCTGGAGTAGCCATACTTATATCAGACAAACTAGATTTTAAACCAAAGACTGTAACAAGACATGAAGAAGGGCACTATATAATAATAAAGGGGTCTATCCAACAAGAAGATCTAATAATTATGCCCCCAACTTGAGAGCACTGAAATATATAAAACAATAACAAAAATAAACTCATTGATAATAATACAATAATATTAAAGGACTTTAACACTCACAGCAATGGAGAGATTAAGCAGAAAATCAACAAAGAAACAATGGCTTTGAATGCACACTGGACCAGCTGGACTAACAGATATATTCAGAAAATTTCATCCTAAAGCACCAGAATATGTATTGGTTTTGAGTGCACATGGAACCTTCTCCAGATTAGATTGCATACTAGGTGACAAATCAGTTCTCAACAAATGCAAAAAGATTGCCATCATACCATGCATATTTTCTGACCACAATGCTATGAAACTTGAGGTATACCACAAGAAAAAAAATTGGAAAGACCAAAAATACATGGAGGGAAAATAACATTCTACTATGGAGTGAATGGGTTAACCAGGAAATTAAAGAAGAAATTAAAAAATGCATGGAAGCAAATAAAAGTGAAAACATGAGAGTCCAAAACCTTTGGGATGCAGCAAAAATGGTTGTAAGAGGGAAGTATATAAAAATACAAGCCTACCTTGAGAAACAAGAAAAGCCTCAAATTCATGACCTAACCTACACCTAAAGGAGCTAGAAAAGGAGCAGCAAATTAAGCCTAAAGCTGGCAGAGAAGGAAAATAATAAAGAATAGAGCATAAATAAATGATATAGGGGGAAAAAACAGTAGAACAGATCAATGAAACTAGAAGTTGGTTCTTTAAAACAATAAGACTGACCAACCTCTAGCCAGACTTATCAAAAAGAAAAGAGAAAGGACTCAAATAAATAAAATCACAAATAAGAGAGAAGAGATCGCAGCCAACACTAAAGAAATACAGTTATGAAAGATAATTATGAAAAATTAAATGCCAACAAATTAGGCAATCTAGATGTAATGAATACATTCCTAGAAACATATAAACTACCAAAAATGAAACAGGAAGAAATAGTAAATATGAACAGACCCATATCCAGCAAAGAAATTGAATAAAAAATCATCCAAGAAATAAAGTCCAGGGCCAGATGGCTATCTAAGAAATTCTACCAGACATTTAAAGAAGAGTAAATACCTATTCCTCTCAAATTGTTCCAAAAAATAGAAATGGAAGGAAAAATTTGAAACTCATTCTACAAGGCCAGTATTACCTTTGCTCCAAAACTAGACAAACATCCCACTAAAAAAGAGGTACAGGACAATATCACTGATGAAAATGAATGCAAAAATTATCAACAAGATACTAGCAAATTGAATCTAACAATACATTAAAAGAATAATTCACCACAATCAAGTGGAATTTATTCCTGGGCTGGAAAAACCCACAGTAAATATAATCTTCATCATGGAAAAAGTGAGAGCTTTTCCTCTTGAGTCAGAAACAAGACAGGGATGTCCACTCTCATCACTATTATTTAACATAATATTAGAAATCCTAGCCTCAGCAATCAGACAACAAAAAGAAGTAAAAGGCATCCAAATCATCAACGAAGAAATCGGACTTTCACTATTTGTAGACAAGATACTCTATGTAGAAAACCTTAAAAACTCCACCAAAAAATTGCTAGAACTGACACATGAATTCAGTAAAGTTGTAGGATACAAAATCAACATACAGAAATCTGCTGCATTTCTGTACACCAATAACAAAGCAGAAGAAACAGAAATCAAAGAATCCATTGCATTTACAATTCTACCAAAAACTATAAAATACCTAGAAATAAACCTAACCAAAGTGGTGAAACATCTGTACTCTGAAAACTATAGAAGAGTTATGAAAGAAATTGAAGAAGACAGCAAAGAAATGGGAAGACATTCTATGCACATGCTTGAAATAACAAATACCATTAAAATGTCTATACTACCAAAAGCAATGTACTCATTGAATTCAATCTCAATCAAAATACCACCAGCATTTTTCATAGAGGTAGAACAAATACTTCTAAAAGTTGTATGGGACCAAAGGACCCTGAACAGCCAAAGCAACTCTGAAAAAGAAAAGTAAATCTGGAGGAATCATAATTCTGGACTCCAAGCTATACTACAAAGCTTTAATGATCAAGACAGTATGGTCCTGGCAGAAAAACAGAAAAAAAGATCAATGGAACAGAAGAGAAAATCCAGAAATGGACTCACAACTATATGGTCAACTAATTTTCAACAAAGCAGGAAAGAATATCTAATGGATAAAAGTCTCTTCAACAAATGGTGTTGGGAAATCTGCACAGCAACATGCAGAAAAATGAACTGGATCACACTCTTACACCATGAACAAAAATAAATTCAAAATGGGTGAAATAACCTGTATGTCAGACAGCAAACTGTCAAGATCCTAGAGGAGAACACAGGCAGTAACCTCTTTGACCTTGGCCATAGTAACTTCTTACTAGACCTGTCTCCAGAGGCAAGAGAAACCAAAGCAAAACTGAACTGTTGGGACTTCATCAAGATAAAAACTTCGGCACAGTGATGGAAAAGATCAACAAAACTAAAAGGCAGCCTACAGGATGGGAGAAGGTATTTTAAATGACATATCTGATAAAAGGTTAGAATCCATCGAAAGATGAATGGATAAAGTAGATGTGGTCTATGTATACAATGGAATATTACTCAGCCATTAGAGATGACAAATACCCACCATTTGCTTCAACGTGGATGGAACTGGAGGGTATTATGCTGAGTGAAGTAAGTCAATAGGAGAAGGACACTTTATGGTCTCATTCATTTGGGGAATATAAAAAATAGTGAAAGGGAATAGAGGGAAAGGAGAAAAAATTAGTGGGAAATATCAGAAAGGGAGACAGAACATGAGAGGCTCCTAACTCTGGGAAACGAACTAGGGGTGGTAGAAGGGGAGGTGGGTGGGGGGTGGGGGTGACTGGGTGACAGGCACTGAGGGGCCACTTGATGGGATGAGCACTGGGTGTTATTCTATATGTTGGCAATTTGAACACCAATAAAAAATAAATTTATAAATAAAATAAAATAAATAAAAATAAATTATTCAGAAAAAAAAAGTTAGAATCCAAAATCTATAAAGAACTTATCAAACTAGGGATGCCTGGGTGCCTCAGTGGTTAAGCGTCTGCCTTAGGATCAGAGCATGATCTTAGGGTCCTGGGATTGAGTCCTGCAGCAGGCTCCCTCTGCCTATGTCTCTGCCTGTCTCTTTGTGTTTGTCATGAATAAATAAATGAAATCTTTAAAAAAAAAAAAAAACTTATCAGACTCAAGGCACCTGGGTAGCTCAGGTCTAGCCCAGGGTCAGGCTGGGATTGAGCCCTGTCTCAGTCCCCCCAGGCAGTGAGGGTCAGGGGGTGTTCTTGTCCCTCTCCATTTGCCCCTCCTTCTGCTCGTCCTGCCATTCTCAAATAAAAATAAATAAATAAATAAAATCTTTTTTAAAAAATTTAAAAATAACAAACTCAACAACAACAACAACAACAAAAAACCACGAACAAACGAAAAAACAAATAATGCAGTTAAGAAACGCACCCAAGAAGATGGGGTGCCTGGGTAACACAATCACTTAAGTGTCTCTTGTTTTTGGCTGTGATCTCAGGATCATGAGATCAAGCCCTGTGTTGGACTCTGCACTTAGCATGGAATCTCCTTAAAAATCCCTCTCCTCCCTCTACCCCTATCCCTAGCTCTCACTCTCTCTCTCATTCTCTTTCTAATAAATAAATATTTTTAAAAAGGCAGAAGACAAAAATGGACATTTTTCTGAATAAGACATCCAGATGGTTAACAGACACATAAAAAGATGCTTAACGTCACTCATCATAAAGGAGATACAGTGGCACCTGCATGGTTTAGTTGGTTAAGTGGCTGCCTTCGGCTTGGGTCATGGTCACAGGGCCCTAGCATCAAGCCTCACATCAGGCTCCCTGCTCAGCGGGGAGCCTGCTTCTCCCTCTCCCTCTGCCTGCTACTCCCCCTGCTTGTGTTTGCTGTCAAATAAATAAATAAAATCTTTAAAAAATAAAATAAAGGAAATACAAATCAAAACCACAATGAGATACCACCTGACACCTATCAGAGTGGCAAAAATTAACTACACAGGAAATAACAGATATCGTCCAGGATGCAGAGAAAGGGGTATCCTCCTACATTCTTGGTGGAAATGCAAAATGGTGCAGCCGCTCTGGAAAACAGTACGGAGGTTTCTCAAAAAAGTTGAAAATAGAATACCCTACAATGCAGCAATTGCACTACTATCCTTTGTATCCAAAGGATACAAATTTGTGATTCAAAGGGGCACATACACCCCAATATTTATAGCAGCAATGTCCACAATAGCCAAAATATGGAAAGAGCCCAGATGTCCATTGACAGATAAATGGATAAAGAACAGATGGTATATATATATATTAAGTGAAATAAGTCAAAGAAAGACAAATATCATGATTTCACTTCTACGTGGAATTTAAGGAACAAAACAGATGAACATAGGGGAAGGGAAAAAAAGAGGGAGGCAAACCATAAAAAAGACTTTTAATGATAGAGAACAAACTGAGGTTTAATGGAGGGGGGGTGGACAGGAGGATGGGCTAAATGAGTGATAGGTATTAAGGAGGGCATTGTTGTGAAGACTGCTGGGTGCTATATGTAAGTGGTGAATCACTAAATTCTATTCCTGAAAGAATATTACACTATATATTAAATAGCTAGAATTTAGATAAAAACTTGAAACATTAAAAAATAAAAAATAATATTAAAACAGAAATAATTTTTTTATTTTTTTAAACACAAATAATAAATATATTAAAAACATATCTGCCAATGCTCTTATAAGAAGAAATAGGCAATTTGAAAATATATTTCTATTAAAGAAATTGATCAGTAATTACTAAACTTTGAAAAAATACAGTACCAGGCCTGAGATGGGTTTACTAGTGGATCCTACCAAACCATTAAGGAAGAAGTTAAATCAATTCTCTAGTATACTTTCAGAAGATAGAAGCAAAGGAAATACTTCCTAACTCATTTGAAGAGGCTAGCCTACTAGACAAAAATTTTACAAGAAAACTACAGACTAAATCTCTCATGATACATCAACAAAATATTAGCAAATTAAACTCAACAATGTACAATAAGAATTTTACACCAAGACCAAGTGTGTTTTATACCAAGTATGGTTCAACTTTTGAAAATCAATTAATGTACTCCATCA
Organism: Canis aureus; assembly: GCF_053574225.1. NCBI lineage: Eukaryota > Metazoa > Chordata > Mammalia > Carnivora > Canidae > Canis > Canis aureus. The sequence continues at coordinate 57,089,384 of NC_135649.1, forward strand.
AATGAAGTTAAAGAAGAGAACTACATGTGTTGCGTCTGTATTTATGTTATTCCTCTAATAAAAAAAATTACTCAGAGGAAAATGCAACTGGTCTCAGTTCCATTTTGCCACAGGAATTTAGCCTTGAACAGGATGAAAACCAGAGTTAACTGCTTTTGAGAAAAAGTTGAACGCTACAGAAGGGTTGCACTTTTATCTTTAATTTAAAATAGTAGTTGATAAAAGTTTCCTTATGAATATGACATCTGAATTTTTAATGTTACCTTAACAGAAATATTACAGTTATGTTACATAGTCCAGTGGGAAATGGAAAATTCAAAGGACTGTTCACATTTCATAATACCCTGTGAACTAATTAAGTGTTGATTAGTGAACTATAGATCTCCCTTAGAGCAATTACAGAAGATATCATATCAAGTTATTCTGAAATATATTTACTAGTGTATCAAATTCATTTAAAAATCAAACAATATTCATAAATTATTATGGAATAATAACATTCATAAATGCAAAATGCCACAAATTTAGTGGAGACAGATTTCATTTCTTTGGAACACTAATCCCTTATTAACAAGGCATAACTCAGTGCCATCTTGTACATTCAGAGTTTCATTTATTTGTAGAAAGTGTAGCTAAGCCATTTTAAGAATGAGTTCATAATCTTGTTCTGCCATATCTGGCCAGTTTTCTGTAAGTAGAGTATACAAACTGACATTCTATTCAACGTAAACTCATTTATGTACACTGAGATAGGGTCATAGGCCTTTAGAAATAATATAAATTCAACCTTCTATTTTGGATTAGTTTTTTACCAGGTTTTTGAGAACTTAATATTGAACAGATAATAATATAGAGCCATCTTTTGTTCTTTCCTATCACAGTAAGTACCTGATAATATGCCACCATTGAGAAATTAAATGAAGGGTTAACTTCCTAGCCTGATTTTACAGAACAGTTTAACTTTCTAGCTATGTAATTCCAAAAAAGACATAAAAAGTGAACTTAAATTATGCATTTGTTACCACAATTGCACCTTGAATGATTCTTCCAGCCAAATCATCTATCAAAGCTACCAATAGCTTGAAAAATGGGGTTTCATCTCCTTTTATTTTTCTACCTATGTTCTAGTGAAAGTTCTAAGTCCCTAGAACACTACTTGGTATACAGAGGCATATGAAAAAATAAAATAGAAAAGGAAAACTAAAACTACTCTGGATAAATCTAAAACATCCAACAAATTTATTAAAGAAATGAAAATGTTATATATGAGCTTTACATATTTAACCATGTGGGCCTAAGCAGACAAGGTTTGTTTAGATACCTCTATAGGAAATAGCAACCTGTAATCTCATGGATTAGGGCTGAAATTATTTCTTCAACCAATTTTATGTATTTAACTGACACGTACATATACTCTTCCTGTGTACAAGGCATTGTCCTAAGGTCTTTACAGATAATAACTCATTTAGTTATTAAGACATCCTTAGAGGCAGGTCCTATTATTACCATCATCCTTGTTTTAAAGATTTAGAAACTAACAGACAGGGAGCCTCGGTGGCTCAGCGATTGAGTGTCTGCCTTTGGCTCAGGTCGTGATCCCGGAGTCCTGGGGTCCAGTCCCACATCGGGTTCCTTGCATGGAGCCTGCTTCTTCCTCTGCCTATGTCTCTGCCTCTCTGTGTCTCTCATGAATATATAAATAAAATAAAATAAAGAAATTAAAAGACACACAGCTTGTCCAATTTTTCCATTTGCTATCACGATAGCAAATGATGAATCTAGAGTTAGTCTCCCCAGTCTGACTCCAGAGCCCATGTGTTCAACCACACACTATACTTCTTTTAAGAATAATCTTATTGATATTTTCTAGCTCTCCAATGACATAATTGTATCCTGTAGTCTTAACAGTTTTATTTTTATAATGTGATTCAAAATCGACAAGCACTTTTTTTTTCAGAGATTTCATTTATTTATTATTAATGAGAGACAGAGAGAGAGAGAGAGGCAGAGACAGGCAGAGAGAGAAGCAGGCTCCATGCAGGGAGCCCCACGTGGGACTTGATCCCGGTCCTCCAGGATCACGCCCCGGGCTGAAGGCGGCGCTAAACCGCTGAGCCACCAGGGCTGCCCTGTACTGACATTTCTTGAAGAGAATATGCATGATATCAACTTCAGTGGCTATTATGTCATCTTAAATTTTAAAGTATTATTTGGGACTTTATACAGCATGTTTACATTACATTTAAGCTATTGTCTTTTTGATTTTTAAATTATATAATATGGAAACTAAATAATAAACTAAATAAACTAAATAATAGAACTATTTCAACTTTCTTGCAACGTTTGCATCTTCTGAATTTAACAGTCTTACTGTAGTTTTGAAATAAATAGTATTCTAACTTTTAATAATGTACAAACTTCTGTTTAGGTGAATTGGGATTTGAAGAACACTCTAAATCTTTTCATTGCTTAACCTGAAAAGCTTTCAACATCCATTTCTGAAATTAAAGAAATACTGACACCACCTCAATCTTTTGCTTTCTAAAGTAAAATTCCAACCATTATCTTTCCTGGAAATAGAACAAGCATGTACATAAAAATTTCCCTTATATTGCCAATTAGGCCATTTGATTCAGATTTTTCTAGCCTTGGTTGTTTTTAATTTCCATTTTCTGAACCAAGTTTTAAAATATTTAATGGTTTTTTCTTCTTACAGATTATATATTTAAGACTTTTTTATTTCTATTTGAAGGATGCCTGGGTGGCTCAGTGGTTGAGCATCTGCTTTCAGCTTGAGGTGTGATCCTGGAGTCCTGGGATCAAGTCCCATGTCAGGCTCCCTGCATGGAGCCTGCTTATTCCCCTGTGTCTCTGCCTCTCTCTCTCTGTGTGTCTTTCATGAATAAATGAATAAAATCATTTTAGAAAAGATATACATTTATATTTGAAAGATTTATCATTATTTCATGACAACCATAGTTAGAATAACACTTCTTTTTATAAGAAAATTCTTCTTAGTGATCTAAAATCAACTTTAGTTTCAGGAAAGAAAAGTCTGATGTTTAGAACATTTCCAAGTAACAAGCCAGCTATAGTCTCTGAATCTGTGGAAATATTTATAAGACACTGCAGAAAGGCTGTTCCTACCAGTTATAGTCCCAAAATGGACTTTTTCCCACAATCCATCGCATATTGAAACCAAATTTATTTCATAGAAATAAATCACTGATAAGAAAAAGTAGCAAAACTCTTTCTCCAGAGTAGAAGAACTAATCCTCAACAATTTTCCATTGATTGAAACCTTACATCCTGAATTTTTTTTTAAAGATTTTATTTTTTTTTTATTTATTTATTCATAGAGATGCAGAGAGAGAGAGAGACAGAGACACAGGCAGAGGGAGAAGCAGGCTCCATGCAGAGAGCCTGACGTGGGACTCGATCCCGGGTCCCCAGGATCACGCCCTGGGCTGCAGGCGGCGCTAAACCGCTGCGCCACGGGGGCTGCCCACATCCTGAATTTATAGAAGATTTTACTCAATATCCAACATTATTTCCAGAAAAAAAACATCTAAACACTACATCTCTCCCTCAATGTAAAACAGTACTTTGTAAGCCAATTAAGAGGTATGATTCATGTATCAGATACAACCAACCCTAAACTTCAGTCCACAGCATAGCCTGTCTTTAAAGATAAAGAACAGATTCATTAAATTAAGAGTACATTGCTTTTGCAAGTTATTAAGTGTAACAAAAAGCTCCTATCATCTGGATTGAATTCTTTTGAATAATATAAGTGGAGTCGTCAGGAAAAATAACAAAAGAACTGACAAAAGGGGATGTAGCCTAAATATTTTACTACTGCTTCTGCATTTGGCTGACAGAAACTCTCTAAATGAAAACTATAGAAAAAGCAAATACATCTGCTCTTCAACGGAATCTAAACTGGATTTAATTTATTCTCATTAAATGTTTTTCTAGTTTCTTATTTACATATTTCTGCTTTGTTTTCATTTGTTTTATACTGTTTTGTAAATAAAAGCAAATAAAAATATGCAGAATGTATAAACACCTTGAGGAGATCCTGTACCTTGTCTTTCTGGGATTAGATTGAGAGTTAGACTGGTAATTCTAGTTCTACAAGCCAGCATTTTGGTAAACATAATTAAAATATTTTAACCATGATGATACAAAATTATCCTCTTTCTGCTTGAAAGAGAAAACTGGAGGCAGACAGGGAAGTAAAGGTATAATCTTTAAAACTTTACAATTAAGCATCTATATATGGGGGGATTATATAACTGTATAAATTTAGCAAAGTTATTCAGGGTTAGGAATACATTACATTACAAAGTTGTCTAATAAATCCTCTACAAAAAGCTTTTCTTTAGTAATTATAGCTCCTAAAAAATTCCTTCTGATGATTAAAAAAAGCCTGTAGAGAAACACAGTAGACAATATAACCAAATCAACCCTTACAAATGGAGTGACTTGTTCTTAAATAGAGAGAGAAAGAAAGAGTTTAAGGAAATAACTATAGTTACCAAAAAAGGGAGAAAGAGGGCACACATTGAGTGGGGAAAGAAACTGCTGGGTGCATGTGCATACACACACACCCCACATACACACACATATAAGTAATGTCACTCCCATCAACATGGAAACTATAGCAGTTCCATCAAATTTAGTACTATGATAAATATAATTGTGCCTACCTAACTTTATGCACACACCAAGTCCATTTAGGGAACAGGAAAGAAGCTCAACACTCATCATTCAATTTCATGACTAAAGTATTTGTTATTTTAAAATCATAGCATTATTACATGATTGTTCCAATATACTAGTCTCCTAAGTATGCAGTTTCAATAATGTTAACATTCCTTTGTATGAATTTTTTATAATAATAAATTTATTTTTTATTGGTGTTCAATTTGCCAACATACAGAATAACACCCAGTGCTCATTCCATCAAGTGCCCACCTCAGTGCCCGGCACCCAGTCACCCCCAACCCCCGCCCTCCTCCCCTTCCACCACCCCCAGTTCGCTTCCCAGAGTTAGGAGTCTTCATGTTCTGTCTCCCTTTCAGATATTTCCTACCCATTTCTTCTCCCTTCCCTTCTATTCCCTTTCACTATTATTTATATTCCCCGAATGAGACCATATAATGTATGAATTTTTTTTAAATATTTTATTCATTTATTCATGAGAGACACAGAGAAAGAGAAGCAGAGATACAGGCAGAGAGAGAAGCAGGCTCCATGCAGGGAGCCTGATGTGGGACTTGATCCCAGGACTCCAGGATCACGCCCTGAGCCAAAGGCGGGTGAATGGGTGACGGGCACTGAGGGGGGCACTTGACGGGATGAGCACTGGGTGTTATTCTGTATGTTGGTAAATTGAACACCAATAAAAAATTAATTTATTAAAAAAAAAGAAAAAGAACAAAGGCGGGCACGCAACTGTTGAGCCACCCAGGCATCCCTGTATGAATTTTTTTTATTTTAAAACAGTCCACCACCTGCTCATCCAGTACTTAAAATCTCCAACTTGTTATTTCACCCTTCAGCACCAGTAAACATAATTATTTGCTGCTGTCAGGAAAGCTGTTATCCTAGCATATTATCTCGACCAGGCTGTACCTTAAATCTTACCTAACCCTAATTTATCACTTCATTTAGTGATGTAAGCTTCATAGGTCTTTACCAGTACTCTTTAGATTAAGTAAAGCTGATTTTTTAATCCTGCGCTCTTAAATATAACAGGTCAAGTATAGCAAATTCCTTTCCTCTCTTTCAAGGGCTTTACCCAAATTGCACAAGAAAAGCCATTGCTAGGATTCTAAATATTGCCAAACCATTTCATTGCTATTCCTACTAATAACTCCTAAATATCCTTCTCCTTCTTCAAGCTTTCCAGAAAGATAAAAAAGATCGTTTTCCTTTTATTTTTAATTTAAATTCAATTAGTCAACATACAACACATCATTAGTCTCAGATGTAGTGTTCAACAATTTATCACTTGCGTATAACATCCGGTGCTCATCACATCATGTGCCTTCCTTAATGCCCATCACTGAATTACCCCATACCCCCACCCACCTCCTCTCCAGTAACCCTCACTTTGTTTTCTTATTAAGAATCTCTCATGGTTTTTCTTGCTTTCTGATGACTTCCCATTCAGTTTTTCCTCCCTTCCCCTATGATCCCCTGTGCTGTTTCCTATATTCCACATATGAGTGAAACTATTGGATAATTGTCTTTTTGATTAACTTATTTCACTCAACATAATGCCCTCCAGTTCCATCGACGTTGATGCAAACGGTAAGTATTCATCCTTTCTGATGGCTGAGTAATATTCCATTATATATATATATATATATATATATATATATATATTATATCATATATATCTCACATATTCTTTATCCATTCATCTGTCAAAAGACATCTTGGCTCTTTCCACAGATTGGCTATTGTGGATATTGCTGCTATGAACATTGTGGTGCAGGTGCCCCTTCAGAGCACTACATTTATTTTCCTATATCCAGATGCAATCAAATAAACTCTCAAAATTAATTGTACCTTTTTCTGCTCCCAAAAAGAATTTATCTATCTTCAAACATAAAATACATTTATCCCTCCCAAGTATGTAATGTAAATATTTTACTCATTTGCATATTTCCTCAACTTTTTTATCCCACCACATATCCTTTAGGTGTTGATGCACATCAGACTTGTCTTCAATTTCAAAATCCTTCAGGAAGACATCATTGTATTCAGGTCATCTACACAACCTCTAGCTAATATGGATAGATGGCAAATATATGACTACTGGATGGTATTTGATATGATAAAGATGATTAAACAGTATGACATTATTTCTGAAGGTTGCATGAACTCTTTGAGGCCGGTAGGGCAGCATAATAAATAACTACTCAAGTGTAATAATGATTGGCTGATGATTTGAAAGAAGTTATTTGCAATTTAACATTTGACTCATCATGAATATAGACTGGTTATTTCGAACAGTGGGTTAGGCCAAAGAAAAGGTTTTGATTACTGAGTGGGCCAGCAATTACAGACTGTCTCCTAATGCCAGACAGCTTTCTGGTAAGGCACACCATTGCAAGGGAAAAAAAAGGAAAGGGAGTAGATGAGATAACATAGACTGAATAAATAAAGCAAAATAATTTTTAAAAACATTAAAAGCATGATTCAAAAGGGTGATTTTAACGTATGAGGGACAATTAATTATAAGGTAACCTTTCCCCATAACTATCACAAAAGTTTTCAAATATGGCAATGACATTCTATCAACCTCTTTTAGAAGATTAAGGAAAACTATAGCCAAAGAAGGTAAATAATGGAATCAGAATAAAAAACAAACCAAGGGGAAATAGTCTTTTAAAAGTATCCTGTCAATTGATTCAGGAAAAGACAAAGAAAAATATCAAATAGAAACTCGGATCTGTAACATTTTTCCCCATAGAATATTTACTTGACTCATTTCACAATGCATACTATGTATGTCAGTTCTCTTTTGTTCTGCACGAACTTACCAAAAGTCTCTTAATTATAAAGATGTCATATTATTAAATACTAACAGTGAACTATATTTATACAGTAAGAGTTTTTTCCTCTAATTTCCATTTCAGTTCCTACATGCATTTTATTGGCATAAATATAACTTTTTCAGCTTTATTCTGGCCCATTGCCTCAACCTTCCCCAGGAGGTTTACCTCATTTTGTGTTTTCCATTAAACTATTAAGTTATTTACATAGCTATAATCTCAATGGTGTAATAATTTAATTATTATAAATGTTATCCTATATGACTAAATGGGTCTTGTTTTCAATGTAATCAGCTGGAATAAGCAAAGCATAAGCAATTCTTCCACATGTCTAAGAATTTTCCCCCTCCAGCTAAAAGCTAAGTAGCATTCCAAAACTACAATTATTTTTATAACATAAGTTGATTTGACAAAAGAAAGTGATGCCAATACATTCATACTGCAAAATATTTTTAAAAATTAATTTCAAAATCAGTTATATAAATTAATATCTATGAAAAAATTTCCACTAACCCTCATTTTCCTTTTTTTTAAATTTTTTTTAACCCTCATTTTCAAATAATAAATTTCTGTGTTGGGAATTTGGATTTATCTTTAAAGAGGTTAGCAAGGCAAATAAAATTCTTTTACCAGGTCCTGACTCAAAAACTTTTAACCTGTTTTTCTTTCTAAACAAACAGAATTGGTCTTCATTTCTCAGACACATCCTATGCTTTCTTATCACTTCACTTTTGTGCAATTCCCTCCACCTGGAATTTCCTTAATCTTAATCTCCATCCATTCCAATCAATCACCCTTCAAGGTAATGCTCAATACTATGTTTTAAATCTTCCCTCAGCCATTGATAACCCTGGCATCCTTGATCTGTCACTCTAAAAGGACTCTACTGAGCACCACCTAATTCCTGGGCCTGGTTTAAAAATCCATGAAAATGAACAAGGAGTAGTGGAAGGGGAAGTGGGCGGGAGGTTGGGGTGACTAGGTGATGGGCACTGAGGGGAGCACTTGGCGGGATGAGCACTGGGTGTTATGCTATATGTTGGCAAATTGAACTCCAATAAAAAAAATGTGAAAAATAGATCCATGAGATAACACGTGTTAAACTACTTACTAAATTATGAAGCACTATATAATTGTAAACTACTGCTGTAAGCACTCTAAAAATACTTTCTGGATACATGAATGAAAACATCTGCTTATAACAATGAAATATTTCCTTAATAATCCTCAAGTTCTACGAAGAGATGCCATAAAGTTTATATTCATTACATTATATTCATTACATATTACAATTTACTTACATTGGAAATCTGGGTGCAAGTGTATATTATGAAGTATTGTGTGCTTTGGTACACAATAAATTATGAGAAAGAGAGTCTAGAAAAGAAACAGACATTTTATGCTTATATAAGTGGATGAAAATTAGCTTCCACCATCAGTTCCTAAAAATTCCTACATCATCTATAATTATTTATATTTTTCCTTGGGTTTGATTCATTATATAAGTCATTTGGAAAAAACTTAAGGGCAGCATACAATATACTAAACCTCTTCTTTTTATATTGAACTTCTTTAAAACTGTTCAAGATGTTCTGTGGTTAAAAACAATAAAATATGATCAAAATTATTGAAATATAAGAGACAATTCATAGGTTCAAGACTTCTATTAATGAAGCAAATGACTTTAAACATTTACAATTTCTTATGTTCTTCCAATTTTACATAAATGTAAATGAGGAATATTATTATTAACTTCTGATATTAAGCAATATACTTTAAGTACATGTGAATACGATTGAGGGTTAGAAGGCAAATTTTCTGTAATGCAATTATAGCATAAAATAAGTGGCTAGAAAAAGGCAAGTTCTTTTTTTTGTTTATGTAAATGTGTTCTATTATGAAAAGAAAATGCTTGGGCAAAAATACATGTACAGTACTTGTGATTTTATTAGGCAAGGCAAAAACTCTACGAAATATTTTAAGGAAGCTTTCTCTAAAGTTGCTAATTTATAATTCCATAAGGAAAATAAAGTGTGCATGTCTGTGTCTATCACAAAAATTGGGGCACCTGAGTGGCTCAGTCGGTTAAGCAGCTGACTCTTGATTTAGACTTAGCTCATGATATCAGGGTTGTGGGATTGAGCTCTGTGTTGGGCTCCATGGTCAGTGTGGGGCCTGCTTGTCCCTCTCCCCCTGCTCCTCTCTCTGCTTATGCACACATACAGTCTCTCTCAAATAAATAAAATAAATAAAATATTTTTAAAATTTTATTAAAATAGGTATATGTAATCTGACAGAAAGAAATTTTATAGATTTTTTTACTTATTTATTTATTCATAGAGACAGAGAGAGAGAGAAGAGGCAGAGACACAGGGAGAGGGAGAAGCAGGCTCCATGTAGGGAGCCCGACTGGGACTCAATTCCGGTTTCCAGAATCACACCCCGGGCTGCAGGCGGCGCTAAACCGCTGCGCCACCGGTGCTGCCAGGGGTGGGGTGGGGGGATTAATACAAAAATAAAAATTTATTAACAGTCTGCTTCCCATTTATGCATGACAAGACAATAAAGTCATCAGTGATGTTTACTTCTGGTCAAAGGAAAAATATCTTATTCAGACACCTAGAGCATAATAAAATATAGACACAGAAATTGCAGTTGCTTATTTAACTAGCATACGGTACAGGTATGTATAGTACAGGTACTATACAATTACTGGTATGCCTTCCTCTCATTGAGATAAATATGATTGACTAGCCACTTTGCTTTATTCCTTAATTGGTTTTGTTCTCTAACAGGAACTGAAGCCAATGGTAAAACTATATAACTAAGGATGCTCAGTACAAGTGAGAATGCCATTTCAGCACTGATATATGTCAGGTCCCATTTAATCTCCACACAAGTACCCTTCAAGACACATACTATTTTCATTTTGCAGCTGAGGACTCTGAGCTCAGAGAGTTTAGACAACCTGCCCCAAGGCACAATAGCTAGAAGAAATAGTGCAGGGATTTGAACCACAATTTATTTGATGTCAAAGTCTGTGCCCTTTGTACAGACCATGCTACCTTCTGAAGCTGATTATTGCCTGTATGCTTTTATGGCTGGCTCCCCACAATCCAAGAATCAGAAGATTACCTAAAGCAACTATGTACTTAGTGATGTTACCATCTCACATAATTTTCTGAGACCATTCGCAACACCTACGCTTTTGTGAAATTCCCATTCCACATTACACAATGGCATTGCTGCCCTCTTAAACAATTAAGTAAATATAGAGCTCGTCATACCCATCTTCCAAATAAACAGTTATTTCTGCATTTTTGCCACTATTATAACCACAAATGCAATTTGAAGGGAGTCAAGTTTCTGTCAAGTAATATAAAGCTCATTTATAATAGATGCACACACACCCTTCAGACAGTCTCTTTTATTTTTAAAAATATCACATGCAGCAAGAAACACATAAAACATATATATATTTGATATATATAATAAATATATAAATGAATAAAGAAATATAAATAAATATGCATATAATAAATCCAATTAAGGCTTTGAAGATGCCTTAAATGAAGATGCCTTAAAATCATAGAATAATTGACTTGAATCCATTCACTATTAAAGTCAATTGTCTGAGCTATAGTCCTCCCACGCTACCTAATCAATCTACCCAATCTCAAGAACTTAAACTGACCACTCATTTTTTTAAATAAGTTCAAAGACACATTTATCTTCATCTCTCTATGGAATTTCATTTCTGGTACAAAAAAGTTTTCTGTACATACAATCTTGATAAATTCTTAAACCTATGTCCTTTGCTCTCCCACATTTTGCTTGATTTTTCTCTATTTCCCAGTTATACTCCTATTTTGGTCCATTTGCTTCTCAATAAGGGCCAGCAAACATGTTTGACTACAAAGAATATAAGCAAAAAGAGATGGAGAATCTTAAAAGAGGAATAAAACTAATGAGCTTATTTCCTTCCTTCTCCTCAGAAACCTGGTAGTTTATAGAGGCAATAGCATCCTCTTATATTCAAAACATTTTGGTAGAGTTTCTCGGTGCAGCAGATAACTCTTCTAATCAACTGCTAAAATTTCCACCTGGTAGAGAATATACTGTAAATTTTCCTTGCTAGAAAATCTAACTAGAGCCAATGTACAATGGCAGCCACACATTTTCTCCAGATGAAGTTTTGTACTAAGTACAAATGACTGGTGACATCTTATTTTTTATAAATTTGAGGGAAATCTTCTTAAAAGTATTTTCATATGACAGAAAGTTGAATGTCAGTGAAGGGGAGGGGAGTGAAGGGGAGGGGATACAGTGAATGACGAAGGAATTTAAGAATTTAAGAAAGTCAAACTCAAAAGCAGGATGATCCCCTGAACTAAAAAAAAAAAAAAAAAAAAAAATTCATGATGGCCTATTGTCTAAAATTATGATGTTATTAAAATATAATAAAAATGCAATGGGAAACCATAATTTGCTTTTTCTTATCACAGGAAAAATCAAAGAAAAAATAATTTAGAATTACACCAAATAAAAACAATTATAAACTGATTTGCTTCCAATAGGGTTCTGTTTTCCAGTGACACATGCACACCAGAGAGAACAATGAGGAAACTATATAAACTTGACTAAGTATTTCTAACCAGCTTCTCCATAAATGAGCTCCAAGTTGAAAAAAATAAGATAAAAATCCCCTCTATGATAATCTCAATCTACTTTGCTTCATCTTTTCCATCAATGCTAGTCTATTTAACAAGACACATGTGCTCAATACATATTGGCAATGAATCTAAACAAGAAGGAGAACATTGTTTTCTTATAGACTAACACTTGATACACTTACTGAAACTATATAGCTCATAAAACTATTCTCATGTCCTAAGCACTTAAACCATAAGCTGTATGATTAATATAAATAGACCCAGCAAGTGTGGCAGAAAGACAGACTGAACTATCAATTAAAGGTTCTCAGAAGCAGGACACAACAAGGACACTGTTGGTCAGAATAGTAAAGATTTTGTCAGGGAAAGTAGGGTAAATTAAGATATTCTTCACAAAAGGAAAAGGTGAAAGAAATAAGTATAATTAGGATTTGCATCCCAGTTCCAAATTCATTTGGTTTAGGATTTCAGGCAATATATTTCAAATTGATATCAGGAATTAATTTAATATCAAATGACTGATATCAGGTCAATAGGAGGAAATCCATCAAACAAGAAAACCTAACTGTTTGGAAACTGTACTAGAAGATCATTTTTCTAATTCCCAGACACAATAGGATGAAACTGATTTAGTTTCCCACATTTTCCTGGAGGCTTGTGTAATTCCCACTATATCCACAGAGTATAAAACTATTAGGAAACAAGTAGTCAGTTCCAACTAGGAACAGCTATTGTTTTCCAATTAAAATTCACAAGACCAAAATATTAATTTATTAGGCAACAATGTCTAATTTAGGCAACCAAAGCAACATTTTCTAGCAAAGCATTATTTTTAAAAGGAGGCTATCATGATTATTTGGCATAAATAATTTAATGTGACAAAACCGTTTATTGTTGCTATGCAAACAACTTCATCACATATTGAGAAATCACTATTTAATATGAATCCAAGTATAAAGGATTGTTCCTTACTAAAAATTGAAATTCGTTGACAGCTTCCCAAATATTACATTTAGTAAAGTACTGCTGTTCAAGACAGTGGGAAGATTATCTTTTGCTATCAAAGAAGCAAGTTAATAAAGTGACAATAACAAAGTGATGTATCTGTCAAAGTTTATAGATAAGAATGTCACGCTATAGGTTATCAACCTACAGCATTGACACTATTCATATATCATAACTCCCCACAAACTCTGTCAGCATTGTTTATTATCAGTCAGGGGTTAAATCATGACCACATACTAAGAATGCCTTTGGGGAACTACCTGTTTACTTCAGAGCAAGTTTTCAGTTGTTTTTGTTCAGTTTTTTGTTTGGACAGATGGTTTTTGTCACATTGAAACAAGCTTTAGATCACCTATATGAAAAATATCATTTTACTCCTTTTCCTATATTTTCTATATTACTCTTAACATAGCCAAATGAAGTGCCACTTTGTCCAGTTACTACTCTAAGTGCTTCAGTATCAGTGGTCACGTAATTATGAATAGATTTTTAATCAGCTACATCACATTATAACCATATAACCTGAGATGGATGATAAAATATATAATAGTCTGTAAAAATAATCAAAAACTATTCAACCATATATGAATAACTTAATGAATCCCCAGCAAGGAAAAATGATTTTCAGTTCCCTTTATTCAATAGGTAATTAGCCAAATATTCCTCTCCCTTACTAATCCCCAAAATTAAACAACTCCCCTGGAGCATCTTGGAAGAAAAAATGAAGGTAGGCTCTGGAAGGACCTGTAAAGACTTATTATTTATTTCTACTTAATTTAATATCACCTTCTGGCTTAGTTCAACCATTTGTTTTGCTCAATTCACATTTATTTTAATGATTCATTTATTATTTTGGTTATTTATTAGGCATCTAATAATATGCACAATATTGGATCTTAGGTATCAGAACAAGTTTTTTGAGGCTTGTCCATCAGAAGTTTACATTACAGCGAGGAAAACAAAAGATACATGGTGTATGTGACTAATTGCAGTTCAAAGGGTGTCTTGTGTCCAGATCTTATTAGGAATAGCTAGAAAGTGCACATCCCGGGAGAGCTCCTATCAGATATATTCTTTCTCTTCCACTTCAATTACACTATTTAGCAAGTTTCAAGATTCTCACACAAATGGAGGTGGTTCACTTGTGAGGTTATCATAACTAATTTTTAATTGAAGCATCTATCACAATCTCAGTGAAATGATTTAATATGCTAATTTTAGTGTAAAATATGTCTATATAAGAATGATACTCTTAGAGAATTTGTTTACTCATCTGAAAAAAAGAGAAAAATAATATCTATTATTGACTTTTCACGTGCATGGCCTGAGAAATAAATGGATTGGGAGTATCAGGAAAGTGTATAAAATAAAAATGCAAGTTAAAGAAGCATCATTGTCATTTGCTCAACTAGTAATCAAGAACTGTGTAAATAGGTGGATGAGGGGCAAGATGGCGGAAGAGCAGGGTCCCCAAATCACCTGTCCCCACCAAATTACCCAGATAAGCTTCAAATCATCCTGAAAATCTACGAATTCCACCTGAGATTTAAAGAGAGAACAGCTGGAATGCTACAGTGAAAACAGTTCACGCTTCTATCAAGGTAGGAAGATGGGGAAAAAAGAAATAAAGAAACAAAAGGCATCCAAGGGGGAGGGGCCCTGCGAGGAGCCGGGCTAAGGCCGGGGCGAGTGCCCCCAGGAGAGGAGAGCCCCGTCCCGGAGAAGCAGGAGCTGCACCAATCTTCCCGGGCGGAAAGGCGCTGGCAGGGAGTTAGAGCAGGACCCCAGGAGGGCGGGGATGCCCTCAGGCTCCCTGGGACAGTAACAGACACCTGCATACGGGTGAGAGTGCACCGAGCTCCCTGAATGGCTGCAGCGCGCGCACTCATTGACCTGGGAGCAGCTCAGAGGAGCCTGGGCGGCGGCTCCGCAGAGAGGGCTGTGCCGCGGAGAGTGCGAATCCAACAGCGCAGGCCCCGGAGCACAGGGCGCGGGGGACACAGCCCAGGATCCGGCCTCCCCGCAGGACAGGCAGAGGCCGGGAGGGCCCAGGACAGCAAGGACGCTCCTGCCCCCGAGCTGAGATCAGCGGCCCCGCCCCGGAGCCTCCAGGCCCTGCAGACGGAGAGCTCCGGAGTTCCTGCGGGGGCTGAATCCAGGGCTCCAGAGCTGGCCGCGGCCACTGTGGTTGTTCCTCCAGGGGCCCCAAGTGCTAACACCTGAAAATCAGCACAACAGGCCGCTCCCCGGGAAGACCAGCTACACGGACAAGTTCCAGGGGGAAGTCAAGGGACTTAAAGTATACAGAATCAGAAGATACTCCCCCGTGTTTTTTTTGTTTTTGTTTTTGTTTTGTTTTTTGTTTGTGTTTGGTTTTTTTTTTTTTTTTTTGCTTTTTGATTTCTGTTTGCTTCCCCCACCTTTTTTTTCTTTCTTTCTTTTTCTTTCTCTTTTTCTTCTTTTTCTTCTTTTTCTCTTTTTCTCTTTTCTTTCCTTCTTTTACTCTCTTTTTCTTGTATTCCCAATACAACTTGTTTTTGGCCACTCTGCACTGAGCAAAATGACTAGAAGGAAAACCTCACCTCAAAAGAAAGAATCAGAAACAGTAGACTCTCCTGCAGAGTTACAAAATCTGGATTACAATTCAATGTCAGAAAGCCAATTCAGAAGCACTATTATAAAGCTACTGGTGGCTCTAGAAAAAAGCATAAAGGACTCAAGAGACTTCATGACTGCAGAATTTAGAGCTAATCAGGCAGAAATTAAAAATCAATTGAATGAGATGCAATCCAAACTAGAAGTCCTAATGATGAGGCTTAACAAGGTGGAAGAATGAGTGAGTGACATAGAAGACAAGTTGATGGCAAAGAGGGAAACTGAGGAAAAAAGAGACAGACAATTAAAAGACCATGAAAATAGATTAAGGGAAATAAACGACAGCCTGAGGAAGAAAAACCTACGTTTAATTGGGGTTCCCGAGGGTGCCGAAAGGGACAAAGGACCAGAATATGTATTTGAACAAATCATAGCTGAAAACTTTCCTAATCTGGGAAGGGAAACAGGCATTCAGATCCAGGAAATAGAGAGATCCCCCACTAAAATCAATAAAAACCGTTCAACACCTTGACATTTAATAGTGAAGCTTGCAAATTCCAAAGATCAAGAGAAGATCCTTAAAGCAGCAAGAGACAAGAAATCCCTGATTTTATGGGCAGGAGTATTAGGGTAACAGCAGACCTCTCCACAGAGACCTGGCAGGCCAGAAAGGGCTGGCAGGATATATTCAGGGTCCTAAATGAGAAGAACATGCAACCAAGAATACTTTATCCAGGAAGGCTGTCATTCAAAATGGAAGGGGAGATAAAGAGCTTCCAACACAGGCAAGAACTGAAAGAATATGTGACCTCCAAACCAGCTCTGCAAGAAATTTTAAGGGGGACTCTTAAAATTCCCCTTTAAGAAGAAGTTCAGTGGAACAATCCACAAAAGCAAGGACTGAATAGATACCATGATGACACTAAATTCATATCTTTCAATAGTAACTCTGACTGTGAACCGGCTTAATGACCCCATCAAAAGATGCAGGGTTTCAGACTGGATAAAAAAGCAGGACCCATCTATTTGCTGTCTACAAGAGACTCATTTTAGACAGAAGGACACCTACAGCCTGAAAATAAAAGGTTGGAGAACCATTTACCATTCAAATGGTCCTCAAAAGAAAGCAGGGGTAGCCATCCTTATATCAGATAAACTAAAATTTACCCTGAAGACTGTAGTGAGAGCTGAAGAGGGACACTATATCAAACTTAAAGGATCTATCCAACAAGAGGACTTAACAATCCTCAATATATATGCCCCGAATGTGGGAGCTGCCAAATATATCAATCAATTAATAACCAAAGTTAAGATATACTTAGATAATAATACACTTATACTTGGTGACTTCAATCTAGCGCTTTCTACACTCGATAGGTTTTCTAAACACAACATCTGCAAAGAAACGAGAGCTTTAAATGATACACTGGACCAGATGGATTTCACAGATATCTACAGAACATTACATCCAAACTCAACTGAATACACATTCTTTTCAAGTGTACATGGAACTTTCTCCAGAATAGACCACATACTGGGTCACAAATTGGGTCTGAACCGATACCAAAAGATTGCAATCGTCCCCTGCATATTCTCAGACCATAATGCCTTGAAATTAGAACTAAATCACAACAAGACGTTTGGAAGGACTTCAAACACGTGGAGGTTAAGGACCATCCTGCTAAAAATGAAAGGGTCAGCCAGGAAAACTCTTACCCATTCTTTATCAATTGAATATAATTCAACATTCAACAAAAGCTCAATGCCATTTTCTTATCCATCAAGTTACAAAGGATTATTGGGCATAATTATCTCTCCTGCCTCAAAACTCTCATCTGTACTAATCATGTCAGATTGGTAATCTCAAACAAAGGATTGAAATTTATAGATTTTATGTTATAATAACAAGAAAAGTCACCCCTCGGGGATCCTGGGTGGCTCAGTCAATTAAACTTCTCACTCTTGGTATTAGCTCAAGTCATGATCTCATGGGTGATGGGATACAGCCCCACACGAACCTCTGTGCTCAGTGGAGAGTCTGCTTAAGATTCTTTCTGTCTCTGGGCTCCTCCCCCCAATTCTCACTTGCCTCTCTCACTCTCTCTCAAATAAATAAATTTAAAAAAAAAGAAAATTATTCACCATGACCAAGTAGGATTTATCCCTGGGACACAAGGCTGGTTCAACACTCGTAAAACAATCAATGTGATTCATCATAACAGCAAGAGAAAAACCAAGAACTATATGATCCTCTCATTAGATGCAGAGAAAGCATTTGACAAAATACAGCATCCATTCCTGATCAAAACTCTTCAGAGTGTAGGGATAGAGGGAACATTCCCCAACATCTTAAAAGCCATCTACGAAAAGCCCACAGCAAATATCATTCTCAATGGGGAAGCACTGGGAGCCTTTCCCCAAAGATCAGGAACAAGACAGGGATGTCCACTCTCACCACTGCTATTCAACATAGTACTAGAAATCCTAGCCTCATCAATCAGACAACAAAAAGACATTAAAGGCATTCAGATTGGCAAAGAAGAAGGCAAACTCTCCCTCTTCGCCAATGACATGATACTCTACATAGAAAACCCAAAAGCCTCCGCCCCAAGATTGCTAGAACTCATACAGCAATTTCGCAGCGTGGCAGGATACAAAATCAATGCCCAGAAATCAATGGCATTTCTATACACTAACAATGAGACTGAAGAAAGAGAAATTAAGGAGTCAATCCCATTTACAATTGCACCCAAAAGCATAAGATACCTAGGAATAAACCTAACCAAAGAGATAAAGGATCTATACCCTAAAAACTATGGAACTCTTCTGAAAGAAATTGAGGAAGACACAAAGAGATGGAAAAATATTCCATGCTCATGGATTGGCAGAATTAATATTGTGAAAATGTCAATGCTATCCAGGGCAATTTACACATTTAATGCAATCCCCTTTCTTCAGACAGTTAGAACAAATTATTTTAAGATTTGTGTGGAATCAGAAAAGACCCCGAATAACCAGGGGAATTTTAAAAAAGAAAACCATATCTGGGGGCATCACAATGCCAGATTTCAGGTTGTACTACAAAGCTGTGGTCATCAAGACAGTGTAGTACTGGCACAAAAATGACACATAGATCAATGGAACAGAATAGAGAACCCAGAAGTGGACCCTGAACTTTATGGCCAACTAATATTCGATAAAGGAGGAAAAACTATGCATTGGAAGAAAGACAGTCTCTTCAATAAATGGTGCTAGGAAATTGGACAGCCATGTGCAGAAGAATGAATCTGGACCATTGTCTCTCACCGCACACAAAGATAAACTCAAAATGGATGAAAGATCTAAATATGAGGCAAGAATCCATCAAAATCCTAGAGGAGACACAGACAACACCCTTTTTGAACTTTGCCATAGCAACTTCTTGCAAGATACATCTATGAAGGCAAGGGGAAAAAAAGCAAAAATGAACCATTGGGACTTCATCAAGATAAAAAGCTCCTGCACAGCAAAAGAAACAGTCAACAAACTAAAAGACAACCTACATAATGGGAGAAGATATTTACAAATGACATATCAGATAAAGGGCTAGTCTCCAAGATCTATAAAGAACTTATTACACTCAACACCCAAGAAACAAACAATCCAATCATGAAATGGGCAAAACACATGAACAGAAATTTCACCAAAGAAGACATACACATGGCCAATAACCACTTGAGAAAACGCTCTGCATCACTGGCCATCAGGGAAATACAAATCAAAACCACAATGAGATACCACCTCACACCACAGAGAATGGCCATAATTAAGAAGACAGGAAACAACAATGTTGGAGAGGATGTGGAGAAAGGGAACCCTCTTGCACTGTTGGTGGGAATCAAACTGGTACAGGGACTCTGGAAAACTGTATGGAGGTTCCTCAAAGAGTTAAAAATAGATCTACCCTACAACCCAGCAGTTGCACTACTGAGGATTTACCCCAAAGATATAGATGTAGTGAAAAGCTGAGACACCTGCACCCCAATGTTTATAGCAGCAATATCCACAATAGCCTAACTGTGGAAGGAGCCTAGGTGTCTGCATCAAAAGATGAATGGATGCATAAGATGTGGTATATGTATAGAATGGAATATTACTCAGCCATTAGAAATGACAAATACCCACCATTTGCTTCAATGTGGATGGAACTGGAGGGTATTCTGCTGAGTGAAGTAAGTCAATCGGAGAAGGAAGATCATTATATGGTTTCACTCAAAAGGGGAATATAAAATATAGTGAATGGAATTATAGGGGAAAGGAGAGAAAATGAGTGGGAAAAATTAGACAGGGTGACAGAACCTGAGAGATTCCTAACTCTGGGAAACGAACAAGGGGTAGTGGAATAGGAAGTGGGTGGAGGGATGGGGGTGACTGAGTGACGGGCACTGGGGGAGCACTTGTCTGGATGAGCACTGGGTGTTATCCTATAGGTTGCCTAATCGAATTCCAATAAAAAAATATACAAAAATAAAAAATAAAAATAACAACTAATTATCATAACCTAATATTTATTTAGCATTTTCTTTATGTTAAGGAAGAGTAAGTAAGTCACATATCTACTCTCAAGGAACTTACAATGTAAATACATATACTGTTATACAACTGGGCAGTGTGCAAGAAATGGCAAAAAAAGTGACTAAACTAAAATGGTATTGGAGTTTATTGGAGGAAGGTGATTGTCTTTCTCTGAAATCATCATAAAAGGGTTCGTGGAAAACATAGTAGATATATGCTTTCATTTCAAAAGGCAGAGGTCAGGTACAGAAAGGAAACTCAAAGCAATGGAAATAATAATAATAATAATAATAATAATAATAATAATAATAATAGCTGAATTTATTAAGTGTTAACTATATGTTGAACATTGGGATGTTTATCATGCATTAACTAATTTAATCCTCACCACCACTTATTCAGGTAAGTACTCCTCCTTTCTCCATTTTACAGATAAACTGAGGTTAAATGATCACAGAATTAATTAATTTAGCCAGACTGAAGTCTATTTCCAGATGCTAATAGGCATTACTAAGTCAATGGAAATAGGTTCTTATGTTCTGAGTTGAGATTAAGCTTTCTTCCTATGTCATTTCTGTCCCTATTCCCTCAGTCTACATGGTTTGTAAAAAATCATCTTCTGTCACAATCCACATGAAATAATTTACCTATCCATGTGAATTTTTCCTTTGCAGTCACCCTCAAATATACTTCTTCCTCTTCATTCCCATAGCCATAATAATCACTGAGATCCTTACCATCTTTTTTACCTTAATATCCAAACCCTCCTGCAGTCTATGTACTTCTTCAACAAGCATTTATTGCATCTCCAATAACATGCTGAGCAATAAGGATACAAAGATAAATAAAACATGCTTCCTATACTCAAGGAGTCTAGGTGATAGGCATATATAGAAGAGTAAGGAGGTGTAATAGAATGAAGGTCAGAGGTATGGGGAAAAGGGTAACAGGATGTGTTCCAGGTAGAAAGAATAGCATTTATGAAAATCTGAAAGTGAGAAAGAAAATAGAATGTTCAAGGGGACCAAAGTGATTGAATTGATAGTAAGGGAACAAGTAGCAGAGATAAGATTAAAAAGTATGCAGGGGTTAGATCATAGGGGCAGGGGTAGCATGTCTCATTTCTCAACCTCAACACTATTGATGTCCTAGGCTGGGTAATTCCTTGTATTGGGGGAATTTCCCTGTGCATTATAGGATTTAGCAGCATTCCTGACTACTACCCACTAGATGCCAATAGTACTGCCACCACGACCCCCACAGTATAACAACTGAAAATGTGTTCAAACATTGTTAAATGTCCTATGGGAGCAAAATCCTCTCCAGTTGAGAACCACTGATATAAAGCCTTGAGAGTCATATTTAGGATATTTGGATTTTATTCTAAGATCAAGAGGAGTAGTGGTGTGCCACAGTGTAGAGAAGGAATCAATTCTCATGATCACTTAAGAATGGAGAGAGAGATAAAAATAAGGTGACTATTCAATACCTAAGTGTTATTATTTCCAGTATTATCACTGCAGTGTAAGTGGGACAGAGCTCTACATATGCTGTAGTTATTTATATCTGTGTGTCTTTGTCATGTAGGCTTTCAAACCCGAGAATAACATGTTTTTGACAATTCAAATTTGCAAATTCATTTAAGGTTTGAGTTGGAATATTCTTACCTCCTGACTTGTCCTCTATGATGTCATTTCAAAATTTTTACCTTATCATAAATAGCTTTAATTTTGATCCCTGAAGTCTATATATAATACTAAATCACACTTTTTTTCTTTTCTCTCAAGTTTTTATTTAAATTTAAGTTAGTTAACATATAGTGTAGTATTGGTTTCAGGAGTTAGTGATTGATCACTTACACACTTTCTTAGTTTAGTACTTTGGGTTTATTCTCAGTTGATTCATAATTAGTTTTCAGTCAACTGAATCACAAGCTCCTAGAAATTAAAGACATTGTGTTCTCCATTTTATATATATTCCAGATCATTGAGCAAAATCTTGAACCAAAAGCAGGTGTCATTATATCAAGAATTCTGTTCTATAAATAAATAAGTAAATAAGTAAATAAATAAATATAATATTCTCCTATGTGATTTCTCTATCATCTAGAAGAAGATTCAGAATCAAAATTATTAGCTAGTTTTTTATATTAACTAAGATAAATCATTATGACATTGAATGGTAGACTCTATTTTCTTAACTTTTACTTGAGATCAAAATTATAATCTCTGAGCATAGTCAGAGTTAATTAAGGGTTTTATATCCATTCAACTGCCTTATAGAAAATGTATCAATAAAAATTATTACTGCATAAATACCAGAAATCCTTCTTTATACAATTGGCTTATCCTGCAAATGAATATTATGGACTTTTATCCTCAAAAGACTAAAGTTTGATAAGAAATAAGTGCTGGAAAATTCCTTACATCCATATTTTTAAAAAACCTCATATATAAAAGCTAGGTTAATTTTGATGTTCAAGCTTATGTTATATTCATGTCAGTTAAGTTGGATACTTTCAGTGTTTTATACTCAGTACATCCAATTTTTGATATTTCTACAACTTCTTATAATTCATGGACCAATTTCACCAGAAATGACCTCAAAATGATCATCTGATTTAACCTTTTTTTAATAAATCAAGTAGAGGGTTGAATAATCCAGTATACTTTCTAGAGTCCAAATATAAAATTTTTTCCTTTTTATAAATTAACAATAAAACCAAGGCAGGAAGTTCTTTGTATTTCCAATATTTTAATCTACAACAGAAAAAGTGATAGATGATCTCCTATAAGTAATACTAACATGTTACTTACTCCTCAGCCTACAAGACACATGAAAGTCATTCTATAATATCCAATTACATGTTTATTCCACCTTTATAAAGACCTCAACATTAAAATCAAGTTTTAAAAATCATCTTTCTTCTGAGGTTAAAGCTAGTCAATGTACACTACACTCCCTTTCTCCTTCTACCACCTTTCTATATAACGGTATTATCAGAAACTATAATTTTAAAGAACCTAACAGCTTGCACTCAAAAGAACCATTACCAATTTTCTTTGAAAGCTTAAGTGACAGAAACAAATCTGTCCATTTTCAGCTATTGAACATATTTACTAGTTTAACACAGGTTTTTTACCAAAGATTTTGCCAGGTTTCATTTTGCCAGATGATTTGAAAACCACTACAGTGCTTTTACCCTGCATCAAATAAGATCTAATGGATTATGGTATGAGTAGACTTTCTTGTATGTCATATTGGAAACTTTTCATAGGCACCCACAAGCTCCTAATATAAAAGTAACCAAGGGGTGCCAATGATGAAAGACTTTGTTGCCATGGTGTCATCTCATAAATCATCAATTATTGTCTGTTATTATGAATGTGACAGCCACATACTGTCATAAAAGGATTTGCATTCTGATCTAGTTTGAAATGTTTTTCCAGACATCATTTGCTTTGTAAAAGAAATTTTATGACAACCATAGAGCACTTAAGCTTGTTATGAAGTGTTCAAGCATTTTTTTTTTGGACTTTGTGAGTTTGGCATTTTGGCATACCAACATCTTTTGAATTCTTGAGTTGTTTTCCTTAAAGCTCATAAATATATTTCTAAACATGGATACATAGCATAATAGACTAAATCCAACAGAAGCAGTGCAATTCTTTGGTTGCTATGACAACGTAAACTGATCAACTTCCTGTCACTGATTTAAAAGAGGCACTCTCCTGTGGCCATAAATACTAATTACAAACGCAAGTCATTTGCTAACATGTTCAGCTTACAGATTAAAGCAGTTCATGCCCAATTTATCATTTAACATGTCCACATTTCTAGTGTGGTACAGAATGAATAATAACTTCACTTGTTTATGAAATTTTCAACTTAATTTCATTAATTATTTTTGCAGTTGCTGTAACTTAACTTTGCTACTACAAGTTCAGTAAACTCAATGGATTTTCAAAGAGCAAAGAAAGATTTCTAAATGTAATTTCTGAATTAAAGTTGAAATATTTGCTTAAAACTCCTTCCTGTAAATGCATATTTTAAAGAAGGTGGTTATATTTTAAGTAAGAAAGTTGCAAAATTTTTAAGAATACATGAAAGAGTGTCTTGTCCCAAAATCTATTCATTTCAATTAAATGAAGAGCTAATATATTTGGTTAAAACCTGTAATAAATAATTTTATGAAGGTACCAGTTGATACTCTGAATAATAAATTTCACTTTTAAAAAAAAGTAGTAGGTTCAGGAAAAATATTTAAAATATTTTTTAAATATTAAAAGTAATATTAAAAATATTACCCTTCAGGCAATACAGTTATAGTAGTACTATATAATCTTCTTTTGAGAGAGAAAGAGTGCACAGGTGCATGCATGAGTGGTGGGCAAGGGGCAGAGATAGAGGGAAAGAAAAAATCCCAAGCAAGTTCCACACTCAGCACAGAGCCCCAGACAAGGCTTAATCTCACAATCAACCCTGAGATCATGACTTGAGACAAAATCAAGTGTCAGATGCTTAACCAAATGAGCCGTCCAGGCACCCCCATAGTGCTATATAATCTAATATTAAGTACCCTATTCTCCACTCAAACACATATATTAAACAAGCCGTAAATTAAAATTTATGTTTCACCTTCTGAGAGGGAAGGAGACATGGTGAAGGAGAGAATGTCTAACCACCTCGGAATGTAAATAAGAGGAATGCTACAAATAGTTAAAGTGTCTTTGGAGAATTTCTACTTCTGACCAATACCTGTGAAAATTTAGGATACCAATATCCTATATAGTTTGTTTAAAAGTAAAACACTTCTATCTTCTAGCACCCATGAATTTCATGACAAAGCTTTGCTATATGTATCATCATAAGAAAGACCTCTAAAGTAATCTATATTCTCACTAATTCACAAACCTAGAATTTGATTTAAATATTTTTACAATTTCCAGAGCTAAATAAATTCTAAACTTCAAATAATCACTTAGCATTTCTAGAAAGGCTGACAATTTTTCAAAATCAAATATAATATTCATGCTCCAATTGATTCTCTGAAAAGAGAAGCTGATACCTAAAAAGTTTACTTCCAGGAATACCTAAAAAATGCATTGTTTTGTGAGGGATTAGGCAAAATGAATGATGTGAGATCCCTGTTCCTGTTACTATCTGGGCAGTACTATCTTCACCAAAATATATTTCTTAATAGGGCCTGCCTTGCCACCCTCATCACAGCTCTACCCAATAACTACTACTAATCAATACAAATTATACACCCAAAGAAAGTAAAAAGTTATTAGGTGGTCTCCTGTGGTTGCAAAAGGAGTGACAAAACACTTCCAATTGCTCATAAACCCAGCAGCTGTATCCTCAAACTCTAGGGCTCCAAAGGCCTTCTGACAGCCTGTGCTCACAGGTGCTTCTCTTCTAGCACCAGCTCAGGGACTCTGCAGCAGGAATTTCACATCACCATAGTGTTGAGGTGAAAGCTCCAGTGCCCTTATTTAAAAAAATCTGGTCAGCTTGAAGTAATGAAAACTAATCTGAATGCAGCCAGTCATTGGCTGTGAGCACATGCTCAGCAAAACAAAGGCTGCATCACAATTTTTTGCATATATATAGGCACTTCAACTGTATGTTTCTGCCTGACAGACTGACAAAGTTTGAAAGAATGTTTATGATATTTTATAAATTGTTTCTTGAAATTAGGAGCCCCTAAATTGGAGTTTAACTTAGTTCTGAAAAACAAAGCAGTGATTTTTTGAAGCTGGAGAACTGGACAAATACAAACTAAGGAAAACACAATATGTTTTTATTGCAACCAAAAGTAAAATATGTATATACTATTTTTAAATGGGCTGCCTCATTTAATGTCCCAAATCCTTTCATGTAATGTTCAGTAGGTGCTTTACTACCAAATGTAAATCATGATCAAAAAAATAAAAACCACTTTATTCTTAATATGTTAGATATATCAATATGTGATTTAAGGAGTATTTGTAAAACCCTTACAGCATAAAGAATATAAAATCACTATTTTTGTTATTTAGGCTAATTTCATTTTAAAGCAACATAACTATACATATCTGCCAACCAAATGTATTACAGTAATATATTATTTGGCTATTACTAGCCATTAAACATGAAAATGTCTGGGGTGCCTGCATGGCTCAGTCAGTTAAGCATTCAACTCTTGGTTTCAGCTCAGGACATGATCTCAGGGTCCTGAGATAGAGCCCTGTGTCGTGCTCTGAGCTCAGTATGGAGTCAGCTTGTTCCTCTCCCTCTCTTCCTCCCCCTGCTCTCCCACTTTCTCCCTCTCTCTCTCTCTAGAATAAGTAAACAAAATCTTCTTAATTAATTAATTAAATGAAAATGTCCAAATCATTTGATTTTCATCAAATACAAATCAAATAATAATTATATTTTAATATTTAAATAAAAATAGTTTGTAGGGAGAATATTTTATAATGACATATCAGTTCAAAATGCCTTAAATTCTCCTACATGCAACAAATTAAAGCATGGCTGCTGTTATTAACAGCCTTCAGTATTTTATTTTTTTAACAGCTTTTACATATTTTTTAAAAATCTGAAACACTATATATCAGATGATCTAGCATTTTGTATTGTGGATTATGAATAATATGTCATTTACACAAACCAATTGATTGAGTTACATATTTTTTACATCTCAATTTTCTAATGGATTTATTTAAAAACAATGTTTTATGGCTAAATCATTTTATACTTGCCCCCTTTTGAACATTTGTATTAGTTAAAAAACAAATTCTGGATGATAATTTAAAGTAACAGATCTTTGGAGTCCTAATATGCTGAGCCAAAAACTCTTTCAGCAAATGTATTCTTTGTATTGAAAACTTAGTGTTATCAAAAACACTCAGCAGGACTAGTCTTCAGGGCACTTCATATGTATCTATCTGCAGGACTTGCCATGGGACATAATTCCTTCAAGGACTACAAACCAAAGAATGGCCATTTTGGCGTAATAGTCCCATTTCTTAACATCATTTAGTAGCATTCATCAAGATGTATTACAAACCCTACCAATTTAGGAATAATGCATTGCTTTTTTAAATGCATTCATACTGGTTCTTAGAATCAACTCTGTTTTAGCAACTAGTTAGTTACACTGACAAATTTAAGATTAACGCTATACAATTTTAGAAAATGTCACCAGTATCTTTGTAAAATAATGATATGTTCCCCGTTGCATAATAATAGGTGGTTATCAGCCTTTCCTCTTTATCCTGTCTCAGTCATTTAGTTAAATCTACCCTGTACCCTCCAGAGAAATTCATGGTCTGTCACCCTACCCACTGGTGCCTAGATTTATGGATATTTTAGCAGTCCCTTCATTTTCCCATCACTAGGCAACTCTTCCAAGTTAAAAAAAAAAAGTAGACTTCACCTGAACATTCAGACAAGTATCCTACTACAAAGCCCATTTTCCTTCTATAATTCCACTTTCCTTTCATTTATATTAAAGAAACACACAGCCTGAGACCTAATGTATTTGTGCCTTCACGTTATTAAATGTAACATGCAGAACATTACACATTATTATTCCACACATGGCCAAGGAATTTTAGTATTCACAGGATTATGGTAATTAAGTCTTCCTTCACTTTGGGTGATGTGACACTTGCTTGACTATAATGTCAATCCACTTAAAGTCTGTGTAAACAACATTATCTTAGTCACTCTGCATTACATTTCCAAGAGTGAGCAAAATTACAAGGTCAGAGTGGACAAGAATGTAGGTAATCCCAAGGAAACTTCATGTAAATGACTTGCTCAAGGTTCACGCTGGGCTGTCAACAATAGCAAAAAGGAGTATTTACCATACTATATTATAGTATTATTATCTATACCATCCATGGCAAAACACATGGGTATTTTGGAGACAGAGGTAAAGATGAAAATGTCCATTATTTTGATGTTTTGTAGATAAAAGATACAGGTTGTTTGCCAAGGCTTTGTTTAGGCTAACAAAAGTGTAGTGCTCTGTTAAAAAAAAAAACGAATATTACATAGAACAACTGAAAATTATTTTATAAATAAAGATCCAGGGCAGCCCAGGTGGCTCAGCGGTTTAGTGCCACCTTCAGCCCAGGGTGTGATCCTGGAGACCCAGGATCGAGTCCCACATCAGGCTCCCTGCATGGAACCTGCTTCTCCCTCTGCCTGTGTCTCTGCCTCTCTCTCTCTCTCTCTCTCTCTGTGTGTGTTTCTTATGAATAAATAAATAAAATCTTTTAAAAAATCCATTAACATCTCAAATATAAAGAGCACTTTTTAGAAATACAAATGATAAAGGCAATACAACAATGCTTATATTTCCTCCATTTCTGTTTTGTTTTGTTTTGTTTTTTAAAAAGATTTTATTTATTTATTTGGAGAGAGAGAGAGAGAGAGGGTACATGCACTTGAGTTCATGAACAGGGGCAGGGGCAGAGGAAGAAGCAGACTCCCCACTGAGCAGGGAGCCCAATGCGGGGCACAATCACAGGACCCTGAGATCAAGACCTGAGCTGAAGGCAGACACTTAACCAACTGAGCCACTCAGACACTCCTATTTTATTTTTTTTAATAAATACTCATCAGCCATGATATTTATTTTCTTAAAGTAATGATTTCTCAATAGACTAGTCTTGTCAGCTACTTAATGTGCTGTTCTGAAAATGCTCTGATTTATAAAACTAGCTTAAAAGCTTTGTGATATCTTGTGTTTTAAGTGATTTATTTAGTGCTTATTGAAAAAGTTAGATAACCTAATTAAATCTCCATATAGAATATTACTCAGCCATTAGAAACGACAAATACCCACCATTTGCTTCAACGTGGATGGAACTGGAGGGTATTATGCTGAGTGAAATAAGTCAATCGGAGAAGGACAAACATTATATGGTCTCATTCATTTGGGGAATATAAAAAATAGTGAAAGGGAATAAAGGGGAAAAGAGAAAAAATAAGTGGAAAATATCAGAAAGGGAGACAGAACATGAAAGACTCCTAACTCTGGGAAAGGAACTAAAGGTGGTGGAAGGGGAGGTGGGCGGGGAGTGGGGGAGACTGGGTGATGGGCACTGAGGTGGGCACTTGACGGGATGAGCACTGGGTGTTATTCTGTATGTTGACAAATTGAACACCAATAAAAAATAAATTTATAAAAGGTAAAAGAGGAAAAAAGAAAAAAAATCTCCATATAGGATAGGTAGGATCTAGGCAAAATTAATTTGGCACAGTTTCTTCTGAACTAGTAGAAGTAACATAGAAAGCCAAATAGTGGTTCTCAGAGCATGATTAAACTATAAAATGGGTAGCCAATTAGCAAAAATAGCCACGGAACTTCTTAAATAGGAGTCCCATAGTCAGTTCACAAATAGGCTAAAATGTGTAGAAACCCTCAGAATCAATTTATGGGGGATTCTCTAGGCTTATTGTCACATTTGAACAATGAGGTATACATATGTGAACTGTACTAATCTGGCAATCATCTGAACAAAGTGTATGAACCATAATTTTCTTGTAATGTCTTGTAAAAATACTGTAGAAATCAGTTCACTTCCCAGGAATGACATTATCAAAAATTTTTCCTAGGACTACTTATACAGAAGCCCATAAAAATGTCATCATTGCAAGAGATTAACTGATTTAGATTTTGTTTGCCAAAATTGCCACCTCCCATAAGTAGAAGCATCACTAAAAACATAACCATATTCATGTTTTCATAGATTTCTTTTAAAAAGTAATTGAAATAATAGGTATTCTGTGATAGAGATAGAATATACCTGTGTGTGTAAATGTACGAAGGCATCTGAGTGTGTTTGTGTAGCAGATTGGCAATTCTTGGAGTTTAAGTTAAATCAGTTTCAACTGACTTTTATACTTTAATCTTTCTTAAAATATTAGACAGGTTTCTAACCAGATTTTCTTTTTAGTACACATGGAATCTAAGAAACCCCAAAAGCTATTTGTTAAACTCCAGGGTACAGATCTAGCTCATTCTAATAAAAAATCTCCCCAAACACAAAATCCAATTAGTTACCCTCCTTATCCAAAAAGAAATACAGAATAGTGGACTGAGTCCTCCCTCTACTTTAAGTAGCTATGTGCATCACCATAAAAGCACTATTGGAATCAAATCTTAAGTGAGTTGAAAATATTGAATACCCTATTCTCTGAATCTGCAACATATGTAAAAAGAACTTGAAAAAACACAAAGCCGTAATAAATTATAGTTGGACTTTCACTGCATTTCAGCACTTGTTATGTAATGATTCAGAATGGGAAACTTTGAAGATTAATTCAAGATGGTGCGTGGCTACTGTCTAGTCATAATGCTGAGATCTTGCTCCAATCTTCTGTCCCACAGCCCACCCCCACCTGTCCTTGAATTAAGAGAAACACAAAGATAAATAGGATAAATAAGATAAACCTATGATCTTAACTATGTCAGAGAGTGTTATAACACTTTTCACAAATTGATAAAATTCAATTTGTCTTTATGTTTTGTGCACAATAAGTAAATTATAGCTTCAGGGAAAAGGGAACATATGCATTATAGATAAAAAGTTATAATATGTCTCTAAGAGACTGCATGGTCCAACATCCTAATTTTACAGATGTGGCAACTGAGGTCCCAAGCCACAGTTATTTTCAGGGTTGTTTTAAGTCCATGGACTTCTGATTCTTTCCAGAGCTCCACCTGCTATACCACACTGTCATCAAATGAGGTTTTATGAGAAAGTGTTTGTAACCTGGAATATACAAATTTTAAGTAGTATTTTTATTCATATCTGAATTACATATGTTTTAAAATGAAGAATAATTACACAAATAGTTTCAGTAAGCATTGTTATGTGCCCTAAGTGATCAGAATCAGTGTTTCATCTCTGGATGTAATCATAAAAGAGAATAAATAAAAAGAATTATTTTTTCTTCAAAGGAATTATTTGTTAAAAATATCTACTACATTGGTAAGAATGTGGGGAAATAGGAGTTCTTGTATAACACTAGTGGGAGTGTAAATCAGAATAATTTTGGAGAGCAATTTAGCAATAACCATTAAAGATGTACATAGTCCACAACTCAATGATTTTACTTCTAGGTTTATACCCCAGAGAAATTTTCCCACAAGGGCACAAGAAATTATGATGTCCATTTACAGCACCATATGTAATAACAAAAAATTGAAAACAACCTAAACGTCCATCAATATAGTAAAGAATAATCAAACTGTGGTATAATCATACAATTAAATAGTAGAATGGACAATTAAAAATAAATGAACTAGATCAGCAAGAATCAACATAGATAAATCTCAAAAACATAATATAAAAACAATGATTACAAAAGGACAGTATCATACAAAAACATTTAGGTACATTTTAAAAACACAAAAACTAATAATGCATATTCTTTGTGCATAAACACACATATAATAAAAAAAACAGAAATAATTCACACAAATTTTAAAACAGTAGTTAACTCTAATAAAAGGTGGAGAAAGGAGATTAGTGGCAGTCATATCAATAATTCTTTACAGATACATTTTTAACAAATGAGCTCTGAGTCAAATGTAGCAAAATGTAGACTTGGTTATTGGTCCACAAATGTCTCTCATTTATTTCTTGCTCTTTCTATTTGAGCTATTTTATAATTAAACTTGCTAATTTATTACACAAAGCAATGCTACCAAAATTGATTTCAGAATAAGAATGCCATTTTCCAGGAAGTCAGAAAAAAAAATATATATATATATAATGAAATGAAGCGCTTAGTAATTAGTCTGATTCCAGTTGTCAGGCTATAAAATATATTGACCCAAAATATATGAGCTTTGTAATCATACTGCCTTGATTAAAATGCTGGCTCTGATATTTGTAGACTGTGTGGCCTCAGATAAGTCACTTAACCTTTTCTGTGCCTCAGTAACATCATCTGTAAAGCAAGGATCACAATAATGTCACTTAACTTGTAGGGTTGTTACAAAGATTAAATGAACTAAAATAACCTGGAACCTGGGATATCATGTCTGAAAAATGTTAGATATTATTATGTTCTGGAAAAAATAAGAGTAGCAGTTGTTCATCAAAATTTTTACAGAATTACCTTATTGATATGTCACATGGTTAAATGTACCAAATAATCACTCATTTCTTAAATTCTCTACCTCTGAGGAGTAACTAATTAACTAAGAATTTCCAGTTGTTAGAGTTTTTAGAGAACAGTTTTAATTAGTATATTTTAACATAGTTCATCCTATCACACAATAGATTACTTGTGGTAAAAACTGATGATCTAGAAAGGGGAGCACTGTCTACCAAATTTTATTTAGATAAACATCACCTATTTTGCACATTGTCATATATATTGACCAGTTGTCCAACAATTTCTCATCTTTCAAATATGTCTGTATTAAATCTGCAACTAGAATAATTTGTTGACCAATGAGGGCTTTTAAAAGTTAATTTAGAATTTGAGATTGTGTATTCTTTCTTTATTTTCCACTTTTCCCTTTTTTAAAGTCTCAGATAAGTTTCTCATCAGAAATGACTGTCAAGTGGCCATCCTAAGGACTTAATGGTGCAGATCATAAGGGCTATTAAAGCAGGTTTAGCAATGAAGTTTTAGTTTTCCTTCTTTTTCTTTATTTTTTTCTAGAAAGATTGGAATTTAATGGTTTCCTCTTTAGACAAATATGCTTTTGGACTGCCAGTGATGAAAGAGGCATACAAATGTTAAAAGCATTGTAGCACAATGGGATTATGTGCTAAGGTCCAGAGTATGACAAACAAGCAAAGTCTCAGACCAATCAAACAGTTAACTCAAACAGAAATTTCAGATGACTAGCTTTTGTTTTATCTTTGCCAATGCCAATCAAAAGTTCAAATGAAGTTTTGTCATTAACTACTTACATTTCTTTTATTTCTTATTTTAACCATTCATAAAAATAAAGGATTTTGCTAGAAGAAATTAGAAATTTGTTGAAAGGCAAGTCAAATTAAAGTTAAAAGAACACATATGGCACCATAAATTAGGTTTTAAATAGAAGCCTTAATTATGTTATGTGACAGAACCTATATTTAAATATTCTCTTTGGACATCGTAGTAATAATCTTTCATGCTGCATTGCACTGATAAATATGAAAGCAAAAATTTCATAGTTTTATCTTAACTTTCAAACCAAATTATGGGAAAAATATATTGGTTATTTCCATATAGTAAGTAAACATCATGAAGTGCATAACCACCATTTTGAGTACCAGCAGAATTATTTACAAGCATTCCACGTATTTTTAATTCACTTTACATAAATTTTCCATTATCAGATGTTTGGGTACATTAATAACATACTGTGAATGTTTTAAATTGCAATACCTAGAGGATTTACAATTTAAAGCAGAGGTAATAAACTGACAGCCCATGGGCTAGAACCAGGCCACAGATCATTTTGTTTAGCTTCCATAGTGTTTCTTTCTTTTTCTTTTCTTTTGTTTTTGTTTTGTTTTTGCTTTTATTGAGTTAGTTACCAACATTTAAGGATTAGGGAATTTCATATAAAAATCTGCATTCCCGGCTTCTTTTAAAAACTCAGAGCTTAACAACATTAGGCCTACATTCCCACATGGTAGCAATCAACTACACTGAGTAATAGCTGACACCTTTGGAAAGAATATATACTGTCTAGGCCACCATAGTTGCCACCACTCCCCATTGCTTATGGCCTTTCATTTACATTACCAGCATTGTATCAGTAGGCTTTAGAGTTTGTGACTCTTCTGTTTCTCTGTAGTTTATGTGAGTGAATCAGTGCATATACTTTTAAGAACAATTCATGGTTTTTCTCAGATTACAGCAAATGCAAAAATGAATTACATATATATATATATACATATTTAATGTGTACTCTGATTAATCTAAAATTTATCTATACAGTTATAAACTCCTGTTATAATTAATTAAATGAAGATAATATTACATTAATTTGCACGTCATTTTATTAGGAAAATTAAAATAAAATGAAAGTCAATTTCAATGTCTGAATTCAATTGCATTCCTTTAAAATAAAAACATTTACTTTCAGTATCCCAAATCTAATTTCAAAACTCAAACCGTTTAAAGTTTTTCAGTTAAAATCATTCATTAATGAAATCTAGTGGGTTCTAGTCTCCCTCAGCACTAAAATTACAGTCTAATAGAAAGTTTGGCACTTAAGGAGGCACATCCACTGCTTCAGGTCACTTGGGTACTATTTAGTGTGCATGATATTTAAAAGTAATATTTAGTATAGGAAATGTCCCAGATATTATAAACATCACCATGATGGTTTTCATTTTCTATGTCAAAAACCCAGAATAAATCACATAGTGTGGTCCCCATTGCCCCTAAAACGCCATGATATTTCTGTTGTAGAAAAATATGGATAAAACATATTTCACAGGTAGCCCTGAGGAAATTGGGGAAAATTCAGCAAAGGGTGATTTAACCTGAGAAGGGTATGTGGAAGAGAAGAAGGGACACTATTCCCAGCAATATCAAAATGCACTTTATTACCATGAGTTGCCCTCCTTTCCCCTTGCTGCTCTGAGTTACTGTCCATTATTTTCCCCATTGCAACCTGAAAGGTATAAAGCCTACAGTGATATGGTATGTCTGATTGCAATTCAAGTGAAATTGTCATAGATAACAAGTTTCAAGCATGAATCTTCTTAGACTTTTAAATTTTTAAAAATGTATTTTTAGAAAAAATAATTTCAAATATTTTAGAAGTACTAGCATGCTTGCAAAATAGATCCATGCCTGATACTTAGAGCAACTCCAAAAGATTTGACGGCCTATTTTTTTTTCCTTTATTCCTACAGCACACTTAATAACCTGTGCTGCCCTGTAAAAGTGAATGTACCTTCTTAAGCATTCCAGAGTCATGTGGTGATTAAATTACCTTCTCGTTATTCTACACAGGTGTCATAGTTTTTGTGTCAGTGACACTCACTCAACCCACATCAACTTTGTAGCCTTTCCCTAGCTTTTGTTTTAGTTACCAGGGAAGGAGTTGCTCCCTGTGGCTGGAAGTCATCTACCCACTGCATGATTATAGGATCCACTCCCAGTTAATAGATATGAATGATAACCATCAATAATGAAACTGTGGAGACTCAACTGGTACCCTCAAATGGATAGACAGGATCTAATTAGCTATTTGGATTTCATTTTTCTTATTATTAACTAAGGATTAAGAAAGATTTGACATTTGCTCTGAAAATTTTCAATGCCTCTACTTTCCTACCTTAATAAGTATAGTACAGGGAACAAAATTATTGAAGTTGGGCTAAATCTGTACAAGTTCATGAAATTTGTTTAAAGGCAAGTCAAATGTCAAGGACATTCCCAGGAAGTTGATTTTTAAAAAATAAATACATAAATACCTGTTAACAGCTTGTTTTCTTGTCATTTGCCTCTTCCTTCTAAAAGGAGAGTGTAGCAAAAAATAAATAAATAAAACAGGTTAATTGAAAGTTCTGGTTAGTTAGTTTCCAATTAATCAAGGCTTTATTATATTTCACAAAAAATGTTTCTTCAATTCTTCAAATTTTAGATAGGTCACACACAATGAAACACCAGCAAGGAAGAGCAAAAGAATGTAAGAAAGCCTGAATAGTTATTAGATAGTGTTTTAAATATATAGACAATCCTATTATATTTCTGGTCTATTCCCCACTGAATAAAGAATAATGTGAAATGTCATGTGGCTTAGAGCTTTCCCATATATGAAAGCAAGAAAATAAGGTTATAGATTTCCACTGAAAAATATGGCCTCGGGTCGTAACAATTCCAAAAAAAAAAAAAAAGATTCAGCAATACTGTGTCTTCTTCCTTTCTCTCAAGAGCCTTCTTCCTATCCCAATGAAAATTACAATACTTTTAGGAGGAAAAAAAATCCCCTTCTAGGGTTTTTTCTATTTTTATTTGGCCAAAAGGATGATGAAAGTGACCCAATAACAACATTATGCCTTAATTTTTATAAACATAAAGTTGTTAATCAAACAGCTCACTATATACTTATTTCTGGATCTATAATGAAGTATCTTACACCCTTCCCAAAAGGGTTATACACACACATACATACACACACAGTCATACACACAATCACACAAAATAAATAAATACAAAAGAGATTAATTTAAAAACCTACAGAATTAGTTTAATTAATAGAACAAAAATTCTTTTCAGTAGTGTAGTATTATTTCTTAGTGTTTGTAAATTCTTCAAGAATTATAATAAATTATAAAACAAGATGCTGCTTCTGGGGAAGATGTAACAGGAGGAGAATCTTTGTCCCCTACTTGTCATCTCATCCCATGGTTACACCTAAATAATGTCCACATCAATGTAAATAAACCAGAAAATGACTGAAGACTGGCAGAACAGACTCTCCACAGACACACATTGGAATTGATAAAAGAGTGGAGAGCCACAGAGACCTGGCAGGCCAGAAAGGGCTGGCAGGATATATTCAGGGTCCTAAAAGAGAAAAACATGCAACCAAGAATACTTTATCCAGCAAGGCTCTCATTCAAAATGGAAGGAGAGATAAAGAGCTTCCAAGACAGGCAGGAACTGAAAGAATATGTGATCTCCAAACGAGCTCTACAAGAAATGTTAAGGGGACTCTTAAAATTCCCCTTTAAGAAGAAGTTCAGTGGAACAATCCACAAAAACAAGGACTGAATAGATATCATGATGACACTAAACTCATATCTTTCAATAGTAACTATGAACGTGAACGGGCTTAATGACCCCATCAAAAGGAGCAGGGTGTCAGACTGGATAAAAAAACAGGACCCATCTATTTGTTTCTACAAGAGACTCATTTTAGACAAAAGGACACCTACAGCCTGAAAATAAAAGGTTGGAGAACCATTTACCATTCAAATGGTCTTCAAAAGAAAGCAGGGATAGCAATCCTTATATCAGATAAACTAAAATTTACCCCGAAGACTGTAGTGAGAGCTGAAGAGGAACACTATATCAAACTTAAAGGATCTATCCAACAAGAGGACTTAACAATCCTCAATATATATGCCCCGAATGTGGGAGCTGCCAAATATATAACAATTAATAACCAAAGTGAAGACATACTTAGATAATAATACACTTATACTTGGTGACTTCAATCTAGCGCTTTCTACACTCGATAGGTCTTATAAACACAACATCTGCAAAGAAACGAGAGCTTTAAATGATACACTGGACCAGAAGGATTTCACAGATATCTACAGAACTTTACATCCAAACTCAACTGAATAACATTCTTCTCAAGTGCACATGGAACTTTCTCCAGAATAGACCACACAATGGGTCACAAATTGGTTCTGAACCAATACCCAAAGATTGGGATCATCTCCTGCGTATTCTCAGACCATAATGCCTTGAAATTAGAACTAAATCAAAACAAGAAGTTTGGAAGGACTTCAAACACGTGGAGGTTAAGGACCATCCTGCTAGAAAATGAAAGGGTCAACCAGGAAATTAAGGAAGAATTAAAAAGATTCATGGAAACTAATGAGAATGAAGATACAACCATTCAAAATCTTTGGGATGCAGCAAAAGCAGTCCTGAGGGGGAAATACATCGCAATACAAGCATCCATTCAAAAACTGGAAAGAACTCAAATACAAAAACTAACCTTACACCTAAAGGAGCTAGAGAAAAAACAGCAAATAGGTCGTACACCCAGCAGAAGAAGAGAGTTAATAAAGATTCAAGCAGAACTCAACGAAATCGAGACCAGAAGAACTGTGGAACAGATCAACAAAACCAGGAGTTGGTTCTTTGAAAGAATTAATAATATAGATAAAGCATTAGTCAGCCTTATTAAAAAGAAGAGAGAGAAGGCTCAAATTAATAAAATCATGAATGAGAAAGGAGAGATCACTACCAACACCAAGGAAATACGAACGATTTTAAAAACATATTATGAACAGCTATACGCCAATAAATTAGGGAATCGAGAAGAAATGGACGTATTTCTGGAAAGCCACAAACTACCAAAACTGGAACAGGAAGAAATAGAAAACCTGAACAGGCCAATAACCAGGGAGGAAATTGAAGCAGTCATGCAAAACCTCCAAGACACAAAAGTCCACGGCCAGATGGCTTCCCTGGGGAATTCTATCAAACATTTAAAGAAGAAACCATATCTATTCTACTAAAGCAGTTTGGAAAGATAGAAAGAGATGGAGTACTTCCATATTCGTTCTATAAGGGCAGCATCACCTTAATTCTAAAACAAGACAAAGATCCCACCAAAAAGGAGAATTACAGACCAATATCCCTGATGAACATGGATGCAAAAATTCTCAACAAGATACTAGACAACAGGATCCAAAACTACATTAAGAAAATTATTCACCATGACCAAGTGAAATTTATTCCCGGGACGGAAGGCTGGTTCAACACTAGTAAACCAATCAATGTGATTCATCATATCAGCAACAGAAAAACCAAGAACCATATGATCCTCTGTTTAGATGCAGAGAAAGCATTTGACAAAATACAGCATCCATTCCGGATCAAAACTCTTCAGAGTGTAGGGATAGAGGGAACTTTCCTCGACATCTTAAAAGCCATCTACAAGAAGCCCACAGCAAATATCATTCTCAATGGGGAAGCACTGGGAGCCTTTCCCCTAAGATCAGGAACAAGACAGGGATGTCCACTCTCACCACTGCTATTCAACATAGTACTGGAAGTCCTAACCTCAGCAATCAGACAACAAAAAGACATTAAAGGCATTCAGATTGGCAAAGAAGTCAAACTCTCCCTCTTCGCTGATGACATGATACTCTACATAGAAAACCCAAAAGCCTCCACCCCAAGATTGCTAGAACTCATACAGCAATTTGGCAGTGTGGCAGGATACAAAATCAATGCCCAAATGTCAGCGGCATTTCTATACACTAACAATGAGACTGAAGAAAGAGAAATTAAGGAGTCAATCCCATTTACAATTGCACCCAAAAGCATAAGATACCTAGGAATAAACCTAACCAAAGAGGTAAAGGATCTATACCCTCAAAACTATAGAACACTTCTGAAAGAAATTGAGGAAGACACCAAGAGATGGAAAAATATTCCTTGTTCATGGATTGGCAGAATTAATATTGTGAAAATGTCAATGCTATCCAGGGCAATTTACACATTTAATGCAATCCCTATCAAAATACCATGGACTTTCTTCAGAGAGTTAGAACAAATTATTTTAAGATTTGTGTGGAATCAGAAAAGACCCCGAATAGCCAGGAGAATTTTAAAAAAGAAAACCATAGCTGGGAGCATCACAATGCCAGATTTCAGGTTGTACTACAAAGCTGTGGTCATCAAGACAGTGTGGTACTGGCACAAAAACAGACACATAGATCAATGGTCAGAATGGAGAATCCAGAAGTGGACCCTCAACTTTATGGTCAACTAATATTCGATAAAGGAGGAAAAACTATGCATTGGAAGAAAGACAGTCTCTTCAATAAATGATGCTGGGAAAATTGGACATCCACATGCAGAAGAATGAAACTAGACCACTCTCTTTCACCATACACAAAGATAAACTCAAAATGGATGAAAGATCTAAATGTGAGACAAGATTCCATCAAAATCCTAGAGGAGAACACAGGCAACACCCTTTTTGACTCGGCCACAGTAACTTCTTGCAAGATACATCCACGAAGGCAAAAGAAACAAAAGCAAAAATGAATTATTGGAACTTCATCAAGATAAGAAGCTTTTGCACAGCAAAGGATACAGTCAACAAAACTAAAAGACAACCTACAGAATGGGAGAAGATATTTGCAAATGACATATCAGATAAAGGGCTAGTTTCCAAGATCTATAAAGAACTTATTAAACTCAACAGCAAAGAAACAAACAATCCAATCATGAAATGGGCAAAAGACATGAAGAGAAATCTCACAGAGGAAGACATAGACATGCCCAACATGCACATGAGAAAATGCTCTGCATCACTTGCCATCAGGGAAATACAAATCAAAACCACAATGAACTGCCACCTCACACCAGTGAGAATGGGGAAAATTAACAAGACAGGAAACCACAAATGTTGGAGAGGATGTGGAGAAAAGGGAACCCTCTTACACTGTTGGTGGGAATGTGAACTGGTGCAGCCACTCTGGAAAACTGTGTGGAGGTTCCTCAAAGAGGTAAAAATAGACCTGCCCTACGACCCAGCAATTGCACTTTGGGGATTTACCCCAAAGATACAGATGCAATGAAACGCCAGGACACCTGCACCCCGATGTTTATAGCAGCAATGTCCACAACCGCCAAACTTTTGAAGGAGCCTCGGTGTCCATTGAAAGATGAATGGATAAAGAAGATTTGGTTTATGTATACAATGGAATATTACTTAGCCATTAGAAATGAAAAATACCCACCATTTGCTTCAAGGTGGATGGAACTGGAGGGTATTATGCTGAGTGAAATAAGTCAATCGGAGAAGGACAAACATTATATGTTCTATTCATTTGGGGAATATAAATAATATTGAAAGGAAATAGAAGGGAAGGGAGAAAAAATGGGTAGGAATTATCAGAAAGGAAGACAGAACATGAAGACTCCTA
Source organism: Canis aureus (assembly GCF_053574225.1). NCBI lineage: Eukaryota > Metazoa > Chordata > Mammalia > Carnivora > Canidae > Canis > Canis aureus. The sequence continues at coordinate 57,130,442 of NC_135649.1, forward strand.
ACTCTGGGAAACGAACTAGGGGTGGTTGAAGGGGAGGAGGGTGGGGAGTGGGGGTGAATGGGTATGGGCACTGAGGGGGGCACTTGACGGGAGGAGCACTGGGTGTTATTCTGTATGTTGGCAAATTGAACACCAATATAAAATAAATTTATTATTTAAAAAATAAAATAAAAAATAAAAAAAGAGTGTAGAGCCTCAGTGAGACCCTTAACAAAAAGAAAAAAACATGAAAAAGAACGAATCAAAAATGAAGAAGTCAATAACTGATATTAAATATACACTAGAAGGAATAAAGTCCAGACTAAGGAAAGCAGAACCGACCAGTGACCTGAAGGATAGAGTTGAAGAAAGCAATCAAGCTGATCGTGAGAGAGCAAAAAATAATAATAATAAATGAAAGTAGATTTGGGGAACAAGTGACACCATGAAGCATAAAAACATTATTATTATAGGGACCCCATAAAGAGAAGAGAGAGAAAAGGGGGCAGGAAATGTATTTGTAGAAATAATAGCTGAAAATTTCCAGATCCAAGAGACACAGAGAATCCCCAATAAAATCAACCCAAGGATATCCACACCAAGATCCACACCAAGACACACTTACAAAAAAAAAGAAAAAGACACACTATAAAATGACAAAACACAGTGATAAGAGAGAAATTTAAAAGCAGAAAGAGAAAAGAAAACATTACATACACAGGAAACTCCATAAGGCTATAAGCTGGTTTTTCAGCAGAAATTGTTCAGGCTTAAAAGGAATGGCATGATATATTCATGTGCTGAAAGAAAACAAAACCTGCAGCCAAGAATACTGTATCCAGCAAGGCTATCATCAGAACAGAGGAAGAGACATAGAGTTTCTCAGACAAACAAAAGTTAAATGAATTCATCACTGCTAAACCAGCCTTACAAGAAATGTTAAAGAGGACTCTGAGTAGAAAGGAAACCTCAAGCAGGAGTAATAAAAGGAGGAAGCACAAAACTATTAAATTAATTATAGCTTTAAAAATCAGTCAAAGGATTCACAAAATAAAAGGATATAATGTATGACACCATATATCTGAAATGTTTGGGGAAGGAGTAAAAATGTAGAGCTTTTAGAATGGATTCAAACTTAAGCAACCATCAACTTAATATAGATTGTTATATGCATAAGATGCTATACACAAGCCTAATGGTAACCACAAATCAAAAACTGATAATAGGCAAAAAATAATGAGAAAGGAAGCCAAGTATATCAAAAAAATGTCAGTAAATCATGAAAGAAGAGAGAAAGAGAAGAGAAACTACAAAAATAGGTAACAAAATAGCAATAAATACATACCTATCCATAATGACTTTGAAAGTTAGTTGACTATATGCACCATCAAAAGACAGTTAAAAAATGGATAAAAAAGCAAAACCCATATATATACTTCCAACAGATTCATTTCAAACTTAAAGACACATGCAGTTTACAAGTGAAGGGATGGAAAAATATCATGTAAATAAAAGTGAATAAAAGTGGGGGGTAGTAATGCTTATATCAGACAGAATAGACTTTAAAACAAATACCTTAATGAGAAAAGAAGGACACTACATAATCATAAAAAGAAGAACCCAACAGAAAGATATAGCAATTATAGATATTTATAATCCAATATGGGAGCACCCAAATACATAAAGCAGCTGATAACAAGCATAAAGGGTGTAATTAATAATAATACAATACTAGGATATTTTAATGCCCCACTTACATCAATGTACAGATTATTCAAACAGAGAATCAACAAGGAAACAGTAGCTTTGAATGATACATTGGACCAGATGGATCTAACAGAGATATTCAGAAGGTTCCATCCCAAAATAACAGAATACATAATCTTTTCAAGTGCACATGGAACATTTTCCAGAATGTATCACATATTAGGCCACAAAACCATCTCAGCAAATTAAAAATGATCAAAGTCATATCAAGTGTCTTTTCCAATGACAATGTTATGGAACTAGAAATCAGTCACAAGAAAAAAACCTGGAAAGAACACAAATACATGGAGGTTAAATAGCATGCTACTAAACAATGAATGAGTCAACCAAGAAATAAAAGAAAAATTAAAACGTACATAGAAAGATATAAAAATGAAAATACAATTATCAGAACAACTCCAGATGCAACAATAATGGTTCTAAGAGGGAAGTTTATAGCAATATAAGCCTACCACAAGAAGCAAGAAAAATCTCAAATAAACAATCTAATCTTAAACCTAAAGGAGCTAGAAAAAGAAGAACAACACCCCCAAAACAGTAGAAAGAAAGAAAATAAACAGTACAGCAAAATAAAAGAAATAGGAAACAAAGAAGTAGAACAGACCACCAAAACCAGGAGCTAGTTCTTTGAAAAGATCAACAAAATTGATAATCCTTTAGCTAGACTCATCAAAAACAACCACAAAAAAAGAAAGAAAAAAATGAAAAAAGAAGAGAGTACTCAAAATCAGAAATTAAAGACGAAAAATAATACCCAACACTACAGAGAAACAAAGGGTTAAGATAATAAAAAATTATATGCTGACAAATTGTACAGCCTAAAGGAAACAAATAAATTGCTAAAAGCATATGACCTTCCAAAACTGAATTAGGGAGAAATAGAAAATCTGAACAGGCAATTATTAGTAGTGAAATTGAATCAGTAATCAAAAAACTCTCAACAAATAAAAGTCCAGAACCAGATGGCTTCACTGTTAAATTCTACCAAACATATAAATAGGAGTTAGTACCTATTCTTCTTTAATTATTCCAAAAAATAGAAAAGAAAGCTTCCAAATTCATTCTATGAGACCACCATTATTCTAATACCAAAACCAGATAAAGAGAGCTATAGGCCAATATCCCCAATGAATATACATGCAAAATCCTGAGAAAAACATTAGTAAACCAAGTCCAATAATACACTTAAAAAATCATATAACTCAATTGAGTGGTATTTGTTCCTGGGTTACAAAGATGGTTGAATAGTCACAAATCAATCAATGTGATATGTTACATCAATAAGAGAAAGGCTAAAAACCAATTTTTATTTGTTTTCCTTTATTTGTCAGCATTTCAATAGATGCAGAAAAAGTGTTTCACATCTATTAATGATGAAAAATATGCAACAAAATAGGTATAGAGGGAACATACCTCAATGTAATAAGGGTCTTATATGAAAAAGCCACAGCTAATCATCATACACAATGGTGAAAAATAAGAGTTTTTCACCTAAGGTCAGGAAAAAGACAATATGCCCACATTTGTATTCGACATAGTACTGGTAGTCCTAGCCACAAAAATCAGACAAAGAAAAATAAAAGGCATCCAAATCAGCAAGGAAAAAGTAGAACTTTCTCTATTTGCAGATAACATGATACTATATATAGAAAACCCTAAAGACTCCCTCAAAGAAACTACTAGAACTGATAAATGAGTTCAGTAAGGTTGCAAGATACAAAGTGAATATACAGAAATAGGTTGCATTTTTGTACACTAATAATGAAAGAAAGAGAAGTTAAGGAAATAATCCTATTTACATTTGTACCAAAAAGAATAAAATACCAAGGAATTAAACTTAACCAAGGAGGTGAAAGACCTGTATTCTGAAAATTATAAAACACTGATGAAAGAAATTGAAAATGACAGAAATGGAAATATATTCCATGAGCATGAATTGGGAGAACAGACATTATTAAAATGCTTATACTATTCAACCAAGCTATAGATTTAATGCACTCCCAAAATACCAACAACATTTTTCACAGAACTAGAACAATCCTAAAATTTGTATGGACCAAAAAAGACCCCGAATAGCAAAAGCAATTTGAAAAAGAACAATACTGGAAATATCACAATCTCAGATTTCAAGATATAGTACAAAGCTGTAGTAACCTAAATAATATGCACTGGCACAAAAATAGATACATACATCAACAAAATGGAATAGAGAGCTCAGAAATAAACCCAAAATTTCATGGCCAATTAATCTTTGACAAAGGAGGCAAATGTATGCAATGGAAAAAGCCAAATGGTGTTAGGAAAACAGGACAGCAATATGCAAAGAATGTAACCGAACCACTTTCTTATACCATACACAAAAATAAACTCAAAATGGATGCAAGACCTCAATGGGAGTTCTGAATCATAAAAATCCTAGAAGAGAGCACAGGCTATAAATTCCCTGACCCTGGCCATAGCAACATTTTTCTAGATACGTCTCTTGAGGCAAGGGAAATAAAAAAAAATAAACTATTGATACTACATTGAAATAACAAGTTTCTGCACAGCAAAGAAACATTCAACAAAACTAAAAGGCAAACTACAAAATGAGAGAAGATATTTGCAAGTGAAAAATCCAATAAAGGGTTAGTATCCAAAATATATAAAGAATTCATAAAACTCAACACTCAAAAACAAATAATCCAAATTAAAAAATGGACAAAAGACATGAAACACATTTCTCCGAAGAAGGCATCCAGATGGTCAACAGACACATGAAAAGATGCTCAAAATCACTCATCATCAAGGAAATGCATATCAAAAATCATGATGAGATATCATCTAATATCTGTCAGAATGGCTAAAATCAACAACACGAGAAACAACAGGTGTTGGTGAGGATATGGAGAAATAAGAACACTTGTATTAGTAGGAATTAAAACTGCTACAGTCACTGTGGAAAAAGTATGGAGGTTTCTCAAAATATTAAAAATAGTATTACCCCAGATCCAGTAATTCCACTGCTTGGCATTTACCCAAAGAATACAAAAACACTAATTCAAAAAGGTATACACACCCCTATGTATACTGCAGCATTATTTACAATAGCCAAATTATTGAAGCAACACAAGTATCCATCAATAGAGGAATGGATAAACTATACAACAGTATAGTGCTCAATCATAAAAGAGAATAAAATCTTGCCATTTGAAACAATGTGGTTGGATCTAGAGGATATAATGCCAAGTGAAATAACTCAACCAGAGAAAGACAAATAACATATGATTTCATTCATATGTGGAATTTAAGAAACAAAAGAAATGAACAAAGAAAAAGAGAGAAAAAAAACCTAAACTATTAACTATAGAAAATGAACTGTTGGCTACCATAGGGGAGGTTGGTGGGGGGATGGGTGAAATTAGGTGAAGAGATTTAAGAGTACACTTATCCTGATGAGTCCTGAGTTATGTATAAAATGGTTGAATCACTATTGTACACCGAATCTAATAAACACTGTATGTTAAGTATACTGTAATTAAAATTAAGACTGAAAAAATAAGTACATTAAAAAAAAAACAACATTCTTTAAAAATCTATAAGGACTGTAATTTGGCTCTTTTGAGCTTTGGTGCACTTCTTAGTAGTACAGAAACAGAAGCCTCACCATAATGGCCACTCCAAATATATATGGTTGGTTCATCACTCCTCTGTAATCTCTTGCAGTAGCATTTTTGTTAAATCTCCTTTCAGAAAGTCAGTCAGGGAAAGATAAATATCACATGATTTCACTCATATGTAGAATTTAAGAAACAGAACAAATGAACAAAAAAAGAGAGAAAAGGATAGACTCTTAACTAAGAGCAGATGGTTACCAGAGGGCAGGTGGGTGGAAGAATGGGTGAAATAGGTGAAGGGAATTAGGATTACATTTATGGTAATGGGCACTGAATATAGAATTGTTGAGTCACTATATTGTACACCTGAAACTAACACTGTATGTTATATTATTGGAAATTTTAAAAATTAAATTGAAAAAAGTATTTTTGTCATTTGCTTGTTTTGAAAGGTAATTGATTTTCTGCTTAAAACTTTGTAGAAAGATTTCTAAATAAATCACAAATGCAAATATGTATCTGGGGTTAGGAAAAACAGGTGGGAGTGAAGGAAGGCGAAACTCTGTTTCACCTATTCTTATGTTCTGTTGCCTGACTTTTAGAACTATTTGATTTTGCTTTATAGATCACTCACTCCAACTATTTTGAAACGATATTTATTTATTTATTTATTTATTTATTTATTTATTTATTTATGGAGAAAGAGAGAAAGGTTTGGGAGGTGGGGTGGAGGAGCAGTAAAGAGAATCTCAAGCAGGCTCTATGCTGGGTGTGGAGCCTGTCTCAGGGCTTGATCTCATGACCTGAGCTGAAATTAAGAGTTGGAAGCTTAACCAACTGAGCCATTAGGCATTCCAAAATGACACTTTCTTAACGTAAAATATACTCATGCATACCAAATCAATAATAATGTGCACTTTCTTAATTCAGTGGACCTCATATTACTGGATTAGAGCACTCATTTTTCCTTTTACCAGAGATTCCCTCACTTTTCTATTTGTAGAAAACTTTCTACACTCAATAGAACTGTTTTGGCTGTTACCATATACACATAATACACTAAGTTCAAAAACCATTTAAATCTTCTATGACCTGAGATTCATAGGTTATTTTTTATACTTTAAAATTAACAAATATTAAAACATTCTTGTTATAATTATCCAATAAATATATAATGCCCATGAATTTATGGTTCTTTTATTAAGAAATTAAAACTTCCTTAAAAATTAAGACTTTACTTGACTTTAAAAATTGTTTCATTTCTTGCCAAGTGTGAGAATGTCTTTTACAATACTGCTTAACATTAACTATGGCTCTAGGACTTAGGGATTACAAGTTAAATACATACACTTTATTTTTGACATTCAAAATAAAATGTGACTTCTATACTTCTGAATTTGTTCATTCTGTGTGTCCATTTACATTTCCTTATACTTTGCCAAGTAATCAACATAGGAAAATTTCATTGAACAAGCAGATGATGCTACAAATATTATCAGCTCAGTATAAAGCAGCTCTCATCTGAGTTTCATGGACTTGGCCTAGAATGCTTTGTATCCCCCTCTAATATCTCTTAGTCTCCTGAAATTACCTTTTTGCTGCCTCTCCTCACTTGTACGTCTGGCTGTAAAATTAAAATCATGCATAAAGGACCTAGAATTCACTAGAACTTATCTTTATTGCTGAAATATACATATGACCACATTCTTATGAAAATACTAACAAAATGGGGTTACACATGTTCGAGAACAATGGGCCAGACACTATACTCAATATACCAGTACAGCCAATAGAACTATTACCAACCAACGTCCTACAACATACAAAGATAAGTAGTAAGGGTATCTACAAAGCTTACTAGCTCCAATCATCAACATTACTGGACAGCATCAGAACACCAAAGACTCTCCCTCCCTCACATATAGGTTATGACTAGAAGTTGATTCTGCATTGGCTGAGACTTAAGAGTTTAATGAATGTTTTAAATTTGTTGAGATCATATTTATCCTGTACTACTGATAAATACATTTTCATACTTTGATTCTTCTAACTTGTAGTGTGTGGGTGCAAGGCAACAAAGTTAATGGCAATGATTGCTACCCATTACCCTTCCCTGATTGGAGTCAGTTTAGTAGAGATATGGAATTCATACTTTTGAAACCTAAACTCAGAGCACAGAATCACATTTGACAATTGAGAAACAGCATACAAAACACATGACAAGAGGCAACATAATATCACAAAGTGAGAAATCCAGTTAAGAACTCACAGAATCATCAGATTTGGGCAGCCTGGGTGGCTCAGCGGTTTAGCATCACCTTCAGCCCAGGGCGTGATCCTGGTGACCTGGGATCAAGTCCCGTGGCAAGCTCCCTACATGGAGCCTACTTCTCCCTCTGCCTGTGTCTCTGCCTCTCTCTCTCTCTCTCTCTCTGTCTCTCTCTCTGTCTCTCATGAATAAATATATAAAATCTTTAGAAAAAAAGGACTCACAGAATCATTGGATTTAAGTTTTTTAGTCCTTTGAAGATAAATTGAAAATTCACTATCAAATATCACATAGTAAGTCCTACCTCTAATGAGGGTAACTAAATAAAGTGTTACATTCACTGATTATTCAAAATTACTTAAAACAGAGCATTTTACAGATATGGTCATCTCTTTGATATGATATACTCCAATGGATTTGAAACTGGACTCTAAAGAAAAGTAAAGTGCTGGTGGTTAGTAGAAGGAAAGATAAGAGGGAGCCATTTATTTCTATCCCTTCAATTAGTAGTGAAGCCAGTTCTTTTTTCTACATGATATACTGGGAGTCTGAACTGCTGTACTTTACTACCCACCACCATTTGACAGCTGAGAAAATTAACCCCTGAGATGTTCAACTTTTTTGGCCAACTATACATAGAAAATTAATGCCAGAAGTCCCTGACTCCTAATTCAAGATATTGTCCCTGAATTCATCACCCTGCTTCCTCTACTATATATCAGGGAACAACTTTTTGAACTCTCCCTCAAAGATGATCATATCTGTTTTATTCTCATGGGAACATAATAAAGTAGACAGATGTGCTACACATTTAGATAGTAAAAGAAATAAGACAAGATCGGTGTCTCCCTTGATCTCTAAGCAAGTGCTTTTTCTATACCACACTGCTTTTGAAGAAAAGGCTGCAAACGGGAAACCAAGGCTGCCAAATGTGTTGCATTTGGTCTGCCCAAAGCTATGAAAATCTGAGAATTTTATATAAAATCTGAATTTCCAATAGATTCTCTAAAAAAAAAAAAAGACTTTCCAAAAGATCTAGTCCCACATATTTACTGGCTTAACAAAATTAGATGAAGTAGAAAAGCAATGGTTACCCATAGACAGAGCGTGTACTCCTCTGTCCCCTACAGAATTATGGTCCCACGATGTCCTATAATCTTATATGTGGCCCTCTAAATTAATTTATATTATCTCCCTGGTTCCAGTAGGAATTTGAGTTTTATGGCCACTATTTTAAAGTTTGTGTATATAATTTACTTCAAATATTAGTCAATTTCCTCATAGAAACTATGAGATGTCTGGAAATTTCCATATATGTATACACTATTTAAAGTGCTAGATTATTTATCTACTTAAAAAGTCATATGCACTTTCTTTAATGAGGAAAGACAACCTTTAACTTTTGAAGTAGAACCATTTTACTAGTTTCCATAGGCAAAAAAAAAAAAAATACCTAAAGTGAGTCGTGTTAAATGAAAATATTCAATAAGAAACTGATTATACTCAGAGAAATCTTCTAATTCAATCAGAGTAGTAGCCATATCATATATTTAAAATCTAACAAATCAATAGCATGTTTCCTATGCTTCAATATGTGTATACCTTGTGAAATTATTGTATACCTTATATACAATTCTGTCAATTATAGTTCAATAAACTTAGAAAGAAATGTTTCTTATGCTTTGAAATAGGAGTCATCTGTTAATCTGGTATATACTGTCAAATTTTGGGAGCTACTAAATCAGGCTTTAACTATTCCTTACACATACAAGATCTTTTAGTCACGTAACTTCTTTTTCTGGCCCAATACAATAAATAAAATATTGACTGGGAATAAATGTAACAAATAAATAGGACATAAGTCAAACAATGCTCTGTCCCTCCCCAAAACTTCAGCTGTAGAGTACAAATGGCCAGCAAATATGTGTTGGTGAAACATCTTTAGGTTCTCTTTTGAGACATGATTGAATCATATTAGCTGTTGTATTTCCACTGTTGGAGCTATTAGGGAGCTTTTCTCACTCTCTTAGCTAATAACTTTATTCATCTTATATGTCAACTCTTGCTCCACAGCAGCAGATATAAAGCTATTTAATCTTTTTAGGAATTCCAATTTTTTTACAAGCATGTAGGTTAAAAAAATGGACTGAAAAAATATTTCAATATAAAAGTTTAAAAATAAAGGCCTGGATATTTAGGCTTAGTTAAGTTTCCAGAAGACATCCAAACAAACTCTGATTCACTTAATTCTCCAAAAACACATTCTTATGATTCAAAGCCCAAACAATTAGAACTGACCATTTTCCTCCATTCAGAAATTTATTTCTCCTAGTACTACTTGGGAATAACAAAACCCTTGGTCATATTAAATATCTGCTTCTTCTGAAAGACTTTGATGCATCATCTTGACTCTTTTAAAAGTCAGTGAGATGTAAAATCAGAGTCTAAAGAAACAAGAAAAAGAAAAAAATAATATGGGATGAGGTAAGAATAAAGATAAACAAGCCTATGGCACTTTTAGAATTTGTACAAAAGGGAGCTTCAGGATATACATTGTATTAACAAAGGCTGCCAATATAATTTAAGGAATGGAAGACTATGCCAATTGTATCTGACAGATGATCCTTTATACAAACAGAACTTTGTCAATCCAGTCTGTAGAGTCTCAGTAGATTCAATGATATTTCTCATATGTCCTACAATAATAAAGAATCTCAGAAATAGAATTATAGTTCAGAATATGTGTTTTTCATGGCAATGATCATAAAAAATGAGATTAACACGCTCTTCTCACAATACAGTAATAATTATATTTTCTATGCACAATATATGTCCCATCAAGGAGACAAACTAAATATTTTTAGTGGTACTATAGATGCATCTCAAATAGGTTTTTCAATAATATATTTCCACTTACTCAACCTCAGTAAATATCAGTCACACAAATGAATTATTAGATAAACTACCTGAATAACTTATTGTATAAAACTATGAACATACCTCAGAATCTTCATACATTTTAAATCCCTTAATGTTTTGGCATCTTTGTCCATAATATTTCTGTTGGAAAATTTTTTCCTTATAATCTTGCTATCCATGTTTGTAGGTTTGACTAAAGACACAGAGTGACCCTTTGAATATTGTCCTTTGATCTGTATGGGGTTCTAGCTAGCCTTTTATAAGGGCTTTTTTAAACACTGAATACTAGTAATACATCATGTCATCTAGTTGATGATCATGTCTTATTATTGTATGTTCAGAATGACTCACAGAAAGCACTAAAGAAATGTTCCAGAAGCCAAAGAAAACATTTATTAAAACCTTTGAGGACTGGACACAATTACTTCTTTACCAGCTTCTAGTTAGCTTTAAGTTTGATGGTTTGATAATACACTTAGGTGATAGTAAGCTGACCCACTATCTAAATAGTGTGCTGCCTATGTAGAGAACTTAGTAGTAGCCTCCAATTTTGAATTATTAAAAGGTGCTTCCTTAATAGTATTTATAACAATGTGTAAATATTTTATCTATTTACTTGTTTAAAGATTTATTTATTTATTCATTCAGAGAGAGAGAGAGACAGAGACAGAGACACAGGCGGAGGGAGAAGCGGGCTCCATGCAGGAAGCCCAACGCGGGACTCGATCCAGGGTCTCCAGGATCACGCCCTGGGCTGCAGGTGGCGCTAAACCACTGCGCCACCGGGGCTGCCCTATTTACTTGTTTTAGATCTATCTTCCCTAGGAACACACAATCTCCATATAACAATGGGTTTAAGGTTGTTGTCCACTGTTTCACTCCAAAACCTAAGGAAGATGGTGGCACAGAATGGGCACCCAGTAAATATTTGTCAAATAATTGATGATGAATGATGGCTATGTGAAGGGACAATTAACTCACTCAAATTTATCACTGTAGAGTATTCAAGTTTATTTTCATAAAACATATTCTAAGAAATAATTTCCACTATACAGCACAATTTTCATCACTGATGAGGATGCTTAATTATATAAGGATAGCCATGGTGCTTTAGAATCTGAATAAACCTTCACGGAGTACCTAAAGTTGATCAGAAACTTCATGAATCCAAACTCAGTTGATGGCATCAAGTATACTGAATTATTGATGGATAAAAAATATAGATTCATTTTAAAATTATTCCTAGAGAAAAATATTCTAAAATTTTATTTTAATTATAACTTAACTTAAAAAAAAACATTTGGCTTGTTTCGTGAAGCTTAAATTGGATGTAAAATGCTGACAGTTCTGTGAGTAGAACTCAGCTAAGCCGTTTCTAAGAATATGAGTTCATTTGCCAATTAATCATTCTTGGTAATCCTATCTGGTTTGGTGTAGTACAGATGAAGACAATCAAGCAGGATTAAAAGCAAAGGAATCTTGGCCTAGATACACTCTCAACGTTTTACTAAATGGCAGGAGTGGGAATGAAGAGGGTTACTTACTTGAAGGTCTGTTAAATCCCTTACTTTTCATCCCCTGACTTAATCCCTAACAAGGACCACTCCACTGTCAAAAAATAAAATAATAAAATAAAATAAAATAAAATAAAATAAAATAAAATAAAATAAAATAAAATAAAATAAAATGCAAAGCATGTTCTTTTCCCATCAAGACACCAGAGGCAGTTACTTAAAATTAGAAATGGTTACCTTTTGAAAAACTAGATCTAACTCATTTATGTGTCTAAAATCTTTTGTTCAACAATATCTTTCTTTTTTTTTATTTTTTATTTATGATAGTCACACACACACACACACACACACACAGAGAGGCAGAGACACAGGCAGAGAGAGAAGCAGGCTCCATGCACCGGGAGCCCGACGTGGGATTCGATCCCGGGTCTCCAGGATCGCGCCCTGGGCCAAAGGCAGGCGCCAAACCGCTGCGCCACCCAGGGATCCCCAACAATATCTTTCTTATATTAAATAATAACATCTTACTGTTATATAGTTTTATAGTTAATGGAGTATTTATTCTTTATTAAGCAAAAAAATAAATAAAATAAAAAATAAAAATAAAAAATAAAAATATTAAGCAATGGAGTACAACTATTCTGTGTGTGAAGTGGGTTTGAAATATTGTCTCACTTTTATATATCTAAGACTGAACCTGAAGTGTTTTAAATCTCAGTCCATGCTCTTCCACTTTTTGTTGTTGACAATATTTATCTATCAGAATATGACTAAAATATGACTAAAATGTATCAAACTTTTTTCCTTGATCATCTTGTCACTTCATGATATGTGAAAAAACAGCTTCTTTTAAGAGTTAAAGGAAGCTCTTCAAACATGCTTATAATTGATATCTAACAGTTTGTTTGCTGATCCCATAGAGGCCACATTTATCTCTTTATCCTATGAAAAGCAGCTTCTTTTTCTTTTAAAGATTTTATTTACTTATTCACGAGACACACAGAGAGAGAGAGAGAGAGAGAGAGGCGGAGACACAGGTAGAGGAAGAAGCAGGCTCCCTGCAAGGAGCGCAACATGGTACTCGATCCCCGATCCCGGGATCACACCCTGAGCTGAAGGCAGACACCCAACCGCTGAACCACCCAGGCCCAAAAAGCAGCTTCTTATTTAAATATTCCACAAATATTTACTGATCATCAACTATGCACAAAAGCCTCTTTGCTATGGACTACGTAGAATACAAAGATTTTTCAAGCATGATTCCTAATATCAAGAATATTTCAGTCTAAAAAAGACTGATAAGTCATAGTTCCAAATTGTTACATTGAAAGTCTGTGAATGGTAAACCACCCAACTTCTTGGCATAGAGTAGGCACTCAAGAATATCTGATGAACAAATGTTGAATGCATGGGTGATATAAACTAAGTGCTATAAGAATTTAGATGAAAATATCCATTTTACCTGAAGTGGTCACTAAATCATTATAGAAGAGTGAAATTGATTTGAGTCTTGAAGATAGGTTTTGAAAAACAGAGACAGAAAGAGGGCAAAAACACTTCAGGAAATTGCAACTGACAGGATGTGCAGGATGAATTGTTACAAAAAAGTTTGGAGGTAAGACCAGATAGGAGTTTACTGCAATGTTCTCGGCATGAAATGACCAAGTAGATAGATATGAGAATCAAAAAGAAGGGTCATGTGCAAAAAGAAAAAAAAAAGTCTAAAGCTAACATTAATATGATTGGAAGCCTAAATTAACATGAAAATAGAGTATAAAATAGAGCAAAGGAGAACTCTGAGTTTATGACTTTGTTTCCATGAAAAGTTACTCTCAAACTTGCATGAAACCACGTTATAAATGATTTCAAATAACCACCTATTCTGGAAGCAATAGTGTTAACAGAAAGAACAATGAACAAGGCATAAGAATACCTCGGTATTAGTCTCAACTATGCAATTAACTACCTGTGTGCCCATGAACAAATGACTTTCCTGTTCTTACATCCGAGTATCCTAATTTGTAAAGCCAGGATTGGACAAATTGACCTCTGTGGCCCATCATAACTCAAATACCCCATGGTTCTCTGATTCCTAAGTTGCTGACTATCTTCCTAAAATATAAGTAGATTAAAATGAAATTCCTCTGAGAAATTAGTGGCAATTGCAACTTAGTTGCCACTCCTAATACATACTATTTTTCCTTTGATTTATAGTTATTGGAATGTCTGTTAGTGGTATTCAGCTAAGGGTATATCCTTTCTATGTTTCAGAAAAACACTGACTGAAGACATTTTATTTCATAGAGGAAATTAATAGAACATTATTCTACTTACATGCTACAGAAAGATGGACTTAGAACGCTGACGAGTACAGAGGTCTGTTTTGGCAAGTTTCATTTCTATTAAATTTTACACATCTCTTTTACAATAATCGGTGTTGTAATAAAAAACAAAGTCGACATTATCTATCTATATGTATATTGAAGTGAGTTTATTTTCAATTAAATCTTCTTCAACCTGTGCTCTTTAAAGGTTACAGAAATTCAGGATTCTATACTGTCTTCACGGCTCATACCTTGCAGCCCCAAGGTCAACCTAATTCCCCTTTTCAAATGCTACATCTTTTTTTTAATATGGTAGCCAGAACTAAACACAATATTCTAAGTGAGGTTATAGGAATGCTGTAATCTCATTGTATATCCTTTAAATTTTTAGACCTTTCCTATAACCATGTGTGCAGGTAAAAATAAGCTGCCATTCATCAAGAAAGCCACTGTTATTTTCATTTCTCCTCTAGGCAGTTTTATCTTGGACTTCCTGATTGTAAATTCCTATAAATAAAGAGAATAAATTACCTAGTTTGATTAACATTTGGAAGATTAAAACACATCACTTCTACTGACTGCCGTCTACCAACTCATTTCATCCTCCTCAGATAAAAGTGAAAGGATATATGTACATTTTCATCTATTTATTGGTATGTTCACATTACCTAACCCCATGAGTGTCTGTTGACTTTATTACTTAAAATTCAAACAACTAAAACCAAGAACCATAACTAATGGATATCTCCCTTTAGTGTCTAGCAAAAGATCATGCAGACAAAAACACCTAATTACAAAGTGGTTATAATGAACATTTAAAAGGACTGTGGGAAAAAAAAAAGGAAAAAAAATAAAAGGACTGTGAAACTTTCTGGCCCCTACCTCTATTGTGAATAAATTACTATACTCCTTTTTAATACTAAACTCAGGTCAAATAATATGTTGATCATAACGTTATCTCTGATAGACTAATTTTTATCATTTTTAAAGTACATAACTGAATTATGGCTCATTCCTCTCTGCTCATATAGCACATTTTGCATGCTTTTGTTATATCAGTCATTAAGCTTGTCTCCCTCAGTAGGCTGTGAGAGCAACAAAATCTAACTACTAATCAGCTCCAACATTATAAAACACTATTAAAGTTTTTTTTTAAGTTTTTAAAGACACATGCTTCATAAAAAGTATTTCAGATGATGGTATTTGTTTCAAATGTGAATGTCAAGATAAAGCTCATTATTGTTCAGGTATTATATCAAATCTGTGATGCAATGAAATATTGCTTTTTTATCCATATCCATTTTTAATTGACAAGCAAAGAAAGACAAATATGAGGAAACCTATTTTATGTTCAGTTCCGTTACTGCCAGGTGACTGGAGGGTTTAAGAGGGGAAAGGAAAAGAAAATGGGATAAAATACTAGGAAGGGTGCTTAAGTACTGCTGTGGTTTTCTTTGTCCTTTTTCTAGATTTGTTTTTTCTGGGTGCTAACCTTTATGTAAAAAAATATTTATGATGTTATTAATAATAAATATCTACAGAAAGAGTTTTCTCCATTTAGTACAATCACTAGTGCAAAGGGAAAGCATATGATACTTTTTTAAAGATCTGGGAAAATGAATGCACATGGATATTCACCCCCACCCCCGCCTTCCTCCCCTTCCACATATTCACCAAATGAATGAGAACATATAATGTTTGTCCTTCTCCGATTGACTTATTTCACTCAGCATAATACCCTCCAGTTCCATCCACCTGAAAGCAAATGGTGGGTATTTGTCATTTCTAATGGCTGAGAAATATTCCATTGTACACATAAACCACATCTTCTTTATCCATTCATCTTTCGATGGACACCGAGGCTCCTTCCACAGTTTGGCTATTGTGGACATTGCTGCTACAAACATCGGGGTGCAGGAGTCCCGGCGTTTCACTGCATCTGTATCTTTGGGGTAAATCCCCAACAGTGCAATTGCTGGGTCTAGGGCAGGTCTATTTTTAACTCTTTGAGGAACCTCCACACAGTTGTCCAGAGTGGCTGCACCAGTTCACATTCCCACCAACAGTGTAAGAGGGTTCCCTTTTCTCGGCATCCTCTCCAACATTTGTGGTTTCCTGTCTTGTTAATTTTCCCCATTCTCACTGGTGTGAGGTGGCAGTTCATTGTGGTTTTGATTTGTATTTCCCTGATGGAAACTGATGCAGAGCATTTTCTCATGTGCATGTTGGCCATGTCTATGTCTTCCTCTGTGAGATTTATCTTAATGTCTTTTGCCCATTTCATGATTGGATTGTTTGTTTCTTTGCTGTTGAGTTTAATAAGTTCTTTATAGATCTTGGAAACTAGCCCTTTATCTGATAGGTCATTTGCAAATATCTTCTCCCATTCTGTAGGTTGTCTTTTAGTTTTGTTGACTGTATCCTTTGCTGTGCAAAAGCTTATCTTGATGAAATCCCAATAGTTTATTTTTGCTTTTGTTTCTTTTGCCTTCATGGATGTATCTTGCAAGAAGTTACTGTGGCTGAGTTCAAAAAGGGTGTTGCCTGTGTTCTCCTCTAGGATTTGGATGGAATCTTGTCTCACTTTGAGATCTTTCATCCATTTTGAGTTTATCTTTGTGTATGGTGAAAGAGAGTGGTCTAGTTTCATTCTTCTACATGTGGATGTCCAATTTTCCCAGCACCTTTTATTGAAGAGACTGTCTTTCTTCCAATGCATGGTCTTTCCTCCTTCATCGAATATTAGTTGACCATAAAGTTCAGGGTCCACTTCTGGGTTCTCTATTCTGTTCCATTGATCTATGTGTCTGTTTTTGTGCCAGTACCACACTGTCTAGATGACCACAGCTTTGTAGTACAACCTGAAATCTGGCATTGTGATGCCCCCAGATATGGTTTTCTTTTTTAAAATTCCCCTGGCTATTCGGGGTCTTTTCTGATTCCACACAAATCTTAAAATAATTTGTTCTAACTCGCTGAAGAAAGTCCATGGTATTTTGATAGGGATTGCGTGAAACGTGTAAATTGCCCTGGGTAACATTGACATTTTCACAATATTAATTCTGCCAATCCATGAGCATGGAATATTTTTCCATCTCTTTGTGTCTTCCTCAAATTCTTTCAGAAGTGTTCTCTAGTTTTTAGGGTATAGATCCTTTACCTCTTTGGTTAGGTTTATTTCTAGGTATCTTATGCTTTTGGGTGCAATTGTAAATGGCTTTGACTCCTTAATTTCTCTTTCTTCAGTCTCATTGTTAGTGTATAGAAATGCCACTGATTTCTGGGGAGTGATTTTATATCCTGCCACACTGCCAAATTGCTGTATGAGTTTTAGCAATCTTGGGGTGGAGTCTCTTGGGTTTTCTATGTAGAGTATCATGTCATCGGCAAAGAGGGAGAGTTTGACTTCTTTGCCAATCTGAATGCCTTTAATATCTTTTTGTTGTCTGATTGCTGAGGCTAGGACTTCCAGTACTATGTTGAATAGTAGTGGTGAGAGTGGACATCCCTGTCTTGTACCTGATCTTAGGGGAAAGGCTCCCAGTGCTTCCCCATTGAGAATTATATTTGCTGTGGGCTTTTCGAAGATGGCTTTTAAGATGTTGAGGAATGTTCCCTCTATCACTACACTCTGAGGAGTTTTGATCAGGAATGGATGCTGTATTTTGTCAAATGCTTTCTCTGCATCTATTGAGAGGATCACATGGTTCTTGGTTTTTCTCTTGCTGATATAATGAATCACATTGATTGTTTTTACTATTGTTGAACCAGCCTTGTGTCCCGGGGATAAATACTACTTGGTCATGGTGAATAATTTTCTTAATGTACTTTTGGATCCTATTTGCTAGTATCTTGTTAAGAATTTTTACATCCATGTTCATCAGGGATATTGGTCTGTAATTCTCCTTTCTGGTGGGGTTTTTGACTCGTTTTGGAATTAAGGTGATACTGGCCTCATAGAACGAATTTGGAAGTACTCCATCTCTTTCTATCTTTCCAAACAGCTTTAGGAGAATAGGTATGGTTTCTTCTTTAAACGTTTGATAGAATTCCCCAGGGAAGCCATCTGGCCCTGAACTTTTGTGTCTTGGGAGGTTTTTGATGACTGCTTCAATTTCCTCCCTGGTTATTGGCCTGTTCAGGTTTTCTATTTCTTCCTGTTCCAGTTTTGGTAGTTTGTGTCTTTCCAGGATTGCGTCCATTTCTTCTAGATTTCTTAATTTATTGGTGTATAGCTGTTCACAATAAGTTTTTAAAATTGTATTTCCTTGGTGTTGGTAGTGATCTCTCCTTTCTCATTCATGATTTTAATAATTTGAGTCTTCTCTCTTCTTTTTAATAAGGTTGGCTAATGCTTTACCTATCTTATTAATTCTTTCAAAGAACCAACTCCTGGTTTTGTTGATCTGTTCCACAGTTCTTCTGGTCTCAATTTCGTTGAGTTCTGCTCGAATCTTTATTAACTCTCTTCTTCTGCTGGGTGTAGGATCTATTTGCTGTTTTTCTCTAGCTCCTTTAGGTGTAAGGTTAGCTTTTGTATTTGAGTTCTTTCCAGTTTTTGAATGGATGCTTGTATTGCGATGTATTTCCCCCTCTGCTTTTGCTGCATCCCAAAGATTTTGAATGGTTGAATCTTCATTCTCATTAGTTTCCATGGCCCTTTTTAATTCTTCCTTAATTTCCTGGTTGACCCTTTCATCTTTTGCAGGATGGTCCTTAACCTCCCCGTGTTTGAGGTCCTTCCAAACTTCTTGTTGTGATTTAGTTCTAATTTCAAGGCATTATGGTCTGAGAATATGCAGGGGACGATCCCAATCCTTTGGTATTGGTTCAGACCCGATTTGTGACCCAGTATGTGGTCTATTCTGGAGAAAGTTCCATGTGCATTTGAGAAGAATGTGTATTCAGTTGAGTTTGGATGTAAAGTTCTGTAGATATCTGTGAAATCCATCTGGTCCAGTGTATCATTTAAAGCTCTCGTTTCTTTGGAGATGTTGTGCTTAGAAGACCTATTGAGTGTAGAAAGCGCTAGATTGAAGTCACCAAGTATAAGTGTATTACTATCTAAGTATGTCTTCACTTTGGTTATTAATTGATTGATATATTTGGCAGCTCCCACATTCGGGGCATATTATTGAAGATTGTTAAGTCCTCTTGTTGGATAGATCCTTTAAGTATGATATAGTGTCCCTCTTCAGCTCTCACTACAGTCTTCAGGGTAAATTTTAGTTTATCTGATATAAGGATGGCTACCCCTGCTTTCTTTTGAGGACCGCTTGAATGGCAAATGGTTCTCCAACCTTTTATTTTCAGGTTATATGTGTCCCTCTGTCTAAAATGAGTCTCTTGTAGACAGAAAATAGATGGGTCCTGCTTTTTTATCCAGTCTGACACCCTGCGCCTTTTGATGGGGTCATTAAGCCCGTTCACATTCAGAGTTACTATTGAAAGGTATGAGTTTAGTGTCATCATGATATCTATTCAGTCGTTGTTTTTGTGGATTGTTCCACTAAACTTCTTCTTAAAGGGGAATTTTAAGAGTCCCCCTTAAAATTTCTTGCAGAGCTGGTTTGGAGGTCACATATTCTTTCAGTTCCTGCCTGTCTTGGAAGCTCTTTATCTCTCCTTCCATTTTGAATGAGAGCCTTGCTGGATAAAGTATTCTTGGTTGCATGTTTTTCTTTTTTAAGACCCTGAATATATCCTGCCAGCCCTTTCTGGCCTGCCAGGTCTCTGTGGAGAGGTCTGCTGTTAACCTAATACTCCTGCCCATAAAAGTCAGGGATTTCTTGTCTCTTGCTGCTTTAAGGATCTTCTCTTTATCCTTGGAATTTGCAAGCTTAACTATTAAATGTCGAGGTGTTGAATGGTTTTTATTGGTTTTAGGGGGGGATCTCTCTATCCTGGATCTGAATGCCTGTTTCCCTTCCCAGATTAGGAAAGTTTTCAGCTATGATTTGTTCAAATACATATTCTGGCCCTCTGGCCCTTTCGGCGCCCTCGGGAACCCCAATTAAACGTAGATTTTTCTTCCTCAGGCTGTCGTTTATTTCCCTTAATCTATCTTCATGGCCTTTTATTTGTTTGTCTCTTTTTTCCTCAGTTTCCCTCTTTGCCATCAACTTGTCTTCTATGTCACTCACTTGTTATTTCACCTCGTTAACCCTCGTCGTTAGGACTTCTAGTTTGGGTTGCATCTCATTCAATTGATTTTTAATTTCTGCCTGATTCGATGTAAATTCTGCAGTCATGAAGTCTCTTGTGTCCTTTATGCTTTTTTCTAGAGCCACCAGTAGCTGTATAATAGTGCTTCTGAATTGGCTTTCTGACATTGAATTGTAATCCAGATTTTGTAACTCTATGGGAGAGAGGACTGTTTATGTTTCTTTCTTTTGAGGTGAGGTTTTCCTTCTAGTCATTTGCTCAGTGCAGAGTGGCGAAAAACAAGTTGTAGTAGGAAAAGGAGAAAAGGACAGAGAGAGAAGGAAAGAAAAGAGAAAAAGAAAAAATTAAAAAGGAAGAAAAAAGAAAAAAGAGAAGAAGAAGAGAAAGAAAAAGAAAGGTAAAGAAGACTGGGGAAGCAATCAGAAATCAGAGAGCAAAAAAAAAAAAAAAAAAAAAAACCCACGGGGGAGTATCTTCTGATTCTGTATACTTTAAGTCCCTTGACTTCCCCTGGAACTTGTCCGTTTAGCTGGTCTTCTGGGGGAGGGGCCTGTTGTGCTGATTTTCAGGTGTTAGCACTTGGGGGAGCTGCTCTGCCCCCTGCCTGTTGCAGGGCTCAGTGGGGGTTGTTTACCCCGTGAGGCCCCAGGAGGAACAGCCCCAGTGGTGGGGCCAGCTCTGGAGCCCTGGATTCAGCTCCGGCAGTAACTCTGGAGGTCTCCGTCTGCAGGGCCTGGAGGCTCCGGGGCGGGGCCGCTGATCTGCTCAGCTCGGAGCAGGAGCGTCCTTGCTCTCCTGGGCCCTCCCGGCCTCTGCCTGTCCCGGGGGGAGGCCAGATCCTGGGCTGTGTCCCCAGCGCCCAGGCGCCCAGTGTTCCCGGGCCTTCGCTGTTGGATTCGTGCTCCCGGCCGCACAGCCGCCTCTGCACGGAGCCACCGCCCAAGCCCCTCGGAGCTGCTCCGGGTCCCGCGGGGCACGTGGCAGCCCTTTAGGGAGCTCAGCGCACTCTGCTTGGGCGCAGTTGCTCTGTTAGTGTCCCAGGGAGCCCGAGGGCATCCTCGCCCCTCCTGGGGTCCTGCTCCAACTCCCTGGGAGCCCCTTTCCGCCCGGGAAGGTTGGTGCAGCTCCTGCTTCTCCGGGACGGGGCTCTCCTGTCCTGGGGGCACTAGCCCCAGCCTTAGCCCGGCTCCTCGCGGGGCCCCTCCTCCTTGGAGGCCTTTTGTTTCTTTCTTTCTTTTTCCCTGTCTTCCTACCTTGATAGAAGCACGAACTCTTCTCACTGTAGCATTCCAGCTGTTCTTCTTTAAATCTCAGGCCGAATTCGTAGATTTTCAGGATGATTTGAAGGTTATCTAGGTAATTTGGTGGGGACAGTTGACTTGGGGACCCTACTCTTCCGCCATCTTGCCCCTACTCCTAATTTCAGTATTGTTAACATGCAGTGCTATATTAGTTTCTTGTGTACAATATAATGACTCAACAATTCTATACATTACTCAGTGTTCATCAGAATAAGTGTACTCTTAAGTCCCTTCACTATTTCACCCATCACCCTATCCACTTCCCCTCTGGTAACTGTGAGTATGTTCTCTGTAGTTAAGAGTTTGTTTCTTGGTTCGTCTTGCTTGCCTTTTGTTCCCTTTATTCATTTGTCTTTCTTAAATTTCTACATATGAGTGAAATCATATAGTATTTGTTTTTCTTTTTCTTATTTTGCTTGGTATTATACTCTCTAGTTCTATCCATGACATTGCAAATGACAAAATTTTATTATTTTTGATGGCTGAATAATATTCCATTGCATATTAATATACCACATCTTCCTTATCTATTTATCTCTTAATGGACTCTTGCACTGCTCCCATAATTTGTAAATAATTGTAAAAAATGCCACATTAAACATAGAAGTGCATGTATCCCTTTGAATTAGTGTTTTGTATTTCTTGGGTAAATACCTAGTAGTGAGATTACTGGATCTTAGGGTAATAACATTTTTAAGTTTTTGAGGAACCTCCATAATGTTTTCCACAGTGGTTACACCAGCTTGCACTCCCACCAGAAGTGTACAAGGATTCCTCTTTTCCACATACTCTCCAACATTTGTTGCTTCTTGTGTTGTTGATTTTAGTCATCCTGACAGGTTAAGGAGATAGCTTATTACAGTTTTGATTTGTATTTCCCTGATAAGGAGTGATGTTGAACATCTTTACATGTGTCTGTTAGCCACATGGATGTCTTCTTTGGATATATATCTGTTCATGCCTTATGCTCATTTTTAAAATGGATTATTAATTTTTGGGGTGTTGTTTTCTAAGTTCTTTATATATTTTAGATACCCTTTATCAGAAGTGCCCTTTGCAAATAAATATCTTCTCCCATTCCAGAGGTTGTCTTTTAGTTTTGTTGGTTGTTTCCTTTCCTGTGCAGAAGATTTTTATTTTTACGTAGTCTTAGTCATTTCTTTTTGCTTTTGTTTCCCTTGCCTCAGGATATGAAACTAGAAAAAGGTTGCCATGTCTAATGTCAGAGAAATTACTGCCTCTGGTCTCTTCTAGCATTTTTGTAGTTTCAGGACTCACATTTAGGTACTTAATCTGTTTTGAGTTTATTTTTATGTGTGTGGTGTAAGAAAGTGGTCTAGTTTCATTCTCTTGCATGTAGCCATCTAGTTTTCCCAGCATCATTCATTGAAGAAAATGTCTTTTTTCCCCTTGCATATTCTTTCCTTCTTTCTCCAAAGTTAATTGACCATGTAAAAGGGGGTTTATTTCTGGACTTTCCATCCTGTTCCATTTATCTATGTGTCTATTGTTGTGACAGTACCTACTGTTGTGATGACTACACCTTTGTAGTATAACTTAAAATCTGGAATTGTCATACTTCAGTTTTGTTTTGCTTTTTCAAGATTGTTATGGCCATTGAGGATCTTAACTGGTTCCATACAAACTTTCAGATTATTTGTTCTTTCTTCTGTGAAAAATATTGTTGTTATTTTTATAGGGATTGCATTAACTGTGTAGATCTTGCTTTATATAGTACAGACATTTTAACAATATTTGTTCTTCCAATTCATGAGCACGGAATATCCTTTTCCCTTTAAGGAAAGATCTATTTATGTATTTGAAAGAGAGAGTGTGTGTAGAGTGGGGCGGAGAGAGAGAAACTTCAAGCAGATGCTCTACTGAGCACAGAGCCCTACACAGCGCTCAATCCCATGACCCATGAGATCATGAACTGAGCTGAAACCAAGAGTCAAACACAACTGACTGAGCCACACAGGCGCCCCTCCTTCTTGTTTGTGTCATCTTTAATATCTTTCATCAGTGTTTCAAGAGTATAGGTCTTTCACTTCCTTGGTCAAGTTTATTCTTATGTATTTTATTATCTTTGGTGTAATTGCAAATGAAATTGCTTTCTTAATTTCTCTTTCTGTTACTTCATTATTAGTATATAAAATTGCCACAGATTTCTGTACAGTGATTTTGTATCCTGGGACCTTACTTAAGTCATTTATCAGTAGTAGTAGGTTCATTGTTAAATTCTTTAGGGTTTTCTATATATAGTATCACTTTATCTGCAAATAATGAAAGTTCTACTTCTTCCTTGCTGATTTGGATGCCTTTTACTTATTTTTGTTGTCTGATTGCTGTGGGTAGAACTTCCAGTATATGTTAAATAACAGTGGTGAGATTAGACATCCTTATCTTGTTCCTGACCTTAGAGGAAACGCTCTTAATTTTTCAACATTGAATATGATCACTTTTACACCTTAGAATTTAGTCAGATTTTTAAAGTTTATTTCTTGCCTATCTTCATTTTTCTGTCAGTTTTGAACATATATTTATAATTTAATAATTTCCATTATTAAAATTAATGCCAAAAATGTTCTCTATCTCTGAATTTAAACCTCACATTATAACTAAAATCCTGAACTCTAAATTCTACATTCATCTTTCCTGGGCCATAATGACTTCTCTGTAAGACTCTTACTTGAATATTTAAGTTTAAAGGGTAACTAGCATTGTTCTAAAGAATAGCACTTCTTAAACACAATAAATATTTGCTGAGTGAAAAGCAAGAGTAACCTGAGGATTTTTCTGACATAATCTCAGTATGTTTTGTTATAGGTATAACCATTTGTAGGGAAGGAGATTTTTTGTAGGGAAGGAGATTTACTAAAATGGATCAGATGTTTATTTACTCTTTTGTAATTATTATAATTGTAACCATCAGGATAATATCTCATAAATTAATTTTCTTATTTTTTGAATTTAGAATGAGGTCTCTATTTTTTCTTAATTCTGCAAAATAAATCATTTTGTGTATGCCATATTTAACTCAATATCTAAAGGAGAAAAATGAATATAATTTATTCTATTAATCTTCTGTTCAATTGAATTTTCATTTTAAAATATTCATCATTCAAATGATATGTTAAGCACTGTGTTTAGAACATTTTACAATAAGGAGTTTATAAAATACATATATTTTCATAATACATAAATAGGCTTATACCTGATGAATAAAAAATTATAAGGCCTTAGTAGACCAATTAAGTTCATTGTATCTCAACACCTTAAAAATAAAGCCCTTAAACACTGTACTTAATTATGAAATTATCTTGTTTTACAGAAAGAAAAAGTGCTAACACAAAGAAAAATAATCTTGCTATGATTATACACACTGAAACCACCATTAAATCTCTTGAAGGGGTGATCTTGTCATAAAATATCAAGAAAATGACTGGAGTTCTCGTTTTTAAAACATTGAAACAAAATAATGAAATTAAAATTTTCAACAACAAAAATTCATATGTAAATGGATAAATGTATCATTATTACAATAATTACCACTCAGATATTAATCACATTTTTAAAAATGAATATTAAGTAATATTGACAATTTGTCTGTGGGAACCTTAAACACTCCAATGAAGACAGCAATGAAAAAAAATAAACAATCGGTTCTACACAGAAAATAATAAAATTATGTATCATTTTTCAAATTATATATTGTTGGTGAAAAATGTTTAAAAAGCAGGTACACTTTCTTCTTTAAAAAATATTTTGTGATCCTGGAGTCCTGGGATCGAGTCCCACATCAAGCTCCCTGCATGGAGCCTGCTTCTCCCTCTGCCTGTGTCTCTGCCTCTCTTTCTCTGTGTGTGTGTGTGTGTGTGTGTGTGTGTGTGTGTGTCTCATGAATAAATAAATAAAACCTTTTAAAAAGATAATAAATAAATTTATTTATTTGGGGGGTAGGGGCTGAAGTAGAAGGAGAGAGAGAGTCTTAAGTAGACTCCATGCTGAGTACAGAGCCCAACACAGGTTTAAATCCCAAGACCATGAGATCACAACCTAAGTCAAAACCAAAAGTCAAACACTCAACTGACTGTGCTACCCAGGCACCCCAAAAAGCAGGCATATTTTAAAAAGTCTTTCAAATTTTAGCAATTTGTCAGATGTGGCAGATAACAAAGCTGCTATTTCCGAAAGATTATTTGAAGTTTTACACGTGCTTCAAATTAATAATGTTGGTGTTAATGATGGGTTTTTCAAAGATCCTTCAGAACAGTAAAATGTATAACATAGCTCAAAATATGCTCATCAATAAAAATGCACATTTAGATCATCATGCAAAGACAAATATAAAGATTTTACAAAAATATTATTTAACTTGTAACTTTTTTTTATTTTAATGTCATTGGGATAAAAGTGTTTTTTGAATGAGTTATTTATTGGTCATATATCTGAGTTCAAATTTTTTGTTTGGGAAATTATTTTATACTGGCTTGTGAAATTTTTTCATTGCCAAAGAGCTAATGATTTAACCTTCTCAGTAAAGGATGGAAAATGTACTTGAATCAAAAAGGAATGCACATTAGCTGCAGACCTTTGGAAGAATGACACACAATCATATACATAAATAACACCACTGAACTATTAACAATAGCATGAGAGTAAGCATTTCGCTGATGCTATAAAATGTAAAGGTGTGCTTTTACCTTATAGGTTTTTCTTTAAAGATTTTATTTATTTATTTTAGCAAGAGAGGGAAAGTGAGGTGCAGAGGAGCAGAGGGAGAGGTAGAGAATTTAAGCAGTCTATGCTGAGTGTGGAGCTCAACTTGGGCTCAATTTCATGACCCTGAGATCATGATCTGAGCCAAAACTAAAAGTAGGACACTTAACCAATTGAGCCGCCCAGGTATCCCTCCTTATATGTTTTTCTTTTTTTAAATACATTTATTTTTTATCGGTGCTTATATGTTTTTCAAACACAGAAAATTATGTTGATCTTATTTTCTTGGGAAAAAAAAAGAAAATAGTGTTTGTAAGAAGTATCCATTTTAATCCGTGTGTGTGTGTGTGTGTGTGTGTGTGTGTGTGCTTCACCCTTTGCTCCATCTATCATTCCTTCATTGTTTTATAGAAAGATATCAACAGAATGGAAGTGTGCAGCACAGGGGGAGCATCCTTGGGAAAGAGATCATTCTGCAGGGTGACAGTGATCATGATACTGAAACATCTGTTGAACATTATTACCCTACAAACGCTTATAGTGCCTAAAGGAACAGAAGACATACAGATATATAAAACACATTGGATGCCATTAATGGATGCCATATAAACAATGAAGACTTAATTAGAGGAAAACAATCTTAGAGAAACAACAAATCAAAAAATGAACAGATGAATCAAATGTATTCACTAGACAGGCAGAAATAATCATTCTGGTCTATTAAAATCAGACTTTAACACTTTATTACCTTCCTCTTAGTTTCAAAGTGACCATACAAGTTTATGCTTTCTTTCTCTGGTCTAATGATATTATAAATCCTTGTGTTCTAAAATAATACAAAATGTCACAAATTACAGACAGTGGATATTTTTAATGTATATTATAAAAAATAGCTCAGATCATAGGTGACATTTCCACAAGAAACTAGTATTGCAATATATTCTATCTTCACTTTTCCTTTGGCTTTGCAATTATTTATTTTTTATTTTAAGTACAACTTAATCCCCTGTGTGGTGCTTGAACTCATGACTGCAAGATCATGAGTTACATTTTCTACTGACTGAGCCAGCCAGGTGCCCCTGAATTTATTTTTCTAAGTTGGTAATAGCATTTATATTCAGCATCAGAATCAACATAAATTAATCTTAATTATAATAAAATTAATTACCTGTAGGGAACTAAAGGTATGCTTTTTAGTTAAACATATGCAAGACAAAATATAATGGTCCTACTTTTCTCCCTTTTACTGATGGAACATTCTTGACTGACATATAACATCTCTTAACATGTCTCACTTCCCACTGACTATGAAACCTGGCTCTGTGACACTAGCTCATCATTTTTAAATCTGATATAAATGTTTTAAAAGTGAAAACTTCAATGATATTCTGTAGGCCTAGCCTCTTATTGAAAGAGCTCAAGTTTCCATCCAACCTCCATTAATCAGATTGTTACTAGCATATGTCAGATATAGGCCAGTGAAAACTGGACTTATATAAAATGCATTAAATTTCAATTTTAACAGAACTTTTAAAGAATCCCGTTACCAGTCATTTGCAAAACTGGGACTATATATGTTTTCTTTTTATGATCAAGAATAATCAAAGATAAGCTTAGAGGAAGAAAGAGCTCCTAAGAGGAATTCTTTACATTTTATTTATGTATTCATGAGAGACACAGATAGAGAGGCAGAGACATAAGGCAGATGCTCAACCACTGAGCCACCCAGATGCCCCCAGAGATTCAAATAGAAGATACCTCTCAGGAACTTTACTCATTTTTTTCTGCCATGTGGCTGGGTACTCTTTCTGACTGAGATTCATGATGAGTCTGTTCAGCAGCATTTGCAGGTAGCCAAATGATAAGAGGGTAGAAAGAAGGAGATTATCAGTTAGCAGCAGGGTAGGAGGAGCCTTGCCATAACTCCAAAATTGCTACCCAGATCTGGTGTGTGTGTGTGTGTGTGTGTGTGTGTGTGTGTGTGTGTAGGCTCAGAGAGTTAATTTGGAAAACAAATTTCTGTCTCAATTAAATCTACTCTGACTGGTACTGTGAATAAACTCATTTAACAAATGGAAAAAGTGATTAGAAGAAACACACATACTCAGAGAACTCTAGCAAGTAGTAAACATCTTATAAGTGAAAGTTTTCTATCTCTTAACAAGTTGACTGAAAGAATTATTTCTAATTATACACTTTATATATAGGAATATTGGTGTTAAGCCAATATTAAACAGACTATATTCAAACTAGACAAAATCCTGCAGGGGAAAAGCAGGAGAGTGGAGTTGGAAGGAAAAGTGATAGGGAGGATAAGGAAATATAAAATAGAGTGTGTGAAGGGGAAAGCAATCCATAAATCTAGTGTCCTTACTACCTATGATTCCTCCCACCCCACCCACACATACCCTCTACCTGGAAAACTGATCATCCTTAAAAACCCAGGTCAAGCGTTACCTCCTCTGTCCCTACAGGACTGACCTAAACTCATTGTTCTGGACTGAAAGACAGAAGATTGCTATCAATACTTTTGCCTGATGAGTATGCAGGAAAAAAAATCCCTTGGAAATTCATAAGCAGGATCTCTACTGGTATCATTTAATCAGTTCATTCCATTTAATCAAGAATACATAGGTCTGCCAATTCAACTTCATTCACTGGTTTACTGGCAAAAACAAGAATGAGCTTAAAAACAAGGATGTAATACTAAAGCATTACTTTAAGGCTATGCTTGGAAAAGCCATGAAAAAGCTTGGTTAAAATGGTATTGTTCTGTTGGAATTTATTTAAATAAATGAAGAATGTCACATAATAAATTTTCACTAAAAAATAAGAACATTTCTTTTTGTGCCTGATCCTATAAGTTAAACTGGCTTCTACAAGAGAAGCACTTACCTATATGCTTTCTTATAGAGAACTCAGGTTGCTTCCCATATGTAAAATATTGAGTGCCCAGACAGTTTAAAGCTCTAAAAGGAAGCACTTTTTAAAAAATTACTTCTTAAAAATAAAACACAGAACCAAGTGCCAAATGATGTGTAATACTGTTTGTACATAAAAATGATAAATTCAGAGGTTTCATAAATACAGATTTATCAAACATAAATACAATTTAATATAACTAAGAAAAGGCACTGAGAAAAATCAACTCAGAGGACCACCATTCAGCTGAGCTTCCATGGTTCATTAGCTCTTGGTTACATTTATTAAAATGATTGTGCAGTATGAGATACAAAAGAATCATAATAAAAAGATTCACAGATAAAAACAAAGATTACTGTAAAAAAAAAAGCAGCTTCCCACTCAAATATAACACCTTAACCTGAATGAGATTAATTTGATGTGTAAGAATATTTAACCAAATATCTTGAAAAGTCAACTTGTTCTTTTTCATTTTAAAAATTAACAGGGAGCAGAATTCAAAGCTGAATAGAATAGAGCTGTGTTTATAATAATAAAGATGTTAAAGATAGGAATGCTTTTTTGGAAAAGTCTAAATTCTCAGATTCACAGGAGCTAATATAAGTAACGCTCACCTTATTAAGAAAATGTTACTTCCACCTAAAAAATCTAAAATATGCTATAATTCCCCTCATAACAAAATTAGCAAATATGAATTTTGCAGCCATTATGCACAAATGATTTTATAAAAAAATTAAATGTACTTATATGAGTATAGAAGTGGCATAAAAAATGAAATATCCTTTTTTACTCTTGTAAAACTGTAATTCTACTGGTAGTTCCAAGGTACACTGAAAACAAAGGGTTTTCAAACAAAGGGTAGAGGGTTTTATAAACAATGGTTTTCAAAGGAACATTTTAAGCAATGAAAAATCATTGGACTGTTTAGGTCTAATGAGAACTCTAAAGAAGAGTTCAAACTGAGGTTGCATATATTTTATATCTGAATTAAACTCCAGTGATACCATTCATACCACTGTTTGATGTCTCATGCTTATTACCCAACAAATGCACTTCTAATACTCAAGGTTAAAAACCTAACATCCTG
Organism: Canis aureus; assembly: GCF_053574225.1. Taxonomy (NCBI): domain Eukaryota; kingdom Metazoa; phylum Chordata; class Mammalia; order Carnivora; family Canidae; genus Canis; species Canis aureus. Next base: position 57,161,004 of record NC_135649.1, read on the forward strand.
AGTCAATATCACAGTGTGGATCTATCATGCTAAGTAAAGAAAAATAAGAAATAGCATTACTCATAAGCTTAATGGCAAAGCATGTTAATTTTATCAACATTCCAAGATAATAAATGTCTGAGTAGGTTTACTCCCAGATCATCTATACATGAGATAGAAAAAGACAGATGATCACCCTCTGACATGTAAACAGTGCTTCTACATTAGATGCCATGAGCATGATTCTCTTTGGAAATATATCTGCATTCATTATAATGGATGGTCTTATGAGTGTATCTACCTGAAGTGCCTTCCTGAATGTATGTTCAGAAACTGTATTTATAAAAATTAGACTTCAAATGGCTAAAGTATCAATTCCTTGTATTTGGAAGCAAAAGTTAAGGGGGGGGGGAATAAGATCTTAAACAGAAAGCTTAAATTGTAAGTATTAAGGAGCTTTTCCCTGTACATAAACTGGTGGGGATGATGGGAAGCATGCAATAATCAAAGTGTTTGATTTATAGAATGAAACCTGTCTGGGTGTTTAAATCCAAAATGTTGATATTTCAACTGCAATGGGTTCATTTATATTTCTTTGAAAGATGATTGTGAGTCTTTAGTTATTATACCAATCATATTTAGCAGATGGTCAAAGAAAAGTACTATTTATTTATTTATTTATTCATATAGAATAAACCCAACATATAGAATAACACTCAGTGCTCATCCCATCAAGTGCCCCCCTTAGTGCCCATCACCCAGTCACCCCCACCCCCCACCACCTCCCTTTCCACCACCCCTAGTTCATTTCTCAGAGTTAGGAGTCACTCATGTTCTGTCTCCCTTTCTGATATTTCCCACTCATTTTTTCTCCTTTCCCCTTTATTCCCTTTCACTATTTTTTATATTCCCCAAATGAATGAGACCATATAATGTTTGTCCTTCTACGATTGACTTATCTCACTCAGCATAATACCCTCCAGTTCCATCCACGTCGAAGCAAATGGTGGGTATTTGTCGTTTCTAATGGCTGAGTAATATTCCATTGTATACATAGTCCACATCTTCTTTATCCATTCATCTTTCGATGGACACTGAGGCTCCTTCCACAGTTTGGCTACTGTGGACATTGCTGCTATAAACATCAGGGTGCTGGTGTCCCGGCATTTCACTGCCTCTGTATCTTTGGGGTAAATCCCCAGCAGTGCAATTTCTGGGTCATAGGGCAGCTCTATTTTTACCTCTTTGAGGAACCTCCACACAGTTTTCCAGAGTGGCTGTACCAGTTCACATTCCCACCAAGAGGGTTCCCCTTTCTCCACATCCTCTCCAACATTTGTGGTTTCCTGTCTTATTAATTTGGCCATTCTCCTTGGTGTGAGGTGGTATCTCATTCTGGTTTTGATTTGTATTTTCCTGAAGGCAAGTGATGTGGAGCATTTTCTCATATGCTTGTTGGCCATGTCTGTGTCTTCTTTGGTGAAATTTCTGTTCACGTGTTTTGTCCATTTCATGATTGGATTTTTTTTTCTTGGGTGTTGAGTTTAATAAGTTCTTTATAGATCGTGGATACTAGCCCTTTATCTGATAGGTCATTTGCAAATATCTTCTCCCATTTTGTAGTCTGTCTTTTAGTTTTGTTGACTATTTCTTTTGCTGTGCAGAATCTTTTCATCCATCTTCACAGATGACATGACACTTTATATAGAAAATCCAAAAGACTCCACCCCAAGATTGCTAGAACTCATACAGCAATTCAGCAATGTGGCAGGATACAATATCAATGCAAAGAAATCAGTGTCATTTCTATACACTAACAATGAGACTGAATAAAGAGAAATTAAGGAATCAATCCCATTCACAATTGCACCCAAAACCATAAGATACCTTGGAATAAACCTATCAAAAGAGGTAAAGGATCTATACCCTAAAAAGTACAGAACACTTCTGAAAGAGGAAGACGTAAAGAGATGAAAAAACATCCCATGCTCATGGATTGGAAGAATAAATATTGTGAAAATATCTATGCTACACGTTCAATGCAATCCTTATCAAATACCATCGACTTTCTTCACAGAGTTGGAACAAGTCATCTTAAGATTTTTACGGAATTAGAAAAGACCCCAAATAGCCAGAGGAATACTGAAAAAGAAAACCAATTCTGGGGGCATCACAATGCTGGATTTCAAGCTGTATTACAAGGTTGTGATCATCCAGACAGGATGGTACTGGCGCAAAAACAGACACATATATCAATGAAACAGAATAGAAAACCCAAAAGTGGACCCTCAACAATATGGTCAACTAATATTCGACAAAGCAGGAAAGACTATCCACTGAAAAAAGGACAGTCTCTTCAATAAATAGTGTTGGGAAAATTGGACAACCACATGCAGAAAAAATGAAACTGAACCATTCTCTTACACCATTCACAAAGATAAATTCATAATCATTGAAAGATCTGAATGTGAGGCAAGAATCCATCAAAATCCTAGAGGAGAACACAGACAACAGGTTTTTTTTTTTAATTTGGCCACAGCAAGTTAGTGTTTTATTTCTTATAGTATGGGATGCCTGGGTGGCTCAGTGGTTGAGTATCTGCCTTCAGCTCAGGGTGTGATTCTGGGGTCTGGGGATCAAGTCTTGCATCTGGCTCCCTGCAAGGAGCCTGCTTCTCCCTCTGCCTGTGTCTCTGCCTCTCTCTCTGTGTGTGTCTCTCATGAGTAAATAAATAATAAAAAAAAATTGCTGAGTACGATGATGTTTCTGAGGCCCCAATAATTCAGTGACCCAAATAAAGTTGCATTTATGTTAACTAGACTATGCTAGGTAAGGCAGGCAAAAAAAAAATGGACCAATATTATCACAAAGATTTTCAAGGATTGACGACACAAATATGTGATTAACTTCAATTAGCTGGAACCTCCTTACCTGATCTTTCTAGTCAGTCAAGATTTTTAATGTAAACAAGTCCACATTCCACTAAAGAATTCCTATTTGGAACAAAAAGAGTTTGATGATCTAAAATCAGTTGTATACTCCATCTTCCAGGACCTTGAGAATATGGCAGAGTAGGAGGACCCTTAGCTCACCTCATGGAACGTTTAAAATAGATATTATCTACATCCAAGTCAATAAACCAGAAAGCGATCTGAAGACTGGCAGAAAAAAAAAATTCCACAACTAAATATAAAGAAGAAACTGCATTTTAAAGGTAAAGAAAGTCAGAAAAGTGGAGAGGCTGCCCACAGAAGGGAGGGAGCTGGTGTGTGGCAAGGGCAGAGAACCTCCACACTAGATATCCCACATGGGGAAGAATAATCCCCATAATGTTTGGCTTTAAAAACCAGAAGGATTAAATTCCATGAGTTTGTAAAACCACTGAGGCTTGAAGACTGGAGCTTTAATAGTCAGCTAACTAAGCACTAGATGAGCCAGCAGAGCCAATGAGGAGAGAGAGTGATAGCTGGAAGGCTGCCTTTAAGAGATGGTGGCCTGTGTGGAGAGGTACTTAAAAACAGCAGTTTACACAATGTCAAGGGCAAACCAGAGACAGATATCTTCCTTCATAATGATTTTAGAGCATTTTGAGGGACTTTTCTGAAAATGAGAAAGCTCGCAGGCACCATTTACCTCCCTTGTCCCCCAACATAAACACAGAGCCACCTAAAGGAGTAAGGGCTGCACGGATACTTGTACTCTTGTCCACAGCTCAGGGTACATTTTGTTAAAGATGTGTGACTGTCCTACCCAGCAACCAGGTGCACAGCTGCCACAACACACCACACCCAGCTACATGCCCCCAGCCACCATCACACATGGGGCCCAGTCACACCCAGCCATTGTCACATGCCACACCCAGCCTCATTACCCTGGCCACCCTGCCATAAACCCCAGCTGCTACAGTGATTAGGGGATCCAGCATATCACTGGAAGCCCAACAATAATTTTGCTAAGACTGCCACACAACTCTCAAATTGCACAGAAGACAGACCTCAGAATTGACTTGCCTGGGTCTCATTGACACCACAAAAAGGAAGCACAGCCAACAGGCAGAGAGTAACTGCTGATGAATGCACTGAAAGGAAAAGTGCGTCAGACACAACACCAGGGCATAAGCAACACATATAGGATAATCTCCTGAATTGCTAGGTTCTGGTGAACAGGGGACACTAAATTGCAGGGCACTCCAGGACATCCTCTTCATAAAATCACTACTTTCAAAAGCAGAAGACACACCTGACTTTCTTAACACAGAAACAGACACAGAAAGGCAGAAAAAAAAGAAGAGATAGAGAAATTTATCCCAAATGAAAGAACAAGACAAGGCCACATTAGAAACCAAAGCAAAAAAGATATAAGTAATGTGCCTGATAGAAAATTTAAATCACTGATCATAATAATAAACACTGGACTTGAGTAAGTAGTAGAACACAGAGAGAGACTCCTAACAAAGAAATAAGGAATAACATAGTAAAAATAAAGGACTCAATAAACAAAGGGAGAAAAACACCTGAGACACCTGGGTGGCTCAGTGGTTGAGCATCTGCCTTTGGCTCTCAGGGTCCTAGGATGGAGTCCTGCATCAGGATCACCACAGGGAATCTGCTCTACCCTCTGCCTATGTCTCTGCCTCTCTCTCTCTCTGTCTTTCATGAATAAATAAATAAAATCTTTTTTTTAAAGAAAAACACTTGATGGAAAGAACAACAAGATGGAAGAAACAAAGGAATTAAGACAGAATAATGGAAGATGGAAAATGAAAGAAAAGGAAGAAAGAAAGGAGAGAAAAAATTACACAGGATGGGAATAATTTAGGGAATTCATTGACTCCAGGAAATAAAATAGCATTCATATTATAGGAGTCCCAGAAGAAAAAAGAGAGAAAAAGAGGAACCAAATTATTTGAAGAAATAATAGCTGAAAACTTTCCAAATTTGACGAAAGAAATAAATACCAAGATTCAGGAGGCACAGAACTCACATCAAAATTTTTAAAAAGCAGACCCAAAACAAGGCATATATTAATTAAATTGGCAAAATACAGGGATAAAGAAAATAATCTGAAAACAACAAGACAAAAGAAGTCAGTAGCTTACAAGGGAAAATCCATTAGTCTAGCTGGAAATTTTTCAACAGAAATGTTGCAAGCCATAAGGGAGTGACACGATACATTCGAAGTGCTGAATGGGAAAAATCTGAATCCAAGAATACTCTATCCAGCAAGGCTATCATTCAGAATAGAAGGAAAGATAAGGAGTTTCCCATATAAGGAAAAACTAAAGGAGTTTGTGATCACTAAACTAGTAAGAAATATTAAATGGGTCACTTTGAAGACAAAAATGAGACAAAAAGTGACAGTATAAAATTAGGAAACAAGGAAACAGTGAAAATAGACATTTGTGTAAAAAAAGTCAAGGAACTCATCCAAAAAAGTATATAAAATATAAAAATATATACTAAAACATGAGGAGGATAGGAGAAAAGAATGGGTTCAAACTTAAATGACCATCACCTTAATATAGACTTCTATATGCAGTGAAGGTTATATACAAAACTAATGGTAACCATATAATAAAAAAGAAAGCATTAGAAAGCATGTAAAAAATGAAAAGAAAGAAATCCAAATATGTCACTTAAAAATCAGCACAACATGAAAAAGAGAAAGACAAGAAAGGATCAAAGAAAATCTTCAGAAACAACCACAAAACAAGTAATAAAATAGCAATAATACACATCTATCAATTTCTTTGAAAGTAAATGGACAAATTGCTCCAATCTAAAGACATAGGGTGACACAATGGATAAAAAAATAAGGCCCACTTATATGGTTTCTAGAACAGACTCATTTTAGATGTAAAGACATATCCAGGTTGAAACTAAGGGAATGGAGAAATATCTACCATACAATGGATGTCAAAAGAAAGCCAGAATAGCAATACTTACTTCAGATGAAATGGACTTTAAAGCAAAGACTGTAATAAGAGACAAAGAAGGACACTATATCATAAAAAAAGGAAACAATTCAACAAGAAGACAAAGTAATTGTAAATAACAATGCACCCAATATAGAAGCACCTAGATACATAAAACAATTCATAACATACATAAAGAAACTAATCCACTATTATGCAATAATAGTAGGAGGCTTTAACACCCCACTTATATCAATGGACTGATCATCTGAACATAAAATCAACAAGGAAACAGTGAACAGAAAAACAGCAAGGAAAATCAACAAGGAAACAATAAATGACACACTGGACAAGATGGACTTAGATATATTCAGAACATTCCATCCTAAAACAACAGAATATACATTCCTTTTAATTGCGCACACAATATTCTCCAGAATAGATAACATATTAGGACATTAAACCAGCCTCAACAAATTCAAGACACCAAAAGCACCCATTCATCTTTTCTGACCACAATACCTGAAACTAGAAATCAACCATAAGAAAAAGTACCACAAATACTCAGAGTTTAAATAACATGCTGCCTCGGTGTCCATCGAAAGATGAATGGATAAAGATGTGGTTTATGTATACAATGGAATATTACTCAGCCATTAGAAATGACAAATACCCACCATTTGCTTCAACGTGGATGGAACTGGAGGGTATTATGCTGAGTGAAATAACTCAATCGGAGAAGGACAAACATTATATGTTCTCATTCGTTTGGGGAATATAAATAATAATGAAAGGGAATAGAGGGAAGGGAGAAGAAATGGGTAGGAAATATCAGAAAGGGAGACAGAACATGAAGACTCCTAACTCTGGGAAACGAACTAGGGTTGGTGGAAGGGGAGGAGGGCGGGGGGTGGGGGTGACTGGGTGTCGGGCACTGAGGGGGACACTTGACGGGATGAGCACTGGGTGTTATTTTGTATTTTGGCAAATTGAGCACCAATAAAAAATAAATTTATTATTAAAAATAAATAAATACATAAATAAATAACATGCTGCTAAACAATGAATGACTCAAACAGGAAACCAGATAACAAATTTTTAAAAATACATAGAAATAAATAAAATTGAAAACACAATAGCCCCAAACCTCTCTGATACAGCAAAACCTGTTCTAAGGGTAAGGTTATAGCAATATATAGGCCTATCTCAGGAACAAAACAAAACAAAAAAAAGAAATAAACAACTTAAACTTACACCTAAAGGAGTGAGAAAAAGAGAAACAAAACCTAAAACCAGCAGCAGGATGAAAATTATAAAGATCTGAGCAGAAATAAATGATACAGTAACTTAAAAAACAATAGAATAGATCAATGAAACCAGGAGATGATTCTCTGAAAAAAGATCAATAAAATTGATCAAACTCTAGCCAGACTTATAAAAAAAAAAGGATAAAGGACTCAAATAAAATCACAAATGAGAGAGGAGAAATAACACCACAGAAATACAAACAAGTATAAAAGATTATGAAAAACTATATGCCAACAAATCAGAAACTTGGGAATGGAAGAAATGGATGAATTCCTAGAAAAATTTAAAAAATACTAAATTGAAAAAGGAAGAAAGAGAAAATTCTAACAGACTGACCACCAGCAATGAAGTTAAATCAGTAATCAAAAAACTCCCAACAGAAAAAGTCTAGGACCAGATAGCTTCACAGACGAATATCAAACATTTAAAGAAGAGTTAATACTTATTCTTCTTAAGCTATTCCAAAATATAGAGAAGGAAGGAAAATCTGCAAATTCATTTCATGAGGCCAACGTTATCATTATACCAAAACCAGATTAAAAGAGAACCAAAGGACAATAGACCTGATAAACATGGATGCAAAAATTCTCAACAAAATACTAGGAAGCCAAATCCAACAATACATTATAAGAATTATTCACCATGATCAAGTGGGACTTATTCCTAGGTTGTAAGTATGGTTCAATATTTGCAAATCAATCAATGCGAAATACCACATTAATAAAAGAAAGGATAAGAACCATATGATCCTCTCAATAGACACAGAAAAATTATCTGATAAAATACATCCATTCATGATAAAAGTCCTCAGCAAAGTGGGTTTAGAGAAAACATATGTCAACATAATAAAAGCCATATTTGAAAACCCACAGCTAACAACCTCCTCAATGGGGAAAAACTGAGAGCTTTTCCCATGAGGTCTGGAACAAGAAACGGATGTCCACTTTCACCACTTGTATTCAACATGGTACTGGAAGTTTCAGCCACAGCAATAAGACAACAAAGAGAAATAAAAGGAATCCAAGTTGGTAAGGAAGAACTAAAACTTTCACTATTTGCAGATGACATGACACTACCTAGGGAAGACCCAAAAGACTATACCCAAAACCAGCTGGAACTGATCAATGGATTCAGTGGTATGTATAAATACTGTGGAATATTATTTAGCCATAAAAACAATGGAATCTTGCCATTTACAACATGGATGAAGTGAGTGAGTATAATGCTAAAGGAAATAAGTCAGCAAGAGAGAAATACCATATTATTTCAATCATATGTGGAATTTAAGAAACAAAACAAATAAGCAAAGTGAAAAAAGAGAGAGAGTGACAAACCAAAAGCACATTCTTGGTTGTACAGAAGAAACTGATGGTTATCAGAGGTACAGTTGGTGAGGGGACTGGTTAAACAGGTGATGGAGATTAAGGAGTGCACTTGTGATGAGCACAGGGTGATGTATGAAAGTATTGAATTATTTTGTTGTACACCTGAAACTGATATAACATTCTATGTTAACTACCTGGAATTTAAAAAAAATAAAACAAAATCAATTGTATACCCTGACAAATCAATTCTTGTGAGGGAGGAGCTACTTCATTGTATCATTGTATCTCTTTCTTAAAATAAGGATTAATAATAAGAAGTTTCTCACCTGAACCAAATGATCTGCTTAACACAATGACAGGTGCCTGCTCTGGGATGTTCTATTTTTCTTGCTCTTATCTGAGTCACCAATGACCACTATTCTAGTTGTTCTCTGACAAAACATATAATTCTCTATTTTCCAAGAAAATTACTTCCAATCCGCTTTCAAACACTAGTGCAAAATAAAACCATCCCAAGAGTGTTCCTGAACATAGGAATCTCACACCAACTACAATGCTATAGCTATATTGTAAACACTCAGATCAACATTAACTGTGGTTTGCAATAAATGAGTCCTCATGAATTCTAACGTAGCTCCAAATCTCACTGTTGACAGGTTGTCATCAAATAAAAATCCCTTAACATGATCCAAAATAATGTTATAGTTCTCTATTGTCCTTGAAGACAGCCTCCTCTTTGTTTTTGTTTTTGTTTTTTTTTTTCTGTAAACAGTATGCTCACACAGACTCACACAGCCTTCTACTCCACCACAAACAAATCCAAACAAAGCTCACTAATACTCATATACAGCAAGGTCAGAATTTTTTTAAGTAAGAAAAAAAATTATTTGATTAATGCTGAGAGCTGTAGCACATTTAGACAGGGTCATGGCCCCAGGCATCCATTTAATCAAATTTCTCTGCTGCCTGTCCCAGTGGAGCCATAACAACAAGAAACTTTCTCAATGAAAAAAGGGTGGGAGAAAGAGGGGAAAGCATACTTCATATCTTACATTGTTTACCCAATGTTAAGTAATTATTTCACTCATCTGCCACCACTACCATGGACTGACAAGTTACTTCTTGGAGACTGAAAAGTCTATTCAGCTGTAAATAGCTCGTTTTGTTTTTTTTTTTTCCTTCATAATGAAGCTAACTGCTTAGTTTAGAAACTTCTTTGTGAATACTAAAGTAAGTATACTTTATCCATGCTAATGGTTTCACTAATTATATTTATTATATGGATGTAGTCAATTTCTCGTTATGAATATCACTGTTTCTCAACTATGCTGGAGCAATATTTTCTGCATAATTTCTCCAGCCCGATCACCCCACTTCAATACTTAAAGATGAATAACCCTCCCCATCCACACATACATAATAAACCTCTTTTTCCAATGAATTTTTATTGCTTGAGTGGCCAAACAAATTATTCCCAGGAGTTTTCAATAACACTTGATCTTTAATACAGCTCTTCTCCAGAGCAAATAGCAGAAAATGTGGCAGGCAGATAATAAAGAATTACAGTTTTCTTTTATTTAATAGCTCTATCAGTCAGAGTAGTAGAGATGAATAAAATAGTAACCTAACCACCCAGTCCTTCATAATTTATGTCCTAAAAAGCAAGAAGAAAAATAGAGGCAAGAAAAAATGTTTATATCTAACTGCAGTTCAAAATTAAAGGCAAATGATTTGAAATTTAAGTATGAGCAGAATCCCCTAAAAGCCAAATGGAAACAGACTACAAAACATACTGTTTAGCCACTAAGGAGAAAGCTGGGAAATGTTTTCCCACAATCAGGCAGAAATAAACATATTCATACCACTTTGCTCATGCTTGGAGATAAAGAGAAACAAGTTCAAAGATTTTTCTGATTAAAAACAAAGCTGGAAGGGAATTAATTTAATAAATTTCCTAGAATTTTTATTTGAAAACTCAATTTTAAGTACTTTCTCCTTATTTAATCTCCAATTTTCACTTGCTGGTTAATGGTCATCTACAGAAATAAAATCCAAGTGAATATTTATCCCAATGATATCCTCGTGGTATCATATTAGATTATTATAATCTCACAAGTACAATACATACTTCTTTTCCAAGAAGCTTAATCCACAGGGTAAACTGGACCAAGATATATACCCTTTTAGTCCTGTAAAACATCCATTACCAAAAGGAAAAGAGTACCTTATTTTATGCATAAAGACAGATTAAAACTACAAAGTTGACATAGCTAGGTATGAATGCAATTATTTTTGTGTTTTTGTGTATGGTTACAGTAAATATTTCCAATGAGGAAGAAAAAAATAAGAAAACCAGCTAAAGTCATGAAGGAGGAAGAAAAGAAACCAAGTATTGTAAGAATGGGAAAAGGCAGTAAAACGGGAAAATATACAAATGTAGAAAAGAAAGTAAAAAATACTGAAATACTGATTTAATGTGATTTTGAAAAGAAAGATTTGTTCCAGTCACCCTTATAGTCATAAAGGTAAATGAAATAATAAAGGAAAACTGAGAATAACCTTCATACACCAGAAAAAAACACTGGGATGAGTCTCAAAAACTAGGTTCCAATGGCTATTGCCAAATATCTGAGCTACCAAAGGCAAGTCACTTCATTTTTTTAAGATTTTGTTTCTTCATCTATAAAATGGAAGGTTGAACTAAATGACCTCTGATGTCCCTTCCATCCCTTAAATAGTGAAAATTCTAAGATAACTGAAACCACTGAAAAGCTTTAATGTTTCCATTACCGATTTTTTTCCTATCTTTTTTCTTACACTCATGATAGCTTCATTCTATGACAAGAGCAGAGGAAAAATAATCCATTCTTAACAACTTCATTATTTTGTATCGTCACTTAGTAAAGAACGTTGATTCATCAAGAAATACTAATCAGTAAGAAATTAATAGGAATCTCAATCTAATTTTTCTTTTTCTCTCAAATTGTAGGGTGACAGAATGGTTTGAGAATGATATATGTCTTGGAGGAAAGGAAAGCCACAGGTGAGGAAATCACAAAAAAATATGCAAATAATTAGAGAGTATTTATATTTAACATTTCCTTTCTCTTCAAGTTTCACAATCCATTTTTAAAATACCCAATATTTCATGGTGACAACTGGAGGAATATTGGGCAGATGTCTAGAGTGAAGGGGAAATACAAAGATTACCAGGTCTCTTACCTAGTTTGATTCTAATAAGAGAGCCCTTATTTTAAAAAGGCAATTGTGTTATTTTATCCCTCAGGATGTTTACTTATTCAAGTTCCAACACATATTTCATTTTCACCCACTTACACAAATTTGAGTGACTATGATGGTGCCTGGCACATAGCCCACTCTTAAAAAATATCTGTTAAACATATGAATGGATGAATGGTTCAGTAGATGGATATATGGATGGATTCATCATTATTTATATCTTTTATTGACTCCTTGACTACTCACAAAAGATAGTGCCATTGGAATTTTTCTGAACACGTCTAACCTGAAATTTATTCTTTTGTTATCTAGAAAAAAAGGTCCCTTAAGAAATAAAATTTTTAGGGGCACATAGAAGGCTCAGTCAGTTAAGTGTCTGCTTTCAACTCTGGTCATGGTCCCTGGGTCCTGAGATCAGTCCTACATCAGGCTCCCCTCTCCACAGGGAGCCTGCTTCTCTCTCTGCCTCTGCCATTCTCTCTCTGTCTCTCATGAATAAATGAATACAATCTTTTAAAAAAAGAATTTTTTTAAATGTAAACAAGGGCCAAAGACTGTACAACTTTCAGGGAGTGCCATTCACATTGTATTTTTTGTGAATAATGATCCTAAATAAGTTCAAGGGAGTAGCCCGACAAGGTAGGAAATTTAAATTCCTCAGAAATAGTCATTCACACATTAACACTCAATAGATGTTTTACATGCATTATTTAATGAAATCCTCCAACTCTAAGGACTATATCCACATCTATTCCAAAGCTTCCACTTTTTTTCTTATAGAGAGACCTGTAATAGTCTCTCTCTATAAGGTAAACTCTGCTCACCTTGTTTTAATTAAAGAATTTAACACAACAACGTTCTCATTCTTTAAACCTAGGATTTACCTGACCAGCTCAAATTAATGACACTTCTTCTAGAGTTGGAAATGCCATATGAAAGATTTTACTTCTCATGCCCAGTTGCAAATAGCAAAATACTGAAAAGTAGTAATTGGCCTCATTAAAATGGCACCAAGTTTATTCTATAATATCCTTACTATACCAAATGGCAATAAGGAAAGTTTAATGAAAATAATAAAAATCAACATTTATGAAAAGATGATTTCATTAAAAATACATTCAAAATTATTGTTCATGTGACTAAAAATTCAATCTTCAATGAAAGCTAAGCCTCCAATATTAAATCACAATTCAGTAAAAGCATTTCCAAGAACAATCAGATAATACATTATGGGTACAATTTTGAGTCATTTAACGTGATATAAAAATAGTATTGAAAGAAAAAAAATAGTATTGAAAGAATCTAGTTAATAAATGTCCCTCTCTTTCTAACTCTTGCTCTCTCTCTTCATTTCACTCATTTCTATTGAGATTTTGGTGGAAGATATGGAGTACACAATTGAGCTATCTGGTGAATGCCTAGAATGCAGACAGCTAGACATGAAAACCATATTCTTTACACACGAGATATTCACAAAGCAATACTGTCATGATATGAGCTTTAATATACCATCAGTCCTCTACCACATTTTTTTAAGTCACCATTGAATCATATTAGGCAGGCAGACTCTCCTTTGCTGTTCTGCCCACTGTTCAGTTGCTGTGTATTCAATAAACTATCTCTTTTATTCTTCCTTCTGTGAATTCTTTCACTGGCCCTGTGTTGGCCTCCACCCAATTGAGTTGTCCCCTTATTTGGTGGTCTGTATGGGACCTTCTGTTGGCCCAGGACTCTCCTCAGATTCACCATGAATTTATTGGGACTTTCCTTTAGTGGACTGATTTTAGTACTCCTGTGGAACTGACAATGTCGACTGAGGTTACTCTTAGTGAGGATCCAAAGCCCCAGGGGAACTCTTGCCCTTCAGAGGAATCTTTTCTTCCCTCTCCTTTCTCTTTTCAGCCCGTCAGTGGCCTATCCCTAATACTCTTCAGACAACTGAAGATTTCTGGCCACAGTGGCTCCCTATTGCGGTCTGAATGCAAACAGTTTGGACTGCCTGTGCCTGTGGGGGTAAAGGACACCTTTCTTCTCCTCTCTCACTCTGTGTCCTCTGAGGTTTCCATTCTAAATGTTTTTTTGGGGAACTGCCCCCCCCCTTCCTTTGTTCACAGGATCCAGCAGCCATCTTCATCTACAGGAGAAATATGTTCCGATGGTCTGAGTGGTGAGTCCTCCCCCTCCTTTTTCTGACCCAGTTTGGCCAACCAGTGTCCAGCTTTCCTTGTTGCAGGGATGTCTCAGTGGGGATTACTATTATCATTTGCCAGCACTCTCTCCTTGGTAGGATGCCCCAATAGAATCAACCATTGTGTATAAGGTCTAGTCTTTTAAGGTCAGTGGCACACCCTGACTGAAATTGTGACCATGAGTCAGAGCTCCATTCCCTTTGGGGGGACACCCCTTGGGAATTGGCAGTTGTTTTTTCCCACTATGGGACAACCCCCTTCTATTCTTTTGGACTCACCCTTGGGCGGTATTCTTGGAAACTGAACAAACTTTACTTCCAAGGCCTGAGGGGGCAAAGTGTCATATTTTTATGAAATGTTTCCTGGCCTCAGTACAAACTCTAAGATCAGGAGGTATGGCCCCTCCATGGAACCCTTTTTTATAATACTATTTTCCAGTTTGAACTCTTTTACTGGAACTCCTCCAAATGGTCAGGAGTCTATGTGTGCAAGCCTTCATGGCATTATTCCAAAAATCCCGACCTCCAAAAAACTGTAGGATGTGTCTTGCTTGGTTTCATGACCCATCTGACCCTGTGGATAACTATCCAAACTGAAACTGAAGTTTTGCTAAGTTGAATGAAAAATTGGGTCAAATTCACTGAGTATCTAAGTCGATTCCAAATAAAATAAAATACTGAAGCATTGATTAATATCAAGTGGAAATTTTATCTGCTTTTGACGTCTTATGCAGAGAAATTAAAGGTACTTAGGTCTGTTGGAAAACATGCTTTGTGCCTTATTTAAAAATTGTACTACGAAAACTGTATGTTCCTAAAAGTTATGAAATATATTCATAAATTTACCAATCTAAAGAATTCTAATAGAATAGAATTCTATTAGTAACAATTGGTTGCTACTTAGTTTTCACTGGGGAATAAGGTTTCTAAGAGTTAAAATTCTACTAAATGTAATTAAGACTGATAGAAATGATAAGGAATGCAACTCTATGTAGGAAAGTAGGATGGCTGGGAGTTCAAGCTTTCTGACAGTTCCTAACATTACCAAAAAAGGGAAAATTCCATATGTCCCCATACTGCCTCACTCTACCTTATAACTGTGGCCCCTCACCACTGTCTCATTGCAAGCAAGTCTCTTGTTTGCTGCCCTGCCCACTGCTCCCTTGCAGTGTACTCAATGTCTATCCCTTTTTTAAAAATTGAATAATATTAAAAACTAAAAATAAATATAAATAAGTAAAAACTAAAACACAAAACATCAAGTTGACACCTTAAATATATGCAATTCCTGTTTTTCAACTGTACCTCACCTCAGAAGATTAAAAATAAAACAGAAAGGATAAAATACCTAAATGTGAGAGTTGAAGCCATAAAAATACTAGAAGAGAGCACAGGCAGTAATTTCTTTGACACTGGGCATAGCAACATTTCTCTAGATATGTCTACCAAGGAAAGGGAAATAAGAGCAAAAATAAACTATTGAGACTAAATCAAAATAAAAGCTTATGCGCACAAAGGAAATAGCAAACAAAACTGAAAGACAACCTACCCAGTGGGAGAAGATATTTCCAAATAACATGCACATAAAGGGTTAGCCTCCAAAATATATAAAAAACTAATACAACTCCACACCCAAAAAATAATCCAACTAAAAAAATGGGCAGAATATTACAGTGCCTGGGTGGCTCAGTCATTTTAGCATCTGTCTCTTGATTTCAGTTTAGGTCATGATCTCAGGGTCATTAGATCAAGTCCCACATCAAGGCTCTGCACTAGGCATGGAGCCTGCTTAAGATTATCTTTCTCTCTCTCCCTCTACCCCTCCCTCTCTCTCTAAACAGAAAAAAGAAAACAAGCAAAAGACATGAACAAAATTTCTCTAAAGAAGACATATGGGTAGTTGGAAAGAGACCACAGACATTGAAGGAACCTCATTCAGGACCTTTCCCTCACCCAGTCTCTCTGGCAAAGTAGTGCTGAAGGTGAGGATGAGCTACTTTGTGGATTCTGCAGCCAGTGGCCCTGCCCCTTATTCAGCAGTGCGGCCTGCTGTGGTGAGGCAGGGGCCTATCAACTCCTATGAAGATCCTCAAATGGCCGGCCTGTGGTTTCCAGTCCAATTATCACCAGCAAAGAGCTTACTACCCCTTCTGGGATGAGATAGCAACTCAGGAAGTTCCCACAGGTCTGGAACACTGTGGCCCAGATATGGAATGTGCTGATGTACCACTGTTAACTCCAAGCAGCAAAGAAATGATGTCTCAAGCATTGAAAGCTACTTTCAGTGGTTTCTCTAAAGAACAACAAAGACTGGGAATTCCAAAAGACCCCCGGCAGTGACAGAAACCCATGTTCAGGACTGGATGATGTGGGCTGTGAATGAGTTCAGCCTGAAAGGTATGGACTTCCAGAAGTTCTGTGTGAATGGGGCAGCCCTCTGCGCACTAGGAAAAGACTGCTTTCTCGAGCTGGCCCCAGACTTCGTTGGGGATATCTTTTGGGAACATCTTGAGATCCTACAGAAAGAGAATGTGATACCGTACCAAGTGAATGGAGTCAACCCTACCTATCCAGAATCCCGCTATACCTCAGATTACTTCATTAGTTATGGTATGGAGCATGCTCAGTGCGTTCCTTCCTCTGAGTTCTCAGAGCCTAGCTTCATCACAGAGTCCAACCAGACACTCCATCCCATTAGCTCGGAGGAACTCCTCTCCCTCACGTATGAGAATGACTACTCCTCGGTCATTCTCTGGGACCCTCTGCAGACAGACACCTTGCAGACTGACTACTTTGCCATCAAACAAGAAGTTGTAACCCCAGACAACATGTGCATGAGGAGGACCAGTTGTGATAAGCTCGGGGCCCAGGACTCTTTTGAGAGCGTGGAGAGCTACGACAGTTGTGACTGCCTCACCCAGTCCCGGAGCAGCCATTCATCTTTTAGTAGCCTGCAGCACATCCCCTCCTATGAAAGCGTCGACTCAGAGGACTATCCAGCTGCCCTGCCCAACCACAAGCCCAAGGGCACCTTCAAGGACTATGTGCATGACCATGCTGACCTCAACAAGGGCAAACCTATCATTCCTGCTGCTGCCCTGGCTGGCTACACAGGCAGTGGACCAATCCAGCTATGGCAGTTTCTTCTGGAATTACTCACTGATAAATCCTGTCAGTCTTTTATCAGCTGGGTAGGAGATGGCTGGGAGTTCAAGCTTTCTGACCCAGAAGAGGTGGCCAGGAGATGGGGAAAAAGGAAAAACAAACCTAAGATGAATTATGAGAAACTGAGCTGTGGCCTATGCTACTATTATGACAAAAACATCATCCAAGAAACAGCGAGTAAGCGCTATGTGTACCGCTTTGTGTGTGACCTGCAGAACCTCCTGGGCTACACGCCCGAGGAACTCCACACCATGCTGGACATCAAGCCCGATGCTGATGAGTGATGGACACCACAGGGCTCGGGGAAACTCTGCTGAGACATTTCGAAGAACAAACATGTCAGTCGGACTCTTAATTTTTCATTGTTATTCTATTTTTAATTTTCCAGAACTCATTTTTTTTTTTACATTCAGGGGTGGGAGCTAAATGAGCTGCAGCTATAATCAATTGTGTGCAGTTGGAAAAAAGAAAGCCAGGACTTGTGGCATGGGTGGGACAAGAAATTCTTGAGCAAATTTTCAGGAGAGAGAGAAGGGTCTTAGAAGCTTGAAGGATCTGGCTTAAGGGAGGAGGAAATGAACGTGTATCATTATTTCTAAAAATCATCCATGAAAAAAATGTGTCTTGAGTTATGGATCTATTAGCAAAAGAAATTGAGACATCAGGAGTCATGAGTCAGGCAATTAACTTGCTTTTGTTTTTAGTTCTGGGAGGGCAAAAAAAAAAGAGGGAGGTGGGATAAAACATTTGTTTGGGGGATGCACTAAAAACCAAGGACTATTTGGTTTTGGTCGACTTTTGAAACAAAGATGGACTTCAATGGAGAGAGGCCCAAACTGTTTTTGTGCTAAAATCTATTTTATTAAATTTTGTGTCAGTATTTTTTTTTCTTAAAAATCATCTTAAGCTCTAAGGTGGTCTCAGTATTGAGATATCATGCAAGTTTGTTTTTATTTGCCGGCTGAGAATTCTGTCACAGTGCAAGGAAACTCTTTATATAGACCTCACTGGAAATGCAAAGTGCTGTCACTGAGATCGGGATTCCCAAATTCATGTGACTTCTATATGAAGGGAAAAAATATCATGCTGATTTGGGTACAAGGGACCTGTGCATGTGAATTTCATCTGTGTTTTAAAAAAGGATCACGCCCCTCTACTTACCTGCCATTATTGGATTCTCGGGGTTTGGACTTAACATTGAACTGAGAAGCATTAAGTCTTTGAACTGAATGTATTTTGCAGCCCTGGTTTTGGATCACAGTCAATGTAGGAGCACTGTTGAAGTCATAGAAAGGAGATTGAAAGAGGAAGAATGACTTGTTTCTTTGTTGGTTCTATACCTGTAACATATATGACATGGAATAAACGCTATGTGCATGGGCATCACCCCTCAGGTCTTAGGAAGTAAGTCCTGAATGCATGTCTTTCCAGACCAACACTCTACACTTTCTCCTTTATGTCTCATTTTCCCAGCATCCCACGTTTATTACATCCCCCCCCCCCACTACCCTGTTACCCAGTAGAGAGAAATGTACAGCTTTCCGACCCATGAGTAAAAGAGCAATGCGGTCATGGCATGACTTGAAGAGTGTCTGACAAAGCCATTTAGACATCCTGGGTTTTAGGGACAGTGGAAATTAAGGTTGCATAGAAGTAAAATGTGGCCTGGCTGTCTTTGAGAAGAGAAGTGCATGGCTTTCCTTGAAAAGTTGAAGCTAGTGGAGTCAGGTGTCAGGTGAGGCTGTGTATGCAGAGTGAAGCATAAGACACTGTAAGGGCCTGTGCTTGGATCTGTTTTCCTGGCACAGGGTAAGTGAAGGTGAATGATTGCAGAAGAGGTGAACAACAAAGGAAACAAAATAAAAGGAGCTTGAGTGAAGAGAATGAGGTGGTCCATGAGATCCGAATAGATTTCTACTTCCTCCCAAAGTTCAACAACAAGCTGAATAGACTGGGGCAGTGTTGAAGGGTGGTCTGCAAATGTTTGGATTCCCCGGGGCCCCGGGGGTGGGGGGAGGGTAGGAACCAACATCTGACCAGTGAGGAAGAGTGCCTAATACACTCAAGCCCTCTGCCCCAAATAGATGCCTGATTAAAAAGGATGCTGACAGAGGGACAGCTCTCATCGACTTCAGTGGGAAAGGGAAAGAGACATTGAAGGTGGGCTTCTCAGGGCTAGCCCTGCTGGGGCTCAGGCTGAGAGACTGGAAGTACTACCTACCTGCTAGCATATCTTCGAGAAAGAGGATCGTTGACCCCCGGGTCCTCTTGCAGACCCTGACTTACCAGGAACTTAGCTCTGTGATTCATGAGTTTGCTCATACTGATATATCGGAGAGTCCACTTGGGAAGCAAAGGCAGACTTGGCTTCCAGATGCAGATAGATGCCTTAATGAAGCTCTCGAAATATTTTAGGAGCTGCTCAGGGAGTGTTAGGCAGAACCGTTGGACTACATTGTTTTCTCTTAGATTATGTGATCTTTGTTGGGCACTGGCAAAGACATGAGTGTGTGTGTGCATATGTGCTTGCAGACGTGCAAAACTGCCGCTAAAATAATACCTGGGTTTTTCGGTTAAGTCTTTCCACGTTTCAGTAGGGGGCAAGAGTAGAACCAAGGCAGAGCATCGGCCATTGCTTGCTGTCCGCAACCTGGCATAACACAACTTTCTCAGTGCACCAGCCTTTCCTTTGGAATTTATGCTGAGAATTCCCCTTGTGTGAGTGTGTCGAAGTCCTACAGTAGCTCCGTAGCAGATAAGAGATAAGGAAGTGCCTCCTTGTGCTCTTCATCCCGCTTGTTTGCTAAGAGGCCTCTCTCCTCTAGGTCTGCCATTTTCAGTATTTGCAGCTAGTGCGCTAATGAAGACAGCTTTGTCCATCTGGCCAGGTGCTTTTTTTCTCCCTCTGTCCAGAGGCCAGAGACCATCCCAGGAAGAGTGGCGGGTGGTTTATACACTGGAAATGTAGCAGAATTGTTGCATTTATGCTTTTTAAAAGCACGTTAACTTGTTTAAGGAGGAAGGATGGTGGGTGGAAGGATGGGTGGGTAGGAAGGATGGGTGAATCTGGTTTAGTGATGAAACCCTTATTTTCCTGGAGAAGCCTTAACCCATGTTGGTTTTGGTGATCGGGTTCAGGGTCACTTTTGTTTCCCTCTCCATGCAGGGGAGGGACTTGCCTACACAGAGCCCCGGTTTTGTGGCTTTGGGGATTGGAGGTGGCATTCAAAGATCAGATGTGCTTTTCCTCACTTTGGGGATGAACACTCTGGGTTTTAGAGCATTAACCTGCCTAATCTTCATGGTGAAAATCACACCTTCTCTGTTCTAGTCATGTTGTGCATGCTGCTTTCTGTTGGGGTCTATATAAATGTATTGAACTCATATCTACATTCCAAAAAAGTTTCAAGGAACCATAAATATATGTATACATATACATATACATATACATATATATATATATACATATATATATATATAAATGAAATTATCTCTATCAGGAATACTGCCTCAGTTACTGAACTTTTTTTAAGCTGAGAAGTATAGGGGTGAAAAAGATATTATACTGTGTTTGACTATTTTCCAACTTGTATTTTCATGTAATTTATATTTTTAAAAAGCTGAACATTTAAAGGCAAGATAAAAAAAGGAAAAGCAGGTGCTTTTTAAAAATCAGAACTGAGCTAGCTTAGAGATGTAGCGATGTAAGTGTCTATGTGTTTTTTTTAATGCAAAAAAAATTCTTATGAAGGAGTTTTTTGTTTGTTTATTTTAGTAGCTGATGCTGGCACATCATTTTGCTGGAGAGTTTTTTATATACTGTAGCCTGATTTCATATTGTATTTTAAGCTGTGTGAGATTAAAGACAAAGAAATTCATTAAAAAAAAGACATGGATGGCCAACAAACACATGAAAAGATGCTCATTATCAGTCATCATCATGGAAATCCAAATCAAAACTACAATGAGATATCACCTCACACCTGTCAGAATAGCTAACACTAAGAAATATAAGAAACAAGTGTTGGTGAGGATGTGGAGAAAAAGGAACCCTCTTGCACTGTTAGTGAGAATGCAAACTTGTGCAATCACTGTGGAAAACAGTATGGAGGTATCTCAAAAAGTTAAAAATACCACTACTAGGTATTTACCCCAA
Organism: Canis aureus; assembly: GCF_053574225.1. Classification (NCBI taxonomy): domain Eukaryota; kingdom Metazoa; phylum Chordata; class Mammalia; order Carnivora; family Canidae; genus Canis; species Canis aureus. The sequence goes on from NC_135649.1 coordinate 57,182,279, forward strand.
AAATAAAAAAACACTAATTCAAAGGGATATATGCATCCCTATGTTTATTGCAGCATTATTTACATTAGTCAAATTATGGAAAGAGATCCCAAATGTCTATTGACTGATGAATGGATAATAAATATGTGATAGATATAGATATATTATTCAGCCATACAAAGAATGAAATCTTGTCATTTGCAACAACATGGATGGAGCTAGACAGTATAATGCTAAGTGAAATAGGTCAGTCAGAGAAAGATCAATACCATATAATTTCATTCATATGTGTAATTTAATAAACTAAACAAATGTGTAAAAGAAAAACACAGAGAGAGAAACCAAGAAACAGACTTTAACTATAGAGAACAAACAAACCAATGGGGAGTTGAGTGAGAGCACTGGGTGAAATAGGTGCACTTAAAAGATGCACTTTTATGCACTTATGCACTTATGCACATCAAAAGTGCACTTATGATGAGTACTGAGTAATGTACAGAATTGTGGAATCATTATATTGTATATCTTAAACTAATATAACACTGTATGTTAACTATACTGGAGTTAAAATTTAAAACTTAATTTAAAAAAGAGAAAGGATATAGATATAAAATGACTAAAAGACCTATATATTAAATTATTTAATTCTAACAATAATTCTAGGAGGTAAGGGTCATAACTTCCAGTTTACAAATGATGAAAGTGAGATTCGAAAAGGTTAAATTGCTTCCCAAATTTCACAGGTAGTAGTAGTGAGAGAGCCTTACTGAAATCTAGACAATATTTTCTCCAGAACCCATATTTACAGCCACTAAGTTGTTTATAATTGAAGCACGAGGAAGAAACTGTCAAGGGAGCACAACTTATCCCCAGTGCCATTCTTTATGTAGTTACATCTACTTAGAATATGTTCCATTCCAAAATGTCTGCTTATTAAATATCTGAAGCTTCCTGTGTAATGCCATATTGAACTATAAATCAATGTTTTAAAAAATTAAAATAAGCAAAACTACCTCTTACATTTTAGCTTATTTAGAACTAGACCATCTATAAGCTTTTTAAATAGATGAAATTCATGCAAGATTCATTCAAGTCAGATTCTTAAAGAAAAATAAATACAGTATAGTCACATAATCACATATATATGTGCTTAGATATAGTTGTAGATAGATACTTTTGTTAAATGAATGAAAGAGATGTTGATAAGATTTGTAGAATCATAAAATCTCAGGATAGAAGGAAACATTAAAAGTCAGTGTATAGGGATCCCTGGGTGGCGCAGCAGTTTGGCGCCTGCCTTTGGCCCAGGGCGCAATCCTGGAGACCCGGGATCGAATCCCACATCAGGCTCCCGGTGCATGGAGCCTGCTTCTCCCTCTGCCTGTGTCTCTGCCTCTCTCTCTCTCTGTGTGACTATCATAAATAAATAAAAATTAAAAAAAAAAGTCAGTGTATATGTATATGAAATCATAATGTTGTGCACCTTAGGAAAACATCACATTGTACAATCTAAATTTGTGCAAACTTCATTTATCAATCATATCTCAACAAAGCTGGGGGGAGAGGAAATCATCTAGTCTATTTCACTGCCCAATTGAGACTTAAATCCTCTCTTAAGCATCCCATCAAGTGGTCATCCAACTTCTGTTTGAACATCTTCACTGATATATGCTTAAGTCAGCCTATTCCATCTTTTGACAGCTTAAACTAATAAATTGTATTTCACCTTTGGATGAAAACTTTAAATTCATACTCTATAATCAACCTAACAAGTGGTACACATTGAAACAAAGTTCATTGGGCAAGGAGTGGATACCAAATGATTAGTCTGCTCTTGAAGCTCTCAACCTGATTAAGGACCCCTGAACGTGTCTATTTTTCAAATGGGGAAATTTGGGACCAATTAATAACCTTGTGCAAGATCATAGGACTACTTAGTATCAATAAATAAGATTAGCAATCCAAGTCTCCTGATTTGCATTCCAGTGCTTTTTAGAGTATGTTGTCCAATGATATGCCTACTGATTTAAGAACATGGACTCTAAATATTGGCTGAATTTGAATCCCACCTTTACAACATACTAGTTGCAAACTAGAAGGATGAGGAAGAAAGTTTCAAGGGAGTACTTATTTGTCTAATCTGAGGCAAGCTACTTACCCTCTCTCTGTGGCTAAATTTCTTCATCACCAAAACACAGATAATACTGGAACCTTTTTTTTATGGGAGTTTAGTTTTATTGTGTAATCAATACTGTAAATTATCATGTGGCATGAACTACATAGGTTATATAATAACAAATATTTCAAAAAAAGCATTTATAAAATTAAAGTTTCTTAAGAAAGCCTGGTGTTGAATTCCACTGGTTTTTCAGTGGAATCGTGTCTTCCTTTTAATACACAAGTATTCATAGAAATATCAATGGTGACTTTATGAAGAAATGTTAGAGAGGTATTTTAGAAATGCTAAATGTCATTATTTGACTCACATTAGATTTGAGGCTGTTGAAAGAGGAGGAAAACAAAGCTTACTTAGTTTATAATGAAAAAAAAAAGATTAGATAAAGAAAAGCTTACATTTTATTTTATTTAAATGACTGTCTAAAGTGACCAAGGAATATTTGTCTGAAAGCAAGCTGCCATCATCAAAGCTATTTTGAATTCAATTTAATGGCCACTTACACTCTAAACTTGACATTGAACAAAAGCCAAGAAAAGACTGTTGCTCCTCTTCTTTTTTCTTTTCTCAACATTCTGTCCTATTAGTAGTTCCACAATTATAAATTTTAATTTATTTTTTATTGGTGTTCAATTTACCAACATACAAAATAACCCCCAGTGCCCGTGACCATGCACTCCGACCCCCCGCCCTCCTCCCCTTCTACCACCCCTACTTCGTTTCCCAGACTTAGGAGTCTTTATGTTCTGTCTCCCTTTCTGATACTTGCCACACATTTCTTCTCCCTTCCCTTATGTTAGCTTTCACTATTATTTATGTTCCCCAAATGAATGAGAACATATAATGTTTGTCCTTCTCCGACTGACTTACTTCACTCAGCATAATACCCTCCAGTTCCATCCACGTTGAAGCAAATGGTGGATATTTGTCATTTCTAATGGCTGAGTAATATTCCATTCTATACATAAACCACATCCTCTTTATCAACTCATCTATGGATGGACACTAAGGCTCCTTCCACAGTTTGGCTATTGTGGACATTGATGCTATAAACATTGGGGTGCAGGTGTCCCGGCGTTTCATTGCATCTGTATCTTTGGGGTAAATCCCCAACAGTGCAATTGCTGGGTCGTAGGGCAGGTCTATTTTTAACTCTTTGAGGAACCTCCACACAGTTTTCCAGAGTGGCTGCACCAGTTCACATTCCCACCAACACTGCAAGAGGGTTCCCTTTTCTCCGCATCCTCTCCAACATTTGTTTCCTGCCTTGTTAATTTGTCCCATTCTCACTGGTGTGAGGTGGTATCTCATTGTGGTTTTGATTTGTATTTCCCTGATGGCAAGTGATGCAGAGCATTTTCTCATGTGCTTGTTGGCCATGTCTATGTCTTCCTCTGTGAGATTTCTCTTCATGTCTTTTGCCCATTTCATGATTGGATTGTTTGTTTCTTTGCTGTTGAGTTTAAGAAGTTCATTATAGATCTTGGAAACAAGCCCTTTATCTGATATGTCATTTGCAAATATCTTCTCCCATTCTGTAGGTTGTCTTTTAGTTTTGTTGACTGTATCCTTTGCTGTGCAAAAGCTTCTTATCTTGATGAAGTCCCAATAGTTCATTTTTGCTTTTGTTTCTTTTGCCTTCGTGGATGTATCTTGCAAGAAGTTACTGTGGCTGAGTTCAAAAAGGGTGTTGCCTGTGTTCTCCTCTAGGATTTTGATGGAATCTTGTCTCACATTTAGATCTTTCATCCATTTTGAGTTTATCTTTGTGTATGGTGAGAGAGTAGTCTAGTTTCATTCTTTTGCATGTGGATGTCCAATTTTCCCAGCACCATTTATTGAAGAGACTGTCTTTCTTCCAATGCATAGTTTTTCCTCCTTCATCGAATATTAGTTGACTATAAAGTTGAGGGTCCACTTCTGGGTTCTCTGTTCTGTTCCATTGATCTATGTGTCTCTTTTTGTGCCAGTACCACACTGTCTTGAGGACCACAGCTTTGTAGTACAACCTGAAATCTGGCATTGTGATGTCCCCAGCTATGGTTTTCTTTTTTAAAATTCCCCTGGCTATTCGGGGTCTTTTCTGATTCCACACAAATCTTAAAATAATTTGTTCTAACTCTCTGAAGAAAGTCCATGGTATTTTGATAGGGATTGCATTAAACGTGTAGATTGCCCTGGGTAACATTGACATTTTCACAATATTAACTCTTCCAATCCATGACCATGGAATATTTTTCCATCTCTTTGTGTCTTCCTCAATTTCTTTCAGAGATGTTCTATAGTTTTGAGGGTATAGATCCTTTACATCTTTGGTTAGGTTTATTCCTAGGTATCTTATGCTTTTGGGTGCAATTGTAAATGGGACTGACTCCTTAATTTCTCTTTCTTCAGTCTCATTGTTAGTGTATAGAAATGCTACTGATTTCTGGGCATTGATTTTGTATCCTGCCACGCTACCAAAATGCTGTACGAGTTCTAGCAATCTTGGGGTGGAGACTTTTGGGTTTTCTATGTAGAGTATCATGTCATTGGCGAAGAGGGAGAGTTTGCCTTCTTCTTTGCCAATTTGAATGCCTTTAATGTCTTTTTGTTGTCTGATTGCTGAGACTAGGACTTCCGGTACTATGTTGAATAGCAGTGGTGAGAGTGGACATCCCTGTCTTGTTCCTGATCTTAGGGGAAAGGCTCCCAGTGCTTCCCCATTGAGAATGATATTTGCTGTGGGCTTTTCATAGATGGCTTTTAAGATGTCGAGGAATGTTCCCTCTATCCCTACACTCTGAAGAGTTTTGATCAGAAATGGATGCTGTATTTTGTCAAAGCTGTGGTCATCAAGACAGTGTGGCACTGGCACAAAAACAGACACATAGATCAGTGGAACACAATAGAGAACCCAGAAGTGGACCCTCAGCTTAATGGTCAACTAATATTCGATAAAGGAGGAAAGACTATCCATTGGAAGAAAGACAGATTCTTCAATAAATGGTGCTGGGAAATTTGGACATCCACATGCAGAAGAATGAAACTAGACCACTCTGTTTCACCATACACAAAGATAAACTCAAAATGGATGAAAGATCTAAATGTGCGACAAGATTCCGTCAAAATCCTAGAGGAGAACACAGGCAACACCCTTTTTGAACTCGGCCACAGTAACTTCTTGCAAGATACATCCACGAAGGCAAAAGAAACAAAAGCAAAAATGAACTATTGGGACTTCATCAAGATAAGAAGCTTCTGCACAGCAAAGGATACAGTCAACAAAACTAAAAGACAACCTACAGAATGGGAGAAGATATTTGCAAATGACATATCAGATAAAGGGCTAGTTTCCAAGATCTATAAAGAACTTCTTAAACTCAACACCAAAGAAACAAACAATCCAATCATGAAATGGGCAAAAGACATGAACAGAAATCTCACAGAGGAAGACATAGACATGGCCAACATGCACATGAGAAAATGCTCTGCATCACTTGCCATCAGGGAAATACAAATCAAAACCACAATGAGATACCACCTCACACCAGTGAGAATGGGACAAATTAACAAGGCAGGAAACAAATGTTGGAGAGGATGCGGAGAAAAGGGAACCCTCTTGCAGTGTTGGTGGGAATGTGAACTGGTGCAGCCACTCTGGAAAACTGTGTGGAGGTTCCTCAAAGAGTTAAAAATAGACCTGCCCTACGACCCAGCAATTGCACTGTTGGGGATTTACCCCAAAGATACAGATGCAATGAAACGCCGGGACACCTGCACCCTGATGTTTATAGCAGCAATGGCCACGATAGTCAAACTGTGGAAGGAGCCTCGGTGTCCATCGAAAGATGAATGGATAAAGAACATGTGGTTTATGTATACAATGGAATATTACTCAGCTATTAGAAATGACAAATACCCACCATTTGCTTCAACGTGGATGGAACTGGAGGGTATTATGCTGAGTGAAGTAAGTCAGTCGGAGAAGGACAAACATTATATGTTCTCATTCATTTGGGGAATATAAATAATAGTGAAAGGGAATATAAGAGAAGGGAGAAGAAATGTGTGGGAAATATCAGAAAGGGAGACAGAACGTAAAGACTGCTAACTCTGGGAAACGAACTAGGGGTGGTAGAAGGGGAGGAGAGCGGGGGCTGGGAGTGAATGGGTGACGGACACTGAGGGTTATTCTGTATGTTGGTAAATTGAACACCAATAAAAAAAAAAGAAATGCCACTGATTTCTGGGCATTGATTTTGTATCCTGCCATGCTACCAAATTGCTGTATCAGTTCTAGCAATCTTGGGGTGGAGACTTTTGGGTTTTCTATGTAGAGTATCATGTCATCAGCAAAGAGGGAGAGTTTGACTTCTTCTTTGCCAATTTGAATGCCTTTAAAGTCTTTTTCTTGTCTGATTGCTGAGACTAGGACTTCCAGTACTATGTTGAAATGCAGTGGTAAGAGTGGACATCCCTGTCTTGTTCCTGATCTTAGGGGAAAGGCTCCCAGTGCTTCCCCATTGAGAATGATATTGGCTGTGGGCTTTTCGTAGATGGCTTTTAAGATGTTGAGGAATGTTCCCTCTATCCCAACACTCTGAAGAGTTTTGATCAGGAATGGATGCTGTGTTTTGTCAAATGGTTTCTCTGCATCAAATGAGAGGATCATATGATTCTTGGTTTTTCTCTTGCTGATGAATCACATTGATTGTTTTACTAGTGTTGAAGCAGCCTTCCGTCCTGGGAATAAATCCCACTTGGTCATGGTGAATAATTTTCTTAATGTACTTTTGGATCCTATTGGCTAGTATCTTGTTGAGAATTTTTGCATCCATGTTCATCAGGGATATTGGTCTGTAATTCTCCTTTTTGGTGGGGTTTTTGACTCGTTTTGGAATTAAGGTGATGCTGGCCTCATAGAATGAATTTGGAAGTACTCCATCTCTTTCTATATTTCCAAACAGCTTTAGGAGAATAGGTATGGTTTCTTCTTTAAATGTTTGATAGAATTCCCTAGGGAAGCCATCTGGCCCTGGACTTTAGTGTCTTGGGAGGTTTTTGATGACTGCTTCAATTTCCTCCCTGGTTATTGGCCTGTTCAGGTTTTCTATTTCTTCCTGTTCCCGTTTTGGTAGTTTGTGGATTTCGAGGAATGTGTGCATTTCTTCTAGATTGCCTAATTTATTGGCGTATAGCTGTTCATAATATGTTTTTAAAATCGTTTGTATTTCCTTGGTGTTGGTAGTGACCTCTCCTTTCTCATTCATGATTTTATTAATTTGAGTCTTTTCTCCTTTTTAATAAGGCTGGCTAATGGTTTATCTATCTTATTAATTTTTTCAAAGAACCAACTCCTGGTTCTGTTGATCTGTTCCACAGTTCTTCTGGTCTCGAGTTCGTTGAGTTCTGCTCGAATCTTAATTAACTCTCTTCTTCTGCTGGGTGTGGGATCTATTTGCTGTTTTTTCTCTAGCTCCTTTATGTGTAAGGTTAGCTTTTGTATTTGAGTTCTTTCCAGTTTTTGAATGGATGCTTGTATTCCGATGTATTTCCCCCTTAGGACTGCTTTTGCTGCATCCCAAAGATTTTGAACGGTTGTATCTTCATTCTCATTGTTTCCATGAATCTTTTTAATTCTTCCTTAATTTTCTGGTTGACCCTTTCATCTTTTAGCAGGATGGTCCTTAACCTCCACGTGTTTGAGGTCCTTCCAAACTTATTGTTGTGATTTAGTTCTAATTTCAAGGCATTATGGTCTGAGAATATGCAGGGGACGATCCCAATCTTTGGTATCGGTTCAGACCTGATTTGTGACCCAGTATGTGGTCTATTCTGGAGAAAGTTCCATGTGCACTTGAGAATAATGTGTATTCAGTTGAGTTTGGATGTAAAGTTCTGTAGATACCTTTGAAATCCATCTGGTCCAGTGTATCATTTAAAGCTCTCGCTTCTTTGGAGATATTGTGCTTAGAAGACCTATCGAGTATAGAAAGAGCTAGATTGAAGTCACCAAGTATAAGTGTATTATTATCTAAGTATTTCTTCACTTTGGTTATTAATTGATTTATATATTTGGCAGCTCCCACATTCGGGGCACATATATTGAGGATTGTTAAGTCCTCTTGTTGGATAGATCCTTTAAGTATGATATAGTGTCCCTCTTCAGCTCTCACTACAGTCTTCGGGGTAAATTTTAGTTTATCTAATATAAGGATGGCTACCCCTGCTTTCTTTTGAAGACCATTCGAATGGTAAATGGTTCTCCAACCTTTTATTTTCAGGCTGTAGGTGTCCTTTTGTCTAAAATGAGTCTCCTGTAGACAGCAAATAGATGTTTCCTGCTTTTTTATCCAGTCTGAAACCTTCCGCCTTTTGATGGGGTCATTAAGCCCATTCACGTTCAGAGTTACTATTGAGAGATATGAGTTTAGTGTCACCATGATATCTATTCAGTCCTTCTTTTTGTGGATTATTCCACTGAACTTCTTCTTCTTAAAGGGGAATTTTAAGAGTTCCCCTTAACATTTCTTGCAGAGTTGGTTTGGAGGTCACATATTCTTTCAGTTGCTGCCTGTCTTGGAAGCTCTTTATCTCTCCCTCCATTTTGAATGAGAGCCTTGCTGGATAAAGTATTCTTGGTTGCATGTTCTTCTCATTTAGGACCCTAAATATATCCTGCCAGACCTTCCTGGCCTGCCAGGTCTCTGTAGAGAGGTCTGCTGTTACCCTAATATTCCTCCCCATAAAATCAGGGATTTATTTTCTCTTTCTGCTTTAAGGATCATTTCTTTATCTTTGGAATTTGCAAGCTGAACTATTAAATGTCGAGGTGTTGAACGGTTTTTATTGATTTTAGGGGGGGATCTCTCTATTTCCTGGATCTGAATGCCAGTTTCCCTTCCCAGAATAGGAAAGTTTTCAGCTAGGATTTGTTCAAATACATATTCTGGCCCTCTGTCCCTTTTGGCACCCTCGGGAACCCCAATTAAACATAGGTTTTTCTTCCTCAGGCTGTCGTTTATTTCCCTTAATCTATCTTCATGGTCTTTTAATTGTTTGTCTTTTTCCTCAGTTTCCCTCTTTGCCATCAACTTGTCTTCTATGTCACTCACTTGTTATTCCACCTCGTTAACCCTCGTCGTTAGGACTTCTAGTTTGGATTGCATCTCATTCAATTGATTTTTAATTTCTGCCTGATTAGATGTAAATTCTGCAGTCATGAAGTCTCTTGAGTCCTTTATGCTTTTTTCTAGAGCCACCAGTAGCTGTATAATAGTGCTTCTGAATTGGCTTTCTGACATTGAATTGTAATCCAGATTTTGTAACTCTGTGGGAGAGAGGACTGTTTCTGATTCTTTCTTTTGAGGTGAGGTTTTCCTTCTAGTCATTTTGCTCAGTGCAGAGTGGCGAAAAGCAAGTTGTATTGGGAAAAGGAGAAAAAGAGAGGAGAGAAAGAAGGAAAGAAGAGAGAAAAAGAAAAAAGAAAAAAGGAAGAAAAAAGAAAGAGAGAAAGAAAAAGAAAGGAGAAAAAGGGTAGGGGAAGGAAACAAATCAAAAAGCAAAAAAAAAAAAAAAACCAACAGCAACAACAACAACAACAAAAAACCCACCGGGGAGTATCTTTTGATTCTGTAAACTTTAAGTCCCTTTTCTTCCCCTGGAAATTGTCGGTCTAGCTGGTCTTCTGGGGGAGGGGCCTGTTGTGCTGATTTTCAGGTGTTAGCACTTGGGGGAGCTGCTCGGCCCCCTGCCTGGTGCAGGGCTCAGTGGGGGTTGTTTACCCCGTGAGGCCCCTGGAGGAACAACCACAGTGGCTGAGGCAGCCCTGGAGCCCTGGATTCAGCTCCCGCAGTAACTACAGAGCTCTCGGTCTGCTGGGTCTGGAGGCTCCGGGGCGAGGCCGCTGATCTGCTCAGCTCGGGGCAGGAGCGTCCTCGCTGTCCTGGGCCCTCCAGGCCTCTGCCTGTCCCGGGGGGAAGCCGGATCCTGGTTTGTGTCCTGGCGCCTGTGCTCGGGAGCCTGCGCTGTTGGGTTCGCGCTCCCGGCCGCGCAGCCCCCTCTCCTTGGAGTGGCCGCCTGAGCCCCTCCAAGCTGCTCCCGGAGCCGCGCAACCCCCTCTCCGAGGAGCCGCCGCCCGAGCCCCTCCGAGCTGCTCCGGGTCCCGCCGTGTGGGCTGCAGCCCTTTAGGGAGCTCGGCGCACTCTCCGCGGGGCACAGTTGCTCTGTTATTGTCCCACAGAGCCTGAGGGCATCCCCGCCCTCCTGGGTCCTGCTCCAACTCCCTGCGAGCGCCTTTCCACCGGGAAGATTGGTGAAGCTCCTGCTTCTCCAGACGGAGCTCTCCTGTCCTGGGGTCACTCGCCCAGGCCTTAGCCTCCTCGCGGGGCCCCTCCCCCTTGGATGCCTTTTGTTTCTTTCTTTCTTTTTCCCCGTCTTCCTACCTTGATAGAAGCGCGAACTCTTCTCACTGTAGCATTCCAGCTGTTCTCTCTTTAAATATCAGGCCGAATTCATAGATTTTCAGGATAATTTGAAGGTTTTCTAGGTAATTTGGTGGGGACAGGTGGTTTGGAGACCCTACTCTTCCACCATCTTGCCCCTCCTTACTGGAACCTTTTTCATTTGATTTTGGGTGGAGTATATGTTTTTGTATATGTGATGTTCTTAAAGCAGTGCCAGGAACATAGTAAACTTTTTCTTAGTAATTATTGATTATTATTATTATAATTAATATTCTTTTCAAACTTGCATAACACTGTCAATCCACACCCATATTACTAATGAATTCCTATGACTCTTTAGCTTCCCGTAAAACATGTTTGAATCTGGAGCATTCCTTCTCTTTACTCAGGAAAAAGAATAATATAAGCCAATATAAGTGTCCAATATATATAGTCCCTTCATGTTGTGTGCTACTTTAAAACTTCTCTTAAAGAAATCAGATTTTTATAGATTTTTAAAAATTCATTAATGTTATAGCCTGGGCAGTAACTTGGGTAAACTTTCTGACTCTGGGAACAAAGAGAAAACTATTCTCCCCAGCACATCCAGGAGTTTTTAAGCATACTCAAAAGAAGATATAAAGAAAGAGATGCAAGAAAATCTAAAAAGAAAAAATCAATCACCATTATAAAAGGCCTGCTCAGATACCAGGGAGAACGTTCATAAAAGCATAAAATTAATTATCCCGAATTCAGGTCAATGGAAACAGTAGGCATCTAAACGTTTTTTCAAAGGCTTTCTATATACATAAATATCAACTACCAAGTGTAAACTCATGGCTAGGTCACTTCAAACGTAAATCCATTAATAATCTCCTTGTTGAGAAGTCTATCCTCTCTTAAATTACATTAACTGGACAGTTTCACAGCAGAAAAAGAGTCAGAGACTAAAGAGATCTACTTTCTAATTTATGCAAAATTAGGAAATAAAAAAATAGTCTACAGCAATTTAGATTATTCTAAGTACTAAAGTTGTATTTACAACTGTTTAGAAGTAATTACTGATGTTATCATACACTTTAACATAAAAAGTGCCTCTACTCTATAGTACATCTGTGCAAGATGTTTGATTAACTACAATGTGCTCTCCCAGAGTATGAAGAGGATTATGGAATAAAATAAAAGAGAACAAAAATGAAAAACCAGGTACTTTTCCCTTCATGTATCTGAATGAAGTAGGAAGCATTTCAGCCAAAAAAAAAGGTAGAAAACAAAACCTGGTGAAGTATTAAGCTGTATATTAACACTGAGTCAGGTGGTAGTACTATTCTTCTTATGTATTTTAAAGCTTTGTAAAATAGCAGAGGAGAAAGAAGATAAATGGGATCAAAATATATGGATACACTGGTCTCCCATAAGTACAGACATGACTTTCGAAAAATTTCAGAAATCTTTCTTTGTCTATGCCATACTGGGAACAATTAACATAGTGCAGGTATGCTAATAAGATAAAAATTCCAACCATGTAACAAAAATGTAGTTGACAACTTGTATATTATGCAATTATGACTGTCATTTTATTACTGTTATTAATTTATTAGTATAATTGCAATTTTTCAATGTCATAATGTGATAATAAAGGACTTGTCATTACTGAGTTAACCTCCAAACATCTCTGACCTCAGGGGAGGTAGTTGCACACTTCCAGTCCAAAATGAGCTGTCTTTACAACAACGACATTTTGATGACTACATTATCTTGTAATTAAATGTCTCAACAAACTTCCGCTTTTGATTGACAGGTAGTTAAGACTATCATTGTCCACAGGGCATTTTTCTTATATTTAACAAATAATTTTCTTTATATTTCAAGAATAATTTTTTAGCACTGAAGCAAGAAAACAAGGTTTTAACAATTAAAATGCCTTCAATAATATATTTATTAATGTATATCTAGCACTGGTAAAAGCAAAGAAAATTATGCTCATATGTATATCTGTTGCCCAATCCATTGTGTTGCAGTGAAAACTTTAAGAAATTTCTATGTTCTTTGTTAACATTATTGAACATATAAAATAATTTCATTACTCTTTTCTCCCATGTCCAGTTTTGCCATGACTGAAATAATTGAACACCACAAACAAAGGATGCTTGTAAGTGCTTTATGATCATTATTCCTCTTACAATTCTCAAGCTCAGTGTGTTAGTTCAATATGCTAAAGGCAAAATAGATCACATATAAAACATATATTGAATTCCTTCTCCTTTTTCCTGTTACCTTCCTTAATATATGGACCAATAAAGGAATCCACTTCATATTACATTGCTTACAATAGTGACATTAACATTTGCATTGTTTCAGATTACAATAAAACTTAGATGAGGCTAAATATTTGTTCAATTTTAATAATTCTAAAATCATAGGAAAATAAATGAGCAGAAAAGCTATCAAAATAGAATTTTTGTGTACCACACTCTGAGATTATTATTAATTGTATAGTCAAGAGTCCAAGTACAAACCCTCTGGGAAATTAAATTAAGATAAGCCACTTGATTTTGGTTATTTTTATTATACTACTAAAACTTTTTTTTATTTAAAAACTGGTATATTCATAAAAGAAACCTTTTAAAAATAAGGATCTCTCATAATGAAATAAAAGTAACATAACATGAGCAATTCTACCTGTAAAGGGAAATCCCCTTAAAACTCAACATTATCAGTACTGAATTAGATATATTTTTTTCAATTACCAAGATGCAATGTATTCTTTCACAAAAAAGAAAACTTTATTTAGTTCCTTCAAGTTTCTTCATGCAGTTTTTTTATTACTGCATTTTAAAAATATATAGAATGAAAATTTTCAAAATAGGCATTATATTGTTGCTCTCAGGAGACTGAAAATTTGAATAGATAAGGCTACTTGCATGCAGAAGCATACACCCTTCTCAAAATGCTAACATATGGAGGAGGCAAATGGGAAGAAATGCTACAAATGACTGATTTTAATCTGAGGTATATGTGGATGTACATTATCTGGAAATATTTGCTTCTTCATTTGAATAAGCAATGACATCTTTTTCAAGTTATGGAATAGCCTGACTTCTCAGAATGAGAAACAAATTTCTGGGAGGTAATCACACTTTTCTCCCACTATGTGTAAAACCTAGACTAAAGCAACCATTGCAACTCCCAGTTGTCTTGAATATTTCTTTGGTAATCATAGCTCACGAATCTTTGTGTTACAAAAGTTAAATTTATTCCCGTATTATATTCAGCAAAAAAGTACTAAGCATTTACTTTGTGCTGAATACTTTCATAGTCACTGCATAGATTAATATATGCACACTAATCACTATAGGCACATGTCACTGAACCTAAAAATGCAGAAGTAGAATGAAAATTCCCACGTTGGGAGGTGGAAAGGGAGGTAGAGAGAGGTGAATTGCATTTCAACATAACATAAGAATCATACTAATGCAATTGTAAATGGGATTGATTCATTGATTTCTCTTTCTGCTGTTTCATTATTGGTGTATAGAAATGCAACATATTTCTGTACATTGATTTATATGCTGCTACTCTGATGAATTCATGTGTTAGTTCTAGCAATTTTTGGTGCAGTCTTTCAGGTTTTCTACATAGAGTATTATGTTGTCTATGAAGACTGAAATTTTGAATTCTTCCTTGCTGATTTAGATGCCATTTATTTCCTTTTGTTGTCTGACTGCTGAGACTATGACTTCCAGTATTATGTTGAACAACAGTGGGGAGAGTGGACATCCCTGTGGTGTTCCTGGCCTGGGAAAAGCTCTGTTTTTCCCCACTGAGGATGATGTCAGTTATGGGTCTTCCATATATGGCCTTTATAATAGAGGTATTGGTCTCATTTACAACTGCATCAAAAACCATAGGATACCTAGGAATAAACCTAACCAAAGAGGTAAAAGATCTGTACTCTGAAAACAATAGAACACTTATGAAAGAAACTGAAGATTACACAAAGACATGGAAGCACATTCCATGCTTATGGGTTGGAAGAACAAATATTTTTAAAGTTTCTATACTATCCAACGCAATCTATACATTCAATGCAATCCCAATCAAAATAACACCAGCATTTTCCACAAAATTAGAACAAAGAATTCTAAAATTTGTATGGAACTAGAAAAGACCCCAAATAGCCAAAGGAATACTGAAAAAGAAAACCAAAGCTGGAGGCATTACAATTCCAGACCTCAAGCTGTATTACAAAGCTGTAATCATTAAGAGAGTATGGTGCTGGCACAAAAACAGACACATAGTTCAATGGAACAGAATGGAGAACCGAGAAATGGACCCTCGACTCTATGGTCAACCAATCTTTGACAAAGCAGGAAAGAATGTCCAATGGAAAAGGACAGTCTCTTCAACAAATAGTGTTGGGAAAATAGTACAGCAACATGCAAAAGAATGAAACTAGACCACTTTCTTACATCATATACAAAAATAAATTCTAAATGGGTGAAAGACCTAAATGTGAGACAGGAAACCATCAAAATCCTAGAGGCAAACAAAGGTACCAACCTCTTTGACCTGGACTGTAGCAACGTCTTACTAGACACATCTCTGGAAGCAAGGGAAACTAAATAAAAAAGGAACTACTGAGACTTCATCAAGATAAAAAAACTTATGCACAGCAAAGGAAACAATCAGCAAAACTAAAAGGCAACCTACAAAATGACATAATGAATAAAGGGCTAGCATCCAAAAATCTATAAAGAATTCATCAAACTCAATACCCCAAAAATGAATAACCCAGTTAAGAACTGGGCAGAAGATATGAATAGACATTTTTCCGAAGAAGATATCCAGATGGCTAACAGACACATGTAAAAATGCTCAACATCACTCATCATTAGGGATATACAAATCAAAACCACAATGAGATACCACCTCATATCTGTCAGAATGGCTAAAATTAACAACACGGGAAAGAACAGATGTTGGGGAGGATGCAGAGGAAGAGAAACGCTCTTAACACTGTTGTTGGGAATGCATATTGGTGCAGCCACTCTGGAAAATAGTATGGAAGTTCCACATAAAGTTAAAAATAAAATTATTCTACAACCCAGCAATTGTACTCCTAGGTATTAACCAAAAGGATACAAAAATACCAATTCAAAGGAGAACATGCACACCCATGTTTATAGCAGCACTATCAACAGTAGCCAAATTATAGAAAGAACCCAAATCTCCATCAATTGATGAATGGATAAAGAAGGTGTGAAATATAGATATGTTATAGACTCAGCCATCAAAAAGAATGAAATCTTGTCATTTGCAATGCCATGGATGGAACTAGAGTGTATCATACTAAGCAAAATAAGTCAGTCATAGGTAGACAAATACCGCATGACTTCACTCATATATGGACTTTAAGAAACAAAACAGATGAATGTAGGGGAAGGGAAAGAAAAATAAAATAAGATAAAAACAGAGAAGGATCCAAACCATAAGAGACTCTTAACTATAAAAGAAGAAACTGAGGGTTACTTGGAGGGGAGGTGGATGAGGAGATGGGCTAAATGGGTGATAGACATTAAAAGAGAGCATTTGTTGTGAAGAGCACAGGGTGTCATATGTAAGTGATGAATCACTAAACTCTACTCCTGAAACCAATATTATACTATATATTAACTAAATTGAATTTAAATAAAATCTTGAAGAATAAAAAGAATATATTTATCAGCTCCAATTTTCTTTTAAAATAAACATCATTAAATTTTAAGAAAAGAATCATAATAAACTACCTCTTATGTATAGTGGAAAAGTTGATCCAGAATAACTTAATTATAAAATGTAACTGACCATTGCCTATTCTCTTTTAATAAAAGATACTGTATATTCATGAAAAACAGTTGTCTAGTTTATAAAAATAAATCTTGAAGTCACTAAAATATGTGAGGACAAAGTGGGCAATTATTTAAGAAGAAAGAAGGACGTTCACAGAACCAAGAGGAACTTTCCAAACTCAACAGATCTCAGAACCTATAGATAGAAATTAAGAAATAATGCACCTGGTTATCTAAGCTTTCTGATTAGGTTATATTTTAGGTAAAGAGGCACTTGCCATATATTTAATTTTCAGAAAATTAAAAGAACCACAGAATTCTACAGTTGGAAGCATAGTGTTGAAAAGTTATATTGTTGGAAATATTTGGAGATATTTTGGGTTGTCATAAAGACTAGAGTTGCTACTAGTTAGAGGCCAGAGATTTTAAGTGTCCTGCAATGTGCAAGATAGTCTCACACATGGAAGAGCTGTCCAGCCTCAGTGCCAATTGCTCCTCCATTGAAAATCTTTCTGTCTAATCACTTATTTTAAAAATTAGTAAATTGCTTCCCAGGAAATTAAGTGCCTTGCTCTTGATCACACAGCCAGTGGAGTTAGTACTAAAACCCACTTCCCCAGATACGGCAGAGGAGGCCAAGTGGCACCTGGGGGTTAAATGTATTTGTGCTATTGTTCTGTAAGCTGAACTAAATTATTATGAGAAATAAATAAATGCATAGCAAAATAAAAAAAGAAACGATGCAACTTTCCAATGGACTGAACTAACAATACATTGATGATTACATTTCCTTTTTACCAATGAAGAGAGTGGATTGTCCTTATCTTTCAACATCACAGTTACACAGTCACTTTTTAGGCTGAACTGTTTTTTACTCAAAATATGTGAAAATTAAGTAAGTCTAGTTATACATCGAAGGTGTAGAAAGATATAAAATTATGAATTAGCCAAGAAGCTCACAGCTAAAATAATTTTGTCATCATTTTACAAGTTGTACCTCCACTTTAAAGCCTTTCCTATGAAAATAACTCAGAGACACTGGAACAATTAATATCATTAGGCATTTTCAAATTGAAAAAAATCTCCTTTACAACAGGACTATGAACAGGGAATTAAAGACTTGTGGATGAATGCTTCATCTGCAAAGGGCTTAGTTTGTGGCTTTATTGAGATAATACTACTCTATATAGCTATATTGTCTTTCAGCTAAAAACCTAAGTAAGCTGGATAAAATGTAATCATACACTTTATCATATAACTTCATAAAGACATTAAAAAACCCACTTGGTCATTTGTCTAAGAGGTCACAGTGAGATAGCATCAGAGTAAACAAGAGAATCAAAAGTGTCTCTCTGAAGCTTCTGTTTTAACTATAATATATTAGGTGTACAGAGGAATATTAGGGTTTAAATATTAGGGTTTAAATGGGAAGCAAATATTAGGGTTTAAAGGGGAAGCAAATAAAATATATCATGCTTAATTAAACTGTAAATCAGCTTCAAATGAAAATTCTAAGGAAAAAGAAACAGAAACTAGAAATAGGCCAAAAAGGTCAAAACACTAGTGGAAATTATGGAATTATATCATTTTTTATGACAGCCATTCTATCAGGCATTTCCATCTAAAGATGCTACAATAACCTGCCACATTCAGATTTTTTAGGGCTCAGAAGAAAACCCATACACACAACATGTTCAGGAACCATATTATATCCTGTTATAAAATGGATATTTATTATATGGACATTTCATTTATACAAATATGACTTTGGTACTAGGCTAAAGACAAGGAATTTCACTATGAGCTAATCATGGGTTACCTGTGGAACTATCTTGTAAAACTTTATATCTCATTCTTAGGGTACCCATACATCCCAATAATCTGAAACAGTCCTTCCTAATTTATGCCAGTTGTGTGTGGTTATTAATGGTAACCCCTGTCACCCTCCAAAGTATTATAGTAGGAAGATGAATTATATGGCCTTTCTATTAATATCCTACTGACCAAAAATAAATATCTAGAATTATCTACTACAGGAAATATCTTTATTTCCCTCTTTATCCAGAGATTGTTCTTCAGACAGCAGTATGAATACAGCATGAAACATTTTCTAAGCCATAATACGGTATGACCACTGAGGATTATCACTCACATTTCAGCTACCACCACTTCATACACTTAGCCTAATTCACTTGCAGCAGAGTAATTTAACAGGCTTCTACATTCTGACTGAATTCCAATAAATTATCTTTTTGTCATTAATCTTGTTAGAAAAAGATTTCATTTAGAAGGCTTCTGAAATGTTCCACATAAAATAAAATCATATAATCAAAGACCACCTATTCCTAGTACAACTAACCTCCTATAATAGGGTTGCTATATACTTTAGTGTTCAGCCAGCTGTTCATTTACTAATACAATATACAAATTATTTTTTTAACCAGAAAGTGGAAAGGCACTTGCTATCACTGGGTAGTAAGTAATACAGGTTGTGTCAAATCATACTGGGAACCAGATATGACCAATACACTGTGAACTTGGTCTTGTTTGTTGCTTGGCCTTTAGAAGGATTTATCTAAGAAGATCAAAGCTCTTTTTTTAAAAAAAAGTCTATAATATTCTGAAAATTAGGCTACTTATCACCCTATTATAAGGTTACCAGATTGACATTTTGTGAGGGTAGAATTGAAGGGGTTTTATTGGCTTAACTATTCAAATCATATGTTTCTGTATATGACTGTAGAAGTTTCTGTCTAGGACTCTGAAGCCAGTAAGTTTGTGAAAAGGTGTGTGTATTATGCATTGAATGTGTATGTATGGGCTACATCCCTTTTCTCTGGTTTACTTTCTTCCAACATGATACTGCCAGTAACAGCTACTTTATCTTCTTTGTGCAGTCTCTATATGTTCCTCACAACCTGCACTCTCAAGAATAAACTCAAGTAAAATAAAATTTCTAAGTCCAGTAAAACTTTGCGATAATTCCAATGAATATGTAATCAATTTTACTAGATCCCTCTAAGAATTTTTAAAATAAGTTTTTATTTTAATTCTTGTTAGTCAAGATACAGTATAATATGAGTTTCAGGTGTACAATATAGTGATTCAACACTTCCATACAACACCCAGTGCTCATCACAAATAATATCCTTAATCCCCATCAACTATTTCAACCATCCCCCTCTCCCCTCTGGTAACCATCAGTTTGTTCTCTATAGTTAAGAATCTGTTTCTTAGTTTGCCTCCCTATCTCCTTTTTCCTCTATTTACTTGTTTGTTTTGTTTCTCAAATTCCACATATGAATGAAATCATACTGTATTTATCATCCTCAGACTGACTTATTTTGCTTAGCATAATACTCTCTAACACCACCATGTCATTACAAATGGCAAGATTATATTCTTTTTTTATAGCTGAGCAATATTCCATTATATATATATATATATATATATATATATATATATATATAATGGAATATTTTCTCTTTTTCAGTTTTTTCACAAATTTATCCATAGATCAATCAATGGACATTTAGACTGCTTCCATATTTTGGCTATTACAGATAATGCTGCTATAAACATCAAATGCATGTATCCCTTTGAATTAGTATTTTTGCATTTTATGGGTAAAAACACAGAAGTGCTATTGCTGGATCATAGGGTAGTCTTATTTTTAATATACTGAGGAACATCCACACTGTTTTCCAGAGTGACTGCATCCCTTCACATTTCCATCAACAGTGCAAGAGTTTTCCCCTTTCTCCACATCCTCACCAGCATCTGTTGATTCTTGTATTGTTGATTTTAGCCATTCTGACCAGTACAAGATATCTCATTTTAGTTTTCACATGCATTTCCCTGATGATGAATGGGCACCTCTTAATGTGTCTATTGGCCATCTATATATCTTCTTTGGAAAAATGGCTATTCATGTCATCTGCACATTTTTTTAAAAGGATTATTTGGTTTGTTGGTATTGAGTTTTATAAGCTCTTTATATTTTTTGAATACTAACGCTTTATCAGATATGTCATTTGCAATTATCTTCTCCCATTCCATAAGTTGTCTTATAGTTTTGTTGATTGTTTATTTTGCTGTGTGAATCTATTTTGATGAAGTCCCAATAGATTATTTTTGTTTTTGTTTCCCTTGCAACAGGAGATATAGCTACAAAGAAGCTCCTATGGCTGATATCAGAGGTTACTGTCCAGCTTCTCCTCTAGGATTTTCATGGTTTCTTGCCTGACATTTAGGCCTTTAATATATTTTGAACTTATTTTTGTGTATGGTGTAAGAAAATGGTTCAGTTACAGTCTTTTGAATGTTGCTATGCAAATTTTCTAAAACAATTTCTTGAAGAGATTTTTTTCCCATTGGATATTCATTGATGCTTTGCTGAAGATTAATTGAGCATATAGTTCTAGATTAATTTCTGGGGTTTCTATTCTGTTCTATTGATCTATGCATCTATTTTTGTGCGACTACCATAATGTCTTGATGGATATAACTTTGTAATATAAATTGAAGCTTGGAATTGTGATGCCCCCAGCTTTGCTTTTCTTTTTTAACATTGTAGACATTCAGGGTCTTTTGTGGTTCCATACAAGTTTCAGGATTTTTCATTTTAGCTCTGTGAGAAATGCTGTTGGTATTTTGATAAGGGCTGCTTTAAATGTGTAGATTGCTTTGGATAGTATAAGCTTTTTAACAATATTTGCTCTTCTAATCCATGAGCATGAAATGTCTCCCCATTTATTTGTGTCATCTTCAATTTCCTTCAGCACTGTTTTATAGTTTTCAGAGTACAGGTCTTTCATTTCTTTGGTAAGGTTTATTGCTTAGCAGGCATCTTATTGTTTTGGGTACAATTATAAATGTGATTGATTCCCTACTTTCTGTTTCTGCTGCTTCATTATTGGTGTACAGAAATGCAAAAGATTTCTGTACACTGATTTTTGTAACCTACAACTTTACTGAATTCATATATCTTGGTGGAGTCTTTCAGATTTTCTATATGGAGTATTATATCATCTGCAAATAGTGAAAGTTTGACTTCTTCCTTCTCAATTTCAATGTATCTTATTTCTTTTTGTTGTCTGATTCTTGTGGTTAGAATTTCCCATACTATGTTAAAGACAAGTGGTGAGAGTGGACAACCCTGTCTTCCTGCTGACCATAGAGGAATAGCTCTCAGTTTTCCCCCAATTAAGATGATATTAGCTGTGGTCTTTTATATACAGGCTTCATTATGTTAAGGTATGTTCCCTTCAAATCAACCTTGCTGAGGGCTTTTGTCACAAATGGCTGCTGTACTTTGTCAAATGCTTTTTCTGCATCTATCAAAATGATCATATGGTTGTTTTATTAATGTAGTGTAACATGTTGATTGATTTGCAGCCACCTTGCAACACATAAATGAACCCACTTGATCATGGTGAATAATTTTTTATTGTATTATCGGATTCAGTTTGCTAGTATCTTACTGAGAATTTTTATATCCATGTTTATCAGGGATATTGGCCTATCGTTTTTTTTTAAGATTTTATACATTCATTCATTAGAGACACAGAGAAAGAGGCAGAGACATAGGCAGAGGGAGAAGCAGGCTCCCCACGAGGACCCCAATATGGGACTCGATCTCAGGATCATGACCTGAGCCAAAGGTAGATGTGCAACCACTGAGCAATCCAGGTGCCCTATTGTTCTTTTTTCAGTGTAATCCTTACCTGGTTTTGTTATCAGGGTAATGTTGGCTTCATAGAATGAATTTGGAAGTTTCCCTTCCTTTCCCTTTCCTATTTTGTGGAATATCTTGAGAAGAGATATTAACTCTTCTTTAAATGTTTGATAGAATTCTTGTATAAAGCCATCAAACCGTGAACTTTTGCTTGTTGGGAGTTTTATGATACCTGACTCAATAATTTTTGCTCATCGTTAAATTTTCCATTTATTCCTTTTCAGTTTTCACAGGGTTTTTTTTTTTTCTTTTCTAAATTTTTACTTTAAATTCCAGTTAACTTACAGTGTAATGTTAGCTTCAGGTATAGGATTTAGTGATTCATCAATTACATACAACACCCAGTGCTCATTACAAGTGGCCTCCTTAATACCTATCTTCCATTTAACCCATCCCCCCATTCCTCCCCTCCAGCAACCCTCAGTTTGTTTCCTGTAATTAAGAGTCTGTTTTATGGTTTGCCTCTTTCCCCCACTATGTTCATCTGTTCTATTTCTTAAATTCCACATATGAGTGAAATCATATGGAATTTGTCTTTCTCTGACTTATTTCACTTAGCATTTTACACTCTAGCTCCATCCTTGTCATTACAAATGGAAAGATTTCGTTCTTTCTTATGGCTGAGATGTCTCCATCTTTGCTTTTCTCTTTCAAGACTGCTTTGGCTATTCAGAGGTTTTTCTGATTCCACACAAAGTTTTGAAGGTTTTTTTTTGTTTTGTTTTTAGCTCTGGAAAAATACTGGTGGTATTTTGCTTTTGGGTTTTTTTTGTTTTGTTTTGTTCTTAAGATTTTATTTATTTATTCATGAGAGACACAGAGAGAGAGAGAGGCAGAGCCATAGACAGAGGAAGAAGCAGGCCCCTCACAGGGAGTCCAATGTGAGACTCGATCCCTGGGATCGAGATCACACCCTGAGCTGAAGGTAGACGCTCAACCCCTGAGCCACCCAGGCGTCCCTACTGGTGGTATTTTGATAGGAATTATGTTAAATGTGTAGATTGCTTTGGGTAATATAGACATTTTAACAATATTTGTTTTTCCAATTCAAGAACCTGGAATGGTTTTCCATTTCTTTGTGTTATCTCCAATTTCTTTCATCAGTTTTCTGTGGTTTACAGAGTACAAATCTTGTACCCCATTGGATAGGGTCATCCCCACATATCTTACGGTTTTGGTGCTATTATAAATGGGGTCAATTCTTTTACTTCTCTTCCTGCTGTTTCATTATTCGTGTGGAAATGCAACAGATTTTTGTACATTGATCTTGTATCCTCTTACTTGACTGAAATCATGTGTCAGTTCTCACAATTTTTTGGTGCAGTCTTTTGGGATTTCTATATAAAGTATCACATCATCTGCAAATAGTTAAAACTTGATTTCTTTCTTGTCAATTTGGATGCCTTTTTTTTTCTTTTTGTTGTCTGATTACTGAGGCTAGGACTTCCAGCAGTATGTTAAATAACAGAGGTGAAAATGGACAATCCTGTCCATAGAGGAAAATCTTTCAGTTTTTCCCCATTGAAGACAATATTAGCTGTGGGTCTTTGGTATATGGCCTTTATGATGTTAAGGTATGTTCCATCTTTCCATACTTTGTTGTGGATCTTTATCAAGAATGGATGCTGTGCTTTGTCAAATGCTTTTTCTACATCTATTGAGAGGATCATATGCTTTTTGTCCTTTCTTTTATTAATGTGGTGTATCATGTTGATTGATTTCCAAAAACTGAACTGCCCTTGTAGCACTGGAATAAATCACACTTTATTGACGTGATTCTTTTACCGTACTATTGGATTTGATTTGCTACTATCTTGTTGAGAATTTTTGCACCCATGTTCATCAGGGATATTGGCCTGTAGTTCTATTTTTTAGTGGAATCTTGGCAAAATTCCCCCAAGAAGCCATCTAGTCCTGGACTTTTGTTTGTTGGTAGATTTTTAATTACTGATTCCATTTCTTTGCTGGTTATGTGTTTGTTCAGATTTTTCTATTTCTGAACAGTTACAGTTTTGGTAGTTTATATGTTTCTAGGAATGCATCCATTTATTCCAGGTTGCCTAATTTGTTAGCATATAATTGCTCATATTACTCTCTTATAATTGTTTACATTTCTTCAGTGTTGGTTATGATTTCTCCATTCATTCATGATTATATTTATTTGAGTTATTTCACTTTTCTTTTTGATAAGTCTATGGGTTTAGTGATCATAATAATTCTTTGGAAGAACCACGTCCTAGTTTTGTTGATCTGTTCTTTTTTTTTTTTAATTTCTGTTTCATCGATTTTTGCTTTAATCATTATTTCCCTTCTGCTGGCATTAGCCTTCATTTTTTGTTCTCTTTCAAGCTCCTTTATAAAGGTGTGAGGTTAGGTATTTGATATTTTTCTTATTTCTTGAGGTATGTCTGTATTGCTATATATTTTCCTCTTTGAATCACTTTTTCTGCATCCCAAAGTTTTTGAATTTGAATCAGTATGTTTTCATTTTCCTTTCTACGTATTTTTTTTCTTTTTTAATTTCCTGGTTGAGCCATTCATTGTTTAGTAGCATGTTGTTCAACCTCCATGTACTTGTGATTTTTACATGTATTTTCTTGTGATTGGCTTCTAGTTTCAGTGTTATGGTCAGAAAAATTGCAAGGTATGATTTCAATCTTTTTGTATTTGTTGAGGCCTATTTTGTGGCCTAGTATGTGAGCTATTCTGTAGAATGTGCATTGTATCCTTGAAAAGAATGTGTATTCTGCTGTTTTTGGATGGAATGTTCTGAATATATTTCTTACATCCATATGGTCCAGTATGCCATTCAAAGTCATTATTTCCTTATTGATATTCTGCTTAGATTATTTGTCCATTGATGTAAGTGGGGGTGATAATTATCCCTACTACTATTGTGTTATCATCAAGTTCCTTTATGCTTGTTATTGTTTTATATATTTGGGTGCTCCCATGTTGGATGCATAAATATTTACAATTGGTATATTTTCTTGTTGCATTGTCCCCTTTATGACTATATATAATGCCCTTCTTTGTCTCACTTTACAGTGTTTGTTTTAAAGTTTAGTTTGTCTGATATAAGTATTGCTACTCTGGCTTTCTTTTGACATCTATTTTGTGACCAATAATTTTCCATCCCCTCACTTTCAATCTGCAAGTGTCTTAAGTCTAAAATGAGTCTCTTGGAGGATACTTGGCTGGCTCAGTCAGTGAGCTATGAAACTCTTAATCTCAAGGTTGAGTGTATGGGCCACACTGGGTGCGAAGATTACAAAAGAAAGAAAGAAAGAAAGAAAGAAAGAAAGAAAGAAAGAAAGAAAGAAAGAAAGAAAGAAAGAAAGAAAGAAAGAGAAAGAAAGAAAGAAAACAAACTAGTCTCTTGGTGGTAGCAAATAGATGGGTCTTGTTTTCTTTTCCATTCTGACACCCTATGTCTTTGATTATTCAGTCCATTTACTTTCACACTCAGTATTGATACATATGTATTTAGTGGCATTTTATTACTTCTTTTGTCATTTTTTTTCTGGAGATTTTCTCTAATCTTTTCTTGTCTCTGTCACTTTTGGTATCTCCCTTTCATTCAATGATTCCCTTTTAATATTTATGACAGGGATCCCTGGGTGGCGCAGCGGTTTGGCGCCTGCCTTTGGCCCAGGGCGCGATCCTGGAGACCCGGGATCGAATCCCACATCGGGCTCCCGGTGCATGGAGCCTGCTTCTCCCTCTGCCTGTGTCTCTGCCTCTCTCTCTCTCTCTGTGACTATCATGAATAAATAAATAAAATCTTTAAAAAAAAAAAATATTTATGACAGGGATGGTTTAGTGGTGGCCATGAACTCCTTTAGTTTTGTCTGGGAAAATGTTTATCTTTATCTTTATCTTTATCTATCTTTATCTTTATCTTATCTTTATCTCTCCTTCTATTCTAAATGATATCATATTCTGTGATAGAGTATTCTTGCCTGAAGATTTTCCCATTCAGTAATTTGAATATATCATACCACACCCTTCTGGCCAAGTGTCTTGAGAAATCTTCAGCTGGCCTTATGGGTTTTCCCTAATAAGTTAAGGACTTCTTTTGTCTTGCTGCTTTAAAGATTTTCTATCATTATATTTTGCAAATTTAATTATAATGTGTCTTGGTGTTGGCCTGCTTTGGTATATTTTAATGGGAGTTCTCTGTCCTCTTGGATCTGGATGTCTATTTCCTTCCCCAGATTAGGGAAGTTTTCTACTACTATTTTTTGAAATAAATGTTCTGCCCGCTCTTCTTCTTTTGGGACTCCTATAATATGAATGTTATGTTTGATGAGGTCACAGAGTTCCCTAAGTCTATTCTCATTGTCCATTGTCCAATCCTTTCTCCCTGTTGTTCAGTTTCAATATTTCCCATTATTTTTTCTCTTATGTCACTAATTATTTTTCTCTTATGTCACTAATTAATTTCTCTGCTTCTTTCAGCCTGTTGTTCATTGCATCAAAGCCTATTTCCAATATCATTTACTACATTCGCCATTTCCTTTTTTTAAAGACTTTATTTGTTTATTCAGGAGAGACACACAGAGAGAGGCAGAGACATAGGCAGAGAGAGAAGCAGGCTCCCTGCAGGGGGCCACTGTGGGACTCGATCCCAGGAACCTGGGATCACGCCCTGAGCCAAAGCCAGATGCTCAACCACTGAGCCACCCAGGTGTCCCTATGTTCTCCATTTCTGACTGATTCTTTTTAACTCTTTTATCTCTGTGGGAAGGGCCTCCCTAATGTCTTCTTTCCTCAATCCCACTGAGCATCCTTGTGAATGTTGCTTTAAATTTTCCATCAGGCATGTTACTTATACCTTGGATCTTGGGCTGTTGGCTTATCTTATTTTCATTTGGGATAAATTCCTCCATCCCAGTATTTTGCCTAAGTCTCTGCTTTCTTCTATGTGTTAGAAAAGCGTTTTCTCTTCTGTTTCTGAAACTAATGGCCCTATAAAGAAGCCATGTAGTGCCCAGGGCCTGGTACTTCAGGGAATGTCTCTAGTATGTCCTGCATGTGCTGTGCTGTTGTGTTTTGCCTTCTCTATCCATCAAGCCAGTCATCTGCAGAGGTTCTCCTTGCCTGTAGTGGGCAGTGTTTGGTTCCTGGCTTGAATGGGGCAAGTTTTAACTAGGTGTGCTCTGGTTTGTTTGAGAAATGAGACATGACACCAACTCCATCAAAACTGAATCCCTGCAGAGCTTTCTGCTTGGAAGACATGGTCTGGACAGGGGTTTGTGCTGGGCTTCTGGGGGAGGGGACTGTTACAATGGGACTGAGGCCTGCTCTACTTATAAAAGCAGTCCTGCCGGAGCACTAGGAGCTGTAGCTTCGTGTTAGGGGGTGTAGCACTAGGGGGTGTAGCTTCGTGTTAGGCAGCCAGTTAGGAAGCCAGTTTTGCAGGTGTGCTGATTCTCACAAATGGCTCCGTGTTAATGCAAGGGATGGGGATGGGGCGTGGAGGGATATGTTGCTGGCCAGCTCCTTTGTTCCATGAACTCCAGGAATACTGAACCTCAGGGGCATGCTCTGAGAAGAGCAAATAATCACCTTCAAGTGTGCCCCAAGTTTTTTTCAGATCACTCTTTCCACGTTGTCTGCCCCGACCCACGCTGTTTGCCTGCTTTCTCTCCAGTAGCAAGCAGTGCAGTGTCCTCCAGGCTCTACTCTGGAGAATCCTGCTAACCTTTAAAATCCCATGCTTTATTTAAACCCCACTGGTTGCAGGAACTCACAAAATTCAGCCCCTCTTATTTTCCGAGCCAAATGGCCTGGGGAAATGTTTTCCTTGTGTGTTCCTCTGTGTGCTCCTCTCTAAGAACTATGTTTAATTATTGTGATATATATTTGTAAATCTGAACAACCATATTTGAAGTCAAAAGGATTCCAACTTTATTCAGCTTATAGGCAAATCAAAAGAAACCACAATACAATGAAGGTTTAATAATAAAAAGTGAGACTCTTCTTCTAATATAAACTTATGGAAGACACTGCCACTGATTCTTATATTTTATAGGCAAATTTGGCCATATGATGTACTATTAAATTTGACTCATATAATTGGTGTTACTTTTGTAACAAATTATATCAAATATGTCATGTATAAGATATATCACATATAACTTTCAGAATATTTTTTGTTTAAAAAAGTTATTTTAAATTATTATTCCACCTAAGATTTGAAGGGCATTTTTAATTTTATTTTTTTAAATTCAAATATAATTAACATACAGTGATATATTAGTTTCATGTGCATAATATAGTAATTCAAGAATTCTGTACATTACTCAGTGCTCATCATGATAAGTGTATTTTTAATTCCCTTCACCTGTTTCACTCATCCCTCCAACCCATCTTCCCTCTGGCAACTATCAGTTTGTTCTTTAAGAGTTGTTTGCAAATGGTATGATTTTGTTCTTTTTTATGGCTGAGTTATTAAATGATTCTAAATGAGTGTCAAACTATAATTAAAATTTGTTATTAAACATGAAATCATTTTTGAAAGGACAATATCAACAATTTGTTATGATATTAACATTTTATAATGGAAAGTTTACTGAACTACAAAGAAGTTTTAAGTTACATAGTAACATTTGTTGTATAAACCTTTTATGGTATATTACATTATTATGTGTAAATCAGGAGGAAAAATTCAGCAGCTGCAATGGATTCTTCTTTATTCTTCCTGTTTAGTGCTCTCAACCCTGACCAGCAGGGATCACATTGTTTACAATATGCCAGTAGAAACATGCAAAGTCAAGAGTCTCATTTAGTTTTACTGGGTTGTGCTGTGCCGCTTTCAATACTCTGCTAAATGATTACCTCAAGCCTCAAATCATTTTGTTTTCACTGAAGATGATTTTTATATTTATCTTCTTTTATGATGTCCTTTACTATTTTTATTAATTCTTCCCCCCAACACTTCCAGTCTTTTCAACACTATATGCCTTCAGTACCTACATAATTTAAAATGTTAACATGATTGAGAGTTTAAAGTGCCAGTTCATTTTTTTTCTTTAATTTTTTTTCTTTTTATTTTTTTAATAATAAATTTATTTTTTATTGGTGTTCAATTTGCCAACATACAGAATAACACCCAGTGCTCATCCCGTCAAGTGCCCCCCTCAGTGCCTGTCACTCATTCACCCCCACCTCCCGCCCTCCTCCCCTTCCACCACCCCTAGTTCGTTTCCCAGAGTTAGGAGTCTTCATGTTCTGTCTCCCTTTCTGATATTTCCTACCCATTTCTTCTCCCTTCCCTTCTATTCCCTTTCACTATTATTTATATTCCCCAAATGAATGAGACCATATAATGTTTGTCCTTTTCCGATTGAGTTATTTCACTCAGCATAATACCCTCCAGTTCCATCCACGTTGAAGCAAATGGTGGGTATTTGTCATTTCTAATGGCTGAGTAATATTCCATTGTATACATAAACCACATCTTCTTTATCCATTCATCTTTCAATGGATTTAAATTTTAGTTGGTTAACATACAGTGAGTGCCAGCTCATTTTAAACTGACCCTAAAACAATGTTATAACTCTGGTTTGCAAAAGAAAGTGTGCCCCTAAATCTTTTTTTTTTTTTTTTTTTGGCCTAGTACGTTTAGCCTGCATGGTCTGTTTTGCAATCGTTTCCATAAAGTTTGGAACTGGGGCTAGATTGAAATTGCTTTGCGTCTTGTTCAAAATTACATCAAGCAAAAGACACAATACATTGGTTTTCTTCCCAGTACAATGTATGTTTCCTCTGTTTAGAAAAGTGTAGTAATTCATCAGTAATTTAACCTATAGACGTTTGAAGGTTGGAGAGTACCTCTACGGGGCTGTTGACCTTCAGCAACTGAAAGAACTGGAACTTCAGCCGCAGTCAATATATATTTATCTTTCTGTTGGGACTATTACAACTGTGCAAGTGATTCTGACCTTGAAACTTTTAGTGCAGGATGCACACAAATAATGTTCCCTAAAGGAAAAGTATAAAAATACCAAAATAAAATCTAAAATGCACATTCTGTAAAGATAAAAAAAGGTATTTTGAACATTAAAATCAATGCTGAAAGCAATAAGCATATTATTCCTATAACCCACTGGGATTCTCTTAACTATGAGTCTGGTTGGAACCCCATTAGACCAGAATCATAACATATGGAAATGCCAAATATGTATGCTTTTCCCAAAGGTTACTGATATCAAGATCTTGGCTTGTTTTCATGTGAACTAATCTTATTTTCTACAGTACCATGATACTGTAGATCTCTCAAAAATCATCATATCCCTTATCGACTAAATTTATATCAAATGTATGCTTTTTTAATCTGGAGAAAATTTAAACACTTGCTATGCTAAAATTCTTTTTAGTAATTTTCAATTTTATCTGATGGAATATTTGTTTCGGAGATTTTTTCCCCTTTTAGCCATAGTATGCATTCTCACTAGGGACCAATGGGAATATCTATAGTCTTTCAGGACACTGAGAAATTACTTAATATATAACAATTTAGATGTGCTAAGTAGAGTCCAAAAGAAGTAAATTAAAATGTAACTAACACCCAGTTAGTAATATAAATCCTAGGAGAATTGGCTGGGCATCCTATTTGAATAAAGTAGGAGATTTCAGGAAAAAGGGGAAATTATTTTATATTATTTTACAAACAAATAGGAAATTAATGTAGGACTAATTGAAAGTAAAAGTGAAGTTAGATCTTCTCAAAAAGATCTAACATAATCTATATACTATTGGTAAAAATATGTAACTTTTTATTTCTACAGTTTCATTTTCCTAAAATACACATACAGATAATTGGGCACTATGAAAGGTCTGTGAATGGTAACAGAGACATGAATGTATAGTTTTCAAAAAAAAAAATAAAAACCTCCTTATTATCAAAATATTGGTTTATCTGTTGAGTGTCATGGAGTCATTTGCATGTCCCCCATTGGGATGTCATCTTCATTAAAGAGGGAGACAACCACTTGAAGGGTCTTTTTTGTGGTCCTGTCAGCATTAAAAATCTTTAGTCCTCTTCACCCCCATAAAATAACTGTAGCATAGACAACACATATATCAAACCAGGAGAGCCACAAATTTGTTGATATATTGATACAAGCCACATTGTTCCATTGAGAGTCTGACAGTATATACAATGTTAGGGAAAGGGTTTTTTTATCCAAAAAAGATTTTCAACTAATCTTATGATATGGAACCATTAAGTATATCTTTACAGAGACTTTTTCTCTGATGTGGACCAGCTCACTTGAGTTGACTTCTGAATTGATCCACACGAGTCAACTCAACAGCAATGGTACTGATTCATGCCATTTTCACTCTGCCTCAGAAAAGTCTAGAGATCTCTTCAACCCTTTAATTAGGTGTCCAATCCATCCCAATCCAAATTATCTTGGTAATGCTCACACAATGCTGTTTTCCTCATGGGTGGTTTTTTTTTTTTCAGTTGTTATTTTATTTATAATCTGTAGCTACTTTTCAGAGTGACCTCCACAATAAATCTAATAACTTTATTGTTTACTCTTCAGTTCTCTCTGAATCCAAGTTAAATTTTGTCACCTTTTACTTTTATATAAAGTGAAACCCTGGGCAGCCCAGGTGGCTCAGCGGTTTAGTGCCGCCTTCAGCCCAGGGCGTGATCCTGGAGACCCAGGATGGAGTCCCATGTCAGGCTCCCTGCATGGAACCTGCTTCTCCCTCTGCCTGTGTCTCTGCCTCTCTCTCTATCTGTGTCTTTCATGAATAAATAAATAAAATCTTAAAAAATAAGAGTGAAACACAGATGAAATCTGCCCACTATCAAATAAAATGGAAAACTATATTTCAAATACTATTGAATCTACACCCTGTCTTCTTATTATTCAAATATAACAATGCACTTGGCAAGAGTGATAATCTGTGCGTTAGAAGAAAACTTGCTAAAACATGTGCAAGTGTAAAGAATGAAAATATTTGATTACCTGCTTATGTTTCCAAAGTATCAAATTCAATGGCTACTGAAGAATTAAGCTTACAAATTTATAGAAAAATCCAACATGAAACTAATCCCACTTCTAACCATTTATTATAATCTAAATGATTTCTAGAGGTGCTAGCAAATTACACTCAACTCATAACTTTCAAAAAAATATTTAATTTATCCATTCATGAGAGACACAGAGAGAGAGAGAGAGGCAGAGACAGAGGCAGAGGGAGAAGCAGGCTCCATGCAGGGAGCCTTATGTGAGACTCAATTCCGGGACCACAGGATCACACCCTGAGCCAAAGGCAGATGCTCAACCGCTGAGCCACCCAGGCATCCCAATTCATAACTCTTTTATATAGAGTGAACTATTCACAAGCATGTGTATGGAGAAGTTTATTAATGATCATTGTCTCAATCATCTTTCTAACTTGCTCCATTATCAGAGGCCCCTGCTATAGTCTGAAAAAGAAATCTATGTGTTGTTTCCTCTTTATTTTTAATGTCCGTGTAGAAACAATAGCTTTAATCTTTAAAATCATATTTCATATCAAAGTCTAAGAAACAAAGTATTAGATTAAGCATCAGGAGACCTAGGTTCCAGTATCCTTCGAAACTCAACAAGTCCCTTGCTCCTTTGTTTTGTTTCTTAAATTCCACATATGAGTGAAATCATATTGTTATTTGTCTTTATCTGACATATTTCACTTAGTATTATACTTTCTACCTCCATCCATGTCATTGCAAATGGCCAAGATTTCATTCTTTTTTATGGCTGAGTAATATTCCATTGTGTATATATGTCATATCTTCTTTTTTCATTAATCTATTTATGAACACTTGGGCTGTTTCCATAGTTTGGCTATTGTAAATAATGCTGCAACAAATATAAGGGTGCATGTATCCAGTTGAATTACTATTTTTGTATTTTTTGGATAAATACCCAGTAGTGTGATTAATGGATTGGAGGGTAGATCTATGCTTAACCATACAATTTCACTCATATAAGGAATTAAAAAAAAACAAAACAAATGAGCAAAGGAAAAAGAGAGAGAGAAAAACAAACTAAAAAACAGACTCTTAAATATAGAAAACAAACTGATGGTTACCAGAGGGGATGTGGGATGGGGAATGGGAATAGGTGATGGGGATTAGAAACTGCACTTGAGATGAGCACTGGGTAATATATGAAATTACTGAACCACTATATTGCACATGTGAAACTAATATAACCCTGTATGTTGACTACACTGGAATTAAAAGCCAAAAAAACTCAACAAGTCACTCAACTCCGTACTGACCAAAATACACCCTTTTAGAAACATGACTTTCTGCAATCTGCATGTATCCCCACTCCCAAACCAACTTTATTTACCCCAATTGAAGAGTCTTCTGAGTATAAATTAGGAAGTAGATGTGAAATTTGGTTAACTCTTTAGGAAAAAATATAACAGATGGATTTCATCTTGGTTTGCTTCCCACTTTGAGGAGTAGGAGGAGAATTGATTCCTATTCAATTTTCTGAAAAGCCTTACATTTAGAATCAGCCATCTCATTTAATTAAGATTCAAACCTAATAGACAATAATAGTGAATATATAAAACCAAGCGGCAAAACCCTAAAGTATTAGAGTAATTTTTAACACAAAAATGACAAATCTCAAAGAATCTCATTAGAGAGCAACAGTAAATTCTGTAGTTTCAGATCATTCTAATCTAGGTAAGAAGGTTCATGCCTAACATGACTTTTTAAAATTAATTAATTAATTAATTAATTGAGAGAGAGAGAAAGAGAATGCACAAGCAGGGGGAATGGCAGAGAGAGAACCAGGCAATCCCCTGAGTAGAGAGCCCAATGCAGGGCTAGATCTCAGGACCTTGAGATCATGACCTGAGCTGAAGGCAGACACTTAAACCAACTGAGCCACTCAGGTCTCCCCTAACATGTCACTTCTATATAAATTATATTATTTATTATTATTATTATAAATTATATATTATATATACATAATTATATTTATATTTATATATAAATTCTGTCCCACTGTAAGATACTTCTAAGTTTTAGTCCTGCCTAAAGAAAATTCCAGGTCTTGTGGATAGGGGTTTAAAAAAATAATGCACCCAGTCAACTGTTGGCAGAAAATTTTCTTCCTGTCTTTGCAGGAAGACCACTATATTCTCTGAATTATGAGATTTTATTATCTGTATCATCAAGAGCTTGCACTTTTAAAAAAATAAATTAGAAGACTACTGTCTGAGTCACTAATATACATGGCAGTAAAATTTAGCTGCTAAAAGTTCAAGCCAAATATGGTGACGTAACAAAGAATTCTCACCAACACCTACAATTCTCCAAAGACAGCAGTAGAGTACACAACACAAATCTATTAGACAGCCTAACCACACTTTCAACTACCCTCCTAGATAAAGCCTACATATTGATTTTGAGAAACCATCGTTTTTTAACCTTAGTCTTTAGAAAATGATCTCTACTATTACTTTATATTTGGGTCAGGTAAATAACTTTACACCTGGTAGTAACAGTCATTTGAGAGTAATGCTTACCACTAGAATAGTAGTAAGTCCTTAATTAAACTTCATCTTTTACTTACCATGTGACATTAATCAAGATGCTTAGCCTCTTTGTGCCCCAGCTGAAAAATAAGTGTAATGATAGTATCTTGCTCAAAGGTTGTTGTGAAGATTAAATGAGTCAATATATATAGAGTACTTAGAAGAATCTTTGGCACATAGTCAGTATTCACCAAATATTAGCTACTATTTTACTATGATTACTTTTAATTTGCACACTGGCTTTTCTCAAGGAACTAAGAATTTTGAGATTATTATATTTCCATTACAAGAATAAAGCAATGAAGTAAGTCTATTACACTATGGTCCTTTGACACATGATAAAATGAACTTAACCAGGTTCTTTTCATCCACAGAGCTGGAATCATTGCTTTCTTTGAAGTAAAAAATTTCTTTATGTTTTCTAGTGATTTTTTCCTCTGCCAATTCTTATCCACCAATGTTCTCCCAACTATAAACACATAGAAATGAAAAATTAGCACATAGTGGCTCACTTCAAAATTTGGGGTGTCAGAATTTAACCTGGCAGAGAGAAGTCTATGACATTCATGTAATGAGTACTTGTTTTACCTATATTAACCTTAAAGCCAGTGTATAGTAAGATTTGGGTCTATAATGGATTGAACTGTAACATTTAGTGCCAGAAAATGGGAGAAGGTACTTAACATATTAAGCCAGGAATGCTTCTTAAACATTGAGATAATGAATATGAATAACTATTTTTGCACACTACTATGGTGGCTTTCTTATAGCACTAATAGTATAAGAATTATAGAACATTATGGCTGAAAGGGATCTTAAAACTAGTGATTCTGACCACATTTACAATTGAGGTAACTGAGGCCTAAAATGATTAAATTAATAGATCAGGGACACACAAATAGTGGAGATATTAAAAAACATACTAATTTATCTTTGAGAAGGCAGTCAATCATTAGTCTCCATTTCAAGTACCAATTTTCAAGAAGCTAAAAAATAAACATTTTCAAAAAATGAATAGCTTTTGAAATTTTCAGATTTCAAATTTTCAGATGTCAGTCAAGACAGTCTTCAGATGCTTATTTGTATTTATATAGATTTTATCTTTGCAATTCTCTGTATAGACACAACATCTAAACAGCGAAGTTCTATTGAATAAGATTGGTTTATTTATCTCAATTTTCTAACACTTATTGTAACAATCTCTAATATTGAGATACTGAATACTCAGTATATATATATATAGAAGATTTCATCCACAGTAATCAGTGATACATTCCTTTCAAAAATTGCAAATCAACAGTGAGGCTAATCATTTGTATATACTCATGTATTTATGTAAAGATAATTAAACAATTGAATTGACTTAAATATGGCTTCAAAGATTTAGAAAATATAATTTAGAAAGTGGTCAAAGATGCATCATTATAATTATTTAAGACTATTACCTATTTTTTCATCCATAGAAGATAAGAATATCAAAGACAAAAAAAGAAAACTTAGCTCAATATTCTGTAAAACATTTTATGGAGATAAATTTATATCATTGGCAAATAATATTAGTGGATGACTGTTATATTGTGGCTCAGGAACATGTTTTATGCACTTTTACATGGATAATACAGTTTATTCTTTATAATCCCATGAGTCAGGAACCATATAACATTTTGAGAAAACTGAGGCACAGGGGACCTGGGTCCTGGGAGCCAGTCCTTTATCAGGCTCAGCATGGAGTCTACTTCCCCCTCTCTCTCTGCCCCTCCCTCCCGCTGCTTGCACTCTGTCTCTAAATAAATGAATAAATAAATCCTTTAAAAAAAAGAAACATGCTAATTAAAGAAATAGGGATGCATGATTAATGCTTTAATTGTTTATTCTTTCATTTTTATACTATGTACATACGTATTGACTCAACACTCAAAATGATGATTCAAAGACAGAGTGTGCCAATCAGATTACCTTTATTCAGATAGTACTTCTTAAAAAGACAAAACAGTAATGTTACTGGAATTCTGTTTCAAGAATTACCGAGGACAAAAATTTATGTTTTCTGTTTTTGTTAAGCTTTTTGCCTTTGCTCTATGAAAATTGGTCAGCAACTGACAAAGGGAAAAGAGTGATAACAAGTCTTTTAAAATGCAGAGTGAACCTAGTCATTTAGAAAGTTAACATAATATGCATTATTGGAGGTAAATATACATGTTTCCTTAACAGAAAGAGATCCCTACACTCCAGGAAGACTGGGAAAATCTGTTTTACCCCTTTTCCACCCCACAGTAGTGTTGCCTATATGCATTCATTTATAAAAGGAATTACTTCTACTGAAGCATGGAAATACGAGGAATTGCTACACTCACCCTCCAAAATGCATTGATTTTCTGTATATTTGAATGCTGAGCTTATATATTAAAACATTTTTAATCTAAATATTTATTTTTATTATTTAAAACTATGTGTGTATTTTAATTTTAATTCCAGTTAGTTAACTAACATACTATGTAATATTAGTTTCAGATGTAAAATATAGTGATTCAGCACTTCTGTACAACACCTGGTGCTCATTTCAGCAAGTGAACTCCTTAATCCCCATCACCTATTTCACACATTGCCCGACCTACCTCTCCTCTGGTAACTATCAGTTTGTTCTCTATAATTAAGAGTCTGTTTTCTGGTTTTCCTCCCTCTTTTTTTTTTGCCCTATATTCATTTGTTTTGTTTCTTAAATTCCACATATGAGCGAAGTCATATGGTATCTGCCTTTCTCTGAACTGATTTATTTCACTTGGCATTATACTCTCTAGCTCCATCCATGTCATTGCAAATGGCAAGACTTCATTCTTTTTTATGGCTGAGTAATATTCCATTATATATATTAACACCTTTAAGATGGCTTTGAACCTAATGGCCATGGAGATTTCCCACCCCTCTTCAAATCCCCATGTACCTTTATAATTAGAGATATTAGTTACAGCTATCTTGTTACCCTATCCGCAGGCTTGTATTTCAGCAACAATCATACTAAAGGATATTTCCCACAGAGAGCCAAGAATTTGGGAAAGCTTTTTCTCCAATTCAAAAGAAACCAATTAACTGGCCTTCACAGTGAGAGACAAGTCTATATAGCATAGTGCCATGAGCTGTGAGACAGGACACCAAGGTTCTAGTCCCAGTCTCAGACAAGTGACAGATTGTTAAGAGTTAAAGGGAATAATCAAGCCTCTCTCATATTATGAATAAGACAATTGAGGCCTAGACAGGTTAGTTTACTGTAGCCAAATGACCAGATTAGCAGCAGAACTCATCTCCTGATGTCTAGCCCATCAATCCTTTTTATAACAACATAATCTCTCTTTCAATAATACTATTTATAATATTCCCAACTCTTATAAAAATAGAAATCTCTAAAAAGATTTTGCATTGTTACAGGAATGGATACACATAGTAACTCTTTGGTTTCAAATGTAAAATAACAGTTTTGTATCATCTTCAGATTCTTAAAAGCTCATGAGTTTGAGTATTTAATCTAGATTGCAAAGAACTAGTGGAGGTACTAGTCGCCTTTAATATCAAGGATTTAATCTTGCAGTTTCACAAATAAAATGCTAAATATCTTTGTACTATCTGCAAAATAAAGTATGCAAAACTAATGGAAGGTGTAAATAAAGTGGTAGGTGGGCTAACAACTGACCTGAGAAAACAAGCTACTTAACATTCTCACAACAAATATATATAAATATCTATTCATTAGAATAGTCTATGTTAGCTGCCAAAAAAGAGCAATTCAAATTACTGAGCGTTCATGAAAAATTGCAGTTTTTTGCTTTATTATTCCATATTGAATTTTATTTTTGGCTTTTTATTATTGAAAAAAACATTGCAATAAATTAATATTCAGTGTCCATGCACAATGTTCTCACTTCAGATTTAATTTTTAAAATACGTTTGACATTATTACCAATATTTTTGGAGTGAAGCTTGTAGACAGACTTACTAATTCTGACCAGATAACATTAAAATCTGAAAGTAATTTTTTTCTCAATAGAAATAGAACTAATGTTTGGTATTGGGCTTATAAGAAAAATAATATCCAAAATTTCTTTGGAAAGATCATAATTTTTATCAACATCACAAATGAATCTGGTGAATTGAATAATATAATGTATATTTATATTCTCATGTTGCAATAGATTTACTTATGAATGCTTGTTTTTGTTTGAAGTACGTTTACTTTTCCCCCAGCTGTGAGGTGTAATTGGTATACAAAAACTGCACATAATTAATGTATACAATTTGTTGTGTTTGGACATATGTGTACATTCATGTTACTATCACCACAATCAAACATATCCATCACCTCCAAGTTTCTTTGTGTTCCTTTGTTGTTATGTTTTAATAATTGCAATTTTTAGAAATATCTTGTAACTCATTAATTCAGAATGTCCTCTAACAGGTGCAAGTTGGTAGTCTGACTTTTTGAAATTTTATTTTAGTACCAGTTAGTTAACATACAGTGTTATATTAGTTTTGGGTGTACAATACAGTGATTCAACAATTCCATACATCACCCAATGCTCATCACAAGTGCACTCCTTAATTCCCATCACCAATTTCACCCATCCCCCACGCACCTCCCCTCTGGTAGGCATCAGTTTGTTCTCTATGGTTAAGAGTCTGGTTCTTGTTTTCTCTCTCTCTCTCTCCTCTTTTTCTCCTTTGCTTGTTTGGTACATCTAAGTTGATTTTTTTTCTTTTCTCTACGGATTTGCTAGCTTTACTCAAACCTATGTGCATCTATCTAGATGAATCCAGGTTTTCAAGTTGTTTCCAACATCTAAATCACAGAAATATTTTAAGCATATATTACTTCTAAATCATATTCAGAAAATTGTTTTCATGTGACAGAAATGAGAAGAAGATTTTTTCACTTTTTAAAAAATTATTCAACCATTTATGACTTCTTTATACAAGTATCCTACTTTCTGTGTAACTATCAATTGTCTCTTTAATTTTGTATCCAAAGATCTGAAAGAGATGGAAATTTTGGAGCAATGAGGGAAGAAAATAAATCTCCTTTTATCCAAACCAAAAGAGTTGTACCTATTTGTTTTTCACAAGCCTTTAAAAGGTCCCAGCCTTGGTTTCTACCTGATGCAAGCACATTTGATTTGTTCTTAGTGAGTAGTCATGGGTAGTAAACCCAGATTCACACAGAAAATGAATAGCAAAGACAATGGTATCCTGCTGGCAGCCTGGAAGGAAACTAAACATTCTTATTCAATGACATCCCCAAAGTAAGGACATCATTTTTAGTAGCTTGAAATATCCCCTGACAAAGAGAGTTTCTCTTTTACTCAATTTTAAAAAAAGGAAAACCTTAGTATTCCTAAGGTGAGAAAAAAATTGTATCAAGCTCCTATAAATGATTTTCATGTTGTTAATCTTCATGGCTGCAATCTGAATTTGCAGAAATGCTACATTTAATCCAAATCAACCTAAAATTAAAATAATTAAGACAGAATACACTTGCAATGCATATTTTTCTAACATCATTCTTTAAAGCTATTTTAGATAAGTGAGATAAAGACCATTTTAAAAGCATTGCCTACTTAGATGTTAAACATAAGCAGTAAATCCACTTTTCTAGATCGCCTCATTTATTATATTTAATCCTTCTTTCTGTAATTAGGAGCACTGAAGTACACATGCATAGTTGCTTTCCTTTGACACCGTTCTTTTATTACTGTCTCTTTTTCTTACTTAGTACCCCACAGCAGCTAGCCTATTATTATGATGCTTTTCCTCCTGTCTTTTTAACAGTTTTACTAGCACAAATAATTAAAACTTACCTTCCACTGCTTTGGCTGCAACTAAGGGGCTTTGGGTGCATATATCTGGGAGTGGGGTGGGGAGGGGACTATTGTGGAGGGGGGCTGTGGTTGTCTGTTTCTATTTTATTTCTGAACAGTAACATATTGATGTTTCAGATAATAAATCATTCCAATTTGTTCATCCCTGCAAGCAATGGTTTTAATCTTCATTTATGACTTGCAAAGTCCGTTTTGTTAGAAGCATTTGATAAAATACTGAATTACCATTTTTTTACACTGTAGTTCAACTGCTGTGCTGATAAAAGGCTCCGGCTCAGAAGATAAACTGCAAATAATTCCTGAAGAACAAATGTCAGAGGCAATATACAATGAATGGAATTTTTTTTGGAGCAGATTATTCCCTCACCAAAGTGACAGGGTGGTTCAATATTGATTTTGTGGAGAATGTTATTTAGATATTGTTTGACACCTGCTCCCTATAGTCAGCTACTCATCACATTACAATTTCAAGGGACTTAAAAGTGAAATTTAACTCTACGTCTAGTAAACTCAGCTATAAACCAAGATGAGACTATGCTGCTTGATAATATGCAAATTATTTAAATAAATGGAAGTGCAATCGGCTCAGTTTTGTGCGTTTATATGGGAGAAGAATATTTAAGCCTTGGCACCCTTTCCTGCCCTTAGCTTTCAAGTGTTTATTTTTGAGATCATATTTGAAACCCTGCCAAGAATACCTGCTTATTCATTCATTAAATTGTCTTTTTCTAGTTATCTACTTTTGAAAATGACCACTATACTCACCCCACTTCTTCAATTTTCCTTCATATGCCTACTTTAGGTAGCGTCACTCAATGGCTAAAAAGACAGTTCACAGTGCAGAAGGCTACATAATAAACGAATTTTCTTTAATGGGAATAGGCTTATTTTACTTATCTCCATTTGCTCAAGCCATTAAGTTCCTATTAAGTACTCATCAAATGGCAATAGTTATCATTTCAAGTATGGGCCCCAGAATGCAATATATTCCATTAAACATCATCCTCCCGGGAATTCC
Source organism: Canis aureus (assembly GCF_053574225.1). NCBI lineage: Eukaryota > Metazoa > Chordata > Mammalia > Carnivora > Canidae > Canis > Canis aureus. The sequence goes on from NC_135649.1 coordinate 57,223,880, forward strand.
TCTCCATCCTCCAATCTTAGTCAATCACCTTTGACAATTTTAAATCCAGCACTTTTGGCTGTGAAATTTAAGTAGCTAGAAAATGTCTTCAGATGAAATCATGTCTTAATCCCTACCTCACTCTTTGGAAAGTGGCATCACAGTAGAAAATTGACTGAAGAAGGGAATAAGAACCATTAGGGGAAGAGAAACCAAAGAATTAGTTTGTGAAATTTTCTGTTTGCTGTAACACTAATTGTTTTGATGCTATTACTTTATTTTCCACCAAATCCTCCTGTATTAAATCATTAGATTACCCCAGTGACTGAACACATCAAGGATTTGTATAATACCTCTACTGGAAACAGACTTTCCATAAGAAACTACTGCATTCAAGAAAAACACTGAGACACTACATAGTGAAGAAGTGTGAACATTTACTTACTAGTCATGTAACACTTTGGCTCTTAGAACTTTTCTGAAGAATACAGGGGCTTTGAACAGGAGAAACAGTTGAAATTGAACCAACAAAAGGCAATGAAGACAAGAGAACCAATCAATTTTGTCTACTAAGTAAATCTGCTAAAATTACAGGAATCATCATAGACACTGTTAGGCAACTCTAAATATGAGTGGAACTAATATTGCCAACAGTGAAGATTGAGCACTCTGAATTAGATCCACCATTTTTACTCCCTGGAATATTTTAGGCACATTTGCAAAAACATTAACTCCTTTCCTTAATAGGAGACAGTATAATGTAAAAGAAAAAATGTCTTTGGAGCCCCCTTTCAGGTTCAAATCTTCATAAACTTGCCATAGGACAAGCCACTTAATGTCTCAGAGGCTCAGATTTTTCATTCACAGAGATGAATTAATAATACTTTATTCAGGGGGTATGCAAGGATTAAATGAGATGAGTATGTAAAAGTACTCAGCTAAAATAGAAGCTAAATAAATGCATACAGAACAGATTTACTTTATTAAATTAAATGGTGCATGGTTTTTATTTTTAGAATTTCATTTCAAAAATTGCAACTTTTACACTAAATGTTAACCTTAGTTCTTGAAAATATGCTTAATGCAAAGATGCCCTAAGTAGTTTACTTATTGGGGAACCTAGCTCAGTGATCTGTAAGCTTTCCAGTCCTTACTGAGCATTAATGGGTTTCACATCTATACCTTCACATAGTAGAGGGTCTTGAGAATATGAGGTTTGTAGGACATGATCTCCTTCTCAGGAACAAAACAAGGTCAATCTTCTAGCACTAAGTTAAGGATTCTCCACACTATTGTGATTCTCATTTAAAAGGAGAAAAATGAGGTCAGTTTGAAGACCATAAGTTGTTCCAGAAATATTACCATAACTATTAAGTTTTGTTCAATTTAAACTGCTTAATCATAAGATTTGATATTGCCAAAGGAGAGATATATACAGACCACAAAGTTTGATATTGCAAAAAGAGAGGTATATACAGAATTTACCCATCTTAAATAGATCTTTTTTAAAATATGTTGAAAAATTTAAGTAGAGCAATTTAAGGCTGACTTATGTCCACTACAAGCTTGAGAGTTTTTAAAAAATAAGGCAACGTAATCCTTTCTAATATTTCAGATATTTCAAATAAAAATAAGCAGGGGGTGCCTGGATGGCTTAGTCAATTAAGTATCTGCCTCTTGATTTTGACTCAAGTCATGATCTCAGAGTCCTGGGATGGACCCCCACATCTGGCTCCATGTTCTGCAGGGAGTCTGCTTCTCTCCTTTTCCTTCTGCCCCTCCCCTGGCCTGAACTCAATCTCTCTCTCTCTCTCTCTCTCTCTCTCTCTAAAATAAATAAATAAATCTTTTTAAAAAAATTAAAAATAAGGAGAAAGAAAATCTTTTATTTATTGTAATCTATATTTAACATTGCATCAATATCATCAAGAATATCAAATAAAACTACATGAATGGATGGATAAGAAGACGATTATTTAAATATAAGGGTGTTTGTCATGAGGAAACAAGGTTAATTAACAGAAGCCAGTTAAAAGGAATTGTTTTAAACTTCTTAAGGTTTAACATAGGTTTTACTCAGATTTAGAAATATATTATGATCCTCTACTTCAAGTCATTTGAACTTAACAAATGTTGCAGTGCTTACTGAGCAAGACACTGCGCTAGCTGGTTAACTTCCCTCCTCCCCCTCCTCTTGTCAGATATGGTCCTTTTAAAAATCCGTTATTGCTTTTCACTTGCCTCTCAGAGAGTATTAAAGATAATGAATCATTGTGTTTCCAAACATTTATTTTCCTTTAAACTTCCTGTAGTTCGCTACAGACATCATTACTTCTCTGCCAGTATAGCGATTCTGTTCATCATGCATGAAACAACTACAGAACAGAGATTAAATACAACCTATATCAACATAAATCACTGAATAAATGAATCATGAAATTAATATGTAAATTGTGTGTTTAACCTCTATTTATACAGCACTGTCTGTCACCATGTTGTAAATCTAAAACTAATTGCAAATTCACAACTCTGCAAAAAGAGCACCATGGTAAAAGCTTGACATATTTATTAACTAAATGTTGAACTACGCTAAGTAATTACCAGTAATACCAGAGCAGGGATAGACAATTATATTTAAGCACAGATGTCACCTGTATAAAATGGCTAAAACTATTTTAGATGAGATTTCGATATCAGTCTAAGAATATTGCTAATTAATTTTTGGCAGATAAATTTATTTCCATTTACTCATAATTCTATTAAATTTCTCATTTTAAAATGTGATTGTCACAATCACCCAGAGAAATAAAATTTCCTTTTAATTTGTCTCCTTAAAGAAAAGATTCTCAAAAGATTAGATGACGATAAGCCTATTCAAAGATTAGCCAAAATCTCTTCAACTCAGCACATTAATAACATTTTGTATTTGATATACAGATTAAACAACCTAAAATAAACAACTTCTACATTCATTTTATTTTATTTTACTTTATTTTCCTTTACATTCATTTTAATGATGAATTGAATAACACTATTTAAATACTTAATGGGTCTTGTTGCCATCAACATGGGCACTTCCTGAAAAAGTATTTTGTTCTATAAATAACAAGTTACTCAAAGAGTACAACTTTGAACTTAAACATGGCACATAAATATGTACACAAGAAAATATATTAGACTATGTTTTCTTGTCCCTTCATGCATTTTGATCAGTGATTTTAAGAAGATACTCTCATTGTTAGCTGCTGTTCTTCTAACCTGAGTTTCTATTAAGGTGTTATATTTAAAAAGCATACATGCATAAACTATAGGATATGGTATTTGAAGTATTCATAATAAGGGCACCTGGATGGCTCAGTGGTTGTGTGTCTGCCTATGGCTCAGGTACTGATCCTGGGGGCCTGGGATCAAGTCTCACCATCAGGCTCCCCACCTGCTTCTCCCTCTGCCTATGTCTCTGCCTCTGTGTGTGTGTGTCTCTCATGAATAAATGAATAAAATATTTTTTAAAAATAAAGTATTCATAATAGATAGTCTTGATTGTAATGAAAAATAAGCAATTATTTAAATTGGTATGGCAAATGCAGATAAGAGACAAATTCTGAGTAGCCTCTGATTTTCTTATCTAATTAAATCAGACTCACTGGTCACATTTACAAATGGCAAAATAGAGAAAAAAAAAACCTACTAAAAAAATCAACTAAAGAAAACTATTTCCTAGAATTTCACACTTCAATAAATGTGTCCTTTGTTTCCTCATGTCTGGAATGTTTGGAATGCCCAAAAACTTTTAAAAATCTAATGTGCAAAGTCAAACTAAAAATATGAACAAATTTCTGATAAAATAATTTAAGCAGAACTGAATGAAAATGAAGCAATTAATATTCAGAATTCCTATGTTGGCATCTTGTCTTAGAAAATACTTTTTGTTCAACAAACATTTCTTATATACTTTATAGTTAACATAGGTTAATTATGTTAACCTAACTATGGAATTAGCAGCATATTGCAAACATCCATGAGGTAGAATTTCTCTGGGCTTAAAGCTACCAGACCCCTATCAGATCTGGACCCAAATCTGTACCATTTCTAGCCAAACAAGTAAAGCAAATTCCCTCATCCCAGGGGTTCTGAATAGAAAAGAGAGAGAGAACATCATAGCTAATCACATCAAACAAGCAGCAAAAAGAAACATAACCACAGTATTTTTATATGGATGGCATTAATTAGAATGAGACTACAATAGATGTTGTTTTCGTTGATCCTTATATATTAAAAGCAAGAAATGGTCCAGTACCTCATATTCCCTTTCAAGTATGATCTATTAACTAGATGCCATGACAGAAGAATTGAAAGGACAAGAGAAAGAAGACCATTTCATAGAGAAAATAGACACTCCGAAAGTGGATTAAAGTGCTAAGGCATGTTAAGAGTTTAACACAGTGCCTAGTATATAACTAGAACCTAATAAATGTTAGGTATAATGATAAAAGTGATGACGATAAGATGATAGTAACAATATCTAAAAATAAAATACAATCTGTATGTCTATTAATAGAATGCTTAAAGATTATGTATAAAGAATCATTATACTAGCATTAAATAGCATGTTTCTGAAGATTATTAAAAAATTGCAAAAATATTCATGTTACAAAGTTAAATAAAAGAAAAAGAATGGAGAAAAATGTATATTTTGCAATCCCAATTTTGTTTAAATAAATATGTAGATGTACGCACAAGAGAAAAATCATGCAATAACTCTGGGTTCTTAGGGAAGAGAAGAGGTTTATATTGCCTTTATACATAGATCCCTGAATGGTCTCTAATGCATATTTTACTTTTCTAATCAGACTCACATACACTCTCTCTGTCTCTCTTTTTCTCTCTCTCTTTATATGTAATATATAATATATAATTAATATATAATTAATTATGTAATAATACATATATTTTATAAATAATATTGTATAATATTTATATATTATATAATATGCATAAATATATAATATATTATATATATAAATCTCTAAACACAAGTAAAAGTGTTTACAACTTAATTCAGTAGTTTCCAAAAGCTTTGGTCTAAAGATACGTCTCCAACTTATTTACTAATTCTAAAATTAGCAATAAGAAAACTATTATATATCAGAGCCCCTGGGGTCTCAGTCAGTTAAGCATTCTACTCTTTATTAGATCAGCTCAGGTCTTGATCTCAGGGTCATGAGTTCAAATCCTACATTGGATTCCATGCTGGACATGGTGCCTACTTAAATTAAACAAAGATAAACTCAAAATGGATGAAAGATCTAAATGTGAGACAAGATTCCATCAAAATCCTAGAGGAGAACACAGGCAACACCCTTTTTGAACTCAGCCACAGTAACTTCTTGCAAGATACATCCACGAAGGCAAAAGAAACAAAATCAAAAATGAACTATTGGGACTTCATCAATATAAGAAGCTTTTGCACAGCAAAGGATACAGTCAACAAAACTAAAAGACAACCTTTGCAAATGACGTATCAGATAAAGGACTAGTTTCCAAGATCTATAAAGAACTTATTAAACTCAACACCAAAGAAACAAACAATCCAATCATGAAATGGGCAAAAGACATGAAGAGAAATCTCACAGAGGAAGACATAGACATGGCCAACATGCACATGAGAAAATGCTCTGCATCACTTGCCATCAGGGAAATACAAATCAAAACCACGATGAGATACCACCTCACACCAGTGAGGATGGGGAAAATTAACAAGGTAGGAAACCACAAATGTTGGAGAGGATGCAGAGAAAAGGGAACCCTCTTACACTGTTGGTGGGAATGTGAACTGGTGCAGCCACTCTGGAAAACTGTGTGGAGGTTCCTCAAACAGTTAAAAATAGACCTGCCCTAGACCCAGCAATTGTACTGTTGGGGATTTACCCCAAAGATACAGATGCAATGAAACGCCAGGACACCTGCACCCCGATGTTTCTAGCAGCAATGTCCACAATAGCCAAACTGTGGAAGGAGCCTCGGTGTCCATCAAAAGATGAATGGATAAAGAAGATGTGGTTTATGTATACAATGGAATATTACTCAGCCATTAGAAACGACAAATAACCACCATTTGCTTCAATGTGGATGGAACTGGAAGGTATTATGCTGAGTGAAGTAAGTCAATCAGAAAAGGACAAACATTGTATGTTCTCATTCATTTGGGGAATATAAATAATAGTGAAAGGGAATATAAGAGAAGGGAGAAGAAATGTGTGGGAAATATCAGAAAGGGAGATAGAACATAAAGACTCCTAACTCTGGGAAACGAACTAGGGGTGATGGAAGGGGAGGAGGGCGGGGGGTGGGGGTGAATGGTTGACGGGCACTGAGGGTGGCACTTGACGGGATGAGCACTGAGTGTTATTCTGTATGTTGGTAAATTGAACACCAATAAAAAAAAATTTAAAAAACACCAATAAAAAATAAATATATTATTTAAATAAATAAATTAATAAATAAATAAAATTTAAAGACACATTTTATGAAAAAGTATTTTCCAAAGCAAAAAATAACAAAAAGTGAGAAGAATGGCATTGTTTTACATTTTTGTATATTTCTGTAAATTTGGCAAACATCTGGATTTTTCAGCATTCTGACACATGATGTTATTTTCATTTAAGTACATGGAGAAAATTAGGCCTTACACACATGTGTAATGAGAAAAGGAAGGGACACCATGGAACACTTGGAATTATCTTCAGGTCCCCCGGGATACCTTAGACCATACTTTAAGAACTGCTGCCTAAATCAACATGGTATTTTGTGAGGTTGTTTTTCTACACTTTTACTATAATATTTATCTTGGAAATCAGTGATATCTCTTCAGGAGGAAAGTATGATCTATGACTTTGATCAAAATAGAACAGGTCAAGGAACAATATACTGCTCTTCAAGGAGTTAAAATTGGGCATTTTACAGCTAAGTATGATGATGAATTCATATATAGATCAATTAGTACCCTCAGTGATACTCTTCCTGTTCCTCTAAAAGGGGTACATAAGTCTGCATAACATGCATAACATGTTTTTTTCCCACTGATTTTGTTTTCTCTTTTACTTTTCTTTTTAAGGGGGTTAAGATGGAGGAGGAGTAGGGCTATCCTAAGCTTGCATTCTCCCTCAAAAACAGCTAGATAAAAATCAATCATTCTGCACACTCAAAAAATCGATTGGAAATTTTCAAGAACAAAGCTGCTGATCCATAAACAGAGGGAATGACCCACAGACAACAGAAGAATTCACCCCAAAAGAAAGAACTGGAGGAAATGAAGGCCATGAATTTAATCAATACAGATATAAGTAAGATGTCTGAACTGGAATTTAAAACAATTATGAGGATACTAGACAGGCTTGAAAAAACCATAGAAGACACTAGAGAAACCCTAACTGCAGAGATAAAAGGGCTAAAACCTACAGAAGCCAAATAAAAATGCTATCACCAAGATGTAATCCTGAATGGATGCCATAACAATGAAGATGGATGAATCAGAGGAACGAATCAATGACATAGAAGATAAAAGTATGGAAAACACCCTCACCATCAACAGTCTGGAGCCTGAAGATGTTGCTACATATTAGTATCAGCAGTATAATAGCTACCTACCCACAGTGTTACAGGTCAGAACATAAACCACCAGGAAGCAGATGTGAGAGGCTGGGCTGCCCCCGGTCCTCCTCTGGGGCCTACATTTGCTCAGAGAGTTTCTCAGGCGCAGCCCCACTTTGGAGGTCACTGGGAGCTTTGGGAGAAGAGCAGGGAAGCTCCTCAGTCCCTTGAGTGACTCTATCCCTGTACCCCAGTCCAGCAGCACAGACATGACGACGCCTCTCCCGACTCAATCAAGACAGAAATGATTACACCTGAGGATTGTGGGTCATGGCATCAGCCAGGATTTGAACAGCAAAAGAGAAGCCACTCTAGATATTCCAGTAGGAATTTTTTAAATTGACTTCAAGTTTTAAAGAAGTTCTATACTCACAACAAAATTTGGCAGAAAGTACAAACTTCCAAATATCCCCTGCTTATGCCCACATGCAGCCTCTCCATTGTCAGCATTCATCATCCCCCCCAGAGTAATGCATTTGTGACAGTCGGTGAGCCTACCTGGACACACCATTATCACCCCAAGTCCATAGTTTACATTGGCATTTACTCTTGGGGTTGTACATTCTATGGGTTTGGACAAATTCCTAATAAAATGTAGCCACCACTATTGTGTCATACAGAGTAGTTTGGCTGCCCCCCAGATTTGTGCTCCACCTATGATCCCTCTATACCCACCAGATCTTCTTACTGTCTTCACAGCCTTACCTTTTTCAAAATATCATATAGATGGAATCATATACTGTGTAATCTTTCCAGATGGGCTTCTTTCACTTAGCAATATGCATTTAAGTTTCCTCCATTTCTTTTCCTGGCTTACGTGGTCATTTGTTTTTAGTTTTGAATAATATTCTATTGTCTAGATGTGCCACAATTCATTCATTCACTTACTGAAACACATCTGTTTTTAATCTCCCCAATTTTTGGCAATTATGAATAAAGTGAGTATAAACACCAAAAAAAAAAAAGTACAGAAAACATTGAAGCTGAAAACAAGAGGGAAACAAAGGTAATGGATCATGAAGGTCAATCTAGAGAACTCAGTGACTTATTAAAACAGAATAACATTCTTATTACAGGAGTCTCAGAAGATGAAGAGAAAGAAAAAGGCACGGAAGGTTTTTTGAGCAAATTATAGCTGAAAACTTCCAAAATCTGGGGAAGGACACAGACATCAAAATCCAAGAAGCACAAATCACTCCCATTACATTCAACAAAAACTAGCTACTGCCAAGGCATATCAGTCAAATTCACACACACACACACACACACACACACACACATATGGAGAGAGAGAGAGAGAGAGAGAGAAGGAAAGAATCCTGAAAGCACAAAGGGAAAAAAAGACCTTAACCTACAAGAGAAGACAGATTAGGTTCTCAGCAGATCAGTCCACAGAAACTTGGCAGGCCAGAAGCGAGTGGTAGGATATATTCAACATGCTGAATTGAATGAGAAAAATATGCACCAAGAATACTTCATCCCAGAAGAATCTCATTTAGAATAGAAGAAGATATAGTTTCCCAAACAAACAAAACTAAAGGAGTTAGTGACCACTACAACAGATCTGAAAGAAATATTAAGGGGGACACTTTGAATGGGGAGGGGAAGCCTAAAGCAGTTAAGACTAGAAAAGAACAGAGAACATAACCAGAAACACTAACTGTACAAGTAACAAAAATGGCACCAAATTCATATCTTTCGATAATCACTCTGAATGGAAATGAACTAAATTCTCCAATCAAAAGACATAAGATATCAGAATGGATTAAAAAACAAGACCCATATATATGCTGTCAACAAGAGACTCATTTTAGACCTAAATACACCTGCAGAAGAAAAGTGAGGGGATGGAGAACTATCTTTCATGCTAATGGACATCAAAAGAAAGCTGGATTACCCATACTTACATAAATAAGATTGTAAAACAAAGAGTATAACAAGAGGTAAAGATAAGCATTGTATCCTAAGTAAGGGGTCTATCTATCAAGAAGATCTGACAATTGTAAATATTTGTATCCCCAACATGGGAGCACCCAATTATATAAATCAATTAAAACAAATATAAAGAAACTCATTGATAAAAATACGATAATAGTAGGGGACATTAACACCCATGTACAGATCATCTAAGCAGAAAATCAACAAGGAAACAATGGCTTTGAAAGACAGACTGGACTGGATAGATTTAACAGATATATTCAGAACATTTCATCCTAAAGCAGAAGAATACACTTCATCTTGAGTGCACATGGAACATTCTCCAAAATAGGTCATATATTAGGTCATAAAACAGTCCTTAACAAGTACAAAAATATTGAGATCATACCATGCATATTTTCTGACCCCAATACTATGAAACTTGGAGTCAACCACAATAAAAAAAAATTGGAAATACCACAAATATATGGAAGTTAAAGAACATCTTACTAAAAAATGAATGGATTAGCCAGGAAATTAAAGACAAATTATTAAAAAATACATGGATGCAACTGAATATGAAACCACATCAGTCCAAGACCTTTGAGATGTAATAAAGGCAGTCCTATGAGGGATGTATATAGCGACACAGGCCTACCTCAAGGAGGAAGAAAAGTCTCAAATATACGAGGTAACCTTATACTTACGAAGCTAGAAAAGAAACAGCAAGTAAAGCCTAAAGCCAGCAGAAGGGAAATAATAAGGATTAGAGAATAAGTGATATAGAAACAAAGAAACAAACAAAAACTCAGCAGAACAGATTAATGAAACCAGGAGCTGGTTCTTTGAAAGAATTAATAAAATTGATAAATTCCTAGTCAGACTTCTCAAAAAGAAAAGAGAAAGGTCCCAGATAAATAAAATCAAGAATAAAAGGGGAGAGATCACAATCAACACAACAGAAATTAAAACAATTATAAGAGAATATTATGAAAAATCCTATGCCAACAAACTGTGCTGTCTAGAAAACAATTGACAAATTCCTGGAAAAATACAAATTACCAAAACTGAACCAGGAAAAAAAAATAGAAAATTTGAATATACCTATGACCAGCAAAGAAATGGAAACAGTAATCAAAATCTTCCAAAAAACAAAAGTCCAGGGCCAGATAACTTCCTAGGGGAACTCTACCAGATATTTAAAGAAGAGTTTGTCTAAAAATAAAACAAATAAAATAATTTTTAATTAAAAATAAATAAATGGATAGATAAGAGTTAAGACCTATTCTCCTCAAACTGTTTCAAAATATATAAATGGAAATAAAACTTCCAAACCCATTTTATGAAGCAGTATTACCTTGATTCCAAAACCAGAGAATGATCCCATTAAAAAGGAGAATTACAGACCAATAACCCTGATGAACATGGATGCAAAAATTCTCAACAAAATACTAGCAAAATGAATTCAACAGTACATTAAATAAATTATGAATAATGATCAAGTGGGATTTATTCTTAAGCTGCAGAGGTGGTTCAATATTCATAAATCAATCAATGTGATATACCACATTAATAAAAGAAAAGATAATGAACCATAGGATCCTCTCAATAGATGTAGACAAAGCATTGGACAAAATACAGCATCCATTCTTGATAGAAACCCTCAACAAAATAGAGATAGATGGAACATACCTCACATCATAAAGGTCATATATGAAAGACCAAAAGCTAATATCATCCTCAATGGGGAAAAACTGAGAGCCTTTCCTCTATGGTCAGGAACAAGACAAGGATGTCCACCCTCACCATTACTCTTTAACATAGTACTGGAAGTCTTAGCCTCCATAATCAGACAAGAAAAAAAAAGCATCCAAATCAGCAAGGAAGAAGTCACACTTTCATTATTTGCAGAGAACAAGATACTGTATATAAAAAACCTAAAACTCCACCAAAAAATTGCTAGAACTAATACAGGTATTCAGCAAAGTCACATGATATAAAATCAATGTACAGAAATCTGTTGCATTTCCATATACCAATAATGAAGCAGCAGAAAAAGAAATCAGAGAATCAGGGGATCCCTGGGTGGCTCAGCGGTTTGGCGCCTGCCTTTGGCTCAGGGAGTGATCCTGGAGTCCCGGGATCGAGTCCTGCATCGGCTCCCTGAATGGAGCCTGCTTCTCCCTCTGCCTGTGTCTCTGCCCCTCTCTCTCTCTGCATCTCTCATGAATAAATAAATAAAATCTTAAAAAGAAAGAATCAATCCCATTTGCAATTGCACCAGAACCAGTAAGATACATAGGAATAAACATAACCAAAGAGGTAAAAGATCTTTACTCTAAAAACTATAGAACACTTATGGAAAAATTGAAGAGTACACACACACACAAAAAAATAGATTAGGAGAACCAACATTGTTTTTTTTTTAAAGATTTTACTCATTTATTCATGAGAGACAGAGAGAGAGAGAGACAGAGGGAGAAGAAGGCCCCACCCCAAGCAGGGGACCCCAGGATCACACCCCGAGCTGAAGACAGATGCTTAACGGCTGAGCCACCCAGGCGTCCCATGAACCAACATTGTTAAAACGTCTATACCAACCAAGGCAATCTATGCATTTAATGCAATCCCTATCAAAATATCACCAGCATTCATCACAGAGCTAGAAGAAACTATCCTCAAATTTGTATGAAACCACAAAAGACCCCAAACCACCAAAGCAATTCTAAAAAAGAAAAACAAAACTGGAGGCAACAAGATTCTGAATTTCAAACTATATTGCAAAGGTATAGTCATCAAGACACTATGCTAGTGTCACAAAAACAGACACATAAATCAGCAGAACAGAACAGAAAATCCAGAAATGGACTCACTATTGTGTGGTCAACTATTCTTCAACAAATCAGTAAAGAGTGTCTGATGGAAAAAAAGAATTTCTTCAACAAATGGTGCTGGGGAAAATGGACAGCAACATGCAGAAGAATAAAACGGAACCACTTTCTTATACCATAGCCAAAAATAAATTCAAAATGCATGAAAGATCTAAATGTGAGACAAGAAACCATCAAAATCCTAGAGAACACAGGGAGCAATCTCTTTGACCTCAGCTGTAGTAGCTTCTTATTAGACATGTCTCCAGGGGAAAGGGAAATAACAGCAAAAAATGAACTATTGGAAGTTCATCAAGATAAAGAGTTTCTGCACAGCAAAGGAAACAATCAGCAAAACTAAAAGGCAACCTACAGAATTTGTAAATGACATTTCTGATAAAGAGTTAGTGTCCAAAAGGTGTAAAGAACTTATCAAACTCAACACCCTCCAAAAATATTCCCCTTAAAAAATGGGCAAAAATATGAATAGACACTTTTCCAAAGAAGACATTGAGATGGCCAACAGGCACATGGAAAGATGCTCAACAATACTCATTGTCAGGGAAACACAAATCAAAACAATGATAAGATACTACCTCACACCTGTCAGAATGGCTAAAGTTAACAACACAGGAACAACAGATGTTGAGGAGCATGTGGAGAAAGGGGAACCCTCCTATACTGTTGATAGGAATGCAAACTGTTGCAGTTTTACTCTGTAAAACTGTATGGAGATTCCTCAAAAAGTTAAAAATAGAACTACCCTATGATTAATATTTGCACTACTAGGTATTTACTGAAAGGATACAAAACTACAGATTCAAAGGAGTTCATGAAACCTGATGTTTATAGCATTATCTGCAATAGTGAATCTACAGAGAGAGCACAAATTTCCATTGACTTATTTGACTAATAATTGGATAAAGAAGTGATAGATATAGATGATATAGATATAGATATAGATAGGAATATTATTCAGTCATCTAAAAGAATGAAATCTTGACATTTGCAATGATGTGGATGGAGCTAGAATGTAAGAAGCTAACTGAAATAAGTCAGCTAGAGATAGATAAATGCCATGTGATTTCACTCTTATGTGGAACTTTAGAAACAAAACAGTGAATAATATGGAAGGGGGAAAAAGAGAGAACAAAACAAACCATAAGGAGCTCTTAAAGATAGAGAACAAACTGATGGTTGATGGAGGGGAGGTACGTGGGAGATGGGCTAGATGAGTGATGGGTATTAAGGAGGGCACTTATTATGATGAGCACTCGGTATTGTATGTAAGTGATTAATCACTGAATTCTACTCCTGAAGCCAATATTGCACTCTGTGTGAACTACACCAAATCTAAATAAAAATTAAAAAGAAAGAAAATCCCTATGTGAATCGAGCTTGCCCAGTAACAAATCATATGAACCAAAAGCTATAATGCTGGGTGGAAAGAAAGAAGACTTGCTACTCATTTCTAGCTCTGTTAGTAATCCTCTATGGGATTTTAAGCAAGTGGCTTAACCAACTTGTGGCTAAGATGTTGATGATAAAGTTGTCACCTTGCCCACATTACAAATTTACCCTAGATACTTTGTTGGAAATCCTTCATCCATAAATTAGGTATGTTTCCTTTCATTTTGTTTATTAAAAGTGCAGTCAATTTTAGTAAATTGGTTATATATATACTGATGACAGTAATATTGATTTCTTTAATAATCAGGAAAAAAACGGGTTTTGGTTCCCATTTAATAATTTCTTGGAAAAGGCAAATAAATGCTGACTACATAAGTTAATAGACTGGTAGAAAGGGAGAAAGACTAACACTTTTCAATGATTTATTATGCACAAGGCACTGTGCTAAGTTTTTTTACATGTCATCCCATGTATATTCCCAATAACTTATGAGATCAATATTATTATTCTAAATTTACTGATGAAGATAAGCATCATGCTTAAAATTGCAGGTTTACTTACATAGAATTGTGGTTAGCCAGAAATCAAAACCTGGGCTCTACATATTTTACTCCATACTGTACCTTCTGCTAAATGAGTATCATCCCAATTCAACATATCTTTCAGTCTAAACAAAAAGTGTGACTCTATTTAAAAATTTCTGTTCCAATTTTTAAAATTAAGAAGCAAGTTACACCAAGCAAAGAAGGAAACTGTTATCATAACCTACCTATTCTACATCCTGGGATGAGAAGGAACTGGCAAAAGGGAGTAAGTTTTTAAGGGAGTATTTTCTTCACCTCTTGTTTAAGCTGGAGATCAGCACTACACTGTCTTTCTGTGCCTTCTGTATATTTACATTAATGATATAACACTTTCTCTTACTTGTTTTTAAAGATTTTATTTATTTATTCATGAGACACACACACACACAGAGAGAGAGAGAAAGAGAGAGAGAGGCAGAGACACAGGCAGAGGGAGAAGCAGGCTCCATGCAGGGAAGCCAACGTGGGACTCAATCCCGGGTCTCCAGGATCAGGCCCTGGGCAGAAGGTGGCAGCGCTAAACCAGTGAGCCACCCGGGCTACCCAGTTTTTTGTCTTCATCTCTCCCTTGTCTCTATTCAAAATTTCATTTGGAAAAGGAGAAAGAGCTGCTCATCTCAGTGGCAAGAAAGAACAAGCTTCGATTTATAACATGCTAGAACACATCACTGTGATAGAGCAATCTTTCCCCCAGACATCTCTCCATTACTGAGGCTGATGCCTCCCTGCCCTGATGCCACCTAAGGACTGATCCATCAGTCCCAACAGCAAGGCTCCTATGTGCATTTTTGTGTGGATTCTTCTTTAAACAAACTGTGAAAATATATTTTCTACAATTTTGTTTTACAAACCTCTTCCTTCACATATATATTTGACTGACATAGCACATGCTTGGCAGTATAAGTTAAGTTGTACTTGCTTTTCTTTCTTCCCTTTATTATGAGTTTGTCTTTAATTCTTGTGAAATATCACAAAAAGTAAGTAGAGAAGCTTCGCTTACAGAGTACAGAAATAGTGAATCAAGAAATGATTTAATTACTTTTAGGAAGTCCCTGGAAGAGATGTAAGGATCCTCCTTTAAAAGCCTCCTTGTTAGAGCTAAATTTAATTCTTTGCTATTATTTTTTTAATTTGGTACATGGTGTAAATTACTGAGATAAGCCTTTTCATTACTTTGCAAAAATATATTTAAGAGCAAACATAAAAGAGAGGGAGAGAGCATCATATGAGAATCTTTAAGTGTCTGGAAAAGTAATGAATTTTAAAAAGGTTAATAAATATAAACCATGTTTAGGTAGCCAGAAATAATTCTGAAGATTATATTTGCCTTACTCTGAAATAAATGGAAGAATATTAAAATGATGCTGTTACACATATCTGTTTTTATGATGATCATCTATGATACTCAAAAATCATTTAAACATGTTAGAAAAAGTAAATCAATTGTCAGAAACTTTTGATTTCCCCATATTCTCAGATGTAGATACTATATCCAAAGTAGAATTTATTTTGATAAAACCTGATCACCTAAACAATACTCAGGGATTGTTTTCGACCTAATTCCTTTTAACTTTGTATTTTCTTATTTATAATATTCATAGGGAACATTTAAAAATCCAATAAAGCATACAAAATATTTGTTAAGATTTAATGGATTTCTCTATAAGTATTGGAAGCATACTGCTTAGAGTGTCAAAAATACTGATAACATAATTTGCAATTATCTGTGTTACCATCTGTTCTGGTATCATCTCCCTAATACAGTAAACATGAAGAATCCAACCAGACCTCTGGATGACTTACATGGCATTTATGGATTTAGCTTTTCTTTATCTTTCTGTCCATCCTAGAGATTTATGTTTTTCAAAACCCATCTGGCTCTTAAACTAAAGATGAATGCAAAGAGAAAATAAAGCAAAACATTTTTCTGTAGAAAAGAAGCACATTTCTCTAAGAATCACATGTTTATAAAAAGTACCCTTAGAATTCTTTTTTATGATTTATTTATTTATTTTAGAGAGACAGAGAGAAAGACAGAGCATGAGCAGAGGAAGGAGCAGAGGGAGAGAGAGAGAATCTCAAGCAGATTCCCCACTGAGCATGGAGCCCAATGCAGGGCTTGATCTCTCAACCCTGAAGTCATGACCTGAGCAGAAATCAAGAGTCAGACATTTAACCAGCTGAGCCACCCAGGTGCCCCTCCCTTAGAATTCTTAAATTGACACCATAAAAATCTATTATTTGTGTCAAATTGTGTTGTCAGAGTCAAAATTGACTTTGTGTCAAAATTGGTTAAGAACTTATTTTCCAGAGATATTTACATGTGAAACTTGAATTCACTAGTCTTGTTTGAAGGTTGTTTTTTTTTAATTATTTGATTTGCACAAGATGCAAAAAAAGCAATACATGTTGATCACTTAGGCAATAACATGATAATAGCAGGGAATTTAGGAAGTTGTCATTTAAGAGGAGATAAGATTGTCAATAATGAAGAAATTTCATACAGGCTAAAGTATTTCTTCATTTAATGAGACTTAGATGAAATCTGCTTTTAGACCTTTGATATTTCCATAAACCTGTGAAGGTAGAACATCTCGAAGACTCATTTAATGTATATACCTATTTTTAAGGGACAACTCTGCTTTACATGAATTCTTTTAATACACAGCAGATGTGGATATACTACTACTGTGAAGACAATGCAAGAAAGTAAGTATCTGATGCCTGCAGCATCCATACAGTTAGAAGTCTGAACTCCTACAGGAAATAGGCTTTGTTGAAATTTACTGGAAACCTCGCATTGCAGCCAGTAAATTAATCACCTGATTTTGTTTTTGTTTTTTTTAAGATTTTATTTATTTATTCATAGAAAGAGAGAAAGAGAGAGAGAGACAGAGAGAGAGAGAGAGAGAGAGAGGCAGAGACACAGTCAGAGAGAGAAGCAGGCTCCATGCAGGGAGCTTGATGTGGGACTCGATCCTGGTCTCCAGGATCACGCCCTGGGCTGCAGGTAGCACTAAACCACTGCACCACAGGGGCTGCCCAATCACCTGATTTTGAAGGTAGGTTGTCCTTTATTTTATCTTAGAAGTAAACCTACAGCAGTGAGGCTTTCACAATGAGGCTATTATGATTAATCCTGCCGTCTCAGATATTAATGCTTCATTTACCTTTAAAAGTAGATGTAATAACCCAGATAGATCAATATTATAATCTCTTTATTTGGTCTCAAATTACTGTGGATTCTTTGAATTACTATATTAGAAGTTTTTAAGTTACATTAAATTAAAAGTCAAATATGTGTGATTTGGCATGGTATATCCTAATTTTCCTGATCTTAGAACTTGGTGGTTACCTGTAGAGGCATTTTATAAGAATGTATATTGACCACTCAGATAACATTTTCAAAGTTTGTAATGACTTAAAATGAAGAAAATAAGAAAAAGATGTAAAAAGCACTTTGATATAGTATGTGTCTAAAATATACAGTATTGTTAATTGCTTTTAAAATTCCAACTAATTTTATGTATATCCATAAAAGAATATGGACCTATTGCCCAAGAACAAAGCAATACTCTGACTGACCTAGAAATATCCAACTAATAGGCAAGTATCTGACATTCTTTCTGAACTAGTACTAAAGTAACAGACTTTTAGTTCTCAAATATACCTAGCCAGTACATGTATATGATCTCACTGCTGACATTTTAATTACCTTTTCTTTGATAACCTTTAATATTCACATTTACTTTTTTAATCTCTTTGCCATGGAGGAGAAGAATGAATGGTGGAGAATTCATAGTGAGTTTTTTTCAATGTTTCCTCAAAGTAAGACAATTGTATTAATATCTTTGCTTTTCTGGTTTTATCACATTATATCTTTTTTTAAATTTTTTAAATTTATTTATGATAGTCACACAAAGAGAGAGAGAGAGGCAGAGACACAGGCAGAGGGAGAAGCAGGCTCCATGCACCGGGAGCCCGACGTGGGATTCGATCCCGGGTCTCCAGGATCGCCCCTGGGCCAAAGGCAGGCGCCAAACCGCTGGGCCACCCAGGGATCCCTATCACATTATATCTTATATTATTTTCTATAATTACATAACTTTTGTTCCTATAGTCCTGCCTTAAATCCTTTATCAGACCGTATCTTACAAATCCTCCCAAAAACTTATTAAACAAGATTCATAATATACATAACACAAGGTATGAATGTATTTCTCTATTTTACATTCAATTATTCAACAGTTATTGTATATAATGTGTATCCAACAAAAACCAAGATTTTTTTCTTCCCGTAATAAATTTTAGTGGTAATCTCTCTATCCTAGATTTGTAAAATCCTGATAATAGTGTACTATGTTTATAGAGCAATTTAAATTTACAAATGATTTTAATGCTTATGGTAAATATGTAAGGTGACAATGGTGAATATTTCTCCTCATTTTACATATAAAGAAGCTAAGATCAAGAGAAGTTAAGTAATCTGCATGTAATATGCAGATAGAAACTGACCCTGCTAACCAAGAACTAGAAATTTTCTTCCAACTATTCCATTTTTCCTTCTGCTAAAACACACTGCCTCAGTAACAGTCTAATCCAAAATATTTCCTTACTCCATCTGTAATCTAATTATAAGTGTTTTTTCAAAATATTTATTCAGTATTAGAAGCACTATTAGTAGTATTAGGATAATCAATTCACTCAAGAGTTTGATTACAGAATAGAAAGGCTTTTGTCCTCTTTTTAAATTCCCTGTAGACATGCAATAAACCCAGACTGATGTGACCACTGCTCCTGAGTGGCTTTGCAATATGGCCTCTCTTCCAACCCAAAGACAGATTAAGTCATTTTAGAGATAAAAACCACCACATAATATAAGATAATCAATTTTTAAAATGCATTACAGTGTAATACACAGCAGATGTGGATACACTACTACTGTGAAGACAATGTAAGAAAGAAAGTATCTGATGCCTGCAGCATCCATAAAGTTAGAAGTCAGAACTCCTGCAGAAAACATGCTTTGTTGAAACTAACTGGAAACTTCACATTGCAGCCAGTAAATTAATCACCTAATTTTGAAGGTAGGCTGTTCTTTATTTTATCTTAGAAGTAAACCTACAGCAGTGAGGCTTGTAGGTTAATATTTGACCTACAAATATTGTTTGTGAATATAGAATACTCATTGAATTTCCCATATAGTCAGATATCGACATATGGTAAAATAAAAATAGTATTTCTACACTATCAACTCAAAAATTATAATAAATATTAAATATAATTCTACAAATACACTGACAATTGCTTAAAATAGGGTAATGGGGTAGAAATGTAAATAATTTCATGGTTTCAAACAGAAAAATCTGAATGGATTCCATGACAATGCCACCTCACAGTTAATATGATCTAACTGAATATTCTATTATAAATTAGCCTTCATGAACAATAACCATATATCTTCTAAACATCTTTTCCTAGGTTATAAATACAGACTTATTAAGATAAACTGAAAAAGATAATCAGAGACCTTGGAAAGCACACCTTTCTTGGAAAGATCCTTGAGTGGTGACCACACCAAATAATATATTCTCTGCCTCTATAAATTCACTTTCTTTGAATAGTGGGTAACTTATCACATTGAGAAAATCTGTTTAAATCAGATGAAAAATTATCTATCCTAAAGAGGTATTGCTCAGAACATGATGGTTGACAGAGTAACTATCTTTTAACTGCCACCTAGTTTAAAAACCATTTGGGAAACAGGGTGCCTGGGTGGCTCAGCTGATTAGACATCTGACTCTTAGGTTTCAGCTCAGGCCCTGACTTAAGGGATAAAAGATCAAGTCCCACTTCCTGCTCCACTCAGCATGGAGTCAGCTTGAGATTCTCTGCCCCTCCTGCTCATTCTCTCTCTCTCTCTCTCTCTCTCTCTCTCTCTCATAAGTGAGTTAATTAAAAAAACCATTTGGGAAAGGATAAGGATCAAGAAATAAAATAACAATATTCTGATACAGTAGCCTGCTGCTCCACCTGTTTGTGTGCTCGCTCTCTGTGTCAAATAAATAAATAAAATCTTTTAAAAAATTTTCATTTCCAAGACACACACTAGCTTCCAGGACTGGATTAAAATGACAGTTTAAATAGAAGCAGTTTTCGAAGTTGCTTGCTTTGTTACCAATTGGTCAAATGAAAAGACTGAAATGAAGTGAATCACATTGAGTTACCCCATAGAGAAAGGTTGATACCAAGCTCTAAATCTTCCCAGGCAGGATAAACTACAGTCAATATCAGGTTATCATTTACAGATGTTCACTGAATATAATTTTCTATATTTAAAAACCTCTATGCAGACATGTATTTTTTCCTTCTGATAATTGTAACAGACTTACTTACACACCCATAAGAATGTCTAAAATGAAAAAGTATATAATATCAAATGCTAATAATAAAGTGAAAAAATGGAAACTCTCATACTCTGCTTGTTGGTGAGAGCATAAAGCTATCTGGCAGTATCTATAATGCTTAAAATAAGACTATATATAGAAGTGTGTGTGTATATGATATCCTATCATAGGATATATGTGTGTGTGTGTGATATCCTACCATATGATAGGAATGTGTGTTTATGTCCACCAAAGACAGGAAGACAAACACATGAATGCTCATAGAAACATTATTCATTATAGCCCTCAAATGGAAACAACCCGAGTCTATCAATAGTAGAATGAATAAATTTTGATATATTCATATAATAGACTATGCAGCAATAAAAAAGGAAAAACTACTGTTACACTTAAAAATATGGATGGATCTTAAAGACATAATAGTGAATAAAAGTAGCGAGATATAAAAGACAATTTACATTGTGATTCTATTTAGATGAAGCTCAATAATAGGCAAACAAATACATGATGATAAATGTCAGAATACAGCTTATTTCTGGGCAGGGTGGTGTTAACTAAAATGGAGCATAAAAGGGACTTCTGGGGTGATGATGATACTCTAATTCTTGATCTGGGTGCTAGCTTCACAAGCATAGGTGTGTTCCCCTTGTGAAAATTAATAAAGGTGTATACTTATGATCTGCTCACTCTTCTATATGTATATTATATTAAAAGGAGGAGGGAGAAAAAACTAACAAACTGAATTAGTTTCTTCACAGTTCACACAAGCAACCATGACTGCTTTATCTCATTTCTCTGACCTATAATAATACTGCATTTACTATGATATAAACTATGGTAGGAAAGTTTTGGTATTGCAATGTTACTCTTTTCTCTATTGCAGAAAAGAGAAATGGCTCACTGTTATCAAAAATACAAACCCTAAAGAGTCTTCTTTGCTTTCCTTTGATTTTTTAGTACTTCTCACTTTCTAGTAGTCACCACATTAATCCTCCTAAATATACACACACTAAAGTCATCCTGTTATAGCTGAATGATCTTATGATTTACATTTGCTTTTTTTTGTTTAAAGAACAATGCTAAGTTTTTTCAAATGAAACCCTCTTTATTAAATTTTAATATAAAATTCAATTATCCCACTAATCAACTGAACCAAAGATGAAAGCAAACGCCCAATATTGGAAACTTTTTTAAAAAAATGTATATTTTGGAGGCGGGGCAAGATGGCGGGAGAGTAGGGTCCCCAAGTCACCTGTCCCCACCAACTTACCCAGAAAACCTTCAAATTATCCTGAAAATCTATCAATTCGGCCTGAGATTTAAAGAGAGACCAGCTGGAATGCAACAGTGAGAAGAGTTCGCGCTTCTATCAAGGTAGGAAGACGGGGAAAAACAAATAAAGAAACAAAGGCCTCCAAGGGGGAGGGGCCCCGCGAGGAGCCGGGCTGAGGCCAGGGCGAGTGTCCCCAGGACAGGAGAGCCCCGTCCCGGAGAAGCAGGAGCTGCACCGACCTTCCCGGGCGGAGAGGGGCTCGCAGGGAGTTAGAGCAGGATCCCAGGAGGGCGAGGATGCCCTCGGGCTCCCCGGGACAGTAACAGAGCAACTGCGCGCCCAGGAGAGTGCGCCGAGCTCCCTAAGGGCTGCAGCGCGCACGGCGGGACCCGGCGGGACCTGGAGCAGCTCGGAGGGGCTCGGGCGGGGGCTCCGCGGAGGGGGCTGCACGGCCCCGGGAGCAGCTCGGCCGGGCTCGGGCAGAGGAAGAGGCTCCGTGCGGAGGGGGCTGCGCGGTTCCAGGAGCAGCTCGGAGGGGCTCGGGCGGCAGCTCCGCGGAGGGGGTTGCGCGGCCCGGGAGCGCGAATCCACCAGCGCAGGCTCCGGAGCACAGGGCGCCGGGACACAGCCCAGGATCCGGCCTCCCCCGGGACAGGCAGAGGCCGCGAGGGCCCAGGACAGCAAGGACGCTCCTGCCCCAGCTGAGCACATCAGCGGCCCCGCCCCGGAGCCTCCAGGCCCTGCAGACGGAGTTCCTGCCGGACTGAATCCAGGTTTCCAGACCTGGCCCCGCCACTGGGGCTGTTCCTCCTGCGGCCTCACGGGGTAAACAACCCCCACTGAGCCCTGCACCAGGCAGGGGCACAGCAGCTCCCCCAACTGCTAACACCTGAAAATCAGCACAGCAGGCCCCTCCCCCAGAACACCAGCTAGACGGACAACTTCCAGGAGAAGCCAAGGGACTTAAAGTACACAGAATCAGAAGATACTCCCCCGTGGTTCTTTTTTTTTTTTTTTTCTTTTTGATTTGTTTCCTTCCCCTACCCCCTTTTTTTCTCCTTTCTTTTTCTTTCTCTTTTTCTTCTTTTTTTTTCTTTTGTTTTCGTTTTTTTTTCTTCCCTTTTTTTCTCTTTCTCTTTTCTTTCCTTCTTTCTCTCCTCTCTTTTTCTCTTTTTCCCAATACAACTTGCTTTGGGCACTCTGCACTGAGCAAAATGACTAGAAGGAAAACCTCACCTCAAAAGAAATAATCAGAAACAGTCCTCTCCCCCACAGAGTTACAAAATCTGGATTACAATTCAATGTCAGAAAGCCAATTCAGAAGCACTAGTATACAGCTACTGGTGGCTCTAGAAAAAAGTATAAAGGACTCAAGAGACTTCATGACTGCAGAATTTAGAGCTAATCAGGCAGAAATTAAAAATCAATTGAATGAGATGCAATCCAACTAGAAGTCCTAACGACGAGGGTTAACGAGGTGGAAGAACGAGTGAGTGACATAGAAGACAAGTTGATAGCAAAGAGGGAAACTGAGGAAAAAAGAGACAAACAATTAAAAGACCATGAAGATAGATTAAGGGAAATAAACGACAGCCTGAGAAAGAAAAACCTATGTTTAATTGGGGTTCCCGAGGGCGCCGAAAAGGACAGAGGGCCAGAATATGTATTTGAACAAATTCTAGCTGAAAACTTTCCTAATCTGGGAAGGGAAACAGGCATTCAGATCCAGGAAATAGAGAGATCCCCCCCTAAAATCAATAAAAACCGTTCAACACCTCGACATTTAATAGTGAAGCTTGCAAATTCCAAAGATAAAGAGAAGATCCTTAAAGCAGCAAGAGAAAAGAAATCCCTGACTTTTATGGGCAGGAGTATTAGGGTAACAGCAGACCTCTCCACAGAGACCTGGCAGGCCAGAAAGGGCTGGCAGGATATATTCAGGGTCCTAAATGAGAAGAACATGCAACCAAGAATACTTTATCCAGCAAGGCTCTCATTCAAAATGGAAGGAGAGATAAAGAGCTTCCAAGACAGGCAGCAACTAAAAGAATATGTGACCTCCAAACCAGCTCTGCAAGAAATTTTAAGGGGGACTCTTAAAATTCCCCTATAAGAAGAAATTCAGTGGAACAGTCCACAAAAACAAGGACTGAATAGATATCATGATGACACTAAACTCATATCTCTCAATAGTAACTCTGAATGTGAACGGGCTTAATGACCCCATCAAAAGGCGCAGGGTGTCAGACTGGATAAAAAAGCAGGACCCATCTATTTGCTGTCTACAAGAGACTCATTTTAGACAGAAGGTCACCTACACCTGAAAATAAAAGGTTGGAGAACCATTTACCATTCGAATGGTCCTCAAAAGAAAGCAGGGGTAGCCATCCTTATATCAGATAAACTAAACTTTACCCCAAAGACTGTAGTGAGAGATGAAGAGGAACACTATATCATACTTAAAGGATCTAGTCAACAAGAGGACTTAACAATCCTCAATATATATGCCCCGAATGTGGGAGGTGCCAAATATATCAATCAATTATTAACCAAAGTGAAGAAATACTTAGATAATAATACACTTATACTTGGTGACTTCAATCTAGCTCTTTCTATACTCGATAGGTCTTCTAAGCACAACATCTCCAGAGAAACGAGAGCTTTAAATGATACACTGGACCAGATGGATTTCACAGACATCTACAGAACTTTACATCCAAACTCAACTGAATACACATTCTTCTCAAGCGCACATGGAACTTTCTCCAGAATAGACCACATATTGGGTCACAAATCGGGTCTGAACCGATACCAAAAGATTGGGATTGTCCCCTGCATATTCTCAGACCATAATGCCTTGAAATTAGAACTAAATCACAACAATAAGTTTGGAAGGACCTCAAACACGTGGAGGTTAAGGACCATCCTGCTAAAAGATGAAAGGGTCAACCAGGAAATTAAGGAAGAATTAAAAAGATTCATGGAAACTAATGAGAATGAAGATACAACCATTCAAAATCTTTGAGATGCAGCAAAAGCAGTCCTAAGGGGGAAATACATCGCAATACAAGCATCCATTCAAAAACTGGAAAGAACTCAAATACAAAAGCTAACCTTACACATAAAGGAGCTAGAGAAAAAACAGCAAATAGATCCTACACCCAAGAGAAGAAGGGAGTTAATAAAGATTCGAGCAGAACTCAACGAAATCGAGACCAGAAGAACTGTGGAACAGATCAACAGAACCAGGAGTTGGTTCTTTGAAAGAATTAATAAGATAGATAAACCATTAGCCAGCCTTATTAAAAAGAAGAGACACAAGACTCAAATGAATAAAATCATGAATGAGAAAGGAGAGATCACTACCAACACCAAGGAAATACAAACGATTTTAAAAACATATTATGAACAGCTATACGCCAATAAATTAGGCAATCTAGAAGAAATGGTCGCATTCCTGGAAAGCCACAAACTACCAAAACTGGAACAGGAAGAAATAGAAAACCTGAACAGGCCAATAACCAGGGAGGAAATTGAAGCAGTCATCAAAAACCTCCCAAGACACAAGAGTCCAGGGCCAGATGGCTTCCCAGGGGAATTTTATCAAACGTTTAAAGAAGAAACCATACCTATTCTCCTAAAGCTGTTTGGAAAGATAGAAAGAGATGGAGTACTTCCAAATTCGTTCTATGAGGCCAGCATCACCTTAATTCCAAAACCAGACAAAGACCCCACCAAAAAGGAGAATTACAGACCAATATCCCTGATGAACATGGATGCAAAAATTCTCAACAAGATACTGGCCAATAGGATCCATAGTACATTAAGAAAATTATTCACCATGACCAAGTAGGATTTATCCCTGGGACACAAGGCTTGTTCAACACCCGTAAAACAATCGATGTGATTCATCATATCAGCAAGAGAAAACCCAAGAACCATATGATCCTCTCATTGGATGCAGAGAAAGCATTTGACAAAATATAGCATCCATTCCTGATCAAAACTCTTCAGAGTGTAGGGATAGAGGGAACATTCCTCGACATCTTAAAAGCCATCTATGAAAAGCCCACAGCAAATATCATTCTCAATGGGGAAGCACTGGGAGCCTTTCCCCTAAGATCAGGAACAAGACAGGGATGTCCACTCTCACCACTGCTGTTCAACATAGTACTGGAAGTCCTAGCCTCAGCAATCAGACAACAAAAAGACATTAAAGGCATTCACATTGGCAAAGAAGAAGTCAAACTCTCCCTCTTCGCCGATGACATGATACTCTACATAGAAAACCCAAAAGTCGCCACCCCAAGATTGCTAGAACTCATACAGCAATTCGGTAGCGTGGCAGGATACAAAATCAATGCCCAGAAGTCAGTGGCATTTCTATACACTAACAATGAGACTGAAGAAAGAGAAATTAAGGAGTCAATCCCATTTACAATTGCACCCAAAAGCATAAGATACCTAGGAATAAACCTAACCAAAGAGGTAAAGGATCTATACCCTCAAAACTATAGAACACTTCTGAAAGAAATTGAGGAAGACACAAAGAGATGGAAAAATATTCCATGCTCATGGATTGGCAGAATTAATATTGTGAAAATGTCAATGTTACCCAGGGCAATATACACGTTTAATGCAATCCCTATCAAAATACCATGGACTTTCTTCACAGAATTGGAACAAATTATTTTAAGATTTGTGTGGAATCAGAAAAGACCCCGAATAGCCAGGGGAATTTTAAAAAAGAAAACCATATCTGGAGGCATCACAATGCCAGATTTCAGGTTGTACTACAAAGCTGTGGTCATCAAGACAGTGTGGTACTGGCACAAAAACAGACACATAGATCAATGGAACAGAATAGAGAACCCAGAAGTGGACCCTGAACTTTATGGGCAACTAATATTCGATAAAGGAGGAAAGACTATCCATTGGAAGAAAGACAGTCTCTTCAATAAATGGTGCTGGGAAAATTGGACATCCACATGCAGAAGAATGAAACTAGACCACTCTCTTTCACCATACACAAAGATAAACTCAAAATGGATGAAAGATCTAAATGTGAGACAAGATTCCGTCAAAATCCTAGAGGAGAACACAGGCAACACCCTTTTTGAACTCGGCCATAATAACTTCTTGCAAGATACATCCACGAAGGCAAAAGAAACAAAAGCAAAAATGAACTATTGGGACTTCATCAAGATAAGAAGCTTTTGCACAGCAAAGGATACAGTCAACAAAACTCAAAGACAACCTACAGAATGGGAGAAGATATTTGCAAATGACATATCAGATAAAGGGCTAGTTTCCAAGATTTATAAAGAACTTATTAAACTCAACACCAAAGAAACAAACAATCCAATCATGAAATGGGCAAAAGACATGAAGAGAAATCTCACAGAGGAAGACATAGACATGGCCAACATGCATATGAGAAAATGCTCTGCATCACTTGCCATCAGGGAAATACAAATCAAAACCACAATGAGATACCACCTCACACCAGTGAGAATGGGGAAAATTAACAAGGCAGTAAACAACAAATGTTGGAGAGGATGCGGAGAAAAGGGAACCCTCTTACACTGTTGGTGGGAATGTGAACTGGTGCAGCCACTCTGGAAAACTGTGTGGAGGTTCCTCAAAGAGTTAAAAATAGACCTGCCCTAGGACCCAGCAATTGCACTGTTGGGGATTTACCCCAAAGATACAAATGCAATGAAACGCCGGGACACCTGCACCCCGATGTTTATAGCAGCAATGGCCACGATAGCCAAACTGTGGAAGGAGCCTCGGTGTCCAACGAAAGATGAATGGATAAAGAAGATGTGGTTTATGTATACAATGGAATATTACTCAGCTATTAGAAATGACAAATATCCACCATTTGCTTCAACGTGGATGGAACTGGAGGGTATTATGCTGAGTGAAGTAAGTCAGTCAGAGAAGGACAAACATTATATGTTCTCATTCATTTGGGGAATATAAATAATAGTGAAAGGGAATATAAGGGAAGGGAGAAGAAATGTGTGGGAAATATCAGAAAGGGAGACAGAACGTAAAGACTGCTAACTCTGGGAAACGAACTAGGGGTGGTAGAAGGGGAGAAGGGCGGGGGGTGGGAGTGAATGGGTGACGGGCACTGGGGGTTATTCTGTATGTTAGTAAATTGAACACCAATAAAAAATAAATTAAAAAAAAAGAGAACAGCTTTAATGCTACAGTGAGAAGAGTTTGCACTTCTATCAAGGTAGGAAGATGGAAAAAAAATTAGAGAAATAAAAAAGCATCCAAGGAGGAGGGGCCCCCGCGAGGAGCCAGGCTAAGGCCAAGCGGGGAGGGCTCCCAGGACAGGAAAGCCCAGTCCCAGGGAAGCAGGAGTTTTACAAATCTTCCCAGATGGAACAGTGCTCTCAGGGAACTCGGACAGGATCCCAGAGGGGCAGGGATGCCCTCAGGCTCCCAGGGGCAGTAACAGAGGAACTGTACCCCGGGGGAGAACGCACCACACACACCAGGCAGAGCTCCCTAAAGGCTGCAGCCGGCGCCCAGTGGGGCCTAGGGAGCATCTCCGGCAGCGGCTCTGGTGGCGGCTTCACACGGAGGGGGCCGCGTGGCGCCGGGAGCATGATTCAGCAGCACAGGCCCCAGAGTCCAGGGTGCTGGTGACCCAGCCCAGGATCCCGCGTTTCCTCCGGGGACAGGTGGAGGCTGAGAGGACAGAGGACAGTGAGGACGCTCCGGCTGCAGGGTGGCTCTGAGCTGTGCAGATCAGCGGAACTCACCCCCAGAGCATCAAGGCCCCTGCAGACTGGGAGCTACAGTAGTTACTGCGAGAGCTAACTCCAGGGCTGGAGAGCTAGCCGCTGCCACTGTTGTTTCTCCTCTTGGTGTTGCCTTGTACCTTGGAATGAGGAGGGGCCTCACAGGAAAAATAGCTCCCACTGAACCCTGCACCTGGCAGGGGGCAGGGCAGCTCCCCCAGGTGCACACACCTGAGAATCAGCACAGCAGGCCCCTCCCACAGAAGACCAGCTGGAAGGACAGGGGAAAAGCAAGTTCTTGGCTGAGCAACATGGAAAGCTCCATGAGAAGTCGAGGGATGTACAGGATATAGAATCACAGGATACTCCCCCTTGTTTTTTCTTTTCTGTTTGTTTCCCCCACCCTTTTATTTCTCTCTCTTTTTCTCCTTTTTCCAGTACAACTTGTTTTTGGCCACTCTGCACTGAGCAAAATGACTAGAAGGAAAAACTCACCTCAAAAGAAAGAATCAGAAAAAAGTACTCTCTTCCACAGAGTTACAGAATTTGGATTACAATACAATGTCAGAAAGCCAATTCAGAAGCACAATTATAAAGCTACTGGTGGCTCTAGAAAAAAGCATAAAGGATTCAAGAGACTTCATGACTGCAGAATTTAAATCTAATCAGGCAGAAATTAAAAAACAATTAAATGAGATGCAATCCAAACTGGAGGTCCTAATGACGAGGGTTAATGAGGTAGAAGAACGAGTCAGTGACAGAATACAAGTTGATGGCAAAGAGGGAAACTGAGGAAAAGAGAAAAACAATTAAAAGATCATGATGATAGGTTAAGGGAAATAAATGACAGCCTCAGAAGGAAATATCTATGTTTAATTGGGGTTCTAGAGGGCGCCAAAAGGGACAGAGGTCAAGAAGGTGTATTTGAACAAATCATGGCTGAGAAACTCCCTAACTTGGGAAGGGAAACAGACATTCAGATCCAAGAGATAGAGCGAGCCACACTGAAATCAATAAAAACCGCTATACACCTCGACATTTAATAGTGAAACTTGCAAATTCCAAAGATAAAGAGAAAACCCTTAAAGGGGAAAGAGACAAGAAATACCTAACCTTTATGGGGAGAAGTATTAGGATAACAGCAGACCTCTCCACAGAGACCTGGCAGGACAGAAAGGGCAGGCAGGATATATTCAGGGTCCTAAATGAGAAGAACATGCAGCCAAGAATACTTTATCCAACAAGGCTCTAATTCAGAAAAGAAGGAGAGATAAAGAGCTTCCAAGATAGGCAGAAACTGAAAGAATATGTGACCACCAAACCAGCTCTGCAAGAAATATTAAGGGGGACTCCGTAAAATAAAGAGGAAGTCCAAGGAAACAATTCACAAAAACAGCGACTGAATAGGTATCATGATGACACTAAATTATAATCTTTCAATAGTAACTCTGAACATGAATGGGCTTAATGACCCCATCAAAAGGCGCAGGGTTTCAGACTAGATATAAAAAGCAAGACCCATCTATTTGCTGTCTACAAGAGACTTATTTTATACATAAGGACACCTACAGCCTGAAAATAAAAGGTTGGAGAACCATGTACTATTCAAATGGTCCTCAAAAGAAAGCAGGGGTAGCCATTCTTATATCAGATTAATTAAAGTTTATCCCGAAGACAGTAGAAAGACATGAAGAGGAACACTATATCATACTTAAAGGATCTATCCAACAAGAGGACCTACAATCATGAATATTTATGCCCCAAATGTGGGAGCTGACCAAATAATAAAATCATGAATGAAAGAGGAGAGATCACTACGAACACCAAGGAAATACAAACGATTTTAAAATCATAGTATGAGCAGTTATACGCCAATAAATTAGGCAATCTAGAAGAAATGGACGCATTTCTGGAGAACCACAAACTACCAAAACTGGAACAGGAAGAAATAGAAAATCTCAACAGGCCAATAACCAGGGAGAAAATTGAAGAAGTCATCTAAAACCTCCCAAGACACAGAAGTCCAGGGCCAGATGGCTTCCCAGGGGAATTCTATCAAAAGTTTAAAGAAGAAACCATACCTATTCTACTAAAGCGGTTTGGAAAGATAGAAAGAGATGGAGTACTTCCAAATTAATTCTATGAGGCCAGCATCACCTTAATTCCAGAACCAAACAAAAACCCCACCAAAAAGGAGAATTGTAGACCAATATCCCTGATGAACATGGATGCAAAAATTCTCAACGAGAAACTAGCGAGTGGGATCCAACGATACATTAAGAAGATTATTCACCATGACCAAGTAGGATTTATCCCCAGGACACAAGGCTGGTTCAACACTCGTAAAACAATCAATGTGATTCATCATATCAGCAAGAGAAAAAATAAGAAACTTATGATCCTCTCAATAGATGCAGAGAAAGCATTTGACAAAATACAGCATCCATTCCTGATCAAAACTTTTCAGAGTGTAGGGATAGAGGGAACATTCCTCAACATCCTAAAAGCCATCCACGAAAAGCCCCGAAAAGCAAATATCATTCTTAATGGGGAAACACTGGGAGCCTTTCCCCTGAGATCAGGAATAAGACAGGGATGTCCACTCTCACCACTGCTATTCAACATAGTACTAGAAGTCCTAGCCTCAGCAATCAGGCAACCAAAAAAATAAAAGGTACTCAAATTAGTAAAGAAGAAGTCAAATTCTACCTCTTTGCAGATGACATGATACTGTACATAGAAAACCCAAAAGCCTCCACCCCAAGATTGCTAGAACTCATACAGCAATTTGGCAGTGTGGCAGGATGCAAAATCAATGCCAAGAAATCAGTGGCATTTCTATGCACTCACAATGAGACTGAACAACGAGAAATTAAGAAAGCAATCCCATTTACAATTGCACCCAAAAGCATAGATACCTAGGAATAAACCTAACCAAAGAGGGAAAGGATCTATACCCTAAAAACTAGAGAACACTTCTGAAAGAAATTGAGCAAGACACAAAGAGATGGAAAAATATTCCATGCTCATGGATTGGAAGAATTAATATTGTGAAAATGTCAATGTTACCCAGGGCAATTTACACATTTAATGCAATCCCTATCAAAATACCATGGACTTTCTTCACAGAATTGGAACAAATCATCTTAAGATTTGTGTAGAATCAGAAAAGACCCCAAATAGCCAGGGGAATATTAAAAAAGAAAACCATAGCTGGGGGCATCACAATGCCAGATTTCAGGTTTTCTACAAAGCTGTGGTCACCAAGGCCGCATGGTCCTGGCACAAAATCAGACACATAGATCAATGGAACAGAATAGAGAATCCAGAAATGGACCCTCAACTTTATGGTCAACTAATATTCAACAAAGCCGGAGAGAACATCCACTGGAAGAAAGACAGCCTCTTCAATAAATAGTGCTGGGAAAATTGGACATCCACATGCAGAAGAATGAAACTATACCACTCTCTTTCACCATACACAAAGATAAACTCAAAATGGATGAAAGATCTTAATGTGAGACAAGATTCCATCAAAATCCTAGAGGAGAACACTGGCAACACCCTTTTTGAACTTGGCCACAGCAACTTCTTGCAAGATACATCCATGAAGGCAAAAGAAACAAAAGCAAAATGAACTATTGGGACTTAAGATAAAAAGCTTCTGCACAGCAAAAGAAAGAGTCAACAAAAGTAAAAGACAACCTACAGAATGGGAGAAGATATTTGCAAATGACATGTCAGATAAAGGGCTAATATCCAAGATCTATAAAGAACTTATTAAACTCAACACCAAAGAAACAAACAATCCAATCATGAAATGGGCAAAAGACATGAACAGAAATTTCACCGAAGAAGACATAGACATGGCCAACATGCATATGAGAAAATGCTCTGCATCACTTGCCATCAGGGACATACAAATCAAAATGACAATGAGATACCACCTCACACCAGTGAGAATGATGAAAATTAACAAGTCCGGAAACAGCGAATGTTGAAGAAGATGTGGAGAAAGGGGAACCCTCTTGCACTGTTGGTGGGAATATGAACTGCTACAGCCATTCTGGAAAATTGTGTGGAGGTTCCTCAAAGAGTTAAATTAGAATTGCCCTACGACCCAGGAATTGCACTGCTGGGGATTTACCCCAAAGATAAAGATGCAGTGAAACGCAGGACACCTGCACACCAATGTTTATAGCAGCAATGTCCACAATAGCCAAATTCTGGAAGAAGGCTCGGTGTCCATCGAAACATAAATGGATAAAGAAGATATGGTATATGTATACAATGGAATTTTACTCAGCCATTTGAAATGACAAATACCCACCATTTGCTTCGATGTGGGTGGAACTGGAGGGTATTATGCTGAGTGAAGTAAGTCAATCGGAGAAAGACAAACATTATATGGTCTCATTCATTTGGGGAATATAAAAAATAGTGAAAGGGAATAAAGGGGAAAGGAGAGAAAATGAGTGGGAAATATCAGTGAGGGTGACAGAACATGAGAGATACCTAATTATGGGAAACGAACAAAGGGTTATGGAAAGGGAGGTGGGCAGGGAGTTGGGGTTACTGGGTGATGAGCCCTGAGGGGGCACTTGATGGGCTGAGCACTGGGTGTTATGCTGTATGTTGGCAAATTGAACTCCAATTAAAAAAAAAAAAAACCTACAGTGAGATATCACTTCCTTCCTGTTTGAATGGCTAAAATCAACAGTATATGAAACAACAGGTATTAGTGAAGATGTGGAAATAAAGAAATTCTCGTGCATGTACTGTTGTTGGCGATGCAAACTGGTGCAGCCCCTCTGGCAAACAATATGGAGATTCTTCAAAACATTAAAAATAGAATTACCTTATGATCTAGCAATTGCACTACTGGATATTTACTCAAAGCATACAAGAACATTAATTCAAAGAGATACATACATCTGTATATTTATAGCAGCATTATTTACAATAACCAAATATGGAAGCAGCCCATGTGTTCATTGATGAATGGATAAAGAATTGGTATATATACTATATATTATTCAGCCATAAAAAACAATGAAATCTCGCCATTTGCAATGACTGGGATGGAGCTGCCAAGTATAAAGCTATGCAAAGTAAGTCAGTCAGAGAAAACCAAATATCATATGATTTCACTTATACGTGGAATTTAAGATACAAAACAAGCAAAGGTAAGAAAAATGAGAGAGATAATTCAAGAAACAGATCCTTAATTATGGAGAACCATCTGATCATTGCTAGCTGAGAGGCAGGTGGGGGGTGGCTTAAGTAGGTGATAGGGTTTAAGGAGTATACTTGTTGTGATGAGCACCAGGGCATGTAAGTGTTGAAGTACTATACTGTACACCTGTAACTAACATAACACTCTATGTTAACTGGAATTAAATACTTGAAATTAAAAATAATGTAATTTGCAATAACAAATTATATTGACACTGTAATATATATTCCATTAATTGAAATAAAAATAAATAAGTTGTTTTTCATATACAACTTATGAAAACAGACATCTTAGAAACATATAACATGCATACACATAGTTTCTTTATTTGGAATACTTGGCTTTTTCTCCTTGCATATCCGTTTGTAAGAATACCAAAAAAGAAAGAAAAATGAAAATCCCACACAGACTTGTGATTTTTTGTAAAGAAATTTGAACCTCAAGTGCTCATCCCGTCAAGTGCATTCCTGACTTTGATGGTGGCTGGCCTTCTTATGTCCATATTCATATTCGTTACATGTATTTTTTAAATCAAGCATTAGTTCTTTCACTTCTAATACGATGTTTCAGAGAGAGGGAAAATGTGCTTGCTTGTTCTTTTCTTCAGCTATGAATATTCATCAATTAAAACAATTTGAGGACTGCAGTCTTTGCTATCCTGTTTTAGTACCTGCTTGGCCATAGAAATTTGTACCTTAGCCTGGATTTATAGCTCTCATTCAGCCATCATAGTATTCAAAACCCTGGCTTTAAATGTCTGCTACATAGATAACAAGTAACAAAAAGAGAGTATAACTATTGTGTCTTCAAAGAAAAGCAATAAACCATTCTGCTTGCTCTCTTTCATGTTCTTTAGTTCATTTCATTTCAACCACCCAGAACAATTTCACCAGCCATTAGCCTGGAATGAACCTTACAAAGGCTGATTGTTGTTATCAAGATGGATCCCAACTGAAACTAATACAACACTATATGTTAACCAACTGGAATTTAAATAAAAACTTTAAAAAGATAGGTCCTAACACTCCCTCTCCCCAGTTTTCATAAGTTTTTGCACAAATAGTTTGCTTTGTAGCTCCAGGCTTTTTTCAAAGGAGAACACTTGTGAAGCAAAGGATAGACAAATGTTAGATCCAGATTCAAAAGTCTCAGAATGATATCCACTGAGAATTTTGAATTTTGCATCACATTTTCTAAATTAAGAATCCCTCACTGTCTGGGAAAAAAAAGAACAAGGGGAATCTCTGGTAAATTCTAAAACTAGGTAACTCTCAGTCTAAATCTGAAATAAAAACATCCCAAGCCACTAATTACCAGTCATGAAAATCAGCTGGTTCAAAAATTTTCTTTAAAGAACACCAGCCTCCTAAAATGGCAATAGAGGAGAGCATTTTGCAATATTGAATAGAAACGAAATCACAATATAATTATTTACTGGAACTTAAATCCAGAATGATATATCTATATTTCTGGATGCAGATGATCAGCATATTTGGAAATATAAACTAGCTCTCATTTTAGACTCTTCATGGATTTTTAAAAGTGCATGCAAAATTCAAAATTTTATCAGAGAAATATTAAGGCTAGGAAGTTAACAGCAAATTATCACTGATTTTGTTTACAAAGAACATCTTGATTCCCTGCCAGGACTGCCATCTCTCACCAGTCATTTAGAATCTCACTGAAGGGTATTGCCACATGCATGAACTGACTCTCCAAATACACGGTGAAAATGGAGCTGGAGATTGCATTAGAAACAACAAAACAGCTTTACTGAGCAAAGCACATTCATTATTTGCAATGCCAGGAACGAGAGAATTCTTTAGACGTTCTTGAAGACCATGCATTTTCCTGTTCTTGTTTTTTTTTTTTATTTATTTATGATAGTCACAGAGAGAGAGAGAGAGAGAGGCAGAGACATAGAGGGAGAAGCAGGCTCCATGCACTGGGAGCCCGACGTGGGATTCGATCCCGGGTCTCCAGGATCGCGCCCTGGGCCAAAGGCAGGCGCCAAACCGCTGCGCCACCCAGGGTTCCCTGTTCTTGTTTTTTTTAAAGATTTTATTTATTTATTTGACAGAGAGAGAAAGAGAAAACACAAGTAGGCAGAGTGGCAGGCAGAGGGAGAGGGAGAAGCAAGCTGGGCGCTGAGCAGAGAGCTTGAGTGGGGCTCGATCCCAAGACCCTGGTATCATGACCTGAGCCAAAGGCAGACACATAACCAACCTGAGCCACCCAGGCACCCCACATTTTCTTGTTCTTAAACTGTATAAAATGGTTGCACCTTAAATCATTGAGGTATGATTAACAGAATACTGAACATGTTGAAAAAAATCCAGTTGTTTTCACCATTTGAGATAATGAGTATTTATTCTTAAATACTTTATTAATTATATTTGCAAAATTTGCCACCAAATTAAGTGTAAAAAGAAAAATCCTAATAAAACTTGTCATGAGCCACTTCACTTTTTAAGTTATTAACAACCATTTCAAATAGAAAACCCAGAATGATTATTAACCGTATTCTGAAATTTCCAGGTAATTTGGATCATCTACTAGTATTTGTATAACTTGAAGTAGAATGAGCTGGTTTGTGACTAATAAGTTACAGAATATACATATGCCAATGTTAACCACCA
This sequence comes from Canis aureus, assembly GCF_053574225.1. Taxonomy (NCBI): domain Eukaryota; kingdom Metazoa; phylum Chordata; class Mammalia; order Carnivora; family Canidae; genus Canis; species Canis aureus. Next base: position 57,260,609 of record NC_135649.1, read on the forward strand.
GATATGCATGGAGTATGTTTTTCAGGCAAGAGATAGTGAGCGCAACAGCAAATACAGGCACAAGAATCAAATAAATTCTCATGATAATTCTCAAATTGTTTTTTTAATGACAAAAATTTCACACATAAAAATGCACATGTTCTTAAATAACTTCTTAAAGTTATTTAACTCATCCTTAGATAAGTGTATACCTCAGCCTATTTTCAGTTCCTAAAGGAAAAAAGAACAGAATAAACATAGAAATTCACATTATTTCTAAATCACAGCTTTCTTTCCTGTGGGAATAGGGCAAAAACCAGATCAATAGTGCCAAAACAAAAGAAACAATACTCCAAACATGCAGACAAGACTGACGGAGAAAGCTATGAAACTAGAATTTCAGAGAACCTCTTTGATAAATGAAGACACACCTTACCATGTCATTAAGACATAGAAGCTACACAGTGATACACCAAGGCCTTACTTCTCAGGAGATGGTCAACATCTGAAAATAGGAACATCAGTTCAGCATTCAATGCTTTAGAATGTATACACAATGAAAGATAGATAACTACAACCCTAACAGTCAAATAAACAGCAAAAGGCTATTTCTCCTTAAAGCTCAGGTCTATCTTTCCCTTTGACAGAGTGACAAACTGTGATATCCCTTTATGTCAGACCTTCCCTTGAAAACAAAAGTTGTCAGGATGATCTATGAGCTGATAGTAAGCTTGTCATTATAAAGATCTCCCAATTCTATTTTCTGGAATGAGAAAAAGGGTTTTGTTTTATCTACCACTAAAAAAATGACGGAAAGAAAAAGAGATGTCCTTTACCATATATACATACAAAAATAATATATGTATTTGCTTACATAATATGCCTAATTATGTAAGGTTAATTATAGGCATCAAAATTCAGAGTATAATTGAGCTCTGGGAGAATAATTCATTGCTGGAACATCATGCTAATGTAAGAGATTTAACAAAAAGGATATCAGGCTAAAATTTTAAAAGGCACCAACAGAGACCACTCTAGAGGTAAAAAAAAAAACAAAAAACAAAAAAAAAAAACACTTTTTGAGGTTTGATGTAAAAAGGAGCAAAGTTTTCTAATAAGGATAGTATGTTATTGCATGAAAAAATATAAAGTTCAATAGGGTGATTATACTTCAGTCCCTTATTATGTACAGGATAAATGGCTATCGTGCAAAGACCTGTGATTATCAGGTAGGTATTATTGAATTCTTACTGTTTACAAAGCAACAAGTTACTAATTCATCCATGAGTTATATTATGACCATTTAATAAGGTGTTTTTTGACTCCATCAGTTTATGTCCCTCCATCTTGTTTATGTCCTCTCTTGAAGCTATGTGTTTTGGGCTCCATGGAGATTAATATACATACCTTAGAAATGCCCAAGGCCAGGATGGGGGGAGATTTACTTTGGCCTTCTGCAAATTTGTTAAAGATAACATAGTCTCTTCCTTCCCTGACACACATATGGCTTCATGAAATTTAAGTAAAGGTCAGCTGTCAGTTAGGTGCAGGCAAACACTTTGAGGTACATGCAAATCCTTGATCTCACTACAATGCCCTTCTGCACATTCTCTCAACCTATAAAGTCTGTGGACTAAGGTTTGAACTTTGCACAGAATAGCTGCACACCCCTGGATAGTTGCCTGCCCAATTCTCCATCAGTAAGTTATGCTGAATAAAGCTGTGTAGACTGTACAGAGTTGCCTGCTTGGTTTTTCTGGTCTCTAAATGCCTTTTCAGTGGGGAGGATACTCTCTCCTCCCCCACATTCAGACAGAGTTGTAGCTATTTGGTGGTGTGGTCTTTGAGGCAAGTTCACAATACATGATAACACAAATTTTGTACACTCTTTCCTAGACATTAAACTTTACTCCCTGCTCCCACACGTATCACTTTTTTATTGTACATTGTGAAGCATTTTCTTCTTTCTGTTTGTCATTTTCAACTTTGGCTCTAATAAATTGGCCTCCCCTCATACAAAACTGATTTAATTTCCCTTCCTTCTTTCATGTTATGTTCTCAGACTTTACTTCCCAATGCTCTCCTGGTTGGTGGCCATTTTCCTTGATCCAATTCTCTTGGTTAAATAACCTGCTTTGTGTGCCATTCGCTAGTGCTGCATTCATTCTCCTTTTAGGATCCTTGGGTATGATCATGAAATTAAGTCTTCCTTTTGAGACACTTCTACTACGACTTTATGCCAGCTTCTCACTCCTAGTTCGAGTTCCAGTGTCTTTCTGTTGTCCCTGATGGCCTAAACCCTCCCACCCAATGACTGAACCCATGCACCAAAATTCTCTTCAACATCTAGTCCCAATACGGTTGCCTAGTATCCAATTCCCAAAGGAATCTACTCACTGCTTAATTATACTCACCTTGATCCCTTTATTCAATTGTTGGCTATTAGGGTCGTTTGATTATATGCTGCCATTAAGCTAAATCTTGCCCATTTTTTATTTCCAGAATAGTCCTCTGAATATAAGTGCAGATCTTTGATTTTAGGAATCACAGTTCATTTTCTATAACTGACCCATTACACTGGCCTCTCACAATTTGAAGCAATAATTTCTAGACCCATCCTGTTAATACCTGAGATGACTGAGAGATTTCTCTTCTTATATTTTAATACAATCCAATACATTATTTTCATGCACAGCAAATTACTCCTTACATAGCAGAGTTCACCTGATATAATAGACAGAATTGTGCCCCTTAAAATTCATATGTTGAAGCCCTAAACCCCAATGTGACTATATTGGGTGACAGGGCCTTTAAAAAGGTAATTATGGTTAAATGAGGTCATAAAAGTGGGATTCTAATCCAACATAATTGGTGTCCATATAAAAAGAGGAAGAGACATCAGAGATCTCCCTATTTAGCAGAGCAAATACACAAAGCAAAGACCATTAGAGAACAAAGGGAGAAATTGGACATCTAGAAGCCAAGGAGAGAGGCCTCAAGAGAATCCAGACTTGCTGACAGCTTGATCTTGGAAATTCAGCCACCAGAACTATGAGAAAATAAATTTCTGTTGCTCATGCCACCCAGTCGGGAATTTTGCTTTGGCAGCCTAGGTAGACAAATACACCTGACTTTATGCTCTAGTTTTGCTATTTATGTTAATAAATATTTATGTTAAAATGTTAATATAAATACACCATATCAATCAATTAATAACCATATCAATCAATAACCAAAGTTAGGACATACTTAGATAATAATACACTTATACTTCGTGACTTCAATCTAGCGCTTTCTATACTCGATAGGACTTCTAAACACAACATCTGCAAAGAAACGAGACCTTTAAATGATACACTGGACTAGATGGATTTCACAGATATCTACAGAACTTTACATCCAAACTCAACTGAATACACATTATTCTCAAGTGCACATGGAACTTTCTCCAGAATAGACCACATACTGGGTCACAAATCGGGTCTGAACGGATACCAAAAGATTGGGATCATCCCATGCATATTCTCAGACCATGATGCCTAGAAATTAGAACTAAATCACAACAAGAAGTTTGGAAGGACTTCAAACACATAGAGGTTAAGGACCATCCTGCTAAAAGATGAAAGGGTCAACCAGGAAATTAAGGAAGAATTAAAAAGATTCATGAGAACTAATGAGAATGAATATACAACCGTTCAAAATCTTCGGGATGCAGCAAAAGCAGTCCTGAGGGGGAAATACATCGCGATACAAGCATCCATCCAAAAACTGGAAAGAACTCAAATACAAAAGCTAACCTTACACCTAAAGGAGCTAGAGAAAAAGCAGCAAATAGATCCAACACCCAGCAGAAGAAGAGAGTTAATAAAGATTCGAACTGAACTCAACGAAATCGAGACCAGAAAAACTGTGGAACAGATCAACAAAACCAGTAGTTGGTTCTTTGAAAGAATTAATAAATAGATAAACCATTAGCCAGGCTTATTAAAAAGAAGAGAGACAAGACTCAAATTAATAAAATCATGAATGAGAAATGAGAGATCACTACCAACACCAAGGAAATACAAACGATTTTAAAAACATATTATGAACAGCTATACGCCAATAAATTAGGCAATCGAGAAGAAATGGACGCATTTCTGGAAAGCCACAAGCGACCAAAACTGGAACAGGAAGAAATAGAAAATCTGAACAGGCCAATAACCAGGGAGGAAATTGAAGCAGTCATCAAAAACCTCCCAAGACACAAAAGTCCAGGGCCAGTCCAGGCTTCCCAAGGGAATTCTATCAAACGTTTAAAGAAGAAACCATACCTATTCTCCTAAAGCTGTTTGGAAAGATAGAAGAGATGGAGTACTTCCAAATTCGTTCTATGAGGCCAGCATCACCTTAATTCCAAAACCTGACAAAGATCCCACCAAAAAGGAGAATTACAGACCAATATCCCTGATGAACATGGATGCAAAAATTCTCAACAAGATACTAGCCAATAGGATCCAACAGTACATTAAGAATATTATTCACCATGACCAAGTAGGATTTATCCCCGGGACACAAGGCTGGTTCAACACTCGTAAAACAATCAATGTGATTCATCATATCAGCAAGAGAAAAAACAAGAACCATATGATCCTCTCATTAGATGCAGAGAAAGCATTTGGCAAAATACAGCATCCATTCCTGATCAAAACTCTTCAGAGTGTAGGGATAGAGGGAACATTCCTCAACATCTTAAAAGCCATCTACGGAAAGCCCATAGCAAATATAATTCTCAATGGGGAAGCACTGGGAGCCTTTCCCCTAAGATCAGGAACGAGACAGGGATGTCCACTCTCACCACTGCTATTCAACATAGTACTGGAAGTCCTAGTCTCAGCAATCAGACAACAAAAAGACATTAAAGGCATTCAATATGGCAAAGAAGAAGGCAAACTCTCCCTCTTAGCAGATGACATGATACTCTACATAGAAAACCCAAAAGACTCCACCCCAAGATTGCTAGAACTCATACAGCAATTTGGCAGCATGGCAGGATACAAAATCAATGCCCAGAAGTCAGTGGCATTTCTATACCCTAACAACGAGACTGAAGAAAGAGAAATTAAGGAGTCAATCCCATTGACAATTGCACCCAAAAGCTTAAGATACCTAGGAATAGGGATACCTGGGTGGTGCAGCGGTTTGGCGCCTGCCTTTGGCCCAGGGCGCGATCCTGGAGACCCGGGATCGAATCCCATGTCGGGCTCCTGGTGCATGGAGCCTGCTTCTCCCTCTGCCTATGTCTCTGCCTCTCTCTCTCTCTCTCTCTCTCTGTATGACTATCATAAATAAATTTAAAAAAAAGATACCTAGGAATAAACCTAACCAAAGAGGTAAAGGATCTATACCCTAAAAACTAGAGAACACTTCTGAGAGAAATTGAGGAAGACACAAAGAGATGGCAAAATATTCCATGCTCATGGATTGGAAGAATTAATATTGTGAAAAGGTCAATGTTACCCAGGGCAATTTACACGTTTAACGCAATCCCTATCAAAATACCATGGACTTTCTTCAGAGAGTTAGAACAAATTATTTTAAGATTTGTGTGGAATCAGAAAAGACCCCGAATAGCCAGGGGAATATTAAAAAAGAAAACCATAGCTGGGGGCATCACAATGCCAGATTTCAGGTTTTCTACAAAGCTGTGGTCATCAAGACAGTGTGGTACTGGCACAAAATCAGACACATAGATCAATAGAACAGAATAGAGAACCCAGAAGTGGACCCTCAACTTTATGGTCAACTAATATTCAACAAAGCCAGAGAGAACATCCACTGGAAGAAAGACAGCCTCTTCAATAAATGGTGCTGGGAAAATTGGACATCCACATGCAGAAGAACGAAACTAGACCACTCTCTTTCACCATACACAAAGATAAACTCAAAATGGATGAAAGATCTAAATGTGAGTCAAGATTCCATCAAAATCCTAGAGAAGAACACAGGCAATACCCTTTTTGAACTCAGCCACAGTAACTTCTTGCAAGATACATCCATGAAGGCAAAAGAAACAAAAGCAAAAATGAACTATTGGGACTTCGTCAAGATAAGAAGCTTTTGCACAGCAAAGGATACAGTCAACAAAACTAGAAGACAACCTACAGAATGGGAGAAGATATTTGCAAATGACGTATCAGATAAAGGGCTAGTTTCCAAGATCTATAAAGGACTTATTAAACTCAACACGAAAGAAACAAACAATCCAATCATGAAATGGGCAAAAGACATGAAGAGAAATCTCACAGAGGAAGACATGGACATGGCCAACAAGCACATGAGAAAATGCTCTGCATCACTTGCCATCAGGGACATACAAATCAAAACCACAATGAGATACCACCTCACACCAGTGAGGATGGGGAAAATTATCAAGGCAGGAAACCACAAATGTTGGAGAGGATGCCGAGAAAAGGGAACCCTCTTACACTGTTGGTGGGAATGTGAACTGGTGCAGCCACTCTGGAAAACTGTGTGGAGGTTCCTCAAAGAGTTAAAAATAGACCTGCCCTAGGACCCAGCAATTGCACTGTTGGGGATTTACCCCAAAGATACAGATGCAATGAAACGGCGGGACACCTGCACCCTGATGTTTCTAGCAGCAATGTCCACAATAGCCAAACTGTGGAAGGAGCCTCGGTGTCCATCAAAAGATGAATGGATAAAGATGTGGTTTATGTTTCAATGGAATATTACTCAGCCATTAGAAATGACAAATACCCACCATTTGCTTCAACGTGGATGGAACTGGAGGGTATTTTGCTGAGTGAAATGAGTCAATCGGAGAAGGACAAACATTATATGTTCTCATTCATTTGGGGAATATAAATTATAGTGAATGGGAATAGAAGGGAAGGGAGAAGAAATGGGTAGGAAATATCAGAAAGGGAAACAGAACATGAAGACTCCTAACTCTGGGAAATGAACTAGGGGCTGTGGAAGGGGAGGAGGGCGGTGGGTGTGGGTGAATGGGTGACGGGCACTGAGGGTGGCACTTGACGGGATGAGCACTGGGTGTTATTCTGTATGTTGGCAATTGAACACCAATAAAAAATAAATTTATTATTAAAAAATATATTAAAAAATAAAAATATATATAAATACACCAACCATTGAATCGCAAGAATCAAATTGTTTCCCTCAAGAAACAAGAACTAGGGACTCCTGGGTGGCTCAGCGGTTGAGCATCTACGCCTGGCTCAGGGCGTGATCCGTGGTCTCAGGATTGAAATCCCTGCCTGGAGCCTGCTTCTCCCTCTGCCTACATCTCTGCCTTTTTCTCTCTGTGTCTTTCATGAATAAATAAATAAAATCCTTTAAAAAAAAAAAGAAACAAGAACTAGAATTCACTACAGTGCTATGTTTTCATTTAATTTTTATTTTAATGTAATGGCATTCTATGTCTTAACTTTGTCTACAAATTCCATTATATAAAATTTAATGTTTTGTTTACAGATAATCATTGCCACTTATTCATGCTCTAACTTAGCAAATTTTTTTATTTAAGTATAGTTTGGTTACAAGCCCTTTTGCACTAAACAACATAATATAAAAAATGATTCTGTGGAAAATTCCCTAGAGATCATAAATCCTCTCTCAGTAATTGCTACCAGGGGAATCTATTTCATATGAAGTGCTCCCCCTTGAAAATGATACATAAACCCAGACCTTACATTCTAAATGCATTAACTCACTCACATTCTGAGTTTCTACAGATGTTTCATTAGAAAACTAGCATTAAGTAGTTTGTCATAGTGCCAGGTACATAATAAAATCATGTACTAAAGGAAAAAAAATGGAACAGACATCTTATTTCTATTAATGTGTATTTGATGGACATTCAAAACTATTTTCCCAAGTTCTATCAGGATATCAAAGGAGATATGAGAGCGAATCAACCTTGTATGTATATCTTTAAATATCCTTCTATCATATTTCTAGTAATTACAATCCAGGGATAAAGACTGAGGTTTTGTGGGGTTGGGAAGTGTTTCCTTTCAAGCACATTTTTAAATAAAATGGAGTTTTAAGCCATATTATATGGACTACAAATAATATAAAAATACTTGCCTTTCTTCAAGTCTCAGAATTTATATAAAATACAGAATGTAATGGGAAATCACAAAAAGACTAAAAGGGAAGAGATAGTGGAAGCCCTTACAAATGTTAAATTTTGCAAGTAAACTGTAGCTTGTATCCACAGAATTATGTTTTATTCTTCTTCAGAATTCATGCAATTATACAATTGAATTTTATCATCAACCATCATACTTTAATACAAAGGATAATCAAAAAGCATTAAATAAGCAATAAATGTGATAGTGGTGATAACCATTATAAGTTAACCAAAACAGTAGAATTTCACTAAATTCTCACTAATGACAAGAAAAAATGCAGCTGCTGGCCGATTTTAGAAAATCAGTAAATGGGTAAACAGTTTCCAATATTTGAGGAGAAATTATTAGGCAATTTAAGTTATTTTTTAAGGTTTCATTTATTTATTTGAGAGAGAAAGAAACAGTAACAGAGATAGAGAAAGAGAGCAGGAATGGGAAGGTGAGGGAGAAGCAAGCTCCCTGCTTGGCAGGGAGCCTGACGTGGGGCTTGATCCTAGGACCCTGAGATCATGGCCTAAGCCCAAGGCAGAAGGTTAACTAGCTGAGGCACCCAGGGACCCCCTAACAGTTATTTCAAGGAAACCATTCATACAATCACTAAATACTATTCAAAAAGTTAGTAGAACAAGACAAATACTTATTTTTTTAAGATTTTATTTATTTATTCATAGAGACACAGCTAGAGAGAGAAAGGCAGAGACACAGGCAGAGGGAGAAGCAGGCACCATGCAGGGAGCCCGACGTGGGACTCGATCCCGGGTCTCCAGGATCACACCCTGGGCTGCAGGCGGCGCTAAACCACTGAGCCACTGGGGCTGCCCAAGACAAATACTTATTAAAAAGCATTTGTTCTATAAAATTATCAAAAGACTAAAACCAAAAAGAACTTAAGCTTTAGATTTTTTGAGGTGCAATAAATTCATATATTCTTCTTGGATGCTTTATTTATACACTATCTTAGGTGTAACATACAGCATAATATTCATGCCTTCTCTCATACTAGTGAGACTTTGGGCAATCAACCAGAGCAAGAGATAGAGATACATAGAAAGACAGAGACAAATATGAAGAGAGGGAGATTTAAGAGATACACCACTATATACTTTATCTAAACAATCCTACCTGGAAGCCCAACATGTAATAGAATTGTTCTAATTGATATACTTTATAACAGTCATACCCCACCCTGGTTGATGGCTCCTGATGTACATGATCTTGGAATTCTAAGAAGGACAGTTAAAAAAACACTATATGTGTTCACTTAGGGCTATGTAACCTGAACGTTTTTATGGCATCATATTTGTCACCTGTATTCACTCTGTTTATAATTCCTAAACATTCTATTTCTATTGCTTTCTATATGATCTTTCCTTCTTCTTCTATAAGGTTTTTAAATTCTTTGTTTCTTTTTCTAAAGTACTAGCATTTCTTTTATATTAGTTTTTTAAGTACTATATATGTTTTATTTGTCAACATTTCTCATATTTAATACTTTTGATATTATTCATTATTCTCAAATCCAGGTTCATATTTCACTACCAAGTTTGGTTACTGAATTAACTACTATATTATGCATTTTACATGTGTGTTGATATGTTTACTGAAATACTAGTATACTATTTGATAAATTGATTCTCTAAATAATTATCACTGTTTCAAGATACCATTGTAAATATTTAGATATGAAGAGTGACATATTTTCTGTAGTTTTATTACCAATAATGAATTTAGAGCTTATACATTAATTTAATAAAAGGGCCACAAGGTAGTTCTATTTTTAACTTTTTGAAGAACGTCCATACTGTTTTCCAGAGTGGCTGCACTGGTTTGCATTCCTACCAGCAGTGCACAAGTGTTCCGTTTTCTCCATATCCTCATCAACAGCTGTTTCTTGCGATGTTGACTTTAGCCATTCTGACAGGTGTGAGGTGGCATCTCATTGTGGTTTTGATTTGTAGTTCCCTGATCATGAGTGATGTTGGGCATCCTTTCATGTGTCTGTTGGCCACCTGGATGTCATCTCTGGAAAAATGTCTCTTCATGTCTTCCACTCATTTTTAATTGGATTATTCATTTTTGGGGTGTTGAGTTTTATAAGTTCTTTATGTTTTGGATACTAACCCCATATCAGATGTGCACTACTAGGTACTTACCCAGAGAATACAAAAATACTCATTCAAAGGGATACATGCATCCTAATATTTACAGCAGCATTCTCTACAATAGCCAAGTTATGGAAACAGCCCAAGTGTTCATCAACTCTTGAATAGATAAAGGGGATGTGGTACATATATACAATGGTACATATATACAATGGAGTACTACTTAGCCATAAAAAAGAATGAAGTCTTGCCATTTGCAACAACATGACTGGAGCTAAAGAGCATTATTGTGCTAAGTGAAATTAGTCAGAGAAAGATAAATACCATATGGTTTCACTCATGCGTGGAATTTAAGAAACAAAACAAATGAACAAACAAACAAACAAAAACACTCCTAAATACAGAGAAGAAACTGGTGGTTGACAGAGGGGAAGTAGATGGAGGCATGGGATTCCATACAAATCTGCCTCAGTATTATATACTAATGATAGAAGCGTGCTAATAAATGCCAACATCCAGTCTCAGAGTTAAGACTTAAAAGGAAAAATATAAACATATACTTGAGAAAAAATCAGTAGTAATTTATAAGCAGCGAATAAGCAGAATGGCAAACTTTTTATGTACTGAAAGAAACTAACTTCCACCCCAACAATGTATCTCAAATGACTTCATTGTGTTCTAAGTACAGATAAAATACTTTTTGTTTGATTATTTCTTTTAAAAGCTCCTTTTCGGGGATTCATCAGAAAAGAAAAACCCCAAGGTCACCTGTCAATAACAGAATAAACCCTCAGTAAATCACAGTGCTTCACAAATAAATTCCTCATCAGTAATTAAAACCAGGCCTCTCTGGCCCTGTGTTATCAGCTCATCAAATTCATTGCTCATCTAGAATAACAGATCCACATCTGCAGTCATTACAGCATGCCAGATAAATCAATCCTCTCAATGATGCTTTGAGCCATCTCTGCTCCCTTTTAACCAGCCCAATATTTATTTCCCCCTGACACTTCTGACATTCTATTTACTGTAGGCAAATGGAACTCATACAGCACCTTGTAATGGCTTTACCAAATCCCATTGTGGGGCATATCTTAGAAGACTGATGGTTGCAATAAACAAGGTTTTATGGTGTAAGTGTGTGCTTCCAACTTTTTTTCCCCAGAATTTTTCCCCAGAATTTGACTTCTGCTGTGAAGGTTTATTACACTTGATTGCAGGTGGAAGAGTAGTAGCCATTTAGAGCTTTGTTAACTAGAAGTCAGCAAGAAAACTTTTGAGATGTCAGTGTTCCTTGTCTTTCTCTAATTTTCTTTTCAATTAATTCTCTATTAGAGGAATCTTGAATAGAAGTTTGCAGAGTCCAAGTCCATAGACTAACAACAGTAAGGCTACTACTAATTCATTCCTTTGCTTTTTGAGATTTTTTTTAAATTAAACTATCACAAGGTTAAAAGGTTTTTAAATTACTATTCTTAAAAGGATACAATCACACTGAGAAAAAGTAACACATCCTAAATGCAAAAGTTCACACATTTTAATACCAAATAGCTTTTACAAACATAAAATAAGCAATTCAAGGAAAATCTAATAGTAACCACGCTTTTGAACAAAATGGGAACTTTTGGAGAGCCTTCCCCATTTTTTATCTTCACAAAATAAACCAATACTGTGAAGAAAAATAAAACTATAAATTTAAATAGTTGTGTTACTCTCATCAGCCAGACAAATTTTGGGTGGCTCTGCAGAAACTTCTTCCCTGAGCTGCACTACTTTTCTTGAGAGCAATTAAGCTCTCAAGAGACTTGAATTAAATTAATGAGACTCACATTAAACACAATGGTAGTGGAGCTCACTGTTAGCTTATATTAAACTTATTTATCTATGCCACAATAATATTTGGAAGAAGAACTGTCAACTTTTCTGTTCCTTCCTTTCCTTCATGAGCACAAAGCTAAAGCACATACTAGATTGTGAATCCTGAGATCACCTTTTGAACATTGATCTAAAAGAACATGATACAATCTTTTCTTTTAAAAAAAGATATTTATTTATTTATTCATGAGAGACACAGACTGAGAGAGAGAGGCAGAGACAGGCAGAGGGAGAAACAGGCTCCTCGCAGGGAGCCCGATGCGGGACCCGATCCCGAATCTGGAAATCACGACTTAAGCAGAAGGCAGGTGCCCAACCGCTGAGCCACCCAGGCATCCCCAGTCTTTTCCTTAATGAAAATTCTATATTTATCACTTTATCATTTGTGTGTACTGCTTCTACGCTCTCAGAAGCCAACGTTTGAATATATTGTATTTTTAAATAGTACCTAAAGTATCAAGTTGCTGGGCTATGATCATGATACACAAGTGATAGGAGGCATGCCCCTCTTCTTTAAGCCTCCTGCCACTCAAGTCAAGCAGAGGAAACACACACACACACACACACACACACACAAATTCCAGGTTGAAACTTTCAGGAAGCTTGTGTTATCTGCACTAAAATGGAAATTATGCATGTATTTTCTTAGGACTCCAAGGAGTACAAGCAATAAGGATATTCTGAGCAAGACAAATCTGCCTACTACAAAGATAGAGTAAAGCACATAAAGCCCTCTGAAAAATAAAATGTTTAATTTCTGCCTTCACTAAACACTGCACATAGCATTAACCTCAAAGTAAAGGCCAATTTTGACTGATCCTCTATATTAAGGAAATGTTATCCAAGAAAACAACAAACTTGGCTTGAGTGTGTATTTATTGTGGGCTAGCTTAGATCACCAAACTTATCATTTCCCTTTATACACACCATGAAAGGTGTTATTCATTCAAAGGTTGATGGAGGACTTTTCATCCCAAACATCCTTTTCCAATCTTGATTAGCTGATGAAACTAATCCAAAGAAACAAAATCCATTGTCTTTATAAACTGTGGTCTTACCTAGAGCTGGAAAACAGAAGTGATAGAAACTCTGAACTAAGTGAAGTCTTAAAGATTATAGATGAGAGGGATGCATAGGTGGCTCAGTGACTGAGCTTCAGCCTTTGGCTCAGGGTGTAGTCCAGGAGTCCCAGGATGGAGTCTGCATTGGGCTCCCCACAGGGAGCCTATTTCTTTCTCTGCCTATGTCTCTTCCTATGTCTCTGTGTGTGTGTGTGTCTCATAAATAAATAAAATCTAAAAAAAAAAAGATGATAGATTAGAAAACTGAGATAACAAGGAGTGGAACTGAAGTGCCCAAGGTCACACAGCTAGGTAATGGATGAATGATGGAAATAAAGAGCCAGCATCTCGAGCCTCATTCCTATGAAACACTAGAGCTGATCACTAATAGCTCCAACTGTCACACTTTGTTGGGCCCTGTCAGCATCCTGCTTTCTTGCACTACCTGAAGCAATGGCAGGACTCAGTTAAAGAAACTTGTGATCTATAGTTCTAAGCCTTCTAAAAGAAGGTACCGGGAAGTATTAGTTTTGAATTCTTAGCACTAAAGCCAATCCCTGGCACACAGTTGGTGTTCAATACCAACTGTTTAAGGAGGAGGGAATATACAAGAAAGATATATGCAAAATTATTTAACTACATACCAGAGAGAAGACTTTACCTCTCTAATTTATTTATACATGCTATGCTAACACTGTCCACAAAAAGATGCCAATCAGAATAAAGTAGTGCTAATAATCATTGCAATTCTTTATATTTGAGAATCTCAAGAAAGGAGAGTAAAGTTTCATAACATTCTGTATGATGTAGTTAAATATTATTGTCTACATTTTACAGAAGGTAAATTCAGGAACAAATGTGTGAAGTTGGATGTTCACAGCAAACAGCAAATTTATGCCCAAATTGACAATGTAATCTATGAACCCTGATCTTAAATGCTTAACACAATCAACTGTACCGGTTATAACAGCTATATGATGATAATAAAAGCTACATTTTATAATGCTTTTCCTGGTAGAACTTCAAAGTCCTCCACAAAGACTGTCTGCCCAGTAGTTTTATAAACACCAATCTATAGATGGACAAAGAGAAGTAATCCTGTCTTTTTGTAAGTGAAGAAAGAGATTTAGTAAGGCTAAATGTCTTTGCATGGCTCCAAGTTCGTAAATTCTGGAGTCATAACTTCAACTGGGTATTCCCTTGTCTAGCTTCTGGTGTCTTTCATGATGCCTTCCTGATAAGTGGAATGCATATATTTGTATTTTAATCATTCAGAAGACAAATGTGCAAATCATTTTATATTTTGCAAATGCAGCATGTACTTTACCAACAGTGTTCATGTAGACAGGCAATACAAAGACCAGACAAACCCAGACACAACCATCATCTGGTACCAAAGATCCTCAGTGAAGTGCATTCTTCAGCATGTGCAAACAGAACACTAATGAAGAGGGGATTTTAAAAATAGGTTAGTCTAGTTTCTTCCTTTTGGAACATGCCCCAGTGAAAATAACGTAAAAACAAGTTGAATTATATACCAAGGAGTGCAAATTCAGATGTAATGCTGACTTAACAGAATGATAAAATGGGTGTGGTTCATCAGTAACTAGCAAGGGATTGATTAGAGTTTGGCTTTCTACACATATTTCAGATCACACTAGTCTACCATTTATCAGCAGTAGAACCCCAGGCAAGTCATTTTCCCTGGCTATAAAATGAGGAAAAAGTCTATTTTACATAAGAGTTTTTATAAAGATTCAATGAGAGAACATGTAAAAACACTTTGTAAAGCGCAAAAGCTATTGATTTGTGGAAGGAAGCAAGTAAGAGCTCATAACTCTGTTACAAACTTTTGAGGATAAAGAACCACATCTTAGTCATCTGCAAATTTTCAAAATTCCTTGTTCGGAAGGAACATTATACACAGTTGGCTTTTTTCATTTATGCATTTTTTATTCACTCAACAAACTTTTTAAAAATTTTTTTTATTATTTATGATAGTCACACAGAGAGAGACAGAGAGAGAGAGGCAGAGACACAGGCAGAGGGAGAAGCAGGCTCCATGCACTGGGAGCCTGACGTGGGATTCGATCCCGGGTCTCCAGGATCACGCCCTGGGCCAAAGGCAGGCGCCAAACCCTTGCGCCACCCAGGGATCCTACTCAACAAACTTATTTATGGAATGAGATGTTAAGATTGAGTGAAATAAAATACTCTACAAAAAGAAAAGTTATTCCCTATTCCTCAAAGCTAAAAACATTCTAGTACCCTACAAATCATTTTCAAATGATTGTTTTAAAGTATCCAAGGGCTACAATATATAGTTGTTTTTATTATAAGTAAAAGCATAAATCATCTATGAATTACTTTCCATAAAAAAATAATTGCTTTCCTTATTAATAAGGAGGAAAAATATGCTATAATATGTATCATATCCTCATGCAAAAGCCTTGTTTCTTTATCAAGAGCAGCTACATAGATAGGGCTTCAAGTATATGGAATGGGTACTTGTTTATATAATACAATTTGAGGGGCACTTAGGATATAATTCCTGCCCCCAGATGCCTCCCCCAGCTTCTTGGTTTTGTTTAAAAACAGTCCTTGCATTAAGGACATTTTTTTGGACCTTGAAAACTTCTATCTTCAAGATTCCTATAGTAAAAGTCAAATAGCTCTAGAAGTTACACCTTGAACTATCATGATAATGCTTTTTTATTTTGACATAATCAGAAATGTTCTATAATCAGAAAAAATTAGAAAACTCTGGTTACTGTATTTTCCACTCAGATATATGAAAATATAAGAAAATTAGCATTTTACAAGCTAAAGATTATAAGTACTACCATTAAGAAACCTATTTAAGTTTCCTAGACGTTGAAAATGGAACTTCCTCTCATTTGTGGGGAGCGGGGATGGGACAGTTCAAAACTCACTTTTTGTCAATGCATTTGGAGAAATATACTTTTTAGAAGTGGAACACAACTCTCACCAGCTAGGAACCCCTGGAGAAGTTACTTATCTTCTGTGAGCCTTGGTTTCCTTGCCTATAAAATAGGCATTATTTCAAGAATCCAGTGAAATAAGGCATGTGAAAGTGCCTTGGAAATTAGAAATTATTACTAATTGTTACTTTTAATCCTTGTTACTTTTTATTATATTGTTGGACTTGTGCTAGGCAGCAAATTGTTCTAACTGTACTCTTATGTATTTGCTTTAAATCCAATCTGAGAAGGTTTTCTAAATTTATTTTTGCTGCTTCAAAATTTTAGTGTAAATTAACCATTGCCAAGGCGTAAGCATTTTTTAAAATTATGTCACAATTAATACCCTGGACTTCAATTTAACCACTTTCCTGAATTTTAAGTTATTCTTAACTCATTCAAAATATAATGTCCCTAGGCCAGCCCACAAAGGCCTATTTAATGTATAATGTACCTGATATAATAGTTCTATTTCTAAAAGACCCAACTACTACTGAGATCAGGTCTTTAGAAACTGCTTGGCCCGGTCCTGGGGAGTACTTGTGGAAGTCCTATAAACAGCAAAACAACCAAAGAACTATTACTTTTATGTCACATACCTTAATCTCTTGAGACTTCAATTATAGAAAGAGTATCATTGCTGAACAACAAAGGTTTGAATTTACAACATATCTTTCCACAGGAAAATTGATTCAATAAAGGTTTTTGGAATATCTAGCCTGTGGAAGACACAGTTCTAGGTTCTGGGGAGAGAACAATGAGCAAAGCAAACAAAAATCCTACCTTCCTGGAACTTATATTTTAATGTAAGAAATGCATTCTTTCAGTCAAAGGCGCCATGAACACATCTTTAAGTCTTGGTAAGACAAGGCAGACACTTTCAAGAAGTAACTTGAGTTTGCTTCACGTCTACTTAACTCCAAATCTGCTTAAATAAGCTTAATAATAATAATAATAATAATAATAATAATAATAATACTGATCACCAGCAAAAACAGCAGCAGCAACAACCATCATAAGAACCACTGCTCTGAACCCAGGAATTAGATTAAGGGCATAGAAATGTGACTGTTTCCCTATCTTTCTGGACTCTACCCGACCTTCCTTCATAATTCCATTATAACCCCTTAGACACTTACTTCTCTTTTCTATAACCCCTCTTCCCCACTCCATTCTCATTTCCCAACTTCAGTTTGGTTTACAAATGTATGATTCTTAAGTGCTACCTGCTAAAGAATAACCTGAGGAACTTTATAAAAATACATATACCTGGGCTTTGCTGAGAAATTGAAATCAGAAATGAAGGGAATTCTTGACACTAAGATTTACTAGCTGTCATTCTTAGAGAAGTTATTTTTCTTTTTCAAGTGTCAGTGTCCTCAGCAACAATATGAATGTAATAATATATTTTCTGTCATCTTCAGAGGGCTTTTTTCAGAACCACCTAGGGTAATCAAAAGTTTTTGCAAATGTAATATTTTATTTTGTTTTTTTTTTAATTTATTTTTTATTGGTGTTCAATTTACTAACATACAGAATAACCCCCAGTGCCCGTCACCCATTCACTCCCACCCCCGCCCTTCTATACCTCTGTCTAGCAAATCCTTTTATCAGGCCTATTGAAAAGATAAACAACAATCCAGTTCTGTTAACATGATAATAAATAGAAAATTTCTTAATATTTCCCTGTTCACAATAACAAGAAAGCCAATCTATTAATTCTTTACGGTTTTACCTGAAAAACAGAATTGTTTTTTTGCCCTTGAAGACATTAAAAATCATCTAAAAGTGATCTGGGGACGCCTGAGTGGCTCAGTGGTTGAGCATCTGCTTTTGGCTCAGGGCGTGATCCCAGGGTTCTGGGATCGAGTCCCACATCGGGCTCCCTGCTTGGAGCCTGCTTCTCCCTCTGCCTAGTCTCTGCCTCTCTCTGTGTGTCTCTCATGAATAAATAAATAAAATCTTTTTAAAAAAAGTGAATCCAATACTCTTAAAAGCTACTTGGAATGGCTGCTGTGAAAATAAAATAAAGCCTTATCTTTATGATGATTTTAATATCTTCTAGGAAGGAGCTTTAATTAATCCAATTAGACAGCGATTTGATGACCCCCTTCTATGTACAAGGCAGTGTCCATAGTTTTGAGTCACAAGACCTAAAAAACGGATTATTTTCTTTACCTAAAAAAGACTGTCCAGTTTTTCATTCAGGCACCAAATCCCATTAATGTTACTTCTGGAATGGCTCTCAAACAAATCCCTACTCCATTCCCTTTCTACTGCAGTCTTTAAAATCTCTTTCTCAGAGCACTATAGCAATCTCCTAGATATTTTTTCCAGCTTCTAGTCTCCTCTTCACTCCAATCTTTCTTTTCAGAATATATTTGTCCAACTTCTGTAAGATCTGTAGCCAGTTCCCCATCCATCTAAAACTACACCCCAAATTACTCAGTCTCTCTGAAACACACAAAGAACTTCCATACATCTCTCCTTTCTCTGGCTCCTTTCTCCTTAGAATCCCTCTCTTTCCAAATATGCCTGAAAAAAAATCCTACCCATGCTTTAGGAATAAGTTCTAAAGCCATTTTTGGGAAACTGAACATCCCAAATTGGGGTGGTCATTAGCTTCCTCATCTCCATTGCCATGGCATTTTCTGCATCTTTAATATGCCTCTTTTACATTTCTCTATAGTATCATAGTTAAATACTTGTTTACTGCTCCCACTTAATCCCCTCCTCTCTCCCTCCATAAAATAAAGTATGTGCTCCTTCAGCATAGGAATTATATTTTATGAACCTTTGTATTCCAAGTAGCTAGAACAGAGCATGTAGTTGGCACCTAGTAAATGAAAACTAGGATAAGACAATAAAATGCAGTTTCTGTCTTCAAGTGGCTTATAATTTAGTGAAGGGAAGGATAAAACAAATATAAAAATGTATATTAATATTTTGAAAACCTACAGTCACATTTTTTAATTCAATCTTTCCACTCAGAGAAGTAAAATATTATCTCTCTTTTACAAATAAACAGGGCTGACTCAGAGAAGTAAGTAAAATATTTATTATCTCTCTTTTACAAATAAACAGGGCTGACAAAGGATAGGTGACTTGCCCCACACTACACAGCAAATTAGAAAGGGACAGGCCCCTTTTTCTCCACATCCTCACCAACATTTGTGATTTCTTGTTCTTTTGATCATAACCATTTTAACAGGTGTGAGGTGCTATCCCACTGTGATTTTGGTTTGCATTTCCCTGACAATGAGTGATGTTGAACATCTTCTCATGTATCTGTTGGCCATTTGTATGTCTTCTTTGGAAAAATGTTTATTCATATTCTTGTATACTGTTGCTGGAAATGTAAATTGGTATAGGCATTATAGAAAGAAGTACAGAGGTTCCTCAAAAAATTAAAAATAGAACAACCATGTGACCCACCAATCCCACTTCTTGGTATGTATCTTTTTTTTGTAAAGATTTTATTTATTTATTCATGAGAGACTCAGAGAGAGAGACAGAGACACAGGCAGAGGGAGAAGCAGGCCCCATGCAGGGAGCCCGGGATCACATCCTGAGCCAAAGACAGACATTCAACCACTGAGCCACGCAGGCATCCCTCTTGGTATGTATCTTAAAGAAATGCAATCAGTATCTTGCAGAGATAACTGCATTCCCGTTTTCATTGCACCATTATTCACAATTGCCAAGATATAGAATCAATTGAAGTATCCACCAACAGATGACTGGATAAAGAAATTGTGATTATACACCCACACAGACACACATACACACATACACACACTGAAATACAACTGAGCCTTTAAAATTAAGGAAATCCTGCCATATGCAATAAAATGAGGATGAACCTAGAGAATATTATGTGAAGTGAAATAAACCAGACAGAGAAAGACAATTGCCATATAGTATCACTTATATATAGAATCAAAAAAGAAAAACAACAACTATGGAGGTGATGGATGTTAAATAACTTGATTGTAGTTATCATTTCACATTGTACCCTTTGAATATATACAATTGGTCATTTATTCCTCTAAAATCCGAAAAAGTGAAAAAAATGAGAAAGGCACAAACTAAAACCTCAGTCACTTAACTCAGAATAAGTACACATCTAGTTTGAAGAAGGTAAAATCATAGCAAGCACTTGCCCAAATTGTATGAATTTAGACTCAACTTAGTAGGCATCATTTTAGAATTACTCTCTCAGACTACCCAAATAAAAAATACTTTATTAAAACTAAATACTACTAAATAAGTTATATATCTTATTTATTAGTAGTTTCTCATTTTCATTCCATAAAATTGTATTTTATAGCTTATTTAATAGTTGCTCCCTTGAAGAGTCGTTTAAGAAACTACAATACAGGGTATTTTAGGATGAACAACCAACTGAAATAAATAACTTTAGCTAAATGCATAAATAATATTTGTCAAAATTTTCTACTTAGTTATATCTTAAAGGGAGACTACATGTTAATGAATTTATACACTTCTTCTACATGAAGATTATGCAGGGTTTTTCCCAAGATGCACTAAATTCCCTAACATGAGTATTCACTCTAACCGGGTTTAACCATGGCTTTGATACTTCTACAGAACACAACTCAATGCTAATTAGTCTCCCTCAGTCAAATTAGCTGAATTGGGGAAGTCTGGTTTCTATGTCACGTGGAATTCTAAACAATTCCATCAGTCTATCAGTTTCAGGTGATA
Organism: Canis aureus; assembly: GCF_053574225.1. Lineage (NCBI taxonomy): Eukaryota > Metazoa > Chordata > Mammalia > Carnivora > Canidae > Canis > Canis aureus. The sequence continues at coordinate 57,281,491 of NC_135649.1, forward strand.
TACATGGAGGTTACTGGTGGGGCAAGATCATTTCACAATAACACGAACAACAAAACTGATTATGAATAATTAGCAGAATTCACAGTATATTCATTTAAAAAACTAAAGCAAAATTAGTATCTTTATAATACAAATATACAAGCATCTAAAGAAACCAATACAGTCATTCACAAATGTAGATGGAATCTGCAGTTAGTAGTCTTGGGACTAGCTTCACATACCTATTAGCATATAAATGGTCTAAAGTTCTTAGTAAAAAATATAAAAATAAAAATAAAAAATAAAGTTCTTAGTACCAGAAAACAAAATAGTTTCTTTTTTTTGTTTGTTTTTTTTTTTAAATAGTTTCTACCTCCTAAGCAAACATGTTGCATGTTGTAAAGAAAGTATTAAGAATATTCATTATCTAAATGAGGAGAAAAAATAATGCAACCCAGTTTTGACCTATGATACTTGAGCCTACAGATCAAATGCTTTCCTCTGTAGAATAATATTACCATTTATTTTGTCGTATTTAACTGAAGTATCAATATTAATACAATCTCTTTAAGAACTGCAAAAGTACCAACTGGTAACACTATCAATAAATGCATGGATTTTAATCTATTTATCACATAGGAGGGTAAAGAAAAAAAGGCATATTTTTAGCATACTTAGTAAATGAAATCTACTTGGGTTTAATTTACAATCATTTTTAATTTTTAATTATAAATCAGAATATGGTCTTTCTCTTTTTCAATATGTTGTTATTTTCTGGAAACTAATGAGCAAACAGAATTCATTTTCCAGTAACATTTCATAGAATAACTGATTTTACAAAAAAATTCAGTGGAATAGAATTCTGATGCTCAAGTGAACATTCACCAGAGGGCACTATGCTGCATAAAAAAAATAAATAAGCCAACTCTTGCAGTGTATAGTTTAAACATATAAGAATGAGGAGACTGATTCTCTATACCATCCCAAAATAAACAAAAAGCAGACTTTTTATAAAGAACTTAAACCTTCAAGATTCTTTCCTTTTCTAAACTTCTACATATTCTAAAGACTATATATTATATGTTTTGATAATTATTTACATTTTTTTGTTGTTTCATGTGTGCACATATTGATTACCAAATAGGATTCCTTGAATGCAAGACACAGGAACAGATCATTTACTAAATATATTAGTGACCACTACTTGGTAAATGTATTTTAGAAGGTCATGGTAAAATTAACCAGGACAATAACTTATAGCAGCAATGCACCAAATCTCTACTCCATGTCCCATAAAGAAAGACTGGATCTTTTTCAAATATTAATCTTGTTAAGTACCATAAACTGAACATTCATTATGTGACAGGTCCTGTGCTGGGCTATACACAATACACACACACACTTTATACAAAATACTGAATTTTTCACTATGTCACATGATTCGGGCAATATTTCTCACTGTTAAACTAAAGCTGGTTGCAAATAGATTGAATAGTGAAAACCAAAAGCAGCTAGCTGTATTGTCTAATTTTTAATAAATTATTCACTATAGTGTTTCAATTAAACTTAACACTTACCTCCTGTATGCATGACATTGTTTTGTGGAAAAATCAAAACACACAAGGCTTATACTGATTTCCAGGAGATAACCTAGAAAGTAGCAATCAGATGCACAAAGTGCTCTTTTCTTTGGCTATAGTTTTTGGGGGGGTTCTGAGGGGGCTTTTGGGGGGTATTGTTTATTTCAACACTATTCATAATAGTGAGAATATGGAGGATTGGAGGATTCATTGTTCTATGAAACTTGCCTATGTATAAATTTGAAATTGCACTTAATAGATACTGCATGCATACTAAATACTGATAGAGGCAATGCAAGGTGAGTACCTGGCAATAAGGGTGCCACTGTGAGTATGGACCAACATTGCCTCACACACAAAACACAAGTAAGGAAGTCAGAATAAAGAGGAATCAAAGTTAAGTAAGACTAATGAAGAGAAATTTTTTTAAAACATAAGTTTTGAAGTAATTTTGAATGGTTAAGACACATGTATTAGTGCAAAGGAACAGGGAGGACCTTCCAGAAAAGAACGAATCTTGAGTCAGGGAAACTGCTGAAGCAGATTAAAATGTCTGCAGGAGAGACTCCATGATGCAGAATAAGGAGTAATGACAAATTACTCAAATATGCAGAGGATGATAAAAGGAGGAGTTATTTCAGGAGTTTATGTTATGAACATAAAAGAACAAAATGTAGAGATCTACATAAGAGTTCAGAAAGGAGATGGTCTCAGACAATGAGAAGAATCAGCAGGATTTAGTAGTTTGTATATGAAAGACAAAGAAGTAAAGTTTTTTTAAATTACTGTAAGATCAAAAGTCTAGGGGATTAAGTGACCCTATTAACAAGATAGAAATAGTAGAAAAAGTGACCATCTGGTAATGGGAAAATGATAAATTTCGTTTGTATGATGTTTCAGTGCCAGAAGGACATTAAAATATGAATATAAAAAATACGAATAAGTTATTTTAATGTTTTGTACATTCTTATCCAACCATAACCTACATAACATTTTTATGGGAATTTTGGCACTATAGCCTAAGAAAATTCTTATCTATATTCTTTTGGTTTTGTTACTTACTTATGAATAATGCACCCTACTTAACGGCCTTCAAACTAAACTAACAAACATAATACTTTATATAACTCATTCCAAAGCTGTTACAGAGCTATACAGGCTACTGTTATGTAGCCTGTTTTTTATATAGCTAAGCATATTTTAAACATGCTGAGCTATAATGTACTCTTGTCCATTATTTGAACCTATCAATGTGACAGTCTTTAAGATTTATTTATCTATTTTAGAGATAGTGCACATGAGTGGGGAGAGGGGCAGAGGGAAGGAGAGAGCGAATCTCAAGCAGGCCCCATGCCCAGTGGACCCTGAAGCAGGACTTCATCTCACAACCTTGAAATCATGATGCTAGCTGAAAACCAAGAGTCAGATGCCCAACCTACTGAGCTACCCAGGTGCTCCAATATGATAGAGTATTAATAAGCAATTAAATAAATGACATTTGTTCATTGATATGGTTTAGGAAGGTAAATGCAACCAAAGCCCCCTAACACCCCAAGTTATCTTTCTTCCTACTTAATGTACTTGGATTTTAATTCCAGTGACAAAAATAGCAATGTGGATGGTCTCTTGCACTTAGACATTTCTTTCAGAGTTAAATGATAACAAAATCAAAATGTTTTGACTACCAGCTTCCTATAATTCCTAAAGGTTGGGGCACCTAGTGGCTCAGGGTTTGATCATCTGCCTTTGGTTCCAGTCATGACCCCAGGGTCCTGAGATTGAGTTCCCCATCAGGCTCCCCAGAGGGAGCCTGCTTCTCCATCTGCCTATGTCTCTGTCTCTCTCTCATTGAATTTCAGGAATAAATAAATAAAATCTATAAAAAATAATAATTCCTAAATATTTGTGTATGAATATGGAGACCTACAGTATTTTGCATAGAATTCAGCTGTATTAATCCTTAAACCACTCAGAGCAAATTCCAGCATTTTATAGAAACATTGAAAATTTTCCAAATCCTTTATAACAACCGTCCACTGATCATATAAAGAATCTCAGAATCACTTCCAGTTAATCATTTCCTAGGTTTTCTGGTAAGATAGCCAAGCAAAAAATGTTTACTGTCTGCCATATACTCAGTCATATGACAGATATTATGGGAAAGAACAGAGCTTAAGGCATGTATTAGTTTCCTATTGTGATTATAATAAACTACCACAAATTCAGTGGCTTAAAACAACACAAATGTATTCTCTTACAGTTCTGGAGGGCAAGCTCAAGGTATCTCCCCAGGTTCCTTCAGGGAAAAACCCGTTTCCTTGCCTTTTTCAGATTCTAGAGTCTACCTGCATTCTTTGTCTCATGGCTCCTTCTTCACATTCCTCTAACGTCTTGCTTCTATTGTTGCATCTCCTACCATTGACTCTGATCCTCCAACCTCAGTTTTATAAGGACTCTTGTGATTATATTGGGTCCACTCAGATAGTCCAGGATAATCTCTCTTTTTTTTAATATTTTATTTATTTATTCATGAAACACACACACACACACACAGAGAGAGAGAGAGGCAGAGACACAGGCAGAGGGAGAAGCAGGCTCCCCTGAAGAAGCCCGATATGGGCCTCGATCCCAGGACCCTGGGATCACACCCTGAGCCCAAGACAGACACTCAACCACTGAGCCACCTAGGCGTCCGTACTATAAGATTTTAAAGGAGAGACCATATCTAAACCTTTCTCTACATACTCTTGTAGTGGTTTATGCTATGCCAAAAATGTAAGAGAAATTTTCCTCTCGTAGCATCAATTATAATCTCAAAGTAGTTTACACCTCTGACAAGGTTTTCTCAATATCAGTCAAATATTTCACTCTGCTCATGGAATACCTCTCATTAAATTTTATTGTTATCCTATATAACCCTGATACTTCATTAATTATTGTTAATAAGCTATTCCAAGATCCCTATGTAAATTGAGTTACACAGCAATGAAAATGATATAGGAAATATTGTCCAATGACTAGAGGATGCAAAGTAAGTACATTTCCATTTCTTTCCGGTCATTACCAGTTTGGTTTTGATAAGATACTTAATCTTTCCAAGACTTGGTTCCTCCATTTACAAAATAAAATAGTGCTAACTTGACAAAGGTATCATGAAAGTATATGAGTGAAAAAGAGATAATATATGCCCTACAATTTAGATCCACCACTATTATTAAGGAAATGTTAATTGACTTCTCTATTCTATACCCCAGCCTGGGGTCTAGACCCCAACTTGTATGGATTCTCATTATTCCATCCCCCAATATGCCTCCTTTACAATACTGTATGAAACAATTCTCTCATTCTCCTTGAGCATGAGCAAATTGCATAATTAAATCCTGTGCAGAAGAGACATAAGACATAAGACTTTTTCCAGTTTATAGCTCCCTATAAATATCCTACTTATCATTCAACAGCCTAAATTATTTTTTAGAGAATGTTACCACCTGTCTTCAAAAACACCATTTTATCATTTAAAGGCAGTAGACAAAAGAAACAGAACAATGGAGGGTGTAGTGACTCTATTTCCTCCTGAAATATATTCTACATTATTTGGAATATCCACAGATAAGTTCAGTGAATAAGAGACTTGTCAAAATAAATAGATATTCATTTTACAGATGACAATCTCTATCCCATTTGTATTCAGAGCTTGAATATTTCTGAAGAAAACTAGCATTTGCCAGTACTAGCATCCCTTTAAAATGTACTAGTAGATTCCAATGATCAAGATATGTTCCATATTCTAAGCAACCAAGAGTAGATATTTCTATTTTATGTCTCTATCTCAAATATCCATTCCTCAAGCCTGATCCAGTTGGTGCCATAATTTTAAAGATGTTTAATTAATGTACTATTTTAGTTAGTACAGGATTATATAATTAAAAGAGCCTGGGTTTGGTATCAGCGAATTCCTGGCTCTGCATTGACTACTTCTTTTACTTCATTTCCCTTAGCTTCAGTTTTTGGTCCTTTTTTTTAAGATTTTATTTATTTATTCATGAAAATGACAGAGAGAGAGAGAGAGAGAGAGAGAGAGGTAGAAACACAGGCAGAGGGAGAAGCAGGCTCCATGCAGGGAGCCCGATGCAGGACTCGATTCCAGGACTCCAGGATCACGCCCTGGGCAGAAGGCAGGCACTTGACTGCTGTGCCACCCAGGCATCCCAGCTTCAGTTTTCTTAACTGTAAAAGAGACTAGCAGTGGCAAACTCATAAGATAGCCATGAGGATTAAATTGGGTAATGAATGAAAAGATCCAAGGATAGTGTCTGGCTCACAGATAACACTCAATAAATAGAAATTATAACTTCAAACCCTATAAAGAGATGGCAGGCTTCCTTTTTTCTAGACACATTTTCATTTAATAATAGTGTAGCAGCCATGTCTATGTTTGAGTGTAGATACATGGCAATGGATGCCATTTACTAAATAAGGTTTTTAAATAATGTTATTGGCAGTTAGAAAGTTATTTAAAATTTATTTAGTAACTGCTATATGCAGAATATGTATGAGGGATGCCTGAGCTCAGTGGTTGAGTGTCTACCTTCAGCTCAGATCATGATCCAGGGGTTCTGGGATGGAATCTCACATCAGGCTCCCTGCAGGGAGCCTGCTTCTCCCTCTGCCTATGTCTCTGCCTCTCTCTGTGTGTCTTTCATGAATAAATAAATAAAATCTTAAAAAATAATGTATATAAAAGAAAGCTATATAATGCTCCTTATTTACAAATGTCACTCTGGATAGTTTATTAGAACTGTGAAAATGAATAAACTTCAAAAGCCCCCTTAAAAAAGAAATTAATCAGTACTACCAAATTTGTATCAACTAAGAGCAAGATTCTAGAGAGCTGAGCATGCCAGAAAGCATGCATTGGGTTAGGAATCAGGCCCTTTAGAAAACTAAAAGATATATTCTTCCTTGCCTCAGCCACTTAAACTAATTACCTAGAAATTACAGGCTGGGGTTAGACTCTGTCCCATCTCATTAAGATTCTCTACTTTTACATAGAATAAAGGAATGGAGAAAAAGGGAAAGTCAGATAAATGAGAAAAGCATTAAGAAAAACTATTGATGGTGCTTTCCTATATTCTTAGAAAGCTGAGAAGGTTGCCTCTTACAGGTAAGGTTCACCAGAGACAAATATTCTTTATTGCCAGATCATTTACTAAGGTTTGAACTTTACCAAGTTGCCATATATGTGTGGCAATCTTAGGGTTTTTTTAAAATATTTTATTTATTTATAGAGATGCAGAGAGAGAAAGAGGCAGAGACACAGGCAGAGGGAGAAGCAGGCTCCATGCAGAGAGCCCGACATGGGACCCAATCTAGGGTCTCCAGGATCACCCCTGGGCCGCAGGCGGCGCTAAACCGCTGCACCACTGGGGCTGCCCAATCTTAGGTTTTTCATAAGATCACTCAACATTCCCAATTATTGAAGAGGAGGAGAGATAAAACAGCAGATTAAGCTTCCATACTTTCTATTCCTCTGGGTCCTTCTGAGGCATATTAAAGCTTAGCTCTATAGTTTGGAATTTTAAGAAAGTGATATCATAATTCTGACTATAATACAATAGTTGATGATAAACTTCTCTGACTTTTTTTTTAATTCTCAGAGAATATAAGCCTCTTGCACAGTGGGTACTTAGTCTCCCAGTTGGTGAATAATCAGCTATTTTATGCATCCTTATTCTAGCCCTTGAAGGAAAAAAAATAGTGGAGCTTTAGATTCAAATTATTTCCAACTTTCTTGAAAATACTTAAAAATCACTTAAATTGCTCAATACTGTGTTTTAAAATCTATTTCTCATAACCTTAGGATTCTGTAGAAATGCTTTAAGAACCCAAGAGGTGGGTTGCATTTAAAGATGTGACTGAATCAGTAGAGATGTGGAGACTCAATCAAAGAAAGGAGATCTCTTGTTAAACTTTTATGTAAATAATAAAATGATAAACCATAAAGATTTATTTTATTATAATAAAATAATAAAAAACAAGTATGAATATAACTGTTCTATCCTTGCTATACAAATGGCATTTTGTGGAAAACTTACTAGAAGTCAGGGATTATAATATCAATTACTACTATTTCCAAATATTCAAACCATTCTTCTTGGTCTCCTTTAAAACTAAAGCAATGGCTGTTCAACTTATTTAGATTTATTGGAAAACCATAGCAATGATTTTGAGGATTAATTCAATCTCAAAAATATGTATTAACAGGGGCATATTCAGTTCACGTTTTTTTATCATATGATATGGTAATGCACCACTTTTTTTGGGTGGGTGGGATGTAATAATTACGATATTTTCCAAGGCAATATCAGAAAGGGAGACAGAACGTAAAGACTGCTAACTCTGGGAAACGAACTAGGGGTGGTAGAAGGGGAGGAGGGCGGGGGGTGGGAGTGAATGGGTGACGGGCACTGGGTGTTATTCTGTATGTTAGTAAATTGAACACCATTAAAAATAAATAAATAAATAAATAAATAAAAATAAAAATAAACGATATTTTCCAAGGCAAAAGAGAGATAAAGCTTCATATGATAGCAGTGGAATAAGTTCTAAAGGACTCACCCTTCACTTCCACAAGGTAATCTGGCCCTTCTGAATTTGGTGCAATCCTGAGGGCAATGGTCTCTTCACTGTATAAATCTAAAAATAGCATGTCTTCTACAGGAATACATGTCAAATCTCCAGAACAGAGTTCAAAAAAATCAACCTTAGAATTCTGGTAAGCTAGACTTATTGACTTCAATTATCTAAATAAAGAGCTTAAACATTTTTTCCCAATGAAAGCAAATAAACTATATTTTGATGCCTAGTGTTAACAAGCAATGATATTAGAGGCATGTGGGTGGCTCAGTTGGTTAAGCATACAACTATTGATTTTGTCTCAGATCATGACCTCAGGGTTGTAAGATAGAGTGCCATGTTGGGCACCACATTTGGCACCACAATGGGCTCCATGCTGGGTGTGGAACCTGTTTAAGATTCTCTCTTGGCAAACCATAAGAGACTCTTGACTATAGGGAACAAACTGAGAATTGCTGAAGTGGAGATGGGTGGGGAGATGGGCTAAATGGGTGATGGGCACTAAGGAAGACACTTGATGTGATGATCACTGAGTGTTATATGCAACTGATGAATCACTAAATTCTACCCCTGAAACTAATAATACACTATATGTTAACCAAATTGAAAAATTTTTAAAGATTTTATTTATTTATTCACAAGAGACAGAGAGAGAAAGAGAGAGAGAGAGAGGCAGAGACACAGGCAGAGAGAGCCTGACATGGAGCCTGACATGGGACTCGATCCTGGATCTCCAGGATCAGGCCCTGGGCTGAAGGCAGCGCTAAAACCGCTGAGCCACCCGGGCTGCCCAACTAACTTGAATTTAATTTAAAAAAACAAAAGACTCTCTCTCTCTCTCCCTCTCCCTTTGCCCCTCCCCACACACTCTCACTGTCTAAAAAAAAATCAAAGATGTTAAATAAATGTCCATATACAGTTGTCATCAATATAGTAAGGACCCGCCACACTCCAATAGACAATAGCAACTACTGGTGATCAGTGGGTCTTCTCAATGAACTGAACTTGGTCTCCTTTAAAACTAAAGTAATGGCTTTTAGTACATGGAGAAGAATAAACTCAACAAGAAATAGTAAATGAATGACAGCACTCGTCTCAAGAACTTGAGAAAAATTATAAGGTACAGTCCACAAATGTTTATGTTCTATTTAGAATACATTTCTTGAGGTTTGTTCTCAAACACATTGGAAAATGGTTTACATTATATAAAGAAAATATCATAGATTTCACCATAATGGCCAATTAAAGCAGAATTCAAATTAATGAAAGTAAAATCAGTAAAAAGACATAAATGTTATGATTTCTGACTCCCACAAATGGACCTATAGGAAAGAATTTTAGGAGGCTCTGAAATATACACAATAATCTTATTTTCCTTCATTTCTACATGATTTATTATGTTTTTACATTATTATGAGAACTACATCAATGTATAAAGTCTGACATGGTTGCTAAGGAGCATTAATAATATGATTTATAATTATCATAGTTATTAATTGTTAACATAATAAGTATTTGTTATCAAAAGAGAGATAATATCTATATCATATAGAATAACTATGGCCAATAAATAGGACTATTGTGCTAAAAGCTGTATACAATCAATATCTGGAAGCAGAAACACAAACCCACAGTCAGATCTTGCAAATACATATCTAGAGTGTACCTTGGAATTTGAACCTGAGTTCCACAGTAGAAGACTATATTTGTTCTGGGATTGTGTGTCTTGACTTTAATTTTTCATGGAAAAGGGAACTGCTTCTGCTAAAGTAGTCTGAAAAACCTAGTATATGTTCATGGTCAAGATGCAGTCCCATTACTTTGCTGCAGATTATCCTCCATGGATTAAAAGACCAAGCCAACTCCTTCCTGGGTGAAATAATAAAAATCCTAGATCCCTTGAGTGTTCAAGAATAAAGGAAACTTAACACTTGCCTTACTAAGAATTTGAGGTTAATCTCAAAAAAGATGTCATCAAAGACAAGGAATTATATCTCCTGCCAAAAGATGGCACATGTCAGGTCTATCGATAGTATATGTGAGCCTTCCCATCTCTTTTCATAGCAAATACATAGATTCATATAGTACACATTACTGTACCTTCAGTGGTTTCATTGTCAGCTGCCATTTTCTGCTTCCTGCATTTGTCCCTCTCCTGATTTAAAACCATCCCTTTAATACATCATTCCTAATTAGATGATTAGTGCTTGGAAGGGCAGGAGATAAGTCATTTGCATAATTTAATCATAAAAGAAGTTAAAGATACAGATTTTGCTGTTCATTTGTACAATTATCTTCTTCAGCCTGGGGGGCTGAGATATTAATGTGATTAAACAGTATTTCTGCAAACAGGCAACTGTGTGTCCTCTACTAAAGGAAGGCTGGAGGCAAATGAAAAATTAATTTTAGAAGACAATCAATTTCATTCCACATGACTGTAATAAATAACAGCCCATCTGCAGACAACTCATTAAGCCTTGGGAGGGTACATGTGTCACAAACTCTAAATGACACACAAGGCTGAATTTTCTACCAAAATAGAACTAGTAATAAATGGCCTACCAGCTGCCACATCAGCCTAGAAAGTCAACATAGAAGAATTTCCTAGAAAATGAAGTGCATACAGTGTCACTCACAGCCAACCAGTAAATTTAGTGCTGGTTGCAAAAATTTCTGAAAACTGGTTCACCTTATTCTGAAATTTGCCCTTTCTCTTGTGTTCTAAATGTAGGTAGATATGTGAGCTCACACATATTAGTGTGATACCACTTTCAGGAATAAAATCTAACATTTACTGAACTCTTATTATGTGCAAAGCACTTTATGAACATAATCTCATTTAATCTTAACCCCATGAATTATGTAACTCTAATTATCCCCATTTTTAGATGAAAAAAATGAGGCCTGGATGGTCATACAGTTAGAAAGAGTTGGAATCAGAACAAATGTAGGTATCTGAGACAGAATAATAATTCTCTAGGTTTCTTTTGTCTAAGAGGAGCTGTCAATCAGAATCAAAATAATACACCCTTTTAAATACAGCAGTAACTTTCCTTAAAATATGAATATTTCCCAAAGCAAATAATGTAATTATAACAAATCATAGTTACATTGTCTAATGAACTGAAAACATTTTGAATATTTACATCAGTGTACTACATTAGGCACTATGAGTGAGAAAATGACACATATCAGACTGTTCCGAATTTGAGGAATTTAGAAGCTAGTTGGGAGAAAGAGAAAACATATGCGGCTTAAAACTTAAATATTTAGAGAGAGAAGAGGAGGAACAGGAGTAGGAGAAAAGTTATCTGCAAATAAAATTTCAGAGAAGCAAGAGATCACTGCAGGTGATAAGGGAAGTTCTCATAGAGGAGGTAAGACTTCAACTAGATCTTTAAAGATGGTTTTCAATTCCTGATTAGAGGTAATTCTTCATGGAATCCCAACTTTAACATTTTCTGCTATCATTTTCCTTAGGCAGTTTATATTACATCAGTGCACTTCCATTCAGTTTTAACAAACCTGTCAATGATTCATGCTTGGATAAAATATTCACTTGAAGTCTAATCTCATCAAATTTGAAATATCAGGAAAAAAAATTGAAATATCAGGCAGGATGAGTAATCACTTGTTCCTCTGCTTTGCTTCTGTATAACAGATACTAGGGTCACAGTGCCTAAAACAGTCTTTCTACAACACTTTGGACAGACTATCTTGAGATAATCCAATATCTAGTGTATGTACATGTCTCTTTTCAGTGCTACATAAAGAAGGGAAACAAGATTTTTTAAAATCAACCCGACAGAGCTAAAATCAAGTTTTAACAATGGAACTTCTTTTTTTTGCCCTTAGAGTCTTAATAGCAGATGTTACTACATCTGGCTTCCCTTGCTTTTCTCCAGCTGCAGAAACTAAAACTCATTCAGAATCAGTGATAGAATCTAATGGGAGTTTGCAAATGCTGACCAAACCCTTCTTTCCAGCCACTTTATTAAGATGCCAGGCGAATGGCTGGGCAAGCTCCACCAGAGAAAATTCATTTCCCAGGTAATTAGCAAGGAATTGCTATTGAGATCACCAACTTCTTAGCTTTGCTCTGCAATGATTTCCCATGAAAGATTAACTATTTCTTCATCAAGAAACCTGAAAGGCCACAGAAATCCAACCAGTAGTCAGAGTAGCTAGGAGAAGTGGTGACTACAGCAGGAGCTATTTAAGTAGCTTTCATATGAGGTTAATAATCCATGAATCAGAGAATAACAGGTGTCAAAAATATATATTGATTGAGTTTCTGCAACTTCGAATGTATTAAGAACCATGACTACTAGTTCTGTGCTGTGCCTAGCATATTTTTAGTATTCTGTTTATAAAATACGAATGTACTGAAGTGAAAGTGGGAAATTAATTTACTCTTCATGAATATATGATATAATAATATCAACAAACACACTTCCTGGGATTGATAATGCTCCTGATATAAAACTCAGTTCATGGCTAAAATTAACAACAGGAAACAACAGGTGTTGGCAAAAATGAAGAGAAAGAGGAATCCTCTCGCACTGTTGGTGGAAAAACACACTGGTGTAATCATTCTGGAAAACTTTAGGAAGGTTCCTCAAAAAGTTAAAAATAGAACTATCCTATGATTCAGCAATTGCACTACTAAGTATTTACCCAAAGGATACAAAAATACTGATTTGAGGGGATACATCACCCTGATACAGCAGCATTATCAACAATAGCAAAATTATGTAAAGAGACCATGTCCATTGACTGATAAACGGATAAAAAAATGTGATGTATATACACACACATACCACAGAATACTACTCAGCCATAAAAAAGAATGAAATCTTGTCATTTGCAGCAACGTGAATGGACTAGAAAGTATTATGCTAAACAAAATAAGTCAGAGAAAAACAAATACTGTATGATTTCACTCATATGTGGAATTTGAGAACCAAAACAAATGAACACGGTGGGGGGAAAAAGAGGCAAACCAAGAAACAGACTCTTAAGTAGAGAGAACAAACTGATGGTTACCAGAGGGGAGGTGGGTGGGAGGGGTTGGGTTAAACAGGTGATGGGGATTAACATTTATAGTGATGAGCACTGGGTGATGTATGGAAGTGATGAACTACTAAACTCTACACCTGAAACGAATATTGTGCTATATGTTAACTAGCTGGAATTTAATAATAACTTGGGGAAAAAACAGCTCATACTAAAAATGACGTGCATTATCTATTGTAAAAGATGTTAATAATAGATAAAATAAACCAGACATTACTTAAATTATTCAGAAAATGTTATTTTTCACCATATTCTTCAAGGCAATTTAAATAAAGCACAGCATGCTCATGGCAAAACAAGGACTGTTAGAGTAAATATTGAAACCTTCATAATATAGTGAATGAGGTCTACTTTTTAAAATTTGGTCGAGTTCCCTGGGTTCTTAATTCCAGCAACTTTAGCTTTAAAATTTTAGTAATTAGGTTAAAAAATAGTTTTTTTTAAACAAAGTTTACTCTGATGTCATCCCTATATGTAGTACAAAATTTGAAATATGATGCATTGACTCCTCTCTGAATCCTTAGCGATTTCAGTGAACAGTGTACACATAGAAGATATGACCAACACACGGGCCTTTCAGTTCTTTGACATTCTCTCCTCTAAATATCTTGCCCTCTTTACTTCAGCCACTCATGCCCATGGTCTTATCCTAAACCTCGTAATTTACCAGTAATTGCAACATTTCCATATTTTTTATTTCGTGAATCCTACTCTCTGACCCTCACTACTTCTTTCTGGTTCACACCTTCTAATACTCCCACTTCAACAATCCTCTGACCTCTTCTTGGAACATCCAATTGATCTACACTACCATCCTTTACTGTCTCTCACCTCCCTGATGCCCTCTTTTTTCCTTAGCAGTTTAAAATGCATTGTCATCCATTATAATCGCTTTTTGCTAAACCTTCAACTATCTTGCCCCCTTTGCTTTTGTTATACTCACACCACTTAGCAAAACCATAAATCTAATTAAATCTAATTATTTGTCTATGTTGCACCAGTACCGATGCAGCTCCACATAAGTGGAATTAATACATACAAGCACACCAACCATTTTGAATTAGTGATCATAAATGTCAAAAGGCATTTGATGTTGACTGGGAATCATACTAAAGCTCTTTAATAGTTCACTCTCCTCACTGAGATGGCTATTATACACTCTCTTTTTCTCCTCAAACCTCCAACTTCCTTTCCAGTCCTCCCAACTAATCGAAGGAGTCTTCCATGGAGTTCCAATACCAGATCAACCAGAATCTTTATTTACATAATTAGGCTTTCCGATCTGGAGATGAACTAACCTTGCTCTTATCCCAAACTGATGACTTTACTTGTGCACTGGAACCTATCCACTCTCTCCTATTCAAGAATATCACTTCAGCAATACTCCTCTCTCTTTCCTACATAAATTTTTTAAAATTTCTACTGGAAAATTGCTGACTGCACATGCTGTTATGTCTTCCATCTTAATAATATATAATAACTTCTTGATCCATTACTCCATGCTTTCAAGCTACTCTCTCCCACCTTGAGTTGTATACTATCTTTGCAGCAAATCCCTGGAAAGAGTTGTCTCTACTCTGTCTCCAATTCCTCTCCTCCTATTCTATCTTAAACATGTCACTTAGACTTTCCGTTCATGTTTTTCCAATCAAACTGCTCTCATCAAGATCACCAATGACTTCCGTTGTCACATCTAATGGCCAGTTCTTTGTCCTCGTGTTTTTTGTTTTTTGTTTTACTGATTAACAGCATTTGATATGGTTGATCACTCCTTCCTTTTTGATGCATTCTCTTTGCCTAGCTCTGGGACACCACTCTCTCTTGTTGTTGTTTTTTTTTTTTTCTAATTTCACTGGATTTTCTTTCTCAGTCTTTTGCTGATTCCTCCTCTTCATCACCTTTGAGTTGATGTGACTCAGGACTCCATCCTTGAAACTCCTCTTGTCTATTTACAATTGCTACTGTCCTAAATTTATAACTCTTGTCCAGATCTCTCTTCCAAATTCCAGACTTCTTTATCCAATGACCACTCTGTATCTCTGCTGTAAAAGCAAAAAAGATATCTATAAACTAACAAGTATAAAGCTAGACTCCTGAACTTTATCCCAAATCTGTTCCACCTACAGCCTTCCCCTTGTGAAATGATAGAAACTTAATCTTCTCAGTTGCTCAGACCAAAACCTTGGAGTTATTAATGACTGTCTTCTCTCACATTCAGTGTCTAATCCATCAGAAAGTCCTATTGGTTTTACCTTCAAAATCTATTCAGAATATAATTCCTACTTCCTCTACTCTACCACTATGGTGTTTACCACCACCACCTCTCTCCTGTTTTACTGCAATAGCATCCTGACTGCTTCTACCCTTGCCCCACTTTAATTAAGCCTATTCTCAACCTAGCAGCCAGAGTGATCCTTTAAAAACCTAAGTCAAATCCTGTTACAGCCTTGCACAAAACTCTGCAGTGACTCCTCATTTCATTCAGTTTTTTTAAAAAAAATGGCTTAAAGGCCCTATATAACCCCCACCAACATTACCATTATAATCTTATTCCCACTATTCTTCCCCTCAACTCATTACACTCCAGCCTCACTAGCCTCCTTACTCTTCCTCAAAACTGCTAGTTATATTCCTGCTTTAGGGCTTTTTGCTCACACTGTTTTCTCAGCCTAGGACACTCTTCCCCAGATTTAGCTTAGCTTACTTCCCTCCCTTTCAAATTTGTGAACAAAGCTCACATTTTCAACGGAGCTATAATACCCATTCTATTTAAAATTGCAAACAACTCCAATTCCCCCCATACCTTTACCTTGCTCTACTTTATATTTTCCATAGCACTAACCACCTTCTTACAATATAATTGATTTCTTTATTATGGATAATGTTTATTGTCTTCTTCCATCCACACTACCATACCCTAGAATATAACCACCTTTCCAAGAGCAGGGAACTTTCTTTTTAATGGATGTATCCCAAGCACCTAGAAGAGTGCCTGACACAGAATAGACACCCAATAGCTATTTGACGAATGAATGAATGACATAATCTTTTTAGGTGTGTATGCCTTGTCCCTACAACAAAATTTAAAGCTCTATAAAGGTACCTACAAATCCTAACATAATATTCTGGACACAAGAGACAATTTATATTTTTTAATAACTAGGTCCCAATTTTTTTAAAAAAGATTTTATTTACTTATTTGACACAGCAGGAGAGAGAGCACAAGCAGGGGGAGCAGCAGAGGGAAAGGGAGAAGCAGAGTAGGGAGACTGACAAGGGGAACCATCCCAGGACTCTGGGATCACAACCTGAGCCAAAGGCAGACACTTAACTGCCTGAGCCACCCAGGTGCCTCTAGGTCCCAATTTCATAAATTCTTTCAATATTATGCTTTGATGAGCTGCTGCCATCTCTACACACTTTTTTGAATTGTTATTATTCCTTTCACTTTTCTGTTCAAAATGTTAAGTTTTGTTGGTTCCCAAAACCTCCTGTAGATGCATATGGAATTGAGTCACCATGAAGAGAGTTTAGTTACTGTATTTCTGAAACATCATCATTAAAAGGAAGCATCTCCTATCAGAGCATGTAACTTCTACGGAAGCTCCTGTGTAGTGTTTATCTCCTACTAGTTTGCTTATCTCTATTTCCCACTTCTAGTTTTCACATAATTCTATGAATAACTGGAACTATCCACCACCTGACTAAACTTGTTTGCTCAAATTCATCCATTAAGACTTACCTTTTCAGAGACAGCATATAGAACTTATCGTACCAGAGGAGGTAAACAGAAGACTTATATTCAAGAACTAGCTCTACCTGTTCTAGATTGAATGGCCTTAAGCAATTCACTTCACTTGCCCACATTTCAGTTTTCTCACCTAAATTCATGATCAGATGACCTGCCTCACATAGTTGCTGTGAGGTAAATGCAGATAGTGCATGAACAAGCTTTGTAGCCTGTGAACTTCTGCACAAACATAAGGTACTATTATTTCCCAGAAGCATTATTAGTTTCATTATAACTATAGATGATGCTGATTTAGCATTGAGTGAAAAAAATCTAAATGAGATTAAGTGATCCCCAGAAGTACTATGTCATAAAATGATCAGCCATCTGTTTATAAAAATTTAGACATTTGACAACAAAATTGTAAAAGCAGACTATTCTAATGATCAGATTAAATGAGCTACCATATATGTAAGCACCATATAAACTATGTACCAGTATATACATGTAAAGTTTTTACTATTATACCTAGCTAGTAATTTTAAGCTTCCAGATATATTTTCAGGCAGAAGGCATGAAGGAAATATTTAAACTTCACTGTACTTATTAAATACAAAAATGATAAAAATTCCACTTCAATGTTCTTTAATTCAAATTTCAATGTTCATTAAACTTGAATGCAGTTCAAATTACTTTCTAAAATGCACACTTAGCTACTATTGAATACAATAAAAACTGTGCATACATACCCAAAGGCAAAATGTATCCCTCTTAAAAAAATTCACAGTCAACATGTATTTTAAAAATGTACTATGGCAAGCTAGAAGCAGGCTAATAGACCAATAATAGTAATGGAACTTACAGAGAAATATAAGTGGATGCTGTATAAAATATTTTATAAAATAAATTAACATTTACTAGCATAGTAAACAAATATTTTAGTGACAAGACATACTCAAATGTTCTCTTATGGTTTCAAATGCCACCAGTTCACCTCAATGGAATAACATTTCCACATTGACCATTAGTGTTTTTATTTTTATTTAGAGCTAATATTTTTATGCTTTCTGTTCCTATTAATGAATCTTCTTAAAATAACCACTAAAATAAAATGAACGCAATTAAATGTGATAATTCATTTAAAAACTGTCAAAAAGCCTTCATCAGTCCACAGTATATTTCGTGCCTCTCATCTATCAGCTAGTTCCCGATCCATTCAATATTTCCATAAGAAATATTTTCTCATCAAGTTTTTTCCAACCTTATTTAGCTTCATTCCTTTTTCCATGACCAAATGGAACTGTATCAATGCTAACATTACCCAAATTACAGTCCTCCTCTCTTTAAATCAAGAGTCTACCTAACTGGGGCACATGGCTGGCTCAGTCAGTGGAACATAAGACTCTTGATCTCCAGGTTGTGGGTTCAAGGCCCACACTGGGTGTGGAGATTACTATAAATATTAACATTTAAAAAAAAAGAGAGAGAGAGTCTTCCAGGCACCTGGGTGGCTAAGTGGCAAAGTGTCTGCCATTGGCTCAGGTCATGATCCCAGAGCCCTGGGATCCAGTCCTGCATCTGGCTCCTTGCTCCACAGGGAGCCTGCTTCTCCCTCTGCGTTTCTCTTCTCTCTCTCTCTCTCTCTCTCTCTCTCTTTCTCTCTTGGATAAATAAATGAAATCTTAAAAATAAAATAAAATAAATTTTAAAAAGAGCTTTCCTAATTGGGCAGAAAACTTTTAATTGAGATCCACTGCACCTTCTTTGATGATGAAACATGAATCCATGAGACAAATACTTTTACATTTTTACCACTAATACAGAAAAATATCTAAATAGGGGAATTCCTCGAGTTTTATTTACATTTAAAAACTGAGAGCCCAGGACACCAAGGTGGCTCAGTGATTGAGCGTCTGCCTTTGGGTCAGGGCATGATCCCCCCCACTCCCCAGATCAAGTCCCAGTTCTGCATGGGGCTCCCTGCCGGGAGCTTGCTTCTACCTCTGCCTATGTCTCTGCCTCTCAATCTGTGTCTCTCATGAATAAATAAATAAAATCCTTTTTTAAAAAGTGGAGAGCCTTCTTGAAAAAGAAACAATACAGAGAAGAGCAATCACCCAATTCAATTGGACTAAATTGTGAAGAATAAGAAAAGCTTTAGACTCTGGCAACATGTAGATTATGTAAACATCACAGAACCTTATGAAAAAGAACATGTCCCTAAAATAACAAAAGCTTGTCAGTCTTTTAGTATGACAAGGACAAATCCAAAACAACTGCAAATAAAAGAAATTAGCTATATTAAATGTACTCATATCAACTAAGCTCTGGAGCAGTTACTACCCTCTTCAGAGGTCAAGGTGTTCAACATGTGCCCATCATCAAAATGACCACTCTTGCGGGACATGACTGGCATTAAGACTATAATGTTTCATTTTTTAAAATTGCAAGCTGAAAATCAATTAAATATTCTCATTAGAGAATAGAAACTCTTCACAAAAATAATTTAACGCTATATTCATTAATGTGTTTTAATCCAAAAGTTGTGATTTCTCTGTTAACAAATGTTTGTTTAGTTTATGAGAGATGGTTATTTAAGGGACCTAAGCAGAGGAGTAAAACATATTAAAATCAACAACTGGCTTCATGTAGCTTTCCAGGTTTAAATCTGCTAATAGCTGTAATGACTACTATATCCATTAAATATATAAATCTTTCCATAGATAACATAAGAATAATTTCAAGCAAAATATACTTTAGTTAATCACTAACATGATCCAGCACACTGCTTTTAGCTATAACATATCAGCTCTATGTCTGTTTATGCTTTATTCACTTTAGATATTTTCTATATTAAGCATTTAATTTCAGAGTTAATACAATCTTAGCATGCTTCTTGGCTATCTCTCCTTTCCACCAGTGAATACTCATAAAATGTAAACACAATTTAATAGTAGAATAAGCAAAATATATTTAGAGAGGTAAATATGCCATAAACATTTTATAATGCACTGCAAAGCCTAATTAATGTTGCTTTAATTTTCCATAATTTTGAATTGCATATGTTTGCTATTCCCTGCATTAATGTAGGTTAGCTGAGAGTTAACCATGTAACAATAAAACTCTACATATATAATCTGGAGATAAGAAAAATAAGAATTTGGATAGTTTTTAAGATCATGACGTTCCCCTTGTACAGATGAATAGTATTACTTATTAAATATTTGTTGAAATGAAGTGACAAATGAAATGACTTGGAAAATATCTTATATATAAATGTAAACATGTTTATAATATTTAAATACAGTTAACATTATATATATGTTAGATATATAGTGTGTGTGTGTGTGTCCAAACTGAATATTCTAATTGGCTTATAAAATGAGACCTAAAACTTGTGTACTATACATAAAACATACTATGCAGTAAATTTTTTTCTATGAAAAAACTTCCCTTTCGTCTTCCTCAATTAAAAACCTGGAGGTTACTCATAATTTTTTTTACAAAATAAAATCAGAAGTTTAGCAGAACACAGGCTATCTTCAAAGCATCAGGCTTAATGTTAATATTAAACATTTAATTATGTTTAATAATTACATTTGCAAATAATTTTGCAAAGCAAATCAAACTCTAAGCTTGAGAATCTATTTAAAATTTTAACACAAATGAAGGAAAGCTTTTTTACATGGGAAAAGCATGTTTTTTAATCCACAGTTGCACATTTTACTACAAAAACATCTCACAGAATGACTAATTGTGTGAATTTTTAAGGGCTCATATCATAAGGACTCAGCAAATATATGTCAGAGAAAAGATACTAAAGTCAATTAAATACAGCCATTCTGAAGTGGAAATACCTGTTTAATTCCAATCTCCTCTTGATATGTATTTTATTTATAACATGAGTAATTCTATATGTTCATAAAACTAAAATATTGTGTTTTCTTTCTAACTATTTTTAGTTGAAACTTTCTGGTATAATTCTAAAGACTAAAAAAAATCTAGTGTTTACTGATAAAACACACGGCAGATATGAAGAAGGAAACTGAAGTATTCAACAATAGATATTTGGCAAAAAAATTGTAATCACAAAGATTTCACAATTTAGCAAATATAAGAAAGAGGATATATGGTTTATGTTCCCTAAGCTAAAGACAGCATGATTCTAGAATATAAGCTCCATGACAGAACAGACTGTTGTGTTCACTGTTTGCAGCAACTAAAACAATGGCATCACATAGTATACTTTACACACAAACGCACTCGTGCACATGCAGAGTCACAACAAATCTAATCATAAGATCAAAATGGTTGTAAAGAAGTTTTTATTTCAATTCCAATAATTAAATTGATAGAGTCTTCCAAATGTCTACAGATAAAAGACAACACTGCATAAAGATACAACTTATGTCCTGTGGAGAACCATTTCAGTTGAGGTACTCTTAAATTCTTGTAAATAAGTTTCCTTGGATGGAATTCAAGATGAGAACCATATCATACAGCGTCCTACTCTATTGTTCATACTGTTACATAAAGTGAGTCTTCAGTATCTATATGGTTATTATCCTTCCAGAAGGATCAAGGCCTAACATACAGATATAGTAACATTTTATGGATGGTCACATTAAAGTTTTTATATAGTTTATCTGATTTTTGGTGTGCTTTAATACGGCACTAAACTCAACATCCTTAAAATAAGTACTATGTAAATTGCACCTATGTAGTCTCCTATCTAAAGCCATTAAGAGATAGAATGATCTTAAATGATAATTATGTATGTATTTTTAAATGTTTTTACTTCAATACAGAAGGATATCTCAAAATTGATACATAATTTAGATAATGCGTTTAACAAATAAAATTAAAAATAAATTTATCTCAATATTGTTTGTGATGCTATTAACTATGCTTTTTAGACAAGTAAGTGAGAGACAGACTTCTTCCAAAATAACTAAAAGCTCAGAATCTAACATATTGCTGTAAAGCTATAATGGTTATAACTGTTAATCCAATACACCTTTTATACAAACCCATACACACATAAGTGGAAAAATAGCACAGATGTTCATCTCTAATGCAATTTCCATTCAATTTCCTAAGTGCAGTCCCTGTGTGCAAACTAGCTTAACGTTATGTTTAGCTTGCAAATTCTTTTAATAAATAATGAATGCAATAAAACTAGGAGATCAATGGCAAGCTGAGAAATCATAAAAAAAAAAGCCTTTTGTGTTCAGGCTGTTGCCCATTTCAAACTTTAATCCAGAGACAGATCAATATTACTTTTTTTCTTTTTAGCTCATCACATAAAAAGCATAAACGTAGCCTAAATGCTCTTATCATCTAACAGTTGCCAGCAACCTGATAAGATCATTGAACACAATTGCAATTTAATGTCATACACCTTACATTACACACTACATTATACACTATTAAGCAGTCAACTTGTTTAAGAATAAAATGGTTATATAGCAATAAAAATAATTTCATTATTTTTTAATGTTCCTGTCCTATATATATTATTCCAGTAACATAATTACAAATTTTTCATCATCATTTGTTCTAATAAACTAGATAATTTTAATGGGTCAAAATAGTACATACGTATGAGTAGTTTCAATCTCAGGGATCCTAGATGAAAGGAAATTTAACTCTTCAAAATTAATTGCACCTGAAAGAACTAAGTTATTCCTTTAAATGGATGGGGGGTGGGATACTTCATGTAAATTCATGTTGTACTGAATGGGTCTTGAGCTTATCTAGGAAAAAAGTAAATCATAATTCTTAGGTATTTGTGTTTCTATTCACAGGCTAAGAGGAAAATCTTGTTCTTCCCACCTCAATTTGGATAAACATGCATTTTCTTTTTGAATGATCAAAAGTAAACTGTCACTACGGGTGGTACTGATATCAAATATTATAAATCTAAATAGCTGAAAATGACTTAAGGTAGTAGGCTTGTCTTATTTATTAATTCTTGCCTATTCATAATATTAGAGCATCTTCTGTGGGTTTTCACTAAAAGGAAACGTCAAGAAGTCATCTTTTCTTTAAAGGTATATTTCAGTTCCAAATTCTAATTTCATATATTAGATTTTGATAGCTTTATATGCATATTTGTGAAAAGTTTATGGCATGATTACAAATGATTTTATAATAGAATTAAAATTTCAAGATTAGTGTCTTTAATAACTGCATACCTTATGTAACTATTTCCTAGCTTTTCAAAGGAATGGCAATTTGTGCAAAGAATTCTGATGAGGAATAAATGTGTATGTGTGTGCATGATTGTATTCACTTAACAAATGTGAGTTAAGTACCTAAAATATATACAATATTAGGCTTAATGAAGTCTTGCAATGAATATTACTAAAGTTGAAATTTACTCCTTAGAAATTATTACAAATTCAAGGTTTTGTTCTATGTAATAATTTCAGTTCTCATTTAAGGATATCATTATAGGTAGTGATAAACTTATCAATTCGCTCTTTAACTATATTATATTCAATTTAGCTATATTATATACACATTCTCAATATAATAATTTCATCAATTCTAATTTATAAATTTATCTCTAAAGAAAGATGTGGTAAAAAATTATCATGAAAACATTCCCATGTTTTAAGCAAATCTTGGGGAAAAAAACCCTGTACATAACTTTATTAAACTTCATTATAAATTTCTCTTTAAACTATACTGTAGATCATAATATATATCCTAAGTTTCCAAAATTAGCCTAACTTTGGAGATAAAAATTCTCCCGAAGAATTTGAGACCTCAACGGTATCAATTAACAGTGTTTCCTGTTTTCCTATTTTAATAAAGCTAAAAAATTATGATGAAAGAATACTGTAAAGGCCTGCAAAGAGGAACTAACTCTAAGAGCTGATTTTTTAAAATACATATTCTTCAGGGAGTTGAACAAGAAAAAAATTCAATCTTCTTTTTAAAATTTGTATTTTTAAATATCAGAGATTAACTAAAAAGTTATTAAATCTACAGCATTTAACTCAAAATATTTCACAACAATTGACAGAATTATTTCTCTCCTAACACCAAGGTAATGAAGCTTGGGTTAAATGATATAAAGTATGGTCGCTATGATATTTAATGCAGATAGGTAATAAATTTCACTAGAGTAATAACAAAGTTCCTTTTGGTGTGCCTATGCTTTTCTACAATTTTGGAAATTAAATTATAAAAGTAGCATTTATTATTACTGAATGATTTACAAATAATTACCCAGAATATAAATAACTGCATTATACTAAAATGAAATAAACTTTTCTAAGATTTTCAGCTTTACAAAGTGAGGAAATGATGAATATGCAGTGGACAAACTATCCTCCTCCTACTAAAAAGAAATATTAAATCCTAAAGGAGTTCTAAATCCCTTGGTAAGAGTATATTACAGCTGCATTAAGCCAACAAGAAGCTTATTAGTAAGGATTTAAAAACTAACACACTTCTGTAATCAATTCAGATACAGCATTATTCTATTTATAGTGACACTTGCAATGTGTCCCAATCATATATTATTTATTCTCATTTTTCTTACCATGATTAAAATATTAATGTGGGGAGCACTTTTAAGTAGCTACACTATATTTAGGTTTTAATATATTGATTTCCACCATTTCGGAATAGTTAATATAGCATGAAAATTAAGAATATTTCCCATGAAGAAGCTCATGATTAATTTGATATTTTTCTCTGATTCCTAAATAAAATTAAATGAATTTAGTTGTTCTGGCAGAAAATGGAAAAAGGGATGCTGCCACTTTAAAAGCTTCGATCTCTTTGACATTGCTGGCAGTGTATGGGAACATTAATGCATCTGTCACGATAACAAGCTAAGAATAACATCTAGACATCAAACCGAGCAGAGAATCCATCTGAAGTGATTCATTCAGATCTGTCTCATTGATTTATTAAACACAGGGCAACATCTGCAGCCTCACAGAGCTGCTTGGTGAAATTAATGCAAGATCAATTCAAATGGAAAAAAGTGTAAAAGAGATAAATCAAAACATAATTTGCATGCAGTTCCACAATCAGGCTTATTGGGTGCAAATGCTCAATTTCCCTTCCAAAGCAAATGTGTTTAAATGTTGTTTTTGCTTTTTAGAATTGTATAATCTGAAGTGACAGTGAAGAGTTTTGCAGGTTGAGATGGTGAAAGGAAAGAAAAGGAGGAAAACATGCTACCAAAGATCTTTTGAATATGCAACAAGAATATCATTAATACCTAATTGTTTTGCTTTTGGGGAAAGATTTTACATCCTTTCTCCAAAAACAATATTTTCAGTTTTGGTCAATTGGAGTGATTTTAATACATATTTTAAATGTATATAGCGGATAAACCTAAATCATTCGTATCTCTAAGTGCACCAGATAAAGTGATCCTGAAGATCTAGATTGCCAAGTGAAATATAATATATTGTGATTAAGGTTTCTCGCAATTATATTTGCCTGCTAGAAGCATTTTTAAAGCATGTAGGAATTTCATTCAGACAAAATAAAATTACTTAAAAAAGCATCAAATAATTCAGACAATATTTTATACATGTATTAGGTGTTCTTGTATGAAACCATGTAAAGCATTAATATCTGAAGACCATCACTTCCTAATTATTGGCATTCATGTACTATACATTGAGGGTAATATTACACACATATATCCAAAGAAATTCTCCTTCAAATCATGCATCATTTCTTTAATGTAATATTCATGACCTAGTAAATGAGTGTTTGGACAAATATTAAATCCAGCTAAAATATTTAGGTAAACACAAAAATTGTTGGTTACACAGAAGTGTACATTTAAAATGAATGTACATGTGGAAGTTCTGTGCACTGGCAGATTATAATTAAATCGCTTTAATTATAATCTGGACATCATTCTTCTAATAAAAGAGCAATGACGACTAAGAGACTGCTTGTAATAGACAATCTGACTATCCCCTCATTATCCTATGAAATAAAATGTCTGCATTTACTGCCCAGATTAATTTCTAAAATATTTTTATTGTTTCTGCAAATGTTAAGTAATACAAAATATTAGCCCAGGAAAGTGATCCAAGTTCTTAAAAAATTTGGTTTTGTATAACTTTCCTATGAATGAAAACATCAATTGTTAAACTGCTATTTTGTGTAGATTATGAACTATATTCAAATGTAAATATAAAGCTGAAATCATTGAGTTACTTACAAAAATTGTGTATCTTGTATTTTAAAGTAGTTTTAAATTGTTTTAAAGACATAATTCACATGAAGTTATTCTTATATGGATGCCCATTTATGTTCTGTTCACACAGTCAAAATAACAATCACAATTGGATCATTTAAATTTTTAGTTTAAAAAAATAAATTTTACTCATTTGAATATATGTCAAATCATGGCTCCAAATACATTAAAATATTTTCTTAATCATACATTATTGTTTCTCCAAGTATTCATTTAACTATACATAAATGAATAAATAACATTTAAACAGTTGATCCTCAAATGAAATGAAATGCCACTCATGAAATCTAACAATGTTACTTTTATATAGATAGATAGGTAGGTAAAAATAGATTAACACTAAAATGTGCTGATTTTTCAGTTACCGAATACCAATTTTTAAAAGATTATTTATTTATTTATTTATTATTTATTTATTTATTTATTTATTTAATTATTCACGAGAGAGAGACAGAGAGACAGAGAGAGGCAGAGACACAGGCAGAGAGAGAAGGCTTCACGCAGGGAGTCTGATATGGGACTCGATCCCGGGAGCTCGGGATCATGCCCTGGGCGGAAAGCAGGCGCTCAACCACCGAGCCACCCAGGCGTCCCTGAATACCAATTTTTAATTTAATATTCTACTGCTGCATGAAACTTTGAAAAATTTAGTAAGGAAAATTCATTGCATGAGAGTGATATTTTTAGACATTTGCTTTCTGAATCTGCCTGCTCTGATATTAAAAACTCCAAGTTTTGTTGCATAATTTTTTTTAAAAAAAATCACAGTGCTTTAGCTGAAGAAAAAAAGATCTAAAACAAGATAATTTTTCCCATTTGGTTGGGTCTTTTTATCATCATTTTCTTAAAGATCCTCAAAATCCTCTCCCTGCGACTAGTTACTGAAGTAAGAAAGCATCAAGGAAAAATATTGTATAGCCCTTTTGGAATTGCAGTGATGTAAAGCTCGACTTATTTAATAAAACAATGTATAGTCAAGAATTTTTTTAGTTTTACTATTCTCTAGTAGCTAAGGCAGGTATTATTTTCCAACTCCTTTTCTGGGAAGACAAGTTTGAATATTTTGAAAATTAGCTAATAACAAAATAGTTAATATAAACCACTGATAGAGTTCTTGTGACTCTCAGTACTGTCAAAGAAACAACCATATATGTATTTTATTCATCTACCTTTCTTCAGTGCACATTAATAAAAATATGTCCTGAGCTGAGCAAATCCAAATGCGATTTAATGGCAATATGTTAAGGTCTTCAAAAATGACCAATTTGAAAATAGTCCATTTTGTGTCTTCTGGAATAGTGTAGGAAGCATTTCAATAGAATTCCCTAAGTCAGGACATATACTCTCCCTCAGCTAACTGACAGAGAGGGGAAGAAATGTTTATTATGTAGGAGAAGAAAATTGCCAATGACACCATTACAAATAGGCCTTCCTTTGAACAATGTATTATGGAAATTTGTTCATCAGAGATGAAGATGAATCTCTTTTCTCAAATAAGAATAGCATATAAGAGTTTCTACTCACTGAACATATATATATACTTTTTCCTTGCATCCCGCTTTAGCCAGAAGAACTAAGTCATGAGTCCTCAGTGACAATCCTCTTTAGCCAAGTCCCCATTGATTCGTTGCTCATTTCTTTGGGCATCTCTATAAGTTCTTCTGATCCATCTTTAACCTCCTCTCATAGCATCATTTTGCTCATGTCCTACATCTCTTTTCTCTTACTGGCTTCATGTCTGTCTCATCTACCTTATTTTGTTTCTCGTGAGCCTCATTCCTATTTACATCCCTTACCTTCCTTTACTCTGACTAGAAAAGTCATAGAAATAATGTTGATCTAAATAATAATTTCACAATTTTATAAAATCATTCATATGTTGGGAATGATTCAAGGTACACATTTCTGTAAATAATGTTACCTAAAGTCATAAAGCATTCATTATATGTTACCATTTTTTTTGTAGTTTTTAACAACATGGTTATGAGGGCATTTTGTAGTGATAAAATTTGGTAATGTTATTTTATCACTGATAAGATTTTCCCTAGACATTGTGGGGTTTTTTTACTATCTAGAAATTGGAATATATGTGTGTTTCTAGTAGTTTTCCTCAACTACATTCATGTACTGCATTCATAGAATATATTTCATAAATTTTTACGATCATATATTGTAACACTTGCAACACACTTACAGAAAATGCATGTTAATAAATAACATGCCCATAAAGAAATAAATGCAAAAGGAGGCACAGCATAACTCATACATATTTCTTATATTTTCAATATTTCTCTATCATCTTTATACATGCATATACACAAAAGCAATTTAAGCCCCCCAAAAAAGTTAGCATTGTAAATGTTATGATAAGGAGTAAATAAAACTTAACTGAATTAAAATAATAACCTAAAAACATATATAAAGTAGAGTCTAAAAATAGTATAAGAACACCTACCTCTTGATACTGAATAATATTACTTTTCCCTTCAGTAAGTAGCTCTAATAAAAATTAATTAAATAAAAGTTTCTATTTAGAGGGAAGCATCAGTTACATTAAATTATTAATCTATTTTTAAATGAAAGTCATAGATTTTGCTCAAGGATGTGTAAATTAATTATTAACATAGGACAAATTTCTGCGTGTAATAATTGTTCCACTTTAATAATGGGTGTTTGTAAGGGAGAAGGGGTAAAGGAGGGAGTGGGGGGGATAGGTATTCATGTTTAAAATTGTTTAGATGTGTCTTTTTGAATTGGCAACACCTAAACTACATGGCCCTCATCTGAAGTCCCTGGTAACTTTCTGAGTTTGTGTATTAGTAAAGTGCTTTGTGGTCAAAATAAGATTTCATTCCTACTCTTACAAGTTATAACTGCTTATTTTATCATGGGAGCAGTTATCCTTTGTGTTTTAAGACCATCTATCTACCTTAAAATCTGATCTAATAAACCAGGTTTGTAAGCCCCAGATATGAATCACTTAGAAGTTCTCATATAAACAGCTTTCTGTTTAATTCCTAGAACACAGGAGGACACTGCTTAAAGTGGGGGAAGAAAGGTCCCCTTGTAAGTTCTGTAGCATTATCTTATTGTAGCAGTCAGCAACAGTTAGTTTACAAGGTGTCAGTATACTTCAGCGATACATAGTAATTTGGATTTTACAACAGATGTTAACAATTGAGTTCCTTTTAGTTGGTAAATCCAGGGTTTTTATGCTTTAAATATGAATTGTGAGAAAGTCTACCTCTGCAGAAATTTTCTGCAAAATAATCAACAGTAGTGCTGTTTTACAACCAAACTCTTTGCTCCCTTTAACCTGATGATGATTTCTTGGTTTGTATGCCAAATGTATACATGCCTAACAGATATTACCAGATTGAAGATGGAATAAACACTACAAGGACTAATTCGGGGTCTTTTAAAAGTCAAATAATCTTGACTATATAGTTTACCTTACTTTCTTTTTTAAACTTAGAAACATTGAATACAATTTGCTTATGGATATACACCAATGGACATTTATCTACTGTCATATGAAGGAGGTACACTTACAGAGAAGCTTATCATCATTTAAGAAATCTCTTTGGGGGAAAAGGATCCTTCCAACTGTTTGCCTGAGGAGAAGAGCTGGAAGCATCCTCTCCAACTTCTCCTTAACCCCCCCCCCCGAAACCCCAACCAATTCCCAGCCCAAGCTTTCATGCCCCACATTGCCTTGACCCAAAAAAGACGAGTGCAGGAAACTGACATCTGCTGTCGTTCTTTTTTATAAAATGGGATCCATCGGCTTTACTGTATCCTGAACCGGGGAGCTTTGCACAACAGGCATATGCACATGTCCTCACATGCTCGTGCTCTCTCGCTCGCGCGCTCTTGCTCTCTGTCTCTATCTCTTTCTGTGTTTTTGTCTCTGCTCTCTCACAGGCGCACTCTTACACACACCGCCACTACCACCACCATCACACACCCTTAGTACTCTCACAACACACACACAGGATGAGGAACGAATCACCCTCTGGGATGGATTCTAGACTTTGGACCCTCTGCATCCCCCAAATGCAGTGTTCTGGATTGCTAGCTTAGGAGCCCAGGTTACAGTTCTGCCAGGCTTCTCCCCTAGAAAGTCCCTGGTGTCTGTGTTCAGGAGAAAACCTATCCGACCCGTAAGGCCACAAAAGAGGAATGAAAACTACATAGAGAAATTAACAAATAACCACAAGCAGCCAATAAGCCATGCAAGATATGGGCGAAAGACTGGAAAGTTGCAGTAGAGGACAGCAAACTGAAGTTTGCACGGGGCTTATCTTAGATCCAAGCCCTGCCACCGAGCCGGGACTAGAGGGATAGGCAATTAGTCCTTCTAGTCCTCTTTCCCCATCGACTTACAGCATGAAGAATACGGGCAAACTAGTTAAGACACTGCAAAGTTGGATGAGGGTGATGAAACATGCAGAAGAGGGCAAAGGGGGAAGAACAAACTAAAAAATGAATATCTCACCTGGCATTGGTGCAATCGGTGAACAAAGTTTCGAAGTCTTTTCTGGTGATGAGTTTGCAGCGGTTCACCCCAGGCTGGATGGCCCCCAGACCGCGGAGGATCCGGACCTGCTCCACAGTACACACCACGGGGGATATGTCCAGTCTCTTCAGCTTGGTGTACACCGTGTGCAACCCTCCCACCAGGTGCTTAAGGAAGAGATCAAAGACTTGTGGCAGGCAAATCAGTTCCTGGCCGTCCATCAGGAACGAAGCCACCTTCACACCGTGCATGTCGACCATCCTGCACTCGTTGGTGTTGGTGTTGCCGCTGCCTCCGCTGGCTCCCCCGATCCCGCCACCCCTGGAGCTGCTGCTGTGGTTATTGGCCATGAAACTGTTGATCATATTAGGGTTGAGACGAGGAGGTTCCCCAGGAGTCGAGTACAAGGTTTCTGCCCGAAATAAGCCCTGTGGGACGCCGGCACCGCTGGAAGTTGCAGAGATCACCGGAGGTACAGAGACAGCCATGCTCATTCAGTCACAAACCGTAGGTCTTTGGGCCCTGTTTTCTTGCCCTGTCTCCTCTAGGTCTACTCGCACTCGCTCCCTCGCTCTCTCACGCTCTCTGTGGCGCGCTTGGCTCTCTCCAAACTGTTCTGAAGTCTACTGTAGCCAGGCTCACACGCTCACGCTCACCCACTACCCAGGAACAGCTAGTAGCCCGGACGCGCGGCGGTCCAAGAACCCACCCCCAACACACCCCCTTCCAAGACTGGCAGCATCCCCCAGCCAATGGACCCCACCCCCTTCGGCTCCCAAGCGCCCTGAATGGCTGCTCCCCGCAAGGAGGTGGAGACTCCCTGGCCGGCCTCCCAACTACCTGAGGCCTTTCTGGGTTCGCCGGTGAAAGAGGATGGAGCCTGAAAGCCGGGCAGTAGGATTCATCCGCTTCTTGCCTAGCAGTCAGACCAGAGAACGTCCAGTTATCACACAGAGCTCCCAAAGTGGCCTAGGCTACAAGCCTCTCCCCCTCCATGCCCCACCAGTGTTGAGGGAACACAAAGCGGGACTCCAAAACGTGCCTCTCTGGAACCCCGCGCCACTCTGCATTTGGGTTCAATTCAAAAGAAGGTGGTGGCGGCTCCAATTCCATTTGCACATTGCTCCCAAACTCTGCGGGGCTGAGACAGATTCGCCCAGTTTCCAGGAGAAAGACTTTAGTGAGTACAGAAGTAAAACAGTTCAGGCCACCTAGAGCGCTTGCTGTGAGTTCTCCAATACCCAGCGCACAGAGGAACCGGCATCCAAAACCGCAGTCAAATTAGAGGTGCAGGTTGCTATTAGCAGGGGCAGTGAGCCTGTGATCACTTTGGAAAACAGGCTGTGGGATTTGGGTTTGCGAGTGGTGGGCGGATGCCTCGTTTTACAGCACTTCCACCGCTGTCCTGTAATAGACTCAATTTTCTCTGTCTCCATTCCTTAGTTTCAAGATTGTCCTGCCTCATCCCTGGGTAAAATTGATAGGAAAAGTTCCCGTGTGACCCCAGACAGTCATTACAGGATGTGAGAGAAGAGCAAGGGTTTGCAGTCTTTAATATTGCATTTTCTTCCCTTATCTATGGGTTTTGATGGTCCAATAATTAGAGCTCCATGTCCTGCACTGTAGCTCAAGATTCCTCTTTCCCCACATGTCAGCAGCCCATAAAGGTACTACTAGGGCTCATGATAAGCAAAATGTCTAGCTGGCCAAGATACATTCCAGGGAAAAGGCATGGTCTTTCCCACACAGCATATGGCGGTTAGATCACTGTAGCAAAAAAAATATTTTAAAACACCTTGTCCAGCTTTTGATTCTCTGAAATCAAGGTTATTTCCTTTCAGGTGCTTCTTTCATTTACAGGCTGTTATTCAGAGAGTGAAATCCATGCTTGGCATTAATCAATGATATAGCTATAGCTAAGGCAATGTCTCCAAAATCCTTCCAAAATGTATATAATTCTAGATCCTTACTGAATTCTATTTAGATCTCCTTGTACTTAGCAGTATCAAAAAGTAGGAGTGGGTGGACTTGCCCCTCCCCTTAATAAGACATAAAATGTCCTAAATTGGATTGTTCTGCCTCTCTTGTCAACATATTTTCTTCTTTTGTCCTTTCACCAGCCAACTAGTAAGAACTACCCTTTGAATTGCTTCATACTGTTACAATTTTTTAAAAGATCTATTTATTTATCTTGGAGAGAGAGAGAGTACCAGTGGGAGGGACAGAGGAAGAGGGAGAGAGAATCTCAAGCAGACTCCCTGCCGAGCGTGGAGCCCCTCCCCCCCATCTCGGCCCAGGAAGGGCTCCATGCAGGCTCAATCTCATGACCCTGAGATCAGGACCTGAGCTAAAACCAAGAGTCAGAAGTTTAAGTGACTGTGCCACCCAGGCACCACTACTATTACAACTTTAATTGGATGGAGTTAAAATGCTAAGAAGTTGTGATAGTTGCTTTTGGAATACAGTGACCAGTGACTCAAACATAATAGATGAGGATGCATACAACCACAAATAACTTTTAAAAGATATTAAGTCATGTTTCTAGTTTGGTATTATGGTAAGAAAATTAGAAGGAGCAAGAAAGGACAATAGAGAAGGGATATCAAAGGCAGAAAAAGCTTCCACAAAAAGTAGAGGTTTTCAAAAAGGAATAGAAAAGCACTGACAGAAATGTTTTTATTTACCCATTTTGAAAAAGATCAACCCTAAATTGTGTTCAACAGGTGTTTTGACAGAAACGGCTATTAAGCTGTGTGTTAACATAACTTACCTCTGATAACTTGTAATTGAAATTTTTAGGTAAGTTTGACTTCAAAGGAAAGTTGTTTTCTCTCTTTTTTTCAAATACCTCTAAATGCATTAAAAATCCTAAGGCTAAGCTACTCCCTGTATATGGCTGCACTCACATTATCAAATCCTTTTTATTTGCAAAGTGATTTGAAGTTGTCAGCAATAGGACATTTACATACATATTATGATTTTTCAAATCTAAGAAATTCTGAAATATAAAAAGGAAAGGTAGAACATTCAGGCTGCATTCACTATTTGCAATATTGAAAAACAAACGCACTTTGACAACTTTAGAAATGACTCAAACTAGATATGTCATATATTTAGCATGATCTATCAGATATGTAGTAATATTTTATTTCATTTTACTTTTTAGAAAGAGTGGGAGCACACAAGTGGGCGGGCGGCAGAGGGAAAGGGAGAGAGAAAGTCTGAAGCAGGCTCCATGCCCAGTGTAGAGCCCAATGTGGGGCTCAATCTCACAACCCTGAGATCACAACCTGAGCAGAAATTAAAAATCAGATGCTTAACCAATTGAGCCACCCAAGTGCCCATGTAGTAATATTTTAATTATTAACAGAGATTAAGGTTCAAATTCTAGTAAAAATACTAGCAACTAAAATTGGCCATTGATTATTTAAGGGTTAAAGTCCCTTGGAAGCTTGTCAATACACAAAGGACCCCTGGCTGAATTATTTGAATTCCCTCCCATTAGCAGTCTTCTAGAAAATAAACTTGGTAATTGTCTTAGGGGATATTTGTAATTTAAAGATTTAGTCATTTAGATCTAAGAAGCCAGATGTTGTTTCTTTGGGTTTTCTTGATATTTTGATTACTCTCTATTATTGCTACTTCAACTCTTGTTATCTATGCTTTGAGATTGAGATAAATTCCACACAGAGAGTTTGTTTTTATCCCTGTCTGACTTTCATGTCTTCCATAGTCTAACATATTTCTAAATAAGGCAAAGCGTTTCTACAAGGCCAGAGGAATCCGTGTGCCATCAACACCCTGCAAGTTGAAATTTCATGAAGCAATATAAAATCATATAGGCTGCAGTAAACAGAGTATCCGTGGGAAAGGACTCTCCATGGAGAGAGGAACCATGCCCCAACTAAAAAAATACTCAAGGTATGTGAATTATTTCCAGACAAGAGCAGCTCACCTCAGCAAATAAGAGAACAAAATTAGTATAGATATCAGATCTCATCTGATAGAAGAGAAGAAATTCTAGATGCTACTATTCCAGTGGAATGATTTGGAGTCTAAGTGTAGCTTCTCAAACTCTGAAATGCTGTAATCTTCCAAGATTTAATTAGCAATTTACATGTTCTCCTAATTCATACTGGATTTGGAGGGGAAGGGTGCTCATTTGTGACATTAGGTCAAATATTCCACTTTGACATTGTGAGTGAAATGAAGATACTATTTTAACTTAAAATAAATAAATATATGGGCATCCTTATGCAGGATCACAACATGTCCAGAACCATTTAAAGGAACTAGTTTTCAGAATGGGCATTCAAGCAAAACCCAAGGTAATAAATGGAATTATTTGAAACCTTCAGCCAACTGACATTGCAGCCTCTAATATGGGCTCTAATCAGAACTCTCAGGAGCCTTCTAAGGTGTGTTTTTAGGCAAACAATAGAAGTAAATTGATTAGAATTGTCAAATCACTATATTGTACCCCTGAAACTAATATAACTTTGTATGTCAGCCGTACTTCAACTAAAAAGCAAGCGGCAAGCGGGTCTCAAAAAGCCCTTAGTTTTGTTTGTTTTTTTTCTGTTTGTACCATTACAACAGTTATTTCTTAACCTCTCTACTCTTGGATACTTTATCTTCCAATCTAGTTAGCATACCAGGTTACTTTGTCTAAAGTTTTACTTTACAGTATAAAAAAACTTCATTATTACCCCTCTGGCCACTAGATAAATTCCAAACTCTTTGCAGTGACATTTAAGTCCTTTTTGATTTACCTTTCATCCTTTCTTCCAATACTCTGACATGTTGCATTACACTGGTAAACGGGTATTACTTTCCACTACTCTTGAACATCTCATACCTTTCCACTTTGGTGCTAATGTCATTTTTCCACATAGAGTATGTTGCTGCACACCTCCTCATCTCCATTCATCCAAATCTGAACCACCCTTTAAGATTACTGCCATTTACCTCCATGAAGACTTTTCTCATTCTTTTTTTTCCCAGCCAGAAACAGACTCTCCCTTTTTGAACTCATAACATTTTGTGACTCTCTTAACACAGTTAGAACATGGTGCCTTGTATTACAGTTTTTTATATCTTACAGACTTGGGGCCTCTCCCAGAATAAGGTTCAGTCAAGTTAGGGATCACATGTATCTTACTTGAAGTGCTAGTTGAAGTGCCAACCACAGTGCCTGGCACATCAGAGGTGCCCATATATGTTTATTAAATGAATGGGTATGTGATACTCATCTATAAACTGTTAAGCAATGTAAATGTTTATTATTACCGATTCTGAAGTAGTCTGAGAGGCTAGTGTGCATTAAAGAATTGTGTTTTTGTTAAAAGACTGATTATTTTGCTTATTAGTAGTTTCTGGATCTTTTTAGTGATGGCTGGCTTCTCATAATACTTAAGAATTATTTCAATTTTTTATTTATCAAAGCATTAACTTCCCCACAAAAGCCTCTTTTAAGTGTGATAAATTTATATGTTATGTTTGCTTCTACGGCCTCTAAAGAACTTACATGTTATACATTTGTAATGAATATGTAACAGGGGATGAAACCTGGGTGGCTCTGTGGCTGAGCATCTGACTTTGGCTCAGGGCGTGATCCCGGAGTCCCGGAATTGAGTCCCACATTGGGCTCCCTGCATGGAACCTGCTTCTCCCTCTGCCTGTGTCTCTGCCCCTCTCTCTCTGTGTGTCTCTCATGAATAAATAAATAAAATCTTTTTAAAAAAAGAATATGTAACAAAATTTCAATAAAACATATTTAAATCTCTGTTTGAAATCTTTTTAAATATTTTATTCCATATGTTTTGTTTTATGTAAGGGTATCTTAACCGAGGAGAGATTACTATTTCAAATCATTGCTGGGAGATGTTAAAACTACACAGAGCTAATGTGTAAGTTTGCTACTGTATGCAAAGTAACCTGTTCTAACATGAGAAAAAAGTGTTCCTCTTGAGTAGGAGAGAGGTCAGTACCTTTCTCTCATGTGAGGAAAATATTAACATGAGGGTATTTATATTCCCAGCAGCATCAGAACACCAGGCAATTGTTGCCTTTTGTTGTTGTTATTTTTCTTCTGCAAAAGACAAGTAAAGAAAGGAAGAACTCTTAGGTGTTGTTATTAAGAACATAGCAAAGGCCTTCCCTGGGTTTTGCTGGAACAATCCAGACAAATGACTGAAACATTTTTGGCTGAATTCATATAGCTAAGCAGTTCTAGGCACTTCATCACCAAGCCAGTGTAAAGCTGACAATCAACTCCCAATAATACATATACATCCCATTTAAGGGCTGGGTTGGTTATGTAAAAATTTAAAGTATTCATAACAAAGTTACTATATTTCTATTGATATAAATAACATTTATTGAATGCTTACTTTGTGCAGGCATTTTGCTAAAAACTGTTTGTGCCCCCTTTTTTTAATCTCCATGACGGCTCTGCAAGGAGATTTTATTATTATCCCCATTTCTTAGATGAGGAAACCGAGGCTTAAGATGATTAACTTGTCCAAGATCACGCTGATATGAAGTAGCTGAGCTGGAAATATAATTCAAATGTGATCTAGAAACCCAATTCCTAACCACTGAACTATTTCTTTAAAAATATTACCCTATGCAAAATTTTAAAAAATTAAAGTTTAGATGTTTTAACTATAAAATTTCATCTTTAATAAACAAGATAGGAAAAATATTCTAAGAAGTAGGGGGAGGGTTGTAGCATTAGAAAAAATATTCATCTGAATCTTAGACAAAGCTTTTATCTCTGAGTTTAAGCCATTCTCCATATGATGGCACAAATCATAAATTGCAGCTTTAAGCTTTTTTGAAATGGTAATAGAATAATTTTCAAAGTTTACATTTGAAACCCCTAAGTTCTGAACTGATAGAAAATGGCCCAAAAATGTATACACGCTTTCAAAACTATTGAGAAACTTTCAACATGTCCAAAACTTGCCTTACATTCAACCAAGGAAGAGAAATACTTGATGTAAATGAACATAAACCCAAGACATCCCATTGCAGTAGAAGGAGTACTTGTACTTACTGATATTTTATAGTTCACTGCTTTATTCATTGAGTGCTGCCTAATTAGGACTCTACTGTACACTAATCCCTCCACAACTGTAAGATCCCTTCCGGTCAAAACTTGGTAATTCCTCTGTGAGAAAGTGGTCTAACAAAGTGAGTAAGAAAGTAGAATCTGCAGCCAGACAGCCTTGGTCCAAACTCTGGCTCCATGATTAAGTCAACTGGGCAATTTGGGACAAATTACTCAACCTTATTGTACATTGGTCCCCTGATCTGTAAAACAGGAATAATAATAACTGTGCTTCTTCATCTGGATTTTGTGAGATAACAAAAGTTAATGTATACAATGTATATAAAGTGCTTAGAATAGTGCCTGTCACAGAATAAGTGCTATCCCTGCTATTACCATTTATCTTTGAACTTTTTTTTTCAAAATTTCAGTTTCAGTATATACAAACTATGACTCCCTCAACTTGGAATGATTAGTAAAGGCAGGAAAGGGGTATGCTGACAAGTGGTAACAGAAAAGGGAAGGAAGCTAAGTCAAAGTATACATTTCTGCAATGCAGGCTGGGGGAGATACAAGAAGCAGACAGAAAGTAACCCAAGACATGGAATTGTATTCAGATATCTAAGGAAAGAGGGAATCGACATGGAGGCAAGAAGATCTGACAGCACATTTTGTGGGAAGGACAGTCGAAACATACTAACGGAGCTAAATGGGGTCATTTTTAAAAGATTCTCATAAAGATTCTTTTCATCTCAA
The DNA here is from genome assembly GCF_053574225.1 of Canis aureus. Classification (NCBI taxonomy): domain Eukaryota; kingdom Metazoa; phylum Chordata; class Mammalia; order Carnivora; family Canidae; genus Canis; species Canis aureus. The sequence continues at coordinate 57,320,065 of NC_135649.1, forward strand.
ACTTCGAGGGGTCTATACTTCTCTGGTATCTGCAGCTTGAGAAAACAACAGGGAGTCAGGACACCTGAAAGGCCTTGAACACTTGAATGAGGATGAGACACAAAGGAGCACTATTACCACCTACTAATGTGAATACAACCGTCATTAAAGGGAAACAAAGTGGTAAGCAGCTCCTTGAAATCACAAGAGTGGAGAGGAGAAATGAGAAAATCCTGAGCAGCATTGTTCAAGCAAAGTATGACAAATGAATACTAACTGTCCAATCCTCAGTATTGGTCATTTATATTGTGAAAGAAAGCCCTTCATTATAAGTCTGTCTCTTAATGTGCCAGAGTCATTGTCTCAGTTTAGTGCATTTAAAATTAATTTGTAAGGGCTTTTAGGTGCACTCATGGGGTCAATTCTTTTAAGTCTGGATGCCTAAAGTTGTAAGTTCCTCAAACACGATTCCTACCAAAGAGATTTTGAGGGAACTTTCCCGCATGGTTGGAGAAGGACCCAACAGTTACACTTCTTGCCTAGTTTAATTCCTTATTTGTGATTTCCAGTGATGTCAGAAGAGATGATGGTAGCACTGCATATGCATTCATGATAAAGTACACATGCTGCTTGATTTTAAATTATGATTAAAAGTGTAAATAATATATTCTCCAGGAACACAATTTATGAAAAAAGGAACCTATTTATATTCTTCATTTATTTGTTGACTGGACCTCATCTTGTCCATTTATCCTTCAACTACTTAGTTTTAATGGGTCTTATGCATGAAAATAAATAAGAAGCCTTAACTGGTGCTGTACTCCTCCATGCTCTCTGGATTCCAGAATTGTGCCAATTTCATAGTCACAACAGAATGATCAATATAATCTGTGAAGCTCCACTCATTTATTAATTCATCACTTCCTATTTCCACCACTTCTTCTCACATGCTCAACCCAACCTCAAAGCTCCCAAGATGCAGGCAAAGGAGATGGGAGACATATTTGTCAAAGAGGTTTTGCCTATAATCCTGCTTCTCTGCAACCCAGTTCCATCATCTCCATAAAGTGTGTAAATTTATTGGTAGAAAAAAACAAGCCATACCTTTGCCTTGTCTATAAAAAACTCAATTCTCAGTTAATTTCCAAGTTAAATGTAGACATGGAATATTGTTTAATGTCTTAACTTGCCTGGGTGCTGAAGTTGAGTTGATAATACTGACAGTGGACCAGAAGTCAAGGAAAGCCTGAAGTATACACATTATATCCTTCATTAGAGTTTTCTCATTAGAGTTTTCTCTAAATACATATATGTTCTATGTTTCTGTGGACAGTAATTTATATAGGTTGTAAGATAATATGAAAAAATACTAGGTAATAGGCCTCTAGAAAGAAGGTTGTTCAAATAATGAAAACCCAAGTAGAATGTCTTTACAATTAAGTGAGAGTTATACCCCCAAAAACAAGTGAAAAAAATATAGGAAAATGAGGCTGTCATTTTTCTTCCCCCTTTTGCCACTAGAATGATGATTTCTTCTTTGTTTATACTTAATCTGTTTTCTGATTCTAAAAAATAATTATGAAAATAATTTCCTCTCAGAACTAAAAATAAACTATTGCTTTTGGTGTGGAATTCAGGTGATGGTGCTGGGAACAGTTTCACCATGGTTTTGGTTTTACTAATATTATTTAAATTCAATTTACTGGAAACCTTAAAGGCAGAAGAAATAGTATCTTACATTGTTAGGAAAGTAAGCCCCCTACCATCTCCAATGATTCACACCAAATAGAATCATTTGCTTTTAAAAATTCATTTATATATACAATTCTAGGTTGAGCCAAATACCAAGCCAACAGACTACTTGGAGCCTATGGGAAAGTAGAAATAATAATTACCTAGGGTAGCAATAAGTAATGGAACTTGTTTCCACTATGAACTCCCCTCTTCTAGATACCCTGTTCAACTCCATTCTGCTCCCCAGCCTGGCCCTAATGAACCATTATATGTTGTTCTCATTACTCTCCTACAACTATAACCTCTAAGCCCTGGGTATCTGGCTCAGTTGGTTAAGTTTTTGCCTTCGGCTCAGATCATGATCCCAGGGTCCTGGGATTGAGTCCTGCATCAGGCTCCCCGCCCCCAAGGGAAGCCTACTTCTCCCTCTGCCTCTACCCTTCTCTCTCTCTCATGAATAAATAAAATATTTTAAAAAATATTCTTTAAGCCCACATTTCTCTTCCACGCCTCCAACCCTTTATGTATGTTGTTATTCTGCCTAAAATTTTATTTCTCAGCTTATGAAACTATAATTTTTTAACTTTTTTTTATTTATGATAGTCACAGAGAGAGAGAGAGAGAGGCAGAGACAAAGGCAGAGGGAGAAGCAGGCTCCATGCACCAGGAGCCCGACGTGGGATTCGATCCTGGGTCTCCAGGATCGCGCCCTGGGCCAAAGGCAGGCCCAAACTGCTGCGGTACCCAGGGATCCCGGCTTATGAAACTGTACATGTCAAAATAGTCTGTCTTAAAATTTTCCTTGACTGCCACAGGGAAAGGTGACACTATCTTCTCCAGAAACCTATAGAATACATTTCAATCATAAAAATTTTTTACATTTTCTTCGAGATCAACATTTAGACAATAAATATTTGTTTCATTCCTACTATGCACAAAGCATTCTATTAGGCATTATGCAGAGTATGTGTTTAAGAGCTGAAAGCTGTGCAATTGTAGGAAGTGAAGAATCATTGGCTGCCTCAGAGATATATAATTGAGCAGCATATTAAAATTAATGCAATCTTGCTCAAAAAGCTCATATTTCTTACACATTCTTTTAAAGTAGACTTAAAATCATTTTGATATTCATATTCTGAGTACATTCTTATTTCAGTCTGGATCAACTCTTATTACTCAAACTTAATTTTGTTTTTAAATAAAACTGATGAATTCAAATGTCTGCCTATCAACAAAAAATGATCCCATCTTCTGTGTAATTAAGTGCATTGTATTTATGTGTGCATAATGTAAAATCAATAAATAATGAATTACCACTGATTGTAATTGAATGTTTCCATAATTTTATTGTCAGCCATGATAAATAATCAGTACACTTATAGTGCATTAAATTAATTAGTGTGTCATTTCTATTACATACATCAGCAGTGAAGTAATGCAGACATCTGCTTTTAATGTTTTAAAGATGGGATATCCCTTAAGTAGAAGGAGTTACTAGAGATATTTTCAGTAATTGGCATTTATGGTAGTATCTTCAAGGAGATCTAATTAAGGCATTTATACTTCTTACAATAACTACATTTTAATCCACTATCAGTTATGAGTAACAATACTCAGGCATAAACCCTTTCTTTCCATGGAAGTAAGCTGAGGAATAATTTTGTTACTTTGCTCTATGAATTTGAAAGCTTACCAATTAGTAATGGTAGGCTATTCCTCTGCCACACTTAGAATTTGCAGAGTAAAGATACAAGTATAGGGTAATCAAGATAAAAAAGAACAGTGGAGAATTTAATTTTTTTATCACTGTTTTTTTTAATTTATTTTTTATTGGTGTTCAATTTATCAACATACAGAATAACCCCCAGTGCCCGTCACCCATTCACTCCCACCCCCCGCCCTCCTCCCCTTCTACCACCCCTAGGGGAGAATTTTATGTTGAAAGGTGATTTGTAACATTTTGCAATCAGTCCTTTCACAAAAGCCATACTCATTTGTATTGCTGGTATGCAAAGCAGAAAGTGATAAAGGAATTCTCATATGGGATTATTTGATAAGATCAATTAAACATTGCATTTTGGAAGTGAATAAAAATAGAAAGCTCTTAACTCACGTAGGGCTGTTGGATTTAGCAAATAAAAACCACTGCAATATTTGTAATATACAAAAACTTATTCATCGCTGAAATGTAACTGTTTCCCGTATCTTCATTTTCTAAATCTAGTAACACTTACATAGGTTGTATCAGGGAAGGCTTCTCAAGTGAGGTGATACTTGAGCCATCATGAAGGATCATTTGAGGTTGGCTAGGTAGAAGTAGGTGGAAGGATGGGATGAAGGCATTTGAGTCAGAGGCATGAAAATAATAATAAAGATGGCTGAGAATAGGAGTGTGAGAGAGTGATGAAAAGTAGAGGTGAGCCCTTCAGTTTATTCAGGAAATGAATTTTTAACTCCACAATGATAATCAATAGAAGGGGCATTACTTTATTTGAATCCCCAACCCTTTTCTCCAAGTTCACAGAGAAATCTGACAGGTAGGTGTCAACACAGCAGCTGTTGTGCAAAAAAAAAGTTGAAGATGCAGTAGAATACAAAGCTCTTCTTTGTCCAAAATTCTTTCTCTTCTTTCAGAAACTTCAAGGGTTTTTACTTTGCTCCATGGGAGCTAATCAACTTTTGATTCTCTCCAGGAAGGAATCCTATCACTTCTCTTTTCTTACAACATGTCACATTCCACATTCTATGCAACTGTTTCCACCTGTCAGGATGTCAGCTCTCAATGTAATTTTATGGCTAGAGTAGGAAATTTGAATGCTCCAAGAGGAAATTTTTCACTAATAACTGATGGTTGCTGAAAGAACCAAATGTCCTTTCATGTAAACTGATGTTTGTATCCTGCTTGCATACTGACTTATGAAACGTTTTGCTCTGAGCATTAACTGTCATTCATCATGCTACTCACTAAAATCTCTCAATATGAGGCCTTTATTATGGCGAATCACACTTGTCTCCATTGTCCTAGGAAGATTCTTCGTACAAAGTATAAATTGCAATTGATGTCACTCATCATGAGGAATCTCAAAAATCCACTTCAAACCCAATAAGACATGCATTTACAAATAGTTTATCTAAATTCCCTACTTAAAATATAGAGACAAATGGATGCATTTTGAGTCCAAAATGTCTGAAAAGAAAGAAAACATCAAGTGGAAGATGTGACCTGCTCTTAAATAAAAATCATGTGCTACTTTCGTCATCAACAATGACTTATGGGACTCCTGGGTGGCTCAGAGGTTGAGCGTCTGCCTTCGGCTGAGAGCATGATCCCAGGATCTGGGATCCAGTTCCGCATTGGGCTCCTTGCAAAGATCCTGCTTCTCTCTATGCCTATGTCTCTGCCTCTCTCTCTGTGTCTCTCATGAATAAATAAATAAAATCTTTAAAAAAAAGACTTGTGAACCATTCTGTTTGAAATACAAATACTACACATCTGTATACAAGGGTAATGTGTGAGGGATCCCTGGGTGGCTCAGCAGTTTGGCGCCTGCCTTTGGCCCAGGGCGCGATCCTGGAGTCCCGGGATCGAGTCCCACATCAGGCTCCCGGCATGGAGCCTGCTTCTCCCTCCTCCTGTGTCTCTGCCTCTCTCTCTCTATGTCTATCATAAATAAATAAATAAATCTTAAAAAATAAAATAAAAACCATAATTAAAAAAAAACAAGGGTAATGTGTGAAAATAAAAATGCCCTATTTTATTATATGATATGTTTATATTTTTCTAATTTGTTATTTGGTTTTAATTTTATACATACACACACAAAAAAAGGGATCTAAAATACTTTCAATTCTCTTGTAAACCATGGACTATACCTATGATACAATAAAAACATACACATACATACACACACACATTCCTCCATCTTCCCTTCCCCAACAAACACACACTCATTCTACTACTACCACTAAAATCTTGATCATGAGTTACTATGTATCTTTATCTTTGGTGAAAGCAAACAAAAATTTCCATTTTACTGCTTTATTGAAAGAAACCCATCCTGGAGTTACTGCCATCTAGTGACAAGTAGGAGTATTTAGTCCTTTTGTTTTTCAAAACTAAATTGCCAAAAATTTTAAAAAGTAAAATAAAGTGGAAATAAACAAGAAAATGAACATAAAGAATCTGAAAGAACTCTTTAGTATATAATACAGCTGCCACAGTATTGTTTGGCTATAAATGAAGGTAATTATTTTTGTTTTCAAATAAATTGGACTTCTTCCAGGTTTCTAATATGTTAACATTTTACTTTGTGATTAAAATGTAAACTATACAGATTATGTATTCCTTTGCATCTTAAGCTTATTGAAATTCCATGCTGAAATAATATTTCTATTTATTGACTAATTTTTTCAATAATAATAATTTGCTATTTTATTTTTTTTATTTTTTATTTTTTAATAATAAATTTATTTTTTATTGGTGTTCAATTTGCCAACATACAGAATAACACCCAGTGCTCATCCCGTCAAGTGCCCACCTCAGTGCCCACGACCCAGTCACCCCCACCCCCCGCCCACCTCCCCTTCCACCACCCCTAGTATGTTTCCCAGAGTTAGGAGTCTTTCATGTTCTGTCTCCCTTTCTGATATTTCCCACGTATTTTTCCTCCTTTCCCCTTTATTCCCTTTCACTATTATTTATATTCCCCAAATGAATGAGACCATATAATGTTTGTCCTTCTCCGATTGACTTATTTCACTCAGAATAATATCCTCCAGTTCCACCCACATCGAAGCAAATGGTGGGTATTTGTCGTTTCTAATGGCTGAATAATATTCCACTGTATACATAAACCACATCTTCTTTATCCATTCATCTTTCGATGGACACCGAGGCTCCTTCCACAGTTTGGCTATTGTAGACATTGCTGCTATAAACATCAGGGTGCAGGTGTGAATGTGCTTTACACATTAAGAGTTACCTTGAGAAGTTTGTGTGTGTGGGTTCCTGAGATATCACAAATGATTTCCTTACATTCATGACTACATAAATATTGCCTTGAAGGGAAAAAGTGTTAACAGTTGGTCAAAATACTTTAGAATTCTTTCAGAAATAGGGTATTAAATAACTTAAGCTAAAGATATCTGTAAAATCTAGCTCCATAGGAGTTAGAAAGATTTTAAAGCAGTGCATTACTGTCATTTTTCAGAGTCACATGCATAATAGCCTCAATCTGGAAAGTGATCTCTTGTTCAAACTAGGAAACACAGAGATACTGCAGAATTTCAGTTCATTCTTCTTAAGAATCGATTGCAGCTCTATGACAACTTTCATTTAAATGTCCAAATTTTATAAAGAACTATTTTTTAGTGTCAAGTAGTGCTTATTTAAAAATCATCTGTCCTGACAATTAAAAATACAAAGAAATATGTGTAATATTTTTAGTTAGTTCACTTTTCCCTAAGGAACAAGATAAAAATATCTACCATGGATACTGACTACTCCAAAGGGGAATTTAATCACTTCATCCAATTGAAGAACTGCTTGGGATGCTTAGGCCAGTTCCTTTGTCTCTGCCTGTATGGAAAATCCTTAAATATGAATGGGTAGATTCTGCGTCTCTAGGTTACCAACCACTTTTCATTTCCCAGAGTCACTGGAACCAAGTATCATTAATCTATGTCTTATAAAAAGTTATAGAGGTCACATTAAAATGTGTGTAATGTAATGATTTCTCCATCTGGGCTAGAAAGGAAAACAAAAGTAAATAGCAGATTTCTGAGGTTTAGCTCTTTCATAATTTAATAACAGAATTGAATTTAAGAAGTATCAAGATGATATTACGGAGTCATAATATTAGAAATTTAAGGATGAAAATCAACATCAGCTGATTGAATAGAATATTTAGTCTATGGTTAGATTATGTTTTAAATGGTTTTAAATTAAACACACACAATATGATTCAATTATGTTGCTATTTGAGAATTATAAAAATTTATTTCCCTTATGAGAAAGGCAATCTATTTGTACCATATAAAGTATTCAAAGCAATATAAAATAGTCTTTGCTCCTGGTCATCTTTCTATGTTCTCATATTTGTGATTTTACCTCAGAAGCGGAATCTAAACTGAAAAATAGTGAGTGCCCGTGGTGTACCCTGGATATTATATAAGGCTGCTTTAATGTATGCAAATAAAGAATGTGATAAGGGCCTCCGGGAGAAGCTCAGGCTGTGGCTCCCGGCAGAGGTGGCTGTGCCCTGCTGCCTTCGGGAGCCATGGCCCCGGGAGGGTGATTCCAGCAGCACAGGCCCTGGATCCCAGGGCCCCAGGGGACACAGCCCAGGATCCTGTGCTACCCCCAGGACAGACAGAAGCGGGGAGAGCACAGGACAGTTGGGACTCTCCTGCTGCCGGGTGCCTCCAAGCTATGCAGATCAGCACCCCCCACCCCCGGAGCATCCAGGCCAGTGTGGACTGGGAGACTGGGGAAGTTACTAGGAGAACGAACTTCAGAGCTGAATAGCTGGCCGCTGCCAGTGTTGTTGCTCCTCCTGGTGTCACCTTGTGCCTGGGATGGAGTGGGGCCATCAAGAAACAGGGGCCTCACAGGAAAAACAGCTCGCACTGAGCCGTGCACCTGGCGGGGGGGGGGGGGGGCGGGTGGAGCAGCTCCCCCAGGTGCACACACCTTAGAATCAGCACATCAGGCCTCTTCCCTAGAAGACCAGCTGGAAGGACAGGGGAAGAGCAAGTTTTTGACCAAGCAGCACTAGAAAGCTCCAGGGGAAGTTGTGGGATTTACAATATATAGAAGCAGAGGACACCCCTCCCTTTTTTTTCTTTTCTTTTTTTCTTCCTTTTTCCAATACAACTCGTTAATAGCCACTCTGCACTGAGCAAAAAGACTAGAAAGAACTCATCACCAAAGAAAGAATCAGAAACAGTACTCTCTGCCACAGAGTTACAGAATTTGGATTACAATTTGATATCAGAAAGCCAATTCAGAAGCACAATAATAAAGCTACTGGTGGCTCTGGAAAAAAGCATAAAGGATTCAAGGGACTTCATGACTGCAGAATTAAGATCTACTCAGGCCGAAATTAAAAATCAATTAAAAGAGATGAAATAAAAAAAATGGAGGTCTTAATGATGAGGGTTAATGAAGTAGAAGAAAGAGTGAGTGACATAGAAGACAAGTTGATGGCAAGGAAGGAAGCTGAGGAAAAAAGAGAAAAGCAAGTAAAAGACTATGAGGAAAGGTTAAGGGAAATAAATGACAGCCTCAGAAGGAAAAATCTATGTTTAATTGGGGTTCCAGAGGGTGCCAAGAGGGACAGAGGACACTCGGTGCATATTTGAACAAATCATAGCTGAAAACTTCCCTAATTTGGGGAGGGAAACAGGCATTCAGATCCAGGAGATAGAGAGGTTCCCCCTCCCAAAATCAATAAAAACCATTCAACACCCCCAAGATGTAATAGTGAAACTTGCAAATTCCAAAGATAAGGAGAAAACCCTTAAAGCAGTGAGAGACAAGAGATCCCTAATTTATATGGGGAGAAATATTAGATAAACAGCAGACATCTCCACAGAGACCTGGCAGGCCAGAAAGGCCTGGCAGGATATATTCAGGATCCTAAATGAGAAGAACATGCAGCTAAGAATACTCTATCCAGCAAGGCTGTCATTCAGATTAGAAGGAGAGATAAAGAGCTTCCAAGGTAGGAAAAAACTGAAAGAATATGTGACCACCAAAACAGCTCTGCAAGAAATATTAGGGAGGACTCTGTAAAAGAAAGAGGAAGCCCAAAGAAATAATCTACAAAAACGGGGACTGAATAGGCATTATAATACCACTAAATTCATATCTTTCAATAGTAACTCTGAACGTGAATGGGCTTAATGATCCCATCAAAAGACACAAGGTTTCAGACTGGATAAAAAAGTAAGACCCATCTATTTGCTGTCTACAAGAGAATCATTTTAGACATAAGGACATCTACAGTCTGAAAATGAAATGTTGGAGAACCATTTACCATTCAAATGGTCCACAAAAGAAAGCTGGGGTAGCAATCCTCATATCAGATAAATTAAAGTTTATCCCAAAGACTGTAGTAAGAGATGAAGAGGGATCCTATATCATACTTCAAGGGTCTATCCAACAAGAGGAACTAACAATCATGAATATTTATGCCCCTAATGTGGGAGCTGTCAAGTATGTCAATCAATTAATGACCGAAGTTAAGATATACTTAGATAATAATACACTAATACTGGGAGACTTCAACATGGCACCTTCTGCAAATGACAGGTCTTCTAAGCACAACATCTCCAAAGAAACAAGAGCTTTAAATGATACACTGGACCAGATGGATTTCACAGATATTTACAGAACTTTACATCCAAACACAACTGAATACATAATCTTCTCAAGTGCACATGGAATTTTCTCCAGAACAGACCACATACTGGGTCACAAATCAGGTCTTAACTGATAGCAAAAGATTGGGATCATCCCCTGCATATTTTCAGACCATAATGCTTTGAACCTTGAACTCAATCACAAGAAGAAATTTGGAAGAAACTCAAACACATGGAGGTTAAAGAGCATCCTGCTAAAAGATGAAAGGGTCAACCAGGAAATTAGGGAAGAATGAAAAAGATTCATGGAAACTAATGAAAAGCAAGATACAACCATTCAAATTCTTTGGGATACAGCAAAAGCAGTCCTGAGAGGGAAATACATTGCCATAAAAGCCTCCCTCAAAAAACTGTAAAAAACTGGGATCCCTGGGTGGCGCAGCGGTTTGGCGCCTGCCTTTGGCCCAGGGCGTGATCCTGGAGACCCAGGATCGAATCCCACGTCAGGCTCCCGGTGCATGGAGCCTGCTTCTCCCTCTGCCTGTGTCTCTGCCTCTCTCTCTCTCTGTGTGTGACTATCATAAATAAATTAAAATTTAGAAAAAAAAAAAACTGTAAAAAACTGAAATACACAAGCTAACCTCGCACCTAAGGGAACTGGAGAAAGAACAGCAAATAAAACCTACACCCAGCAGAAGAAGAGAGTTAATAAATATTCGAGCAGAACTCAATGAATTAGAGACCAGAAGAACTGTGGAACAGATCAACAAAACCAGGAGTTGGTTCCTTGAAAGAATTAATAAGATAGATAAACCATTAGCCCGCCTTATGAAAAACAAAAGAGAAAAGACTGTAATTAATAAAATCATGAATGAAAAAGGAGAGATCACAACCAATACCAAGGAAATACAAATGACTTTAAAAACATATTATGAGCAGCTATACACCAATAAATTAGGCTAGCTAGAAGAAATGGACGCATTTCTGGAAAACCACAAACTCCCAAAACTGGAACAGGAAGAAATAGAAAACTTGAACAGGCCGATAACCAGGGAGGAAATTGAAGCAGTCATCAAAACCTTCCCAAGACACAAATGTCCAGGGCCAGATGGGGAGCCCTCCTGCACTGTTGGTGGGAATGTGAATTGGTACAGTCACTCTGGAAAACTGTGTGGAGGTTCCTCAAAGAGTTAAAAATAGAACTGCCCTACGACCCAGCAATTGCACTGCTGGGGATTTTCCCCAAAGATACAGATGCAGTGAAATGCCGGGACACCTGCACCCCAATGTTTATAGTAACAATGTCCACAATAGCCAAACTGTGGAAGGAGCCTCAGTGTCCATTGAAAGACGAATGCATAAAGAAGATGTGGTATATATATACAATTGGATATTACTCAGCCATTAGGAACGAGAAATACCCACCATTTTCTTCGATGTGGATGGAACTGGAGGGTATTATGCTGAGTGAAGTAAGTCAATCAGAAAAGGACAAACATTATATGGTCTCATTCATTTGGGGAATATAGAAAATAGTGAGAGGGAATAAAGGGGAAAGGAGAGAAAATGAGTGGGAAATATCAGTGAGGGTGACAGAGCATGAGACTCCTAAATCTGGGAAACGAACAAGGGGTGTTGGAAAGGGAGGTGGGTGGGGGGTTGGGGTGACTGGGTGATGGGCAGTGAGGGGGGCAGTTGATGGGATGAGCACTGGGTGTTATGCTATATATTGGCAAATCGAACTCCAATAAAAATTTATACCAAAAAAAGAATGTGATAGGACTTATGTAATAGTTTCAACATTAGGAAAATCCAAAACCTTGTATGTTTAATGTAAAAATAAATAGGGCATTAAAATGATTAAATTGAATAAGCACAGACACCTCAAACATCAGAAATACCTTTCCTCATATTGATTTTTTGAGCAACCTTGCCTCATTTGTATTATGAGAATCTTAATTTTTTTTTAAAGTGAAATTTCCTAAGTAAGCAAGAGGAATCATTAGAAGAATCATTTTACTTTAGTTTATGTAGATACAAATCATTTCTTCTCAAGTGTCCAAAACTCATCACTGGGAATGGTACGGTAGCAATTTAAAGAATTGCTACTACAAAATACTCATTTCTCCAAATATTTATTAGTTTCTTTAATTCTGAGCTAGATATTTTGCTTCCAATTTAAAATTCACATTTCAAATCTATTCAGTATTTCTTATTTAAAATCAGCGTGTAGGTCAGGGGTTAGGCTACAGTAATGTGTCAGAGGGAAACTTCCCATGTGTTAACTCCAGAGTAGAAGATTTTGTTTTAGTGTTCTGGAAAACCATCGAAACCTTATATTATTGTATCCTCTGGCACCATAAGACAAGAATTAGACTGAAAGCTAATTCTTAAATTTAAGACAAAAACAATAAATTTAAAATCAGGCAACTCTGATTGTCTTAAGTAATTTGAGGCAATTAAACTCAGAGAAACTGTTGTTCTGAATCCACTGGCTGAGATCCTACGAGAAAACCTATATTAAGAGGATAGGAAGTCTCAAAAATGTAAATTTCATTATATAACTAAACACAATCCTCACGTAAAAGAAGAGTGAATCTAAAGATGATGTGACCATATAGGGAGCTTTCAGATAAGCTCTAATTATAAAAGGAGGTACAGAAAAGACGGAGAAATAAATATTCTCAAGACAAATATTTTTAGATGGTACATATATACCTATTTATACACTATCTGGAAGGTTGAAACCAAGGAAGGGATGAGAACTGTAAAATTTGAAGAAAAATTTTAAACCACCAAAAGTGCCTTTTTAACAAGTTATATTTGTAGTAAGAACAAAAAAGGGCTACACCAATATGAGTTGGAATGTTTATTTAAAATGCAGATTCCAAATTTCCAGGAATAGACCCAGGAATCTGCATTTTAATTAACTCCCCAGTTGAGTTTAATTTTTTCAAAGCAGAAAGTGAACATTGTTTTAAAAAGTCAAGTAATGCGGGGATCCCTGGGTGGCTCTGTGGTTTAGCGCCTGCCTTCGGCCCAGGGCTTAATCCTGGATTCGCAGGATGGAGTCCCAGGATCGAGTCCCGCTTTGGGCTCCCTGTATGGAGCCTGCTCCTCCCTCTGCCTGTGTCTCTGCCTCTCTCTGTGTGTCTCTCATGAATAAATAATAAAATAAAATCTTTTTGTAAGAAGTCAAGTAATGTTAAAAGACACGCAGTAAATAATAGTTCCTTTAGCCAATCTACACCCAAGCCCTCCATATTCCTCCTCAAAGGAAACAACTTTAAAATGTTTTGGTTATCTCTACTGGAATTTACCTCCACATTTCTAAGTAATATGGTATATTGCAATTTCTTGATTAATCACTTTTAAATATTAGCTTTGACTTCTTCTTATAGTAGATAAAGATTTAGGTGTCTTATACATACTTCCCCTCCCCTACATTCTCTGTATAGTTATATCACAATTTGGGGAAAAACAATATTCAGTGTATACACTGGCATGATCATATACATCTTATTTGTAGTTGAGCCAACTAGTATACTGTGATTATATTTCCTTTTTCTAACAGTTTCTTGTTTTTCCAAATATTAGCAATTGTCTCATATATGCTTGGATTTTAGGTAATGATTGCTAATTCTACCCAAATATCCCAACTTGCCTCCATACTATTTACCACATAAACAAACACATCAGGTAATTCCTCAATTCCTGTTTTCCCAGAAATCTTCCCTCCTGGAGCCTTTTACCTTTATGCTCTGCTTCAGGTTAGTTTCTTTCCACAGTTGCATGTCTATCATTCTAGGAATTCCCTTTGCCATTATCCTGTGTTGGATCTCCTGCTCTTTTAATCTTCCCCTTTACTGATTTATCCTTTCTTTTGGTAGGCCATATTCTGTAGTCATTTTTGAGTGCTACATAGAAGGTACTTTTTGAATCCTCTCACATCTGAAAATATCCTTATAGCTAACAATCAGCTTTGCAATGTCTCATTTGTAACACAAATGGCATGCCAAGTATTACTAGATATTAAAAGAATACCCTTGCTGTAAAAAACAGAGGCCAAAATAAACAGTGAAAACTTGGAGAAAGAAAAAACTGAGAGCCAAGGCTAGGAACAAAATAAAACATATATATATATGCTCAGACAAGTGAGAGATGTTGCACCTATGAAACAAGAACAAGATAACTATAAAAATAGTAATCAGCACACAAGGCTTAGATCCTGGACATTTAAAATATGACAAAAAGAGAATCAGCCCTCTCTGGTTGGTTAATATTATGTTGTTGGATATAGCTTAGTGTTTCCAAGGTGTACCTGAAAATCACCTGTAGACTGTAGGTTGAACATGGTGGAATGCACAAAGACAGTTATTCATTCTTCCTTCCCCAAATTTCATTAAAATAGTAGTAAGAAAAAAATTTTAAGCCTTAATTGTGACAGAGACAAAAACAGAGAAGGGAAATAGAAGAAAATAAAGACAAGGCTGGGAAGAAAGAAACTATAAGAATTATAATCACTATCCTCAGAGACATAAAGGGAGATGTAAAGTAGAGGTGTGGTAAATGACTTAATCTATGGCAGAGAATGATGCACATGGGCTCACTTTCCACTGGACTATTTCTGAGCAGTCATTTCGGCCTCCTCCAAAAGCTTGTTAACACCTCTTTTCTGTTCTTTGTGTCCATGCATAGAGTTTGTAGATGTATAAGCTTCAAGGTCACTTGATTGAGCAGTAAGACAAGCAGATCTCTAAAATGTCAGTATTTAGAGTTTTTGAAAAATAGACATCTTAATTTTGATGATCTAATTTATTAATCTTTTCCTTTATGATTTGTGCCTTTTGTGTTCTTAGAAATCTTTGCCTACTCCAAGAAGTCATGAAGATATTTTCCCATGTTATATTTTACAAGTTTTATTGTTTTACCTTTCACACATAATTCTATTTTCAATCCTCTGAGAATTGATTTTTTTATGGTGTGAAATAAGGGTCTTTTTTATGTGGCTATCAAAATGACCTATTTAACATTCTTTACCCATTGCACTTCAACATTGTCATAAATTATGTGAGCAGATATGTATGGGTCTGTTTCTAAATTCTCTATTCCATTCCTTACTCTATTTGTCTATACATACACCAATACCATACTACCCTAGTCAGTATATATTAATGGTAGGTCTTGATATCTGGCAGTTTTTTTTTTTATTAATCCTCTTTGAGGTTGCTTTTCTTGTCTATTTTTGACTATTGTTTGGCTTTTTATATTTCCAATATAATTTTGAGAATCACTTTGTCAGTTTCTACATAAAACTTGCTGGGGTTTTAATGAGAGTCAAATATATCAATTTGCAATGAATTGGCATCTTTACAATTTTGTGTCTTTCAATTCATGAACACAAATATCCCACCATTAATTTTGGTCTTCCTTGATTTTTCTCAGTAATGTTTTATAGCTTTCCGTGTAGAATTTTTCAATCCTTTGTTAGATTTCTTCTTAGGTATTTGATGTTATTATAAAAAAGTCATAAAAATAATAAAAAATAAAAAGTCCTTTTTCCCATATTCTATCGTTGAGCTTTGTATATTGACTTTGTATCCAGAGAGCTTAATAAATTCACTTACTACTTCTAACATGTGTGCAGGTGTTCTGGGATTTTCCCCATACATAAGATGTCATATACAAATAATAATGCCATTATTTTTTTTCATTTCTAACTTTTTAAACTTTTACTTCTTTTCCTTGCTTTATTGCACTGATTAGGACTTCCAGTACAATGTTGAATGTAAGAGATGATAGCAGTTATTCTTTTCTTATTGTCACTCTCAGGAGGAAAGTTTTCAATATTTTACCACCAAGCATGATCATTGCTGTAAGGTTTTATACTATTTATTAGACTAAGGAAGCACTATTCTATTCCTGGTTTGCTAAAATTTTGTGAATTTTTTTTATTACAAATAGATTTAGAATTTTAACTCTAATCCATCTATTGAAATTATCACAGGCTGCTTCTAATTTCTTTCTTTTCTCATTTCTCCTTAATTAATATTTATCAATTTAATTATAATAAACTGATTTTTCTTTACAGAAAGTTCATTTTTATCATTATCATTGTTTCAATATTCAATAAGCTCATGTTAAAGTACTTTGAAAAAAATGTTAAATGCACCTAGGAAAAGATAGTACTCTTAAAACTAGAGTTATCAAAACTTTAATATATTGAGTAATTTTTGAATATCATTTCACCTTTGAATTCTTGAAATAAGCCCAACTTGGCCATGATCATTATCAATCTTATATAATCACTGAATTCAATTTTATAATACTTTAAAAGAATTTTTCACTTATGCATATCAGAGAAATTGGCCTACAATTTTTTTTCTTATAATGTCCTTATCAGATTTTGTTATGTTATTCTGCTCTCAAGAGTGAATTAAGAAATATTCCTCCATTTTCTATTCTCTGGAAGATTTTGTGTAACATTAGTGCTATTTCTTCCTTCCATGTATTGAAATTTTACTGTCATATGGAACTGGGGTTTTCTTTGTGGGAAGGTTTTTATTTTTATTTATTTATTTTTATTTATTTATTTTTTAGATTTTATTTATTTATTCATGAGAGACACAGAGAAAGAGACACAGACACAGGCAGAGAGAGAAGCAGGCCCCATGCAGGGAGCCCTATGCGGGACTCGGCCCGGGGTCTCCAGGATCACATACTGGGGGGAAAGTGGCGCTAAACTGCTGAGCCACCTGGGCTGCCCTGTGGGAAGGTTTTTAATTGAAAATTCAATTTCTTTAAGGTATATAATACAATTCAAATGTGTTATTTCTTGTGTCAATTTTGATAAATTGTGTTTTAAGGAAGTTCTTTATTTCATCTAAAATTGAATTTTTTTTGTCATAAAGTTAAAATAACCTCATCTTTTTAGTATCTGTAAATTCCTTAGAGGTATTCTTTTTTTCATCTCTGATATGGATGGTGCGTGTCTTACTCATTTTTTTTTGTTCCTGAGCAGTATTTTTTTTAAGTAAACCATATCCCCAATGTGGGGTTTGAATTCACAACCCCAAGATCAAGATTAACATGTTTTTCCAACTGAGCTAACCAGATGCCCCTTTGTCTTGGGCACTTTTGCAAAAAGTTTATTGATTTTATTAGTCTTTTATTATCTGCTTTTGTGTTTATTATTTTTCATATACTTTCATTGAGTTTAATTTGCTATTCTCTTTTCTAATTTCTTGAGATGGATACCAAGATTACAAGATCCTTCCTACTTCCAAACTCCTGTCTCATACTGGTGAACAGTCAGAAGTCAGACAACATATAAGTCTGGGAAAAACAACTTCACAAGGTAGCCCCCTTGTGATTCAGAGCAGAACAAAAGTAGGGCAAAGGATGAATATGACAGCCACACAAACAAATGTGTAATACAGAGTGAAATCTAGAGAAAAAAGATTTGGGCAGAACATGATAGTGCTCTTTAAATTTTTAAAAGATAATTATATGAGAGAGAGACTGAATATGTTATGTATGAATCCAGAAGTCAGTACTAGAACTAATAGAGGAAATTATAGAAAAATAGATTACAGCTCAATATAAGAAAAATTTTTTAACAATTAGAGACACACAAAAATAGAAGAACAAAATATATAGAATCAACCATTCTCAGAAAATTTTGGCTGGAAATCTAAATCTATCAGAATTTAAAGTACTCTTTTTTTAAGATCTGTATGTTTGAGAGAGAGAGAGAGAGTGGGAGTGTGAGCAGGAAGAGAGGCAGAGGGAGAAAGTCTTCAAGTAGATTTCCCACTGAGCAAGGAAACGAACGTGGGGTTCCATCTCATAACCTATGAGATCATGACCTGAGCTGAAACCAAGAGTTGGCCACTTAACCGACTGAACCACCCAGGTGCCCCTAACATGCTATTTCACTCAACAATTCTACTTTTAGTATTTTTTCAAAGGTATTATTGTAATGTAATATGTAATATGTAGTGTGTACCTAGAATGATGTTCAAGGATAGTTACTGAAGATTCCTTGCAATAGTAAAAGGATTGGTGACACCTAAATGTCTATCAGAGGGAACTGACTACAGTGTAGCCATTTATTGGAATAATGTCCAAGACATATTATGTGAAAAAAGGTAATATGTAAAACAGTTTCATAGTATGCTACCATTTATGCAGTATGCTATTATTTGTGTAAAAATAAGGAACACAAACCTATATAAATGTATACACTATATGCACAGAATAGCTCTGGATGGATACACAAGAAACTAACAGGCAGTAGGAAAAGGAATCCTAAGACATAGCTTGTCTGAACTTTCATAAGCCAAATGAATTAGAAAATTTTCATGTTTATATTTACAGTTACATTCTTATAGTAAAATAAAGAAATATTAGGTAGATAATTGGGTGAATAATAATTAGTGGATTAGTATCAACCACAAGTAAAGGCTCTATATTGCATCACAGAGCACTAACCTCCATTCTGCTCAGCATGAGTAGGAACAACTTGGATGAGAACATAAAGTACAAACTCAGCAATTTCCATTATCAGAAAACTCATAAAAATAAAAAATACATTGGATTGTTGGTCAATATTCAGTGCCTTGTCAACCAAAGTCATCTACATTCCTTAAAAAACCATTTGGATAAAAATAGAGAACATAAGAGAAACTGATAATTATCATCAAATTTATATTTCCAATTAGAAAGTTGACTATTACTATTTTCTCTACACTTGCTAAGAAGAATGAATTTGTTGAATTCCAAGTCAAATGTGGATTAGTAATTTTCTTTAAGCCTTAATAAGAAAGCTTACTAATATTTGCTTTTTATATCTGCCTTTAAGCACTTCAGTATTTTTAAATGTTAGTTCTTTTCAGTACAAAAAGTTGATAAATGAACACATGTTTTAGACTAAATGGATTTATCATACCTCATTAAATAACATAAAAAATACTGAAAATAAATATATCAAGGACAATGATGTAGAGATTCAGTTCACCATAAGAACAAGGATTTGCAGCTCTATCACTTGGTATATTAAAAGTTATACAAAAACCCCTGTTTTCAACCTAAGAAAAATCAGATTGAGGTGAAGGAAAGCAGGCACAGCATCCTTATTTCAAAATTGATGATTCTGAGATGCCTGGGTGGCTCAGCGATTGAGCATCTGCGTTTGGCTCAAAGCATGATCCTGGGGTCCGGGATCAAGTCCCACATCGGGCCCCTTGCAGGGAGCCTGCTTCTCCCTCTGCCTATGGCTCTGCCTCTGTGTGTGTCTCTCATGAATAAATAAATAAAATATTAAAAAAAAACAAAATTGATGATTCTTTGAGTTGCCTCATATGCAGTCAGTAAAAGTAGGACCTCACTAGTTGACAGCCCCTTTTAAATTTAACTCATCAGTTGTAACTGCTCCTCAGTGCACTCAGTACAGCAGAAACAAGTGTATATAGCATGCTTATTAGAAAAAAAAATCTATTGTTTCCTTGTGGGAGCATAAAAAGCCATTCAGGCAGATGATACATGGAAAAACAGATCTCTATATAAAGCTTTTAAACATACGTTCTCTATACATTGTCTCACAGGAGCATCGACTAGAATATTATAGGGTTATTTTATTTACATACGGTTTTACCTGCCGTTTCCACCCCCATCAGACCCTTTAAGTATACTCTCATAATGTAACCCTTCTTGAGTTTTAGTCATTTGTTCTATAGCCAGGAATATGATGTTCCCAGCAATGGATTGGAAAAGCACTGACAGGTGAAATGTCCAAATTATGTTTTATACCTGCTATATATTTGTCCTGGCTTATTGTTCAGGAAAAATGATTAAGGCTCTGAAATAGATATATTTTAAAAAGGAATCAATTTGAAACAGAAAATCTAATAATGCGTTCTCTTTAATACACCTCTCCCCTTTCTTTGTCGCTTGGGAAGCATGAAGATTTACCTATAGATATATAATACTGTTAGGAGCTTAAGACCTAATGAAACATTTTCAATCTAAGAGAAGTGTCACCACTAAAACTGTAAAGAAATCCTGTCAGTCCTTAAGCCCTACTTATGGGTCACTGAGATGAATCTTGCCTTATTTGGAGCACCTAATTGGCATGTTACATACTGGTACAAGTTATACTAAATTGCATTTGATTGGAGAGAGATATTGGATCTGCAAATTAAAACTCTAGGTGAAAAAGTGCTGTGTTGCCTTCTCGTAAGGAATACATACTAAGGGACTTTTTGCTCTCCACAGTGACTTCAAGTTTTTAACACTGTTGGCAAAAATTTTAATTGTATACATTTAAAAATACATTTTTATGATAATGCTAACATGTAAAGGTCAGTTTTCCAAAAACATTTGTGAAGGAGTAGTCCAGCTATGTAATACCCTATCAAGTTTAGTTATCTCCCTATAATTAAAAATGATCCTTTATATTCTACTGGAGGTGTAATATTACGAACACTGATAACTGTACCTTTGTTACCTGGTTCTCAAGTGAAGGTAGGACTCCTACTTGCTTCATATGTTTACTCACCTCCTACTAATGTGAATAGGCATTCCTCATGGATAACAAAAAAATTTATAGGTTGGGCATGTGAAACGCTATCTCAATAAGTTTAATCTGCAAACAGATGTGAAATTCTTCCTGACACTACAAGAATAGCAATTATAAGAGGCATTGGTAAACTAAATAGAGAGGGAAAAAATTGAAGATTGGAGGAAACAACTTCTCTGCCTCATCCTAGCAATAAAAATCACCACTATTTTGGTAACCTGGCTTGAAAAGTTTTGATACTATTAATGTACTGCAATGTCACAATACTAAAGGATAATAAAACATGTCAATTAAATTTAAAACTGTGATAGATACAAAGGTGTCAACTGAATCATGCAGAGGAGAATTTGTAGAATGGGAAACAACTTTGAACTCCCTTTTTCCTTTATTGATCTCAGAGTTTTAAAATAAAGCTTGTAGGATATACTTGTGATTCATTTTTTTAAAACTCTAATTTCAGGGCACCTGGGTAGCTCAGTCAGGTAAGTATCTGTATTTGGCTCACATCATGATCCCAGGGTCCTGGAATGGAGCTCTGCATCAGGCCCCTACTCAGTGGGGAGTCTGCTTGTCCCTCTCCCTCTTCCTCTGCCCCTCCCCCTACTCATGCTCTTTTTCTCTCTCTCTCAATAAAGTAAATAAACAATAATTTTAAAAATCTTTAAAACTGTAGATTAATTGGATTTCCAAAATCATCTTGAGAAGGAGGGATCTAACTAGTTATATAAAATCTCTACACAATTCTGTCTCTACTCACATGGTGAAAGATTGAATAAGTCAACCTTTCCATCGCCCTGAATGCAGGATAATCTCATCAGCCCATGAAAGGCTGAGATAGAACATATTCACCTACAGGGCTTTGCTTAACCTTGGAGCAGCCACAGTTGTAACCTGGCTCAAGACTCAAGACTTCTAAAAGACATCACAAGATAGATTTTTTTGTCATTTATGCATCAACTCCTTTCTTTTTCTCCTATCTCTGTATAAACTCCCCCTTTCCCATGAGAAGGATAAATAGGAGTTAATTATGCTCCTAAATGCTATAATATGGGCATTTGTATAACTTAGCTCAATAGGGTGAATTACATGAACTCATAAGGTTACTTCTCTTTACACTACCATCTCTTTTTTCCACAAAATACCCAAGTTCCCTCAATTTTTTGCTCTGTCCAAAATTTCCTCAATCATCATAATAAACTAATGCTTAAAGATTTAAAAAAGTTACTCCACCATCTCTTGCAATATATTTTAAAATGGAAAACAATTGCACAACTAATTTTTTTTAGAAAATCATAGTGAAGACTAAATTTACAGCTAGATTTAGCTAGGGTCTCCATTGAGAATTTAGGCTATGTATTTTCTAGAAATCAGGCATGTCTGGAGGTATGATGGAAGTGAATTGGCTATATATATATTACATTTAAGTCTTTGGAGAAAATTCAAACCAAAAGAAGAAAGAATCAAAGCATACAAAACAGTACAAAGGAGTGGATAGGGTGGTACGATTCTAAATATAGCCCCAAAATTGTTATTCAGCATGGTCCCCTGGCGCAATTCCTGTGGACTCATGGCCAAGGTTTCATATATGGAGAGTGCAATAAAAGAATAAAAGGGAAAAGAGCTGCTTCTGTAAATCCTTAAGAGTGCCGAACAGCACTTCTCTGTACCCTTCGTAGCAGGATATCACACCAAAGGAAGTAGGGGTTACTTTCTCCAGCGGGGTTAACTACCAAACCACAGGATGGACAAAATATTGGTGTTTTTGGTGGGCTTCAATGGGTATGGGTGCCTGTGGTAGGCATTGGGATAACCTTATGTGTTGAAGATGTGCATATAAAGCACTTAGCACAGTTTCTGACACAAAATATATGCTTTGAAAATGGTCGTTCAATAACATGGTTAGTACTAGTAACAGCACTATCAGTGAGCACGGGCCAATTTCACATCAGAATGTGATTGTATTTGGAGGTAGAGTCTTCAAAGAAGTAATTAACTTAAAATGAGGTCATTAACATGGATCCTAATTCAATATTACTGGTATCCTTGTAAGAAGAAGAAATTTGGATACAGACATATGCAAAGGGAAGACATGTAAAGATACAGGGAGAAGACCTACAAGCAAAGGAGAAAACAAGGAATAAATTTTTCCATCACAGCCCTCAGAAGGAGCCAACCCCGGTAATGCTGGGTTGATCTCAGACTTTGAAGCCCCCAGAATTATGAGAAAATAATTTTCTGTTTTTTAAGCCACCCAGTCAGTCTGTGGTATTTTGTTATAAGCATTACTAATACACTGGCATTGGTAGCAACAGGATATATCATGCTAGGAAGATGGAGGAAAAGGAAATGGTGACAGCTGATATGACCACTTTCTAAGCATTCATCCATATTACATTCATTCAGTATTGGTTGTCCATTAACATGTGCCAGACATTATTCTATGTGCTAGAACTTCAAAGCCTAACAAAACATAGTCTCTATTGGTGAGGAGCTAATAGTCTTGTGTATGTGTGGTCATTTGGAAGTGGGAAAATAGGAGGGGAAGAAGGAGATGATGAGATGACAGAAATGAGATGATGGAAAGGGCATAGGGCAGTAAATCAGCAAATCAATTATTATAACTCCACAATCAGCACTATGAAAAGTAGGACAATATTAGGTAAAAGATTTTATGGGAAAAAATAATAAAAAATAAAATAAAAAAGATTTTATGGATGCATAGAGGCAGGCTATCTAATCAGAATGGGTCAGTAAAAGCTTTCCAAAGATGTCTCTTGAATTAGGCATTGATGTGGGAGTATGAGTTAGCTAGACAAAAATAGAGAGGAAGAGCATTCCTATTTAAGTTATACCGCCCCTACTCATTCTTCTCAAACTCCTTGAACTACGTATGGAGGTCCTATAACAGTTATAGGGGAAATATCAGAAAATTTTATTTTTCAAAAAATATTTTATTTATTTATTCATGAGAGACACACAGAGAGCGTGAGGCAGAGACATAGGCAGAGGGAGAAGCAGGCTCCACGCAAGGGAGTCTGATGCGGGACTCGATCCCGGGCCTCTGGGATCACGCCCTGGGTGGAAGCGGACACTAAACCGCTGAGCCACCCAAGGATCCCGAAAAATTCAGTTTTATTGCTCTTTTGATGATATGACTTTTATCCTCAGGCTGAAATGGCCTACAAAATTCAGGGATTTTACACACGTGCAGCAAAGGTCAATTTTGTATTCAAACTAAAAACTGAAAGCTCCATACACATTTGTGGATGCTGAGAAGGCCCAATTCATGAAGTAATCCTTGCTTTATAATTACTATATTCAACCCTGAGAATAAGAGACTAAAATTAATTTAACCAATATTCCATTGATATTAAATTATTTATTATTCTTTTGCCAATCTATATGTAAGAGTTTATTTATCTTCTTCTTGATTTCAGCATCTAATTTGTATCTAATTCAGCCACTATTCAAAATAGTCTTAGTGATGAAATCTGAAGTCATACTGAATAATACACGCATTAATATTTTCTAATATCTTATTCTATGTATAAGTAGCACTCCTATATACTAAACAATCAACTAATATCTCTAATATCAGTTTCGATCTATAAGAAGATTCATATTTTTTCTCCAAGCAAAAAATGGCAATATATATTTCAGCACAAAATAGTTGTTCTAGCTTTATATTGTATCCAAAGAATGAATAATGTAGGCCTACTCATTAGCTGAAAAGAATAACAGCATCTTTCAATAGTTCAAAGGTGAAAGAACACAACTTTCATTTCATTAATTTTGTAAATTCCAGTATAGCTAACATTCAGTGTTATATTAGTTTCAGGTGTACAATATAGTGATTCAACAATTCGATACATTACTCAGCACTCATCAAGATAAATGTCCTCTTTAATCCCCCTCATCTATTTCACCCATCCCTCCCCCACTTCCCCTCTAATAATCATGTTTGTTATGTATAGTTAAGAGTCTGAGTCTTTTTTAATTTTTCTTTTTATTTTGTTCATTTTATTTCTTAAATTCCACATAAGAGTGAAATCATTTTGTATTTGCCTTTATCTGTCTCACTGATTTCACTTAGCATAATGTCCTCTAGGTCCATCCAAGTTATCATAAATGGCTCTATCTCATCCTTTTGACAGCAGAGTAATATTCTATTTTATCTATCTATCTATCTATCTATCTATCTATCTATCTATCACATTTTTATCCATCCATCTATTGATGGGCATTTGGGTTACTTCCATATCTTGGCTATTGCAAATAATGCTGTTATAAACATTCAGTGCATATATCCCTTTGAATTAGTGTTTTTGTATACTTTGGGGAACTACCCAGTAGAGCAATTGCTGGATCATATGATAATTCTACTTTTAATGCTTTGAGGAACCTCCATACTATTTTCTAAGCGGCTGCACCAGTTTGCATTCCCACCAACAGTGCAAGAGGGTTCCTTTTTCTCCACATCCTTTCCAAGGATGTCGTGTTGTTGGTTTTAGTCATTTTGACAGGTGTGAAGTGATATCTCATTGTGGTTTTGATTTGCATTTCCCTGATGATAAGTGGTGTTGAGCATTTTTTCATGTATCTGTTGGCCATCTCTGTCTTCTTTGGAGAAATGTCTCTGCATGCCTTCTGACCATTTTTAATTGGATTATTTGGGAGTTCTTTTTGTGTTGAGAAGTATATATATTTTGTGTAGTAACTCTTTACTGGATATGTCCTTTGTAAATATCTTCTTCCATTCTGTAGATTGTGTTTTAGGTTTTTTTTTATTGTTTCCTTTGCTGTGCAAAAGCTTTTTATTTTATTATTTTTAAAGATTTTATTTATTTATTTAAGAGAGAGAGAGTGAGCAAGGGGAGGAACAGAGGGTGAGGGACAAGTAGACTCCACGCGGAGCATGGAGCCCAATGTAGGGCTCAATTTCACAACCCTAAGGTCATGACCTAAGCTGAAATCAAGAGTTGGATGCTCAAACAACTGAGCCACCTAGGCACCCCAGAAGCCTTTTACTCTGATGTAGTCCCAACAGATTATTTTTGCTTTTGTTTTCCTTGCCTCAGGAGACATATCTAGAAAAATGTTGCTACAGTCAATGTCAGAAAAATTAGAGCCTGTGCTCTCTTCTAGGATTTTTTTGGTTTTGCATCACCCATTCAGGTTTTTTTCCATTTCTTTTATTTTTTTTTACATTTTTTAAATTTAAATTCAATTTTCCAACATATTGTATAATACTCAGTGCTCCTCCCATCAAGTGCCCTCATCAGTGCCTGTCACCCAGTTACTCTATCCTCCCAC
Source organism: Canis aureus (assembly GCF_053574225.1). Classification (NCBI taxonomy): domain Eukaryota; kingdom Metazoa; phylum Chordata; class Mammalia; order Carnivora; family Canidae; genus Canis; species Canis aureus. Next base: position 57,346,034 of record NC_135649.1, read on the forward strand.
CCACCACCCCTTCCACAACCCTTTGTTTCCCAGAGTTAGAGGAGTCTAACATGGTTTGTCTCCCTAATTTTTCCCCTCCTTTCCCCTACAATCCCTTTCACTATTTTTTATATTCCACATATGAGTGAAACCATATGCATGAAATGGGCAGAAGACATGAACAGAAATTTCTCCACACATTTAGGTCTTAAAGAGATAAATTTTAAAAAGGAAAGCAGGGGGCATCTGGGTGGCTCAGTGGTTGAGCATCTGCCTTTGGCTCAAGTCATGATCGCAGGGTCCTGGGAGCCTGCAACTCCCTCTGCCGAAATCTCTGCCTTTCTGTGTGTGTCTCTCATGAATGAATAAGTGAATAAATAAATAAATAAATAAAAAATATCTTTAAAAAGTAAATAAAAAGGAAAGCAGGACAGTAATGATTTAAGGTGACAGGTACTCCTTGTTGGCTCAGTTAGAGCATGTGACTTATTTTCAAAGATTTTATTTCTTTGATAGAGAGAGAAAGAACACAAGTGGGTGGAGGGGCAGAGGCAGAGGGAGAGGGACAAGCAGATTCCCCACTGAGCAGGGAACCTGATGTGAGGCTCAATCCCAGGACCCCGAGATCATGACCTGAGCTGAAGACAGACTTTTAACCAACTGAGCCACCCAGGTGCCCCAACACATGACTCTTGATCTTGAGGTTGTGAGTTCAAGCCTCACATTGAGTGTAAAGATTACTTAAAAATAATATCTTTAAAAAAAGAATTAAGGTGACATGTGAAATATACTAACATTCTATTCCAAATTAGTCATTTAGGCTCACAAAGGTAATAATGATGATTATGATGGCAAAATTATATTCAGCTAAAATATTTATTTTAATTCACCCAATTTAATTTACAAATAGAAAAAAATCATATTTCCTTCTCTTCCTAATATACCTGTGACCATTTAAAAATAGGTCTTTTTGTCAGTCTCCTTCTAATAATCTGCTTCAGAATGAAAACATGAATAGTCATTCTTTCAGTGTCAAAGTTTTCATCAGATGCTTTGACTTCTCTGGAAGACTGAGAATGCTGTATCCATAGTATCTTTGGGACTGCTGCAGTTAGGTTTAGGATGTATTTCAATTTTGGTTTTATATATAGCCTGGCAAGATATTTTCCTTACTTTAAAAGGTCCTAACGTACCATAATAATCTGCCCTTTTATTTGGACAGACACCATTCATTATGAAAGGATAGAGTATGAAAACAGCTGAAATCTTGGAAAAGGCTATTTCAGACAAAACTCTGGCAGCCAGGGACTCTTTCAAAACTGCCAAAAATCTAGAAACAAAACAAATGTTGGCTTCAATCTGATTAGACTTAGTATCTGAAACAGAAAATAATGCACATAAAACCTATGATATATTGCTAAATTATATGAGAAGAAAAAAAGGATAACTTATGAAAATGTCTCCAACTTAAGTGATATAAAGATAGACCTTGGGATATCTGAAGAAATGTAAGCAAAATTCAAATCATAGGACATAAAATGATTATTGAGGGAAAATGTTACATTCATTTAAAGAGTTAACTTTTAAAGGGCAGTCATCCAAACCATGAAATACAAAATCTTGTTTTAATAGCTAAATTGGAAATATTGGGAGAGAGTCCAGAATGGTAAGCTTTCTCATGCTGTTATGGAATGCAGACACATAAATTCCTGGCATGAAAGAAAAGCTTGTATCTCTCAAATACTTTCTCTCAGGAGGAGTACATATGTGTGAAAATATGAACCTTATAATGCTGCCAAGTTTTGCAAAATCTAAGATAAGCTGTTGAGGAAGTGCTAAAAGCAGCTTTAACTTATACACCCAGTTTTTAAAGGCATTCAAAAACATCTCAAGGAAAACAATTATAATACAGTCTTTTGGTAATTCCCCTCTCTTTCTGATTTCCTTTGTCTCAAATTAGACACCAGATAAATAAATTTTTCCTGAAAGAACTGGAAATATGATGTCCAACTCGAAACTTAAGTTTTGAACACTCGGTCCATATCCCGGGGTTCTAAGGTTTCATATTTCTTTATATTCATTGTGAGTTTAAAATAATTGTCTTCTTCAACAAATCTGAGTTTGCAAGAACTCATTTCATATGATGTCTTAATGGTCTTTGATAATATGGTTTCACCTTAAAAGTCCAAGTGAAGATGCTGCATACAGAAGACATTAGAACTTTAGCTTTATTAATTTGTTTTATTGGAGTTCAATTTGCCAACATATGCATAACACCCAGTGCTCATCTCAAGTGCCCCCCTCAGTGCCCATCACCCAGGCACCCCTACCCCCCACCCACGTCCCTTTCAACTACCCCTTGGTCGTTTCCCAGAGTTAGGAGTCTCTAATGTTTTGTCACCCTCACTGATAATTTCACTCATTTTCTCTCCTTTGCCATTTTTTCCCTTTCACTAATTTTTAAATCCCCAAATGAATGAGACCATATAATGTTTGTACTTCTATGATTGAATTCTTTCGCTCAGCATAATATCCTCCAGTTCCATCCACGTCGAAGCAAATGGTGGGTATCTGGCATTTCTAACGGCTGAGTAATAGTCCATTGTATACATACTACATAGCTTCTTTATCCATTCATCTTTCGATGGACACCTAGGCTCCTCCAACAGTTTGGCGAATGTGGATATTGCTACTATAAACATTGGGGTGCAGGTGTCCCGGCGTTTCATTGCATCTGTATCTTTGGGGTAAATCCCCAACAGTGCAATTGCTGGGTCGTAGGGCAGGTCTATTTTGAACTCTTTGAGGAACTTCCACACAGTTTTCCAGAGTGGCTGAAGCAGTTCATTTTCCCACCAACAGTGCAAGAGGGTTCCCCTTTCTCCACACCCTCTCCAACATTTGTCGTTTCCTGCCTTGTTAATTTTCCCCAATCGCACTGGTGTGAGGTGGTATCTCATTGTGCTTTTGATTTGTATGTCCCTGATGCCAAGTGCTGTGGAGCATTTTCTCATGTGCTTGTTGGCCATGTCTGTCTTCTTCTGTGAAATTTCTGTTCATGTCTTTGGCCCATTACATGACTGGATTGGTTGTTTCTTTGCTGTTGAGTTTAATAAGTTCTTTATAGATCTTGGAAACTAGCCCTTTATCTGATACATCATTTGCAAATATCTTCTCCCATTCTGAAGGTTGTCTTTTAGTTTTGGTGACTGTTTCTTTTGCTGTGCAGAAGCTTTTTATCTTGATGAAGTCCCAATGTATTTTTGCTTTTATTTCCCTTGCCATCATGGATGTATCTTGCAAGAAGTTGTTGTGGCCAAGTTCAGAAAGGGTGTTGCCTGTGTTCTCCTTTAGGATTTTGATGGAATCTTGTCTCACATTTAGAATTTTCATCCATTTTGAATTTATCTTTGTGTACGGTGTAAGACAATGGTCGTTTCATTCTACTGAATGTGGATGTCCAATTTTCCCAGCACCATTTATTGAAGAGACTGTGTCTTTTTTCCAGTGGAAAGTCTTTCCTCTTTTGTCGAATATTAGTTGACCATAAAGTTGAAGGTCCACTACTGGATTCTCTATTCTGTTCCATTGATCATTGTGTCTGTTTTTGTGCCAGTACCACACTGTCTTGATGACCACAGCTTTGTAGTACAACCTGAAATCTGGCATTGTGTTGCCCCCGGCTCTGATTTTCTTTTTCAATATTACCTTGGCTATTTGGGGTCTTTTCTGATTCCACACAAATCCTTTTTTTTAAATAATAAATGTAATTTTTATTGGTGTTCAATTTGCCAACATACAGAATAACACCCAGTGCTCATCCCGTCAAGTGTCCCCCTCAGTGCCCATCACCCACTCACCCCACCCCCCACCCTCCTCCCCTTCCACCACCCCTAGTTCGTTTCCCAGAGTTAGGAGTCTTCATGTTCTGTCTCCCTTTCTGATATGTCCCACACATTTCTTCTCCCTTCCCTTATATTCCCTTTCACTATTATTTTTATTCCCCAAATGAATGAGAAGATATAATCTTTGTCCTTCTCCAATTAACTTATTTCACTCAGCATAATACCCTCCAGTTCCATCCACACTGAAGCAAATGGTGGGTATTTGTCATTTCTAATGGCTGAGTAATATTCCATTGTATACATAAACCACATCTTCTTTATCCATTCATCTTTCGATGGACACCGAGGCTCCTTCCACAGTTTGGCTATTGTGGACATTGCTGCTAGAAACATCGGGGTGCAGGTGTCCCGCCGTTTCATTGCATCTGTATCTTTGGGGTAAATCCCCAACAGTGCAATTGCTGGGTCCTAGGGCAGGTCTATTTTTAACTCTTTGAGGAACCTCCACACAGTTTTCCAGAGTGGCTGCACCAGTTCACATTCCCACCAACAGTGTAAGAGGGTTCCCTTTTCTCCCCAGCCTCTCCAACATTTGTTGTTTCCTGCCTTGTTAATTTTCCCCATTCTCACTGGTGTGAGGTGGTATCTCATTGTGGTTTTGATTTGAAATTCCCTGATGGCAACTGATGCAGAGCATTTCCTCATGTGCATGTTGGCCATGTCTATGTCTTCCTCTGTGAGATTTCTGTTCATGTCTTTTGCCCATTTCATGATTGGATTGTTTGTTTCTTTGGTATTGAGTTTAATAAGTTCAGAAGTGGACCCTCAACTTTATGGTCAACTAATATTCGATAAAGGAGGAAAGACTATCCACTGGAAGAAAGACAGTCTCTTCAATAAATGGTGCTGAGAAAATTGGACATCCACATGCAGAAGAATGAAACTAGACCACTCTCTTGCACCATACACAAAGATAAACTCAAAACGGATGAAAGATCTAAATGTGAGACAAGATTCTATCAAAATCCTAGAGGAGAACACAGGCAACACCCTTTTTGAACTTGGCCACAGTAACTTCTTGCAAGATACATCCACGAAGGCAAAAGAAACAAAGGCAAAAATGAACTATTGGGACTTCACCAAGATAAGAAGCTTTTGCACAGCAAGGATACAGTCAACAAAACTAAAAGACAACCTACAGAATGGGAGAAGATATTTGCAAATGAAATATCAGATAAAGGGCTAGTTTCCAAGATCTATAAAGAAATGATTCCACACAAAACTTAAGATGATTTGTTCCATCTCTCTGAAGAAAATCCATGGTATTTTGATAGTGATTGCATTATATGTGTAAATTGCCCTGGGTAACATTGACATTTTCACAATATTAATTCTTCCAATCCATGAGCATGGAATATTTTCCATCTCTTTGTGTCTTCTTCAATTTCTTTCAGAAGTGTTTCATACTTTTTAGAGTATAGATCCTTTACCTCTTTGATTAGGTTTATTCTAGGTATCTTATGTTTGGGTGCAATTATAAATGGGATTGACTTCTTAATTTCTCTTTCTTCAGTCTCATTGTTAGTGTATAGAAATGCCACTGATTTCTGGGCATTGATTTTGCATCCTGCCACACTGCCAAATTGCTGTATGAGTTCTGGCAATCTTGGGGTAGAGTCTTTGGGGTTTTCTATGTAGAGTATCACGTCATCGGCAAAGAGGGAGAGTTTGACTTCTTTGCCAATTTGAATGCCTTTTATTTCTTTTTGTTGCCTGATTGCTGAGGCTAGGACTTCTAGTACTATGTTGAATAGCAGTGGTGAGAGTGGACATCCCTATCTTGTTCCTGATCTTAGAGGAAAGGCTCCCACTGTTTCCCCCATGGAGAATGATATTTGCTGTAGGCTTTTCGTAGATGGCTTTTAAGATGCTGAGGAATGTTCCCTCTATCCCTACACTCTGAAGAGTTTTGATCAGGAATGGATGCTGTATTTTGTCAAATGCTTTCTCTGCATCTATGGAGAGGATCATATGGTTCTTGTTTTTTCTCTTGCTGATATGATGAATCACATTGATTGTTTTACGAGTGTTGAACCAGCCTTGCGTCCCGGGGATAAATCCGACTTGGTCATGGTTAATAATCTTCTTAATGTATTGTTGGATCCTATTGGCTAGTATCTTGTTGAGAATTGTTGCATCCATGTTCATCAGGGATATTGGTCTATAATTCTCCTTTTTGGTGGGGCCTTTGTATGGTTTTGGAATTAAGGTGATGCTGGCCTCATAGAACGAGTTTGGAAGTATTCCATCTCTTTCTATCTTGCTGAACAGCTTTAGTAGAATAGGTATGGTTTCGTCTTTAACGTTTGATAGAATTCCCTGGGGAATTCATCGGGCCCTGGTCTTGGAAGGTTTTTGATGACTGCTTCAATTTCCTCCCTGGTTATTGGCCTGTTCAGGTTTTCTATTTCTTCCTGTTCCAGTTTTGCTAGTTTGTGGTTTTCCAGAAATGCGTCCATTTATTCTAGATTGCCTAATTTATTGGCATATAGCTGCTCATAATATGTTTTTAAAATCATTTGTATTTCCTTGGTATTGGTGGTGACCTCTCCTTTCTCATTCATGATTTTATTAATTTGAGTCTTTTCTCTCTTCTTTTTAATAAGGCTGGCTAATGGTTTATCTATCTTATTAATTCTTTCAAGGAACCAACTTCTGGTTTTGTTGTTCTGTTCAACAGTTCTTCTGGTCTCTATTTCATTGAGTTCTGCTCGAATCTTTATTAACTCTCTTCTTCTGCTGGGTGTAGGATCTATTTGCTGTTTTTTCTCTAGCTCCTTTATGTTTAAGATTAGCTTTTGTATTTGAATTCTTTCCAGTTTTTGGATGGATGCTGGTATTGAGATGTGTTTCCCCCTCAGGACTGCTTTTGCTCTATCCCAAAGATTTTGAATGGTTGTATCTTCATTCTCATTAGTTTCCATGAATCTTTTTAATTCTTCCTTAATTTCCTGGTTGACCCTTTCATCTCTTAGCAGGATGGTCCTTAACCTCCACGTGTTAGAAATCCTTCAAAACTTACTCTTGTCATTTAGGTCTAATTTCAAAGCATTATGATCTGAAAATATCCAGGGGACGATCTCAGTCTTTTGGTATTGGTTAAGACCTGATTTGTGACCCAGTATTTGGTCTATTCTTGAGATAGTTCCATGTGCACTTGAGAAGAATGTGTATTCCGTTGCATTTGGATGTAAAGTTCTCTAAATATCTGTGAAATCCATCTGGTCCAGTGTATCATTTAAAGCTCTTCTTTCTTTGGAGATGTTGTGCTTAGAACTCCTGTCAATTGTAGAAAGCGCTACATTCAAGTCACCAAGTATAAGTGTATTTCTAAGTATGTGTTAACTTTGGTTTTTAATTGATTGATAATATTTGGCAGCTCCCACATTCCGGCATAAATATTCATGATTATTAGGTCCTCTTGTTGGATAGATCCTTTCAGTATGATATAGTGTCCCTCTTCATATCTTACTACAATTTTGAGATAAATTTTAATTTATCTTATATGAGGATGGCTACCCCTGCTTTCTTTTGAGTACCATTTGAAAGGTAAATTGTTCTCCAACCTTTCATTTTCAGGCTGGAGGTGTCCTTATGTCTAAAATGAGTCTCTTGTAGACAGCCAATAGATGGGTCTTGCTTTTTTATCCAGTGTGAAATCTTGTGCCTTTTGATGGGGTATTAAGCCCATTCATGTTCATAATTACTATTGAAAGATAGGAATTTAGTGTCATCATGATACATATTCAGTCCCTGTTTTTGTGGAATTTTCCCTTGGACTTCCTCTTTCTATTACAGAATCCCCCTTATTATTTCTTGCAGAGATGGCTTCATGGTCTCATATTCTTTCAGTTTCTGCCTATTTTGGTAGCTCTTTATCTCTCCTTCTATTCTGAATGAGAGCCTTTCTGGACAGAGTATTTTTGTCTGCATGTTCTTCTCATTTAGGACCCTGAATATATCCTGCCAGCCCTTTCTGGCTTGCCAGGTCTCTGTGTAGGGGTCTGCTGTTAATCTAATATTTCTCCCCATAAAAGTTAGAGACTTCTTGTCTCTTGCTGCTTTAAGGATCTTCTCTTTATCTTTGGAATTTGCAAGTTTCACTATTAAGTATCGAGGTGTTGAGCGGTTTTTATTGATTTGGGGGGGGGGGTCTCTCTATTTCCTGGATATGAATGCCTGTTTCCTTTCCCAGGTTAGGAAAGTTCTGAGCTATGATTTGTTTAAATACATAATCTGTACCTTTGTCCCTTTCGGTGCCCTCAGGAATCGCAATTAAAGTAGATTTTTCCTTTTTAGGCTGTCATTTATTTCCCTTACCCTGTCCTCATGATCTTTTTTCCTCAGTTTCCCTCTTTGCCATCAATTTTTCTTCTATGTCACTCACTCCTTCTTCTACCTTGTTAACCCTTGTCGTTAGGACCTCCAGGTAGCATGGCATCTCATTTAATTGTTTTTTAATTTCTGCCTGATTAGATCTAAACTCTGCAGTCATGAAGCCTCTTGAATCCTTTATGCTTTTTTCCAGAGCCACCAGTAGCTTTATAATTGTGCTTCTAATTGGCTTTCTGACATTGAAGTGTAATCCAAATTTTGTAACTCTGTGGGAGAGAGGACTGTTTCTGATTCTTTCTTTTGAGGTGAATTTTTCCTTCTAGTCATTTTGCTCAATGCAGAGTGGCCAAAAACAACTTGTATTGGGAAAAGGAGAAAGAGACGAAAAAAACGAAAAAAAAAAAAAAAAAGAAGAAAAAAAAAGAAAAAAGGGGGGGAAGCAAATAGAAAACAAAAAACAAGGGGGAGTATCCTCTGATTCTGTACACTGTAAATCCTTCGACTTCCCCTGGAACTTTCCAGTGCTACTTGGTCAATAACTTGCTTTTTCCTTGTCCTTCTACCTGGTCTTCTGGGGGAGGGGCCTGCTGTGCTGATTCTCAGGTTTGAGCACCTGGGGGAGCTGCTCAGCCCCCTGTGTGGTGCAAGGCTCAGTGGTAGTTGTTTATCCTGTTTATATTGTGAGGCCACTGTGAGGCTCAGTGGGGGTTGTTTATCCTGTCAGGCCCCAGGAGGAACAATAGTGGTAGCAGCCAGCTCTCCAGCCCTGGATTTAGCTCCTGCAGTAACTGAGGCAGCTCTCAGTCTGCAGGGGCCTGGATGCTCCAGGGGCAGGGGCCGCTGATTTGTATAGCTCGGGGCCACCTTGCTGCAGGAGTGTCCTTGCTGTCCTGAGCCCTCCTGGCTTCTACCTGTCCTGCGGGGAGCGCCAGATCTTGGGATGTGTCCCCCAGAGCCCTGGGCTCCAGGGCCTTTGCTGCTGAAATGGCGCTCCAGGGAGCCTCCGCCCAGCCGCCTCTGAGCTGCTCCTGGCTCTGCAAGGCGCGGGCTGCAGCCCTTTAGGGAGCTAGGCCACGGGGTGTGGTGTGCTCTCCCTGGGGGCAGGTCCTCTTTTAGTGCCCCTGGGAGCCTGAAGGCATCCCCGCCCATCCTGGGATCCTGCTCCAACTCCCTAGAGTGCCTTTCTGTAGGGGAAGATTGGTGAAGCTCCTGCTTCTCTGGGATGGGGCTTTCCTGTTGTGGGGGCAGTTGCTGCCTGGCCTTAGCCTGGCTCCCCACGGGGCCCCTCCTCCTTGGATGCTTTTTTATTTCTTTTTCTTTGTTTTTCAGTCTTCCGACCTTTTCTTTTTCTTTTTTTTTTTCTGTCTTCCTACCTTGATAGAAGTGTGAACTCTTCTCACTGTAGCATTCCAGCTGTTCTCTCTTTAAATCTCAGGCCAAATTCATAGGCTTTCAGCATGATTTGAAAGTTATCTACGTAATTTGGTGGGGACAGGTGACTTGGGGACCCTACTCTTCCGCCATCTTGCCTCCTCCCTATCCAATATAGGTGGAAGGTAAGGAATAATGTTTATAGCACACTATTACTAGTGTCAAAGAAGAAATAAAGGGATTACTGCTTCCCTTACACACCCACATGCATACATATACATAACATCTAGCATGATTCACAAGAAAGGGATAACAGTACTTATCTCAGAAAAACACCACCTGGGGGCAGGGATAGCAGGGTAGAGATACTTCTTAGTTTTATTAGTCTTTGTATGACTTTTGTGCTAGTTGGATTGTTTATTAACCACATATGTATTATTCCATTATAGACACAAAACCAGCTGATTAAACAAGTTTACTGGGCAATCAACTCATTTTATTCCCGTTTAAAATAGTACTCATGTGTTGTGTCCTGATGATTTCCTGCACGTTATTATTTACCCATTAATCAAGAGATTTAAAAATTCATTTATTTTTGACAAATGTATACAATGTTCTGATATATATGATATGATTAGCACAAACTAACATATCTATCACCTCCCATAGTTATCTTTTTTGGTGGTAAGAACACTTGAGATTTATAATCCTAGTAAATTCCAAGTATACATTTTTGACTATATTCACCATGCTGTGCATTACATCTCCAGAACTTATTCCTGTTACAAAGAGATTTTGTATGCTTTGATCAATGTTTCCCTTTCCTATACTCCCAGCCTTTCTCTAGTAGCCACCATTCTACTCTCTGTTACTATGAGTTTGACTTAAAAATACATATTTTTGAGACTCCATGTATAAATGAGATCATATGATATTTGTCTTTCTGTGTCTGGCATATTTCTCTTTAGCATAAAATTCTCCAGATTCATCCATATTATTACAAGCAACAGAATTTCTTTTTAAGGGCTGAATAATGTGTGTGTATCCATGTATTGATGGAACACTTAAGTTGTGCCCATATATTGGCTACTGTGAATAATGTTGGAATGAACATGGGAGTACAGATATTTCTTTGAGATAGTGATTTTATTTGCTTTGAATATATACCCAGAAGTGGGATTTCAGCAGATATTTTTGAGTGCCTATTATGTGCTAGGCACTGAATGATATATTAGAAATATAATGGTGAGCAGTATAGGTACAGTCTTTGCCTTTCTGTAACTTATGTCCTAGGAGAATAACAGATATTAAATAAGAAATTGCATAAGTAATTTGATATTTCCAATCATGAAAAGTTTAACAGAGGAAGAATATAGGGTGGTAGGAGACGTAAGGCAGACTGAGGACTAGATGAAGACTTGCCAGAAAAAGTGATGTTTCCCATGAACTGCAAAATGATTAGGATTCAACTAGGAGAAATGGAGAAGGACAAAAGTGCACCTCAGGCACATGGAATAATAAGAATGAAAGTCCTGAAGCATGAAGGAGCATGTATCCGACAAAACTGAGAGTCAATATGGCTGGAGCTTAGAAAGAGAAGGATGAGAGGTATGAGATGAGCCTGGAGAGTTCAGCAGAGATTTTAGATTATGTTTAAAATTTTGGGGTGTATTTTAAGAGCAATGGGAAATCATGAGAGTTTGGGGGAGGGGAGGGCATAATTACATTTGAATTTTGTAAAAAAAGTTATTATTTTAAACTAATTTCTAAATTCAACGTGAGGCTTGAACTCACAACTCAGACCAAGAGTCACATGCCCCACCAATTGAGCCAGCCAGGTGCCCCTATATTTGAATTTTTAAAAGTTTACTCTACCTGCAGTGTAGACAGTGGACTGAAGAGATGCAAGTATAAATGAGAGGTCCAGTTGGGATCTATTGTAGTAGTCTGGGGAAGAGATTATGTGGGCAGTCCAGACTGAGAGGTGGATCATGTTTCCAGTATAACTTTGAGATAGATCTGACAAGAGTTACTGATGAAATTGGTTTAAGAGTAAAAGAGAATAATTTATCAAGGCTGATTCTTAAGGTTTTTGACTTGAGTAACTGATTAGAAGGTGGTACCATTTCTAAGGTTGGGAACACTGGATGAACAGGTTTGATAGTAGGGCTGACATGTTCAGGAGTTTGGTATTGGACATGTTCAGAAGAGATGTTGAGTAAGGGGTTGGGTATATGGATCTGGAGCTCAAAGGAAAGCCCAGGGATAAGGACCATTAAATAACTGGTTTGTAAAAAAGATGACACATCAGATCCCACAGTTAAGTAAGCTTCTGAATACAAGGTAAATGTTCAGGGAATCATAGTTTTCCACCTCAGGAAACCAGTAAGTATAGAATTAGGATCATAGTGACTCAACAGGATAAGTCAATTTGTATCCATCATCTCATTGTACTGTGACTATCCAAATAAAGTATTTCGGTTCTCAAAAATAGATGTCCTTAGAATAATAGAATAGGCAGCAATTAAGATGATTTGCTTCATGCTATTTTACTGACATTATCAACTCCTCTATTCATCTTTACAGAAGATCTATAAAAATACATTTGACAGAACAGTTATTTTGAGCATTTTTCTCCATGCATAGGCTTTAATTTTTTTCTAATGTAATCATATTTTTAATGCTCAGAGAGGGTGTATTAGAGGACAGCTAAATATAGGCTGGCAATTTTATCTGAGAGTACTGCTTTCTAGCTTCAGAATAAAAGGGATTTCATATTTGGGGAAATATATTAGAAAATTAGCATGACAGAGTAATATTACTTGTTTATTTTGTTTTATGCCCCACTAGATGTAAACTTTATGAAGTCAGGGGTTTTTGTCTGTTTTACTCATTGCTATATTTCCAGCTTCTAAATCAGTGCCTTGCACATAATAGGTAATCAATAAATATTTGAGGTAAATTGAATGAAATAATTGGTTGTGTCTTCACATTGTGTCTATTTGTTAGAAAAGTTTCTGAATCTATAGAAAGTTAGATATACTCATATTGAAAAAGATACATTACACACATACACACACATATACACATATCACCAAAGTAAGATAGAGATACCTTAATTTATCATGTTTTTAACCACTCATTCATAGCTTCTCATAAATAGAGGATATTTTGAAAAGTTTCCTGTGTTTACTCTGGGAAATCTATTAATTTTCATTTCCACTGGTGGTATTAATAGATAAGACCTATTTCACTTCTCAAAACTTTTTCTTTCTCAAACTTTCTTTTCTCAAAACTTTTTTTTCAGATCAAGGCAAATGGCAGAGTGATTTACTGAACAATACATTAGACTTCTCAGAGGAATATCTTACACAAAATATTCATCAGAGGACCATATCCCAAGATAATTGCTCAATACATTCAGATAATCCATAAAAGAAATTAATGAAACATGTACAATATTGCTAAAGATCATGGCAAAATGCAGCAAAACCAAACAAAACCCAACCCCAATAAAATAAAATTTTAAAGAATTTTAATTGAACCTTAGCAAAATAACAACATGTATTGAGCATCTTCAAAATATATGACACATGGTAGTCGTGGGCAGATGTAAAGATGAAGACTTAGTCTCTGTATTCATATTTAGGGGAGTCAGAACTAAGCTTAGTTCAACAAACACTTACTGGCATTCCTAAGTACCAGGCTTATATTAGATGCAGTGGGTAAAAAAGATACCTAAGGCCAGTTCTTGTAATAAAGAGACTCATAATTTAGGGCATTATATATCTGGGTGTATATTTTTGTATGTGTGGGGATGTGTGTACTATATAGGAACCACCATAAATGCAAATAATTTCAGTGCAGTATGGGAGGCTATGATAGGGTGTTAGCACTACATAGGGAAATTTAATCCAACATACGGAGGAGATAAAAGGAGGAGGTGGTAGAAGTTGAGCTGAATATTAAGGATATGTTAGCTAGAGAAAGGGAAAATCATTCCATGCTGAAGGAAAAACTGTGACTGAGAAACCACAAACAGTTCAGAGGACTGTTGGTGTAAGGGAAGGTCTACTACTAGCACTTTCTCTTTGAAACTCTTGTAAAATGACTACACAATGACCCCTAAAGCCCCCCTGTCAAACACAATTACTTTAATATAAAGGTCATTTTACCTTGATTACTTCTGCAGCAGTTTATCATAAGACTCTTGTATGGGGGCAGCTCCGTGGCTCAGCGGTATAGCGCCGCCTTTGGCCCAGGGCGTGATCCTGGAGACCTGGGATTGAGTCCCACGTTCGGCTCCCTGCGTGGAGCCTGCTTCTCCCTCTGCCTCTGTCTCTGCCTCTCTATCTGTGTCTCTTATGAATAAAAAAAAAATCTTGTATGGACTCCTTGTATACGTATAAAAAACCAAACTCAGAACCATTTAAATGCTTATCAAGCAACTATTATGTTTCATATCTTTTTTTCCGTCCTGTAGAGAAAGGCTAATTTTGTAAAAATATACTGCCGGGTGGCTGCTTGGACTAACTAGAACAAATACAGATGCAATTTAGGTTTCATTGTGACAAAACTAAGGCAAGAGGTTTTTTGGTGGGTTTTCATTGGGGAGACACGGAGACTAAAAAGATACGGGATAGTTTGAAAGGGCTGGTGTGAAAAATTATGTTTCAAGGGGACAAAACGAAAGTACACACACACGGGGGAGTAAACAAGTTTCCAGGCCGCAATGAAAATTTCCTTTGTTCACAGAGCAATCCTCTTTCAATTTCAGTCCGGCCTTCATATAAACCAACAATTCTTGCTTCATGGGGGGGAAATAAAACCCCAGGTTTTCCCATTCATCCTATCTAGCGGAGTAAAAATCTCCATCTCATTACTACCCCAAACCTCCAGGCTAAATGCGCTACTACACTCAGCCTAGAAAATAAATTGCGTCTTTAACATTCACGTAACATTTCAAATAAAATGTAGCCGCCTACCTGGATCGGCCACCCACGAACTACAATATCCAGAATGCATTGTTTTTCCTTCCGTCTTTTCCAAGGGCAATGCCTTACTAGATCTTATTTCCACAAGCAGTAGTCACATGACACGTTTCCTTTCAAGATGGCGGATAATCTCCCTTCGGAGTTTGATGTGATCGTAATAGGGACGGGTATGTGTGGCTCTGGTACTCCCCTAACGAAGTGTAGGAAATCTGTCTCCTTCCTACCTTCTCTGCCATGGCGAGGCTTGGGGAGAAATACTAGGGGTTGAGGAAGGGAGGGAGGATGGGAAGGAAGTGAGGTAGTGTTGAGTCAGCGCGGGACTTCGAAGCTCCAGGGAGGGGCTGGACCCACCGTATTTAGCGCCATTTGAGTAGGGGTCGATCTGGTCGATGCAGATGCTGAGGTTGGTTGCTGCGGGTGATTCTGTAATTTCGTTAGAGGGGGGTGGGTTTGTAGTGTCATGAGAATGGAAGGTCGGGATTTTACCAATGGAGACGCCTTTGGCGCGACATGATTCCCTCCTCGTTGATTTCAGGGTGATATTCCCCATTATTTTGTCTCGCCCTTTCTTAGGAAGTTTTCATGTATTTATGTAGTCCTGGGGTGTAGTGCAGCTCGGATACGACTTAGTCCTTAGTTTTTCGGGAAAGATGCCCAGTTATCGCCCGTGTGCTTATTAATATACTAGGACAAGGACACGGATTCTTTTCTATTGTGTTGAAAAGCCTAGGGAATTGTATTTTGTTGAGGTAGCCATTATTCCTGCTTTATGATGCTGAAAGACAGCATTTTGCTTTCTGTCACCCACCTATCTACTCACAACTAAATGAGCTGAGAAGAAGCTTCTGTGAATTCCATTACAGGTGTGTGACCTTATCTTCCCCTTGTTTTCCCATTTATTCTCCATGTTTTGGGCGGAGCCAGAAAAATACCCTGCAATTTCTAGTTGACAAATTCAATGTACAACAGGTGGAGAAGACATTTGGCAGCAGTTGGTATTTTGTTTTCTTAATATTGTAAAGGGTGGATTTTAGATGGGATGAAGTAGGTTGTTGAGTGGGGTTTTCTCCTGTTTGCATAATGTGGTAGGTCAGAGAAGCTCTGGTGAATGAGAACCTGTCCATTGTATTAATGAACACGTTTTCTTTCAAACAGTAGGGGCAGCCATGTTTCCAGGGCAGAAGTAAAAATGATAGCTACCTAGTTTTGAATGCTAATTATTTGCTAATTGATGTGCTAAGCATTTTACAAGCTGTATGTAATCCTCACAGCAGCCTGGTTAGAGTAGGTATTTGGTACACTTTACAGAAGAGAAAAGGGGAGCTTAGAATAGTTGCTGTGTGCTCAAGATCACACAGCTAGTAAGTTTCCAAAGGCCCATTCCATCTCAGAAGGAGAATCAGTGGTTCATACCTTCAGAGTTAACCCATATTAATAGAAATAACTGAGAAAAATTGTTTGGAGACCTTGCTTGGCCTTTAAATAGCTGTTTGAATTGCTAGGCACTTAATCTCTCTGAGCCTCAGTCTTGTTTTTAAATACAGGCAGGGTAAACTAGATAGCCTTTCAGGTATTGTCTAACCAAAAATCCTCTCATTCTAATTGCACCTGGATAATTGGTCTCAGGATAGTGAGGACATGTTTATTCTTATTCTGTCTGAAAACTGCATGGCTGCAGATAACTTGGCTGTAGCTGCTGTAAACAGATGTTGAATGAGAGCAGGAAAGAGTCAATAGAGTGATGATTCATTTGTTCTCTCTAGTCTATCCTAAAACCGAGAACAACATCCATTTTTGAATAGTTGTTATACCATACTTCAATTCTATATTATTGCCTTTCTTTTTTGTTACCTAGGAACTTGGGGTGTTTTAAAAATTTTTTGAGTCATTATAAGATTTTTTTCTTATCTGGGTTCAAATTCTAATTGATAAGAGTGTTAATTCCTATTATTAAATGCTGTTAATTCTTAAATTCTTTGCTTTCTGGTTCAGTTCATAATATGGACTATATTCATCCTTTGAGTCTGTTATGGTAGAGGTAGGAAGATACTGTGAGTGATACAGAAAATTGCATTAGGTGGCATCTGGTGTGTTTAGAAAAAGACTCATTTTACACTTTCCAGTGAGAGTAATATTATTTCTCAAAGTATGGGAAGAACTTATTCGAAGTTAATCTTAAAAGTTACTTTTTTTCATCTCACTTAATGGTGAACATACTCAAGTTTATCAAGCACATTGCATAAATTTATGTTGTGAAGCATTGTATCTAGGTATATCAAAATGGAAAAATTGGATAAAAGTCATTTCCTAAATGGTTCCAATTATTGTTTAATTTGAATTATTGTTAATGTATTTGGAATACTTTTCTTCTGAAATAGTTTGCTGATAATAGCCTTAAAAATGTTTGCATTAGGGGCACCTGGGTGGCTCAGTCGGTTAAGCATCTAACTCTTGATCTCAGGGTCATGAGTTCAAGCCCCATGTTAGGCCCCACACTGGGTATGGAGACACATATATATATGTGTGTGTGTGTATATATATGTTTTCTTTTCTTTTTTATGATTTTATTTATTCATTAAAGGCACAGAGAGAGGAGTAGAGACCTAGACAGAAGGAGAAAGGGAGAAGCAGGCTCCCCATGGGAAGCCTGATGTGGGACTCTATCCCAGGACCCTGGGATCACACGCTGAGCTGAAGGCAGATGCTGAACCACTGAGCCACCCAGACATCCCTGTTTTCATTACTAAATACTAGCTTGAGTTAATCTTAGGAAAAGCCAGCATTTCTTAGATTCAATTTTACTGACAAAAGTAGAATTAATCATGCATGTATCACAAACATGAAGAAATAGGCTATGAAATGTAATTTTTCTTTTAGATTTAGCTCTAGTTATATCAAGAGACAGTTGCTTCAAGTAAAAACATCTGTAGGTGATATTTAAATTCCTTTGTCCTTAATTAGTTTTTTTTTTTTTTTTTTACTTTTTGTATCACAAGATTTTCCTTAAGATCATGTTTTGAAGAGATTATGGGAAGATAAAGTTTTGTATGTATTTTCTTAGTTACATCTGTTTCTTTCTGATTACAAAATACAGGAAATATTTGTCAAACACTCAAAGGCAGAGAAATAAAAGTACTTGAGCTGTGAAAAATATAGAAGAAAATGGAATAAGGAAGGCGAGCCATCTAGAGTCTTAAAGGAGAGGACAAAGCTAGATATAAGTGATGTTTTAGAAAGTGGCTTTCAGTTTGGAGTACACTGTCATCATTTTCAAGACATTTTGCCATTTAAAAAGATACTGGAATGATAATTTTGTGGGTTGTAGAGAAGTATCATTGGTTTCAGGTTAAAAATAGTCCCAGTAACATAACACCTCACTGGAGGTGATATCTGGCAACCTGTGTAATCTGCAATCTGTATCAGAGCCAATAATTCAACAGAAGAGCGGGCAAGATGAAAGTTTGGAGAGCTGTGATAATATTGGCATGCTTCTTACAATGTAGAATCCTTCAGGCCCTCACTTAGAGCATATTCTTATTTTAGAAGTAATTCCAGTGTGCTCAGGGCATATTAGAAACATCCTATGTAGAAGATATAGAGAGTGTTATCAGCTTCTGCAAAAGCTGTGTTTGGGGGATGTCGTTAGACATAAGTGATAGTTCATATCCTAATGGGAAAGGGAAGAGACAAACACCTAAATTGCAAGCCTACGTTAAGTGGTAAAATAGCCTGGGACCAGTTTATATAGTAACACTCAGGTTTCAGAGTATTCAACCCACATTTACTGAGAACCTAGTCCCTGCCTTTGTAAAGTTTACTGTATTGCCTATTTTCAGAGACTATTTGGGGTTCCTCATAGTCACATCCTCAGAACTGTTCTTAAGCCAACCTGGGCTTTTCATTGCATCCTTCTTGCTCTCTGAAGACCACGTAGGGATTCAGTCTGCATCCCTTTCCTTTCTGAAGTACACCACACAATTATATTTTGGGAGTTCTTTCCTAGAGATGGGCTGTGGAGTGGGGCTAGCTTAAACTTTTTCCTGCAGATTAGATAAACAGATCCTTTTTAAGAGTTTTATTGCTAAAGATTATGGGGAAGGAGATGAGATAACCAAAATAACAAACATGGGAGGGATTACAAAGAGAATTGCTCCTAGCTTGTAACTATCTTGCTAGATAGTGCTTGACATAGTACAATAGTAGATGTGGCAGCATGGTGTAATGGGAATCATTTGACCTTTCTACTGGATGACTTTGGGCAAATTGCATCACCTCTTGTGACACCAGTTTGTTCATCTGTAAAGTGGGAGATTTTAATTAGGTGACCTATCTACCAGTTCTAAAGTTTACCATTGTGTTTGTGTAAGTATGACCCTGGGTCCTTGAAAAGGCTAAATTCTGTATAGTCCTTTTAAGGAGTCAGGTCAGTGTATAATATACTTAAGAAATGTGTGTATCAAAATGGCTCATTAAAGGTTTTCTTGCAAGCAGCTGCTTTTATCAGGAAGGTCATGTAGGTAGTACGCTTTCATTCTTTGATGTTGGTTGAGAATCATAATATCAGCCTTGGCTGGCAGCTCATTGACTATAAAGCTTATGATGTTGGTAGTATAGCTTCACTTCTCTAAATATTGGGGAATAGTAGTGCTGCAGGAGGTTTTGTGAAAAGGTATTTACCAAATACCCCTTTGTACCAGACTCTGTGCCAAGTGATTTCCCACATATGTATCTTATTTACTCTTCTCCTGTTTATATATCAACATGACAGGATGTCCATATTAACTCTGTCTGTATTTCCAAACATACATGCACCTATGGTCCAGAGCTGAGTTGTGATTTTTTTTGTGTGTGTGGTAATTGTAAGATGCCACCTATTCGTGGGTCATGAAATCAATTCCAGCACTAAAAAAAGAGGTAGAGTAGAATGTATCAGAATATATTGCATGTAGTAAGGATGAATGTAGTTTTGTAAAACAAATATTTCATATGTATATAATATAGATCACTGTGTAAAATACATATATATGCATATACATATTTTTGGGTGTTGCCAGGGGCAAAAAGTCTTAAAGTCTAGAGAATAATAGAATAACAATGAATAGTCATAAAAATGTTATTTCAAAAGTCCTTTATTAGTTTCACAAATGCCATACCATCCATATATTTTATTTACTTTGACATGTATGTATCTCATTTGAGCAGTATAGCGATAATGTAGTGATTGATGATGTGGTTCTGACATGAGACAGATTGGGTTTGAATCAGCTGTGTCTCTTGTGCCACCTTACACATGCCCCTTAATGACTAAGTTTCAATTTTCTCATCTCTACATGAGAATAAACCTCACAGAGCTGTGTTGAGAATTCAATGAAATAATTCCTGTAAAATGCTTAGTAAGTGCTCAGAAAATGTAATTGATTTAAATGGCCCATAATGCCATTCCCAGGTGCTTTTATCATCACTGTTACCACCTGAATGCTTCCTGGGAAGGGCTTTCCATGGAAAGCAACAGAAAGATTAAGGTATCTGAATCATTTTTCTCCTCTTCCCATTGGCTTGTTGGCAGGAAAGACCTTTGTTTATTATCACTATTTCTAACAGATTTCTTATCTTGTGGGTTTACAGGTTTTCTATCTTTTTTCTTTTATTCTCTTCCATTCATCAGATTGAATTATTTGTCATATTGTTTTGTTTAAAGGTTTTGAACAGATTTATCCTATTTGGGGCATAGTACGAAACTCTTTGTCAGCTTAAGAGTGCTGAAGAACTAAAGAAAGCCTACAGATTTTCGTGTTCCAAAAAATGCTTTGCAATTCTTCAGGTATTTATTGATGGAAAAGTATGTCTTTTCTGCTCTCAGTACCTAGGAAAGTAAAGGGAGTTACCTAACTCTGGAGAAGACTCTGGGAGAGGCTTACCCATCCTTGTAAATCATAAGTTTGAACCAATCCCTCAGAGAGAGCGACATCTGTTACCAGAGTTCCCTCTGCAGCATCATTTTCATCTCCCATGCGTCATGTCATTTTCTTATTTTCTGTAGTGTTCTCGTGATGTTTTGGATAACTCAAGCCACGGCAATTAAAATCAAGTATGGCTGCTCACCATCACATTCTCATGTTTAACATAAAATCGCAATGCACAGAAATAATTATAATTCCATATTATTGACCTGTTACTCATGCTAAATCACCTGCTGTTCAGTTTTAATGCAGTTTTTAAAATTGAAATGCTACGTTGTACCTGATATGTATATAAATTTTTTTTAAGATTTTATTTATTTATTCATGAGAGACACAGAGAGAGGCAGAGACACAGGCAGAGGGAGAAGCAGGCTCCATGCAGGGAGCCTGACGTGGGACTAGATCCCGGGTCTCCAGGATCACGCCCTGGGCTGATGGCAGCGCTAAACCACTGAGCCACCGGGGCTGCCCTATAAATGGTTTTAAATATAAAATAAACTGAAAGTCACCATCAGTTTATATTAACATATGTATTAAAAAACATATCTATATGCTAGCGAGATTGGGAACATTTTGGGGAACATTTTTGTTGTAGCCAACAAAATAGGGATACTTTCAAAGTTCGATTTATTGTCTTCTTTGCTAATAATTATTATAGGACAGTGTAAAAAAGATGATAATTTATCACAGTGATTTTTCTAAAGCATGATTATAAGAGCCATCATGTTATCATATTGAGGCTATTTAAAAAATAGTTTGCAAATAAGAGACAAGGGGCAAACAACATAACAAAAGCCGAGAGAGAGCGGGAGGGAATGAGACTGACCAGGTACATCTTGGCCACTGTGCTTAGTTTAAGTATTTCATCTCTATTGGATTTTACGAAGAGTTTAAGTAACACTACTTGACTGATTTGGTTTATATCACATTTAGCATAGTATTAACATCTACTTTTTTTCTGAGTAGTATTCTAACATCCTTTTTGTCCAGCGTAGTGTTCACATTGAGTTACAATGGCTATTCGATAATGAAGTTTTAATCATTTTATATTGCTTTGAAATGTTTGGATCATATAACTGTCATTCACATTAGTACATTTGTAAAACTACTTTTCTATATATGAGTTTAAAATAATTATTATAGAAAAATTTACACAAGCTAAAGTATAAAGAGGTAAGGTTTTACATACAGATAAAAGGCATATTAGGGGGACTCCTGGGTGGCACATGTATCCACTCCGGATCAAGTCCCACATCGGGCTCCCTGCATGCATAGAGCCTGCCTCTCTCTCTCTGTGTCTCTCATGAATAAATAAAATCTTAAAAAAAAGGCATATTAGGAAGATGCTGAGTTATGAGTTCTTTTTCAAATAATTTTTATTTGAGTATAGTTGATGCAGTTACATTAGTTTCAGATGTACAACTTAGTGACTTGACAAGTTTATACATTATGTTCACCACAAGTGGTTACCTTTTGTCCCATTACATTGCTATTAGGATATCATTGACTGTATTCATTAATGCTCTGCCTTTCATTCCCATGACATACTGACTTGTGAGTTCTAATCCTTATTTTTCTATGAACTGTGTTACTTTGGTATGAGCTATCTAAGCCAAACAGATGACAGAGATTTATTTTAAGTACCTACATTACACTGGTAAACAAATATATGAGAAATATTTGCTATATGTGAGTACTATTCTTAGCTCTTGAAATGCAAAATCTCATCTGATTCTCACAGTAACCCTGTTTGTGGTAGATACAGTTATCTCCATTTTACAAATATATAACCTAAGGCAAGTTAAGTTTGACCTAGGTCAACTTAAGTTGTTCTAGCTAAGACCAGAGTTGTTCTAGCTAAAACTGAGTTATTAGAATGAGCTTGTGGGATTCTTCCAAGTGAAAAAAATGCCTTTATACTATCAATATTATATTAATGTGCCCTAGCTTTGTAGTTGGCAGTTGCTTTATTTTTGGAAATCACCATTGTTGACATTAAAATCCTGTTGCCAACAAATTCTTACAGTGTAAACTCATCATTTACAGCATCAAGATATTTGTGTTAGCTTGCAAACCTTTTTTTTTTCCTAGATAAAGGAAATTTATTTATTTATTTTTTTTAATTTATTTTTTATTGGTGTTCAATTTACTAACATACAGAATAACCCCCAGTGCCCGTCACCCATTCACTCCCACCCCCCGCCCTCCTCCCCTTCTACCACCCCTAGTTCGTTTCCCAGAGTTAGCAGTCTTTACGTTCTGTCTCCCTTTCTGATATTTCCCACACATTTCTTCTCCCTTCCCTTATATTCTCTTTCACTATTATTTATATTCCCCAAATGAATGAGAACATATAATGTTTGTCCTTCTCCGACTGACTTACTTCACTCAGCATAGTACCCTCCAGTTCCATCCACGTTGAAGCAAATGGTGGGTATTTGTCATTTCTAATAGCTGAGTAATATTCCATTGTATACATAAACCACATCTTCTTTATCCATTCATCTTTCGTTGGACACCGAGGCTCCTTCCACAGTTTGGCTTGCAAACCTTTTGATGAAGGTAAACTGCATGACCTGGTTGTGTTTAGCCCTTAAAACAAAAACAAAAACAAAAATAAAAATAAATCACAGCCACTAAAGTAATGATAAGAAATGGGATCAGAGAATACAGTCATATTTCATGTGATAATCTGTTTTCCCTAGGAATTATTCATTGATTTCAAGATACATAGTTTCCCACTGAAATAAAACCATTGTTAAAAGTTACATATAGGCTGCTTGTACAGGTGCTGGAGTTTGCCATTTTGTCTTTTTTTTTTTTTTTTTTTTAATTTTCTTCACTTGCAAATTTTCAGGATTATTGGACTCATTGTCTTGTTTATGAAGCTTGTCTTATTTTGGTTGACTCTTTTGGTTCCTAGGATTTTCAGTATTTGTCAGCACTTAACAATGGACGCATCTTAATTGACAGAATGAATATGGTAATATCTTTTTCCTTGGAGGGCTGTATTATTAACATAATAATAACACTTTTATGTATATACTTCCAGAAGTTTTCTCAATTTTTTAAAAATATTTATTTATTCATGAGAGACACAGAGAGAGAGAGAGGCAGAGACACAGGCAGAGGGAGAAGCAGGCTCCATGGAAGGAGCCCGACATGGGCCTTGATCCCTGGACTCCAGGATCATGCTCTGGGCCGAAGGCAGGCGCTAAACTGCTGAGGCACCCAGAGATCTCCAGTTTTCTCACTTTGTGTGTATAAATATATGTCTACTTTTCTGTGTTTATAAAAATGTATCATGGATACTGTTTTAAAACCTATTTTTCACCTCACAGTATGTCATGAACATCATTCTGTGTCAATTATTCTTCCTAGTGTCCTTTTTTAAAAGTTTTTATTTGGAGATAATTGTAGACTTATTTTTTTTTAAAGATTTTATTTATTTATTCATGAGAGACACAGAGAAAGAGGGAGAGAGGCAGAGACACAGGCAGAGGGAGAAGCAAGCTCCATGCAGGGAGCCTGATGTGGGACTTGATCCTGGGACTCCAGGACCACATCCTGGGCCAAACGTAGGGCTGGGCTAAACCTGGGCTAAACCGCTGAGCCACCCAGGGATCCCCTAATTGTAGACTTATTACACACAGTTGTAGAAAATAATATGGGAAGATCCTGTATACACTTCACCCAGTTTCCCCAATGGCAAGTTACTTATCTTGGAAGGGAAAGCTTTCTATATATTATCTCTAAAGGCAGTTAACAAAAGTAACACAAGTATATGTAAAACTGGTGAAATCTGAATGAAGTCACTGGGTAAGGTCAATTTCCTGGTTATGCCAGAGTAATCTAAGATGTTAATATTTACTCTTAGTTTTTCAATATTTTATTTTTTACATTTAAATTTTAATTCACTTGATAGGGGCAACTGGGTGGCTCAGGTCATGATCCCAAGGTTCTGGGATCAACCCCACGTCAGGCTCTCTCTCAAATAAATGAATAAAATCTTTAAGAACTTTTTTTAATTCACTTGAAATTTACTTTGTTGTAATGTATGAGGGCTTTTATCCATCTAAATCACCAGCCAGTTATTCTAACACCATTGATCTAATAATCTGTTCTTCCTTGAGTTGAATTTAATTTTTCTTTACCATATGATCAAGTTTTGGTCTTTCTGACAAAAATTTGTGTGTCTCTTTCAGTGTAGTTTCTTTCAAAGTGGGAACTATAAAGTAGGAATAGATCAGGTCATCTGATCTAGGGAGAAATAATAAATATTCCTGTTCGAAATCTCAAAAAACAAACGGTAATATTTGAGTATATAAAAATTGTAGCATCTGCTCTGAAAAATAGAAAACCAAAAGAAAAAGAAAAACAGTATTTGCAACTCATAACAGGACTAATTACAGAAAATGAGTACCTTCAAATTTATGTGAAAAAGAGCAAGGGTCTTTAGACAAATGGGCAGAGAATGTAAAAAGAAGATAGAAATAGTTAACAAATTGCTGGGAAAATATTTTTTCTTAATAAGTTGAATGCAATATAACCTAGTAATTAAAAACATTAAAAGAGTAATAACTGATTTGTTGATCAAGTTGTATCCAATTAATATATAAAAACATTAAAAGAGTAATAACTGATTTGATGAAGTTGTATCCAATTAATATATTTTAAATTGAGACAGTGTTTGGGCAGAGTAATTTGATTTTGTACTAAGAATTGTAAATATGTTTATTCTCTTGGACTCTGTAACTTCAGATCTCAAAATTTATTTTGAGAAAATCATTTAGTAGAGTTAAAAGTTATAAGAGTGACATCTATTTTAAAGCTGCTTATAGTTAAATTTGAAAATAATATTATATATTAAAACACTCTGAAAGGTCACAGGATGCTAATTAACTGGTACAGTGTGGCCTGTGATCTGGTCCACAGCTTTCATTTTCATTATAAAATAACATACTTGCAAATGAAATTTGTGTGTGTATATTTATTTCAGTGAATAATAATAAAGTGAATGGTGTGTATATATGACCCAGTTAAAGAAAAAGAGTATTACCAGAACTTTAGAACTTCCCTTTGTGCATCACTATCATCTGTTTTCCTTTCTTATAGATGTAACCATTATGGTAAGTTGTATTGTTTGTATTTTTTAAAGTGTTTTAATTATGTGTGTATGCATCTCTAAGAAATATATATTTTTTTACCTGTTTTACCCTTGTCTAACTTTTGGAATTCTATAGTATGTATTCTTTTTGTGACTTGCTTTTGTTGTAGTGTTATGCTTATGAGACTGATCTATACAGATGTAAACCTCCCCTCTCCACACACTCACATGTATACACACACACACACACACACACACAATTGTGTTACATACTAGGTTTGCATATCTTCAGCTTCAGTAGGTTATGCCTATTTACCAAAGTAATTGTATTTATTTGCCCTTTGCTTTACAGCTTTTGAAGTCTTTACCCCCACCCCAGGAAATTTGTAATGTCATAAGTATATTCATGACTAGATAAAGTCATCGGTACATTCCATTCTGCAACTTTTTCAGTCAATAAGCCTCACTTTTCTATCCATTCCAGGTCATTTTAATCTCCAGTTTACAGATCATATTTAACTTTCTACAAACACCTACCCCAAAATACTCTTTATAGCTGATATGTACACACTTGTATCCAATTCAGTATTATGCACTACTGGTTGTTAATGTCCTGTAAGTCTGTTTTATCCTAGCTTAGTTTTTTTTTTTTTTTTCAAATGATGACTGAAATATTGAGAAGACTGGACCAGTGATCCTACAGATTGTTCTACCTCTTGGATTTGGCTGCTTTCTTCCTTGTGGTATCAGTTACTTTATTACTCTGACCTATCTTT
Source organism: Canis aureus (assembly GCF_053574225.1). Classification (NCBI taxonomy): domain Eukaryota; kingdom Metazoa; phylum Chordata; class Mammalia; order Carnivora; family Canidae; genus Canis; species Canis aureus. Next base: position 57,372,461 of record NC_135649.1, read on the forward strand.
TTCATGTAAACTAAGAGTTCTATCTAAAAGCTTGATGGATTCAAGGTTAAAATTTTTGTCTAGAATTTATCTTTAGTGATTGGATGCCATGTTGGATTATGCCAGAACATACATCATATCTGGTTGATAGACCATGAGTGTTGCTAAGATTAACCCTGGATTAGAACGATGACAATCTGTTGCTTCCGTTGTATGGATATAGAATAATCTGTGTGTTGTAATTTGGCAGTGTATACTCACTTTGATACCAACTATTCACATAATAGTTCTAACATCAGTAGGTACTTCTTGTATAATAATAAGTATTTTCATTGGGACTTGCAAAATTTTTTTTCTTTGATTCTTCTTTGATTGCTTCTACACTTAGTAGCTGACACTGTGTGCCAATTTATTAATTCACAAAAGGGAACATACCTTTCTAGCATTATTCGTGTCTACTAGTTAAAGTACTCATTTCTGAGAATCAAGTAATTCGGGAAATGGAATTACATTGTAAGATTGCTTGATGGGGATGGATAAGGAGATTTAGATGTCATGAAAGAATATAGTACTTAAGAGCACAGACTTGAGCCAGAGTTCCAATATTAACTCACTATTTACTCAGTATATGACTTTGGAAAAATTACTTAACCCCTCTGTGTTTCAGTTTCTACCTTATGGATACATGTGGACAAAGACTGGAAAGTCAGAGCAAAATGAAAATTGTTAGGTGTCAGTTTAAGTATGATTAAAATATTTTCTTTAGCATTGTACCATATTTACAGTGTAAGAGAAAATGAAAAGTAGTTTTTATGTTGCATTTTAGGCATTTTTATTACTGTTATTTTTTAAATCAAAAATATATTAAGGGTTTTTAAAAACTTCTTTTAGAGGGAGAGAGTGTGAGGTGTTAGGGTGGGGTGAAGGAGGGAGGGAGGGAAGAAGAGGGAGAGGGGGAAGAGGGAGGGGGAAGAGAGAGTGAGAGTGAGAGAGAGAATTCTCCAGCAAAGTTTTCTTAATTTAAATCCAATATAGTTAACATACAGGGTTATATTAGTTTCAGGTGTACAATATAGTGATTCAGCAATTCCATTTTATCACCCAGTGCTCAAAACTACAAGTGCACTCTTTAATCTCCATCACATGTTTAACCCATTCCCCACCTCCCTCTCCTCTGGAAAACATCCATTTGTTCTATATAGTTAAAGTGTCTGTTTCTTGGTTTGTCTTTTATTTTCTCTTTGCTCATTTTTTCTTAAATTCCACAAATGAGTGAAATCATGGTTTCCCTTTCTCAATATCCTTGCCAATACCTGTTGTTCCTTGTCTTGTTGATTTTAGCCATTTTGACTGGTATGAGGTTAATACCACATTGTACTTTTTGTACTTTTGATTTGCATTTCCCTGATAATAAGTGATGGTGAGCATCTTTTCATGTATCTGTTGGCCATCCTGTGTCTTTGTAGAAATGTCTATGTCTTCTGCCCATTTTCTAATTAGATTATCTGGTTCTTTTGGGTGTTGAGTTTTATAAGTTCTTTATGTATTTTGGATACTCTTACTGGATGTGTCATTTGCAAATATCTTCTCCCATTCCATAGGTTGCCTTTTAGTTTTGTTGTTTCCTTCACTGTACAGAAGCTTTTTATTTTGATGTACTATCAGTAGTTTATTTTTGCCTTGATTCCCCTTGCCACAGGACCTATAGAAAAAAACTTGCTACAGCTGATGTCAAAGAAGTTATTGCCTGTGGTCTCCTAGGATTTTTATGGTTTCAGGTCTCATTTAGGTTTTTCATCCATCTTGAATTTACTTGTGTGTATGTATCGTGACAAAAGTGGTCCAGTTTCATTCTTTTCCATGTTGCTGTCCAGTTTAACCAACACCATTTGTTGAAGAGATGGTCTTTTACCTTTGGGTATTCTTTCCTGCTTTGTCAAAGATTAGTTGACCACATATAAAGGTGTAGGTTCATTTCTGTGTTTTCTGTTGTGTTCCATTGATCCATGTGTCTATTTTTGTGCCAGTACCATGCTGTTTGACTACTATAGCTTTGTAATAGAACTTGAAGTCCAGAATTGTGATGCCTCCAGTGTTGTTTTTCTTTTTTAAGGTTGCTTTGGCTATTTGGGGTTTTGTTTAGTTCGATACAAATTTTAGGATTGTTCTAGCTCTGAAAAATGTTGGTGCTTTTTTTTTAAGATTTTATTTATTTATTTGAGAGAGAGAGAGAGAGTGAGAGACAGCACAGGCAGGGGCAAGGGGCAGAGAGGGGGAGAAACAGACTCCCTGATGAGCAGGGAGCCCATGCAGGGCTTGATCCCAGGGCATTGGGATCATGACCTGAACCAAAGGCAGAAGCTCAACCTGCTGAGCCACCCAGGTGCCCTGCTGGTGGTATTTTGATAGAAATTGCATTAAATGTGAAGATTGCTTTGGATAGTATAGATATTTAATAGTATTTGTTCTTCCAGTCCATGCACATGGAATGTTTTCTTTGTGTCGTCTTGAATTTCTTTCATCAGTGTCTTACGGTTTTCAGAGTATAGGTCTTTAACCTTTTGGGTTATTTCTAAAGATATCTTTTTGATTTTTGATGCAATTGTAAATGGAATCATTTTCTTAATTTCTCTTCATTATATGTATAGGTATGTATAGAGCACATATGTTCTATACATATGTATAGAATACATATGTGTATGTATAGAAGTGTAGCAGATTTCTATACATTGAATTTATATTCTGACTTTACTGAATTTATTTATCAGCTCTAGCAGATTTTTGGTGGAGTCCTGAGGGTCTTATATATACAGTATCATATCATCTGCAAATAGAGTTTTACTTCTTTCTTACCCATTTGGATACCTTTTTATTTCTTTTTGTTGTCTGAGTGGTGTTGCTAGGACTTCCAGTTCTGTGTTGAATGCAAGTGGTCAGAGTGGATATCCTTGTTTTTTTCCTGACTAAGGGAAAAGCTTTCAGTTTTTCTCCAATAAGGCTGATGTTAGCTGTGAGTTTTTCATACATGACCTTTACTATGTTGAGATAGGTTACCTCTAGACCTACTTTGTTGAGGGTTTTTTATCAGGAATGAATGTTGTACTTTGTCAAATGCTTTTTCTGCATCTGTTGACATAATATGGTTTTTATTTCTCTTATTGATGTGATGTATCATGTTTATTTGCAGATATTGAACCACACTGGCACCCCAGGAATAAATTTCACTTGATCTTTGATTAATAATTTTTTAATCTACTGTTGGATTTGGTTTAGTAATATGTTGAAGATTTTTGCATATATGTTTATCAGAGAGATTGGCCTGTATTTTTCTTTTTAAAACATCACTCCATAATTTGTGTCTTTATTTGGTTTTGGTATCAGGGTAACGTTGGCCTTGTAGAATGAATTTGGAAGTTTTCCTTCCTTTTCTATATTTTGGAATAGTTTAAAAAGAATAGATACTAACTCTTCTTTACATGTTTAGTAGGACTTGCTTGTGAAGCCATCTGGTCCTGGACTTTGGATTAGGAGTTTTTTGATTACTGACTCCGTTTCTTTCCTGGTTATTGGTTTGTTCAAATTTTCTATTTCTTCCTGTTTCAGTATTGGTAGTTTATATATTTCTAGAAGTTTTATCTATTTCTTCCACAACGTCTAATTTGTTGACATAGTTTTTCATAATTTTTCTTATAACTGTTTGTATTTCTGTGATATTGTTATTCTCATTTGTGATTTTATTTGAATCCTTTCTCTTTTTTTCTTAATAAATCTGGCTAGAGGTTTATCAATTTTATTGATTTTCTTTTTCAAAGAACCATCTCTTGGTTTCATTGATCTGTTCCATTTTTTTTAGTTTATCATTTATTTCTACTCTAATCTTTATTATTTCTCTACTCCTGCTGGTTTAGGTTTTGTTTGTTCATTTTCTAGCTGTTTTAGGTGTAAGGCTAAGTTGTTCATAGGAGATTTCTCCAGCTTCTCTGGGTAGGCCTTTACTGCTATAAACTTTCCTCTTAGAACCACTTTTATTGCATCCTAAAAGTTTTGGACAGTTGTGTTTTAATATTCATTCATTTCCATGTACTTTATTTCTTTTTTAATTTCCTGGTTGACCCATTCATTTGTTTAATAGCATGTTGATTATCCTCATGTATTTGTGGTCTTCCCAGATTTTTTTCCTGTAGTTTTCTTCCAGTTTCATAGAATGGCCAGGAAAGATGCATGGTATGACTTTGATCTTGAATTTTGTTGAGGCTTGTTTAATGTGTGATCTATTCTGGAGAATGTTCCATGTGCACTTGAAATGAATGTGAATTCTGTTTTAAGATGACTATTCTAAATATATCTGTTAAGTCCATCTGGTCCAGAGGGAAATGGCATCTGCCAGTTCCTTTGTTTCTGGAGGGTTCCCTCTGTGAATACTGCCTCTACAGGACATGCCCTGAAATGAACAAATAACCTCCTGACTTGTGTGCCCCAGGTGCTCTTCAAATTGCTCTTTCCATGCTGTTGTCCTTGTGCCCTTTGCCCTGCCTTCTCTCCAGGAGTAGCCCTGATGTAATTCTTAATACAATAAAATTGTAATTTTCATTAGATAAAAGTTTATCCTTCAACTGTTTTAATAAATACAATATAATTATTTTTCAGTAATTAATAAACTGGATAAAATAATAAACAGGATAAAATAATTTTTAATGTTTTCTAAATGATGTATTGTCAATTTTCTCTTAAATATGTGATGACACTACATTTAAAAGTTAAAGTGTTTCTATTTTATGGACTATTGTATGGTTTGAAAGAAGAAATTCAGAAGTCCTCTCAAATGTAGTTTATAAGGCTCATGGTTTGTTTTTAATCTACTTTTTTAGGAAGTGAGTTTCATGATAAGATTTTATTTATTTATTTATTTATTTATTTATTTATTTATTTATTTATTTTTTTTATGATAGTCACAGAGAGAGAGAGAGAGGCGCAGAGACACAGGCAGAGGGAGAAGCAGGCTCCATGCATCGGGAGCCTGATGTGGGATTCGATCCCGGGTCTCCAGGATCACGCCCTGGGCCAAAGGCAGGCGCCAAACCGCTGCGCCACCCAGGGATCCCCATGATAAGATTTTAAATAAGTTTGCTTCATGATTCCAAGATTGCTCATTCTTGGAATGAGTACATAGTCTCATCTGTTTTAGACTCAGCTTTATAGGTAACACAGTAAATTTCACTTTTCTTCTGTGGCACAGAAATAACATATGTGCTGAACAAAGAAACTTATTTTTTCATCACAGGTTAAATATTATTATTATGCTTGAAGGGAACTCACCTGGGATATTCTTTGCTATGAAAAGATCATTTTATTTTATTTTTAAAAATTTTATTTATTTATTCGTGAGAGACACACAGAGAGAGAGGCAGAGACACAAAGCAGAGGGAGAAGCAGGCTCCATGCAGGGAGACTGACGTGGGACTTGATCCCAGGTCTCCAGGATCACACCCTGGGCTGAAGGCGACACTAAACCGCTGAGCCACCCGGGCTGCCCTGAAAAGATCATTTTAGTCATTGAAATTGGTAAAACAAAAATATCAGTGTTAACAGTAAAAATTAATTGTAGTGAAATCTGCTTATTTTACTTCCTGGTATGGAATAAGTTTTCAGCAAATATTTGTATTATTTAGTAAAACTTTCATTAAGACAATTTGAGTTTATACATTTTTCTCCATGTAGGTAATACAGAATACTAAATCTCTCCTTTCTAAGAGATTATTTATTTGGTAGTCCCCAGCTTTCATTAGCTGTCCAAAGTTGGTATTAAATTTTATTTTCAAAACTATTTATTATGGAGACTTTCAAACATAAAAAGGAGACTAAAATAGGCCCCATGTACTAATCTCCCAGTTTCAATAATTGTCAATTTATGGGTCATCTTGTTTTCTCTGTACCCTCTGTCTTCTCATTTCACTGTCCAACCCTAAATTATTTTTAAGTAAATTCAAGATACCATGTTCTATGTGTGAATATTTCAATATCTTAAAGTTAAGGCCTCTTTTTAAAACATAACTCCACGCCTTTATGCCTTGTCTGCATCTTCAGTTTTTCCTAAGGTATTTATCCATTGTGTTTCTTTACTCTAGAGCTCCTTCTAGTTTAATTTTTATTTCTGAAATTATTTTTTTCTTTAATTTCCTCTTGAGTCATTTTTCACTGTTTTCAAATGTTACTATTCTCTTAATCACACTTCTGAGTTTTTCTAATTTTATGTTAATCTTTCAGTGCTTCTATCATTTTCTTATATTTCCTTCTTTTATTTATTTTTTTAGCTTCTATTACCATAGTTAGGTTATAGTTTTTATCTAATTTGTGAGCATGTCTTTCTGGCATGCATTTATTTCATTGTCTCTTGGGATATTATTTCACTCCTTATTTTGTATTTAACTGTACATTAAATAGGATTTAACCAAGATGTTTTTGTGTCACTCACTTTTATGTGAAAATTTTCTTCTTCTTTTTTTTTTTAATGTGAATTTTTTCTATGTGCTTTTAATGAGGAGTGTGGATCAGGATAGTTTTTCTAGTATCACTGTTCTAGATCTTTCTTTTTTGTTTTCACAAAGTAATAAAAAAATGTAGCCTGAAATCTGTTGGCTGCGTTACACTCTCCCAGTTTTGTATGGAGCTTCTCTTTCCATTGCCCCTATTTTTCCTGTTCTGACTTTGGATTAGATTCCTAAGTTATGCCTCAGTTCAGGGATTTATCTAGAGGGATTTATCATTGGTTTCCTAAGTTTATAGGGCCCAACTCTACCTCTCACCCTGCTCCCCCCACCACTCTAGCACATCTAGAGATTTCTTCGCACTCATCCATAGGTTGGGGCCTACAAAATTCCTCCCAATTTCAGCTACTGTTCTCAAATGACCTGCTAATAAGTTTCCCAGTGAATGCCTAATAACAATTTTGGGGTTCTTTGGCTTTCAGGCCTGTCACAAATTTTTGTCTTGCCTTTATTTTCTTAGTGGACACTTTCTGATAACAAGTGGATCTTACAGCTATTGATGATTTGTAATGATCCACTTGTATTTTGGAGTTCATCATATTTTGTCACCTAGTTTTATTATAGACGTTGCCCCTAGATGTTTGGTTTTGGTATTTTGGTTACACAGTGTTTATGGGAATCTTGGTGGTGGTGGTGGGGGGGGGATTCAACAACTTTGCTGCTAATGTGATCTTCCCAGAACTGTTTTTATTTTTTTAAGTTCAGGAAGAGAGGCCAAATTATTGATCCACCATTAACATTCACCTTTGAGAACTTGTCACAAACCTTATGGGTCATTTATTTCAAGCCCTTCATTTTATCTATAAGGAAATCTACAAGGAAGCCAAATTGCAAAGAGGTTAAGTGACTTTCCAGTTATTTAGTATAAATCTGAAAACAATCCAGTTTTTTGGATGCTTATTAGTTCAGCAACCTGAATATTAGAACAGTGTTATTGTTATTTAACACTCAAAGCTCAGACTATATTGAATTTTAAAATGTTAACATAAATTTTGTAAGTTAATATGGGTAATATACATTTGTAAAGTTCTAAAAATTACATAGATATTAACTTTTTTCCCATGAGGAAGAAATTCATAGATACTCTATTATTAGTACACTTATTAATATGTTCAGTATTTTTATAAGTCATAGTGAATTAAAATAATTGTCAATTTAAGAACTGTTTTTATCAGTACTTCTTAATAGTTCCTTGGGCTACTTCACTGGCACTTATTTCTCTTTTTCAGGTAACTACTAAAAAGTAAATATAGAAACTTTTAATTAGAATTTAATAGTAATGAACAAAACTACTTGAACCTGGGTTGAAATTCAATTTTTGTCTAATTTTGTGATGTCATTTATTTGAATGGCTGCTTCATGAGTTAAGCATGTGGTTTTACTTTTGCATTGCTCAGTTTAGTACTTCTGTGCCTAATTTTGTTTGTGCTTTTTTACAATGGTGCAGAAGGTCTATACAAAGGGTTAAGTAGTATAGAATGTGGCTCTCTAAAAGCTTGTCATGCTCACAAATTTTTCCTTGCTGGTACAGTAGTTCTATATTTTTTCCTAAAAAAAAAAAAAAGTTATTCCTTATAAAAAATATAGTAAATTTTCTAGTTATATGTAATTTTTCTCCATTCTGGTCTTCACTAGTTATAAATAACACATAAAATAACTTTCAAGGTAGAAAGCAGAGTTCCCTTTTGAAATGTTCTATAAAATAAAGAGTGATTTATGGTTTCATATGATTTGGGCTGAAAGCACTTTGGCTTTGCCATGTCATCAAAGTTCTGTCAGGGGAATCTATTATTTATTGTTCAATATGCTGGGAGTGGTGTAAGTATTTTATGTTAAGTATAGCATCAGGAGAAATCAATTCCAGACACTAATACAGTTTTAAGAATAGATCATAGAGAACTAACCTAAATAGTATAGTTGTAAATGATGAAGTTCAACATTAAAGATTTGGATTAGAAGGGGATTTTGAAAAATGAATGAATAATGGTTTCATTCCTATAAAATATTGTTTTTTTTTTTTAAAGATTTTTATTTATTCTTGAGAGACACAGAGACATAGGCTGAGGGAGAAGCAGGCTCCCTGCAAAGAGTCTGATATGGGACTCGATTCCGGATCCTGGGATCATGCCCTGGGCCAAAGGCAGACGCTCAACCACTGAGCCACCCCCAGGTGTCCCCCTATAAAATATTTTCTATAAGATTCTTGAAAATACTAATTTCATATCTTTTTGGTCCTGATTTTAGCCTAGCTCCTTCATTTGAGAATGAAACATCTGTCTTATCTGGACAGGTTTTGGAAAATTGTAGAAATCTGGGACTAGGGATCCCTGGGTGGCGCAGCGATTTGGCGCCTGCCTTTGGCCCAGGGCGTGATCCTGGAGACCCGGGATCGAATTCCACGTCGGGCTCCCAGTGCATGGAGCCTGCTTCTCCCTCTGCCTGTGTCTCTGCCTCTCACTCTCTCTCTCTGTGTGACTATCATAAATAAAAAAAAAAAAAGAAATCTGGGACTATACGTGCTTGTATGTATGATTATGTAACATTCCATAAGCTTCTAATGTATTTTTTCTAGCTGTCAACTTTATACAGAATCTCAATTGAACAGGACATGAAGTAACAAATCTTAATTTCCCCCATTAAAAACTAATGAAATGCTGATTTAATACCTAGTATTTACTTGTTTGATAAAAATGACTTGCCAGGAAAAGTTGCTGGTCTTGAATCAGAGTTAAATATTTTTCCTACAATCTTTTGGCAGGGTTATTCGATACGGCCTCACAAATGAATTTAATAATCATATTTAATAATGTGGAACGTTTAAATGATCCTGTTTGAACTTCTTTAGTGAACATAGAGAAAAAAACCTGTAATGTACATATAGAAGAGGCTACTGGACTTCTTTTTAAAAAGCTTTTAAGCTTTTAGATCTTTGAAGATAACTTAAGTAAATAGTAGTAAACTAGTGTGTTTTTCCTTTTCCTCCTCTTCGAATAACTAATCTTATTGGAGGAGTTGGAAGAGAAGGGAACAGAACGGGTATTTGTTGAATGTCAGTGATATGCTAGGAGGCACTGTGTGTTTTATATTATTTTGTACCTGTTCCTCCCCTACATTCCTATGAGATATATTATTATTCCCATATTGTAGTTGAAAACATCATGCTTGTATATTTGTATTCATATATATTTACAGTGTGTTTCCAGTGTAATGCTTTGTGATTTGATCCTGATTTAGGTTTTCTGTTTCTGACTTACATCTGATTTTTCCTTGTGGGAAGGGACTATATAATTCATTGCAAACTTATGCACGTTTTGTATAAAGACCTCATAGGACATTGTGTGAATTTGAGTAATGATTCAGAAGCAGTTCAACTTTTTATGGTGCCAAGTATTAAAAAAAGGTCTCATTTTTAAGTCAGTCAAGGGTTTAAATGCTATTAAAATCGAGCTTATAAATATGAATTTAAATAAGCAGTTATCTTATTTTGCTAAATTATCGATAAGACCAAGAAGTTTAAATATGTTAACTTCTGCTAAACAGTAATTAAGGAAAAAAACCCTGAAACTTAAAACTCCAATTTTATACAAGTTCATCCTTCATGCTGTTACTAGAGTTATTTTTTTCTGAAATACTGATTTCACCATGCTGTTCTGGTTAAAATCCTTTCAGGATTCCCTGTTGCTTACAGGTTCCAAGTTCAGATCCCACAGTCTGACTCCAAATAAATACCCTTTTTTTGAACATCACCTTTTGGTTCTCCCTTCACCCTTTGCCAGGAATACTCTCTTCCACTTTCCTTTTTTCTTTCACCTTTTCCTTCTACAGTTGCCTTATTACAGATCCTGAAAGATGCAGCTAGTGTTATCTGCTCTTTTGAGCTTTCAGTGACTGCTCCACAGAGGGAATGCATCTTTCCATTGTGTTCCTATAATAGTTTTAATTATTATTTTAATCCCTTTAAATTCTTGTTCTTTAGACTCTGAGCTCTTTTGGGCTAGGAATTGTCTTAATCTTATCTTTTTTTTTCTCACCATCTGTCAGTCTGCTTCATCCCTCTTTATCTTCCCTTTCCCTATTTTTTCTTTCTTTTTTCAACAAATATTTATAGAGAATCTACTAAATGCTTCCTTTGTTCAGGGAACTAACTCTGTTTATTGAATGGATGAGAAGAAATACGAGATCTGGGAAGACATTACTATTATTAGTCTGTTTTAACCTTTTTCAGCATGAAGATAATAGGCTCTTGCCATCTAATGTAGGAACAGCCTATCAATTTCACAAACTAGTGAGGAATGTTTGGATAGAAGTATTAAGGGAAAACACAAATAATAGTTATTTTAGTGTTGTGTATTTGGACTCCAATCATATTCAGCATTGCAATCTGTCCTTGGCTTTGCTCTGTCAGCCAGAGACATGACCTTTGACTGTTTGCAGCCATGGAAAAAAACACATGCATATTTATTTGCCTATCCAGAATAACAGCTAATAGAGCCAAATAGGGGAGTAATTTTGTTATTGCTTGCCATTGGAGTTGGCATCTGGTAAAAGTAGGTGTATGTAGTAGTAGTATTTAGATGAAAATGTATTGTTTCTAAAATTGTTTCTAAAATTCTTTACTGAACAATAATAGATAGTTTTTATAGAGCAAGTACCCTCTAACAACTTAATGGTCCTATGAGGTAAATGTAGTATTACCATTGTAAATGTAATAGTAAATGTAGTAGTATTCCCATTGATGGACAAAGAAACAAAAGCTCATTGATGGACAAAGAAACAAAAGCTCAGAGATAGCAAGTGACTTGCCTGAGGTTACATAGCTAGTTAAGCAGCAAAATTAAGATTCAAGCTTAGGTCTTTCTGATTGAGACCATGCCCATTTCCTTATGCCGCTGTCCTTCCCTTGAATCCTCATTCTCAGAATCATCTCCTAGATGGAGTGAATTTACCATGGTAATTGGAATTTGAGATATCAAATTACTGAATTATTTGATCTTTAGCAAGTTATTTAATCTTTCTCACACCATTTTCTCACATGAATAATGTCTGCCTCCCATGATTATAATGAGGACTAAATACGGTAATGTATGTGAAAAGATATTGTGAACCATAAAGCCCTATGCTAATGTTTGGTGGTATATTATTAATGCTGTAATTATTACATGCTTTAACGTATTAATTTTACTTCCCAAATATTTCTTTCCAATTGTCCTTTTAAACTTAGATGTTTGGCAGCTTTTAAAGTACCATAGTGACTGTGTTTCATTAATAAGAAAAGTTATTTCTTTAGGTGTAAAAAATTCAGATAATCTTAAGGTAAAAGACATTAGAACAATAGAGTTTTAACTGTTTGAAGAACTAAGTATGCTTAACTATTTAAAACTTTCTTTCTCCTAGTTCCTTCTACACCACAAATTCTTACTGTGTTTTCTCTTTTAATTATTATCTAAATAAAGGTTGAAAGTTTATGATGGCTTATTTCCAGTAATTGATATTAATGGCTGTCTTCAGTACATTTGGTCAGAACTTTATTTTTCAACCAAACACTGTACGCCCACTGGAGAACTCTAGTTCTTTTGTGAATGCAGCTGGAGCTTGTGTTTTAATGAGGTTTTTAACTAGATTGTGTCAATTACTTTCATACACATATTGCTTTTTACATAAGGAAGATAACTGTTCCCTTTTCTTGAAATCCTTGAGTAGTTTAAACCCTTGACAAAAAAAGGTGCTGTTTCTTTTCTACTACATAAAAATTGAAGAGATTCAGAGTGCTTCATTGTAGTGAGTCAGTGATGGGCTACAGAATTGCACTAAACTTCAAAATGTGCTTTGTCTGACTGATATAAATGATTCTTAATAGCTTCTACTGAAATGGTAGATCTTACAATAAAAAGTTATGGAACAGTCTTGAATGTACAATATAGGGTACCAACTATGGTGAACATCTGAAATGTTTTTGTTATGAAATCATTCTTTGGTGATTTATGATTTTTTTTGTTAGTACTTGTAGTAGTAATATATATTTTCCCTTTATGATAACCAACTTTGTGGTATGGCTCAGTTTGGTTCCAAAACATTAATGTTTTTCTCCAAACTGTTATATTAACCAGAAAGTGAGATAATGTATCTTGTAAATGGCCTCTTTTTAAAAAATAGTGTTTTCTTTATCATTCATGCATTCATTTAGACAACAGTTAAATTATTTTCAGTTGTACAACATAGTGATTCAGCTTCTCTATCCATTATGCCATGCTTATCACAAGTTAAAGCTATCATCTGTCATCATACAGTGCTATTAAAATATCATTTATAATATTCCTTATAACTGGAAGCCTGTATCTTCCATTCCCTTTCACACATTTTGCCCATGCCTCCACACACCTCCTCTCCCTTCAGGCAACCGTCCATTTGTTCTCTGTATTTATAGGGTCTGATTCTGCTTTTTGTTTGTTTATTCATTTGTTTCTTAGATTCTGTGTATAAGTGAAATCATGTGGTATTTCTCTTTATCTCACTGATTTCACTTAGCATAATGCCCTCTAGGCTCATCCATGTTATTGCAAATTGTGTGATCTCATCCTTTTTTATGGCTGTGTAATATTCCATAGAATTACTGACTTTATTTTCTCCTAGGAGTTTTATGGTTTCAGGTCTCAATGAATGGCCTCTTTTTAAACTAGCTAACCTATTGCTTAAAATGAAAAATGTGTGCTATTCCTCCTCATAAACACTGTGTGGCTTTGGAGTTAGATTTGGTTTCATATTTCAACAATAGAAAAAAAGATGTTAAAGAATTGGACAATAAGTTAACATATTTGCATGTCAGTATGTCTTTTCTATGCCAATGAGGCTTCTCTCTCAGTGCAGTTTAGAAAATGAGATGAGCTAATGTATGAACATAGCTCCTAAATAACAGTGCTAAATGAATAATATTTTAATAGTTGCTCATTTATGGAAATATGCATATAAAAATTTAAGTGCTTGATTTTTTTTCTTAAAGATTTTATTTATTTATTTGAGGGAGAGAACATAAGCAGGGAGAGTGACAGAGGGAGGGGGAGAAGCAAGCTCTCCACCCATCAGGGAACCTGACATGGAACTCCATCTGAGGACCCTGGGACCATGATCTGAGCCAAAGGCAGATGTCCAACCAACTGAACCACCCAGATGCCCCTAAGTGCTTGATTTAAAAAATATATCTCTTCCACATAATAAAAATTTTAGTATAAGTTGTATTCTTTTAACAAATATCCAATGGTATAATAGTATAAACGTTATAATTTTGAATACAAGGATAAGCCTCTTTTAAACTTTTTTATACAGTGATGTCATGCATTGAACTATTTGTGTAATGTTCATATATTTTCATATATATGTATTTTTTCTGCATTCTAAGTGATATAGGCGTGTGTTTTTATAGGTTTGCCTGAGTCCATCATTGCAGCTGCATGTTCAAGAAGTGGCCAGAGGGTTCTGCATGTTGATTCGTAAGTTTATCAGTGGTAGCATTTAATAGTTTGTAAATATCTGTATACAAAATTGCAATTTCAATACACACAAGTCTATATATGTCATGTATAAACTAAGAAAAATGAATTTTCACTGAAAGTATGTGAAATATATAAAATACAAGTTTTACATTTATACTCTGTGAAATAGTGATTGATTTTTTTTTAAGAATTAACTAAATATAGCGTAATTTTTTCCTCATCAGTGACTTTGTTTTTTAAGTGATAATTATCCAAGAAACTTGGAAACTTCACACTTGCTTTCTTACATAAGTGCGAGGGTGTACACAATCTGTATGTGTTATTGTATTTTGGGCTTCATATTTTTCTTTGTTATTCAAGTATATTTGACCTACAACATTATCTTAGTTTCAGGTGTATGACATAATGATTAGAAACTTTTATGCATTGGGAAGTATCCCCACAATAAGTCTAGTTACTATCTGTTACCAAAATTAAGACATTATATTTTCTTGTGATGGGAACTTTTAAGATTTACTTTCTTAGTCTTTGAAATTTGCAATACAGCATTACTGATTATAGTCATCAGGCTGTACATTACATCCCCATGACTTATTTTATAATTGGAAGTTTGTGCCTCTTGATTCCCTTATTTTACACCCCTCCCCAAACTTCCACCCCTCAGCAACCAATAATCTTTTTTCTTGCCTAATTCCTCTGGCTAGGACTTCAATACTATGTTGAATAAAAGTGGCAATAGTGAACATTCTTGTCTTGTTCTTTTTTTTTTTTTTTTTTAAAGATTTTTTTATTTATTTATTCATGAGAGAGAGACAGAGAGAGGCAGAGACATAGGCAGAGGGAGAAGCAGGCTCCATGCAGGGAGCCCGACATGGGACTCGATTCTGGGTCTCCAGGATCACACCCTGGGCCAAAGGCAGCGCCAAACCGCTGAGCCACCCGGGCTGCCCTCTTGTCTTGTTCTTGATGTTAAAGGACAAGATTTTAGGTTTTCACCTGAGTATGATTTTTGCTGTGGGCTTGTCACATAAGACCTTTGTTGTTTTGAGGTATATTCCGTATATATCCAACTTGTTGGGAGTTCTGTAATCATAAATGGAGGTTGATTTCACCAAATAATTTTTCTACAACTTTTGAGATATTTATATTTTTATGTTTCATAATGTTAATAAGTGTGTCATTTTAATTGATTTGTGGATGTTGAACCATCCTTATACTTCTGGAAGTCCCACTTGATCATGGTATACTACCATGTTAATGTATTGTTGAATTTGGTTTGCTCTTATTTTGTTGAGCATTTTTGTGTCTATGTTCATCAGGAATACTGGTCTATAATTTCTTTTTTCTTCTCTCTTCTCTTTGCTTCTCATGGTAGATCTTTGACTGATTTTGGTATAAGGGTGATTGTGATCTCATAAAATGAGTTTGGCAGCTTTCTCCTATTTAAGTTTTTGGAAGAGTTGGAGAATGATAGGTGTTCTCTTTGAATTTTGGTAGGATTTATCTGTGAAGTCATCTGTTTTGGGGGTTTTGTTTGTTGGGAGTTTTTTTATTTTAATCTGATTCAATCTCTTTATTAGAAATTGATTTGTTCATGGGATGTCTGGGTGGCTCAGTGGTTGAGTGTCTGCCTTTGGCTCAGGGCGTGATCCCGGAACCTGGGGATCCAGTCCTGCATTAGGGCTCCCTGAGAGGATCCTGCTTATCCCTCTGCCTGTGTCTGCCTCTCTCTCTCTAGCTCATGAATAAATAAAATCTTAAAAAGAAAGAAATTAGCCTATTCAGATTTCCTATTTATTTATGGTTCAGTTTTGGAAGATTGTAAGTTTCTAGGAATTTATCCATTTATTCTATGTTGTCCAATATCTTAACTTTTATAGCAGTTTCATATATGTAGTGGTATATAATTTTTCTTAGTAGTTTCTTATCCTTTTTATTTCTGTGGTATCTAGGTGTAACTTCTCTTCCACTCCTGATTTAATTTATTTGAGCTTACTTTTTTTCCTTAGTGAATCTTGCTAAATGTTTGTCAGTTTTGTTTATCTTTTTAAAGAACCTGCTCTTTGTTTCACTTATCTTTTCTGTTGTCCTTATAGTTTCTATTTCATTTATTTCTGCTCTGATCTTTTTATTTTTTAAAAAAGATTTTATTTATTCATGAGAGAGACAGAGAGAGGCAGAGACATAGGCAGAGGGAGAAGCAGGCTCCCTGTGGGGAGCCCAATTTGGGACTCGATCCTAAAACTCTGTGATTTTGTCCTGAGCTGAAGGCAGATGTTCAACCGCTGAGCCACCCAGGCGTCCCCCTGCTTTGATCTTTATTATTTTCGTCTTTCTACTAACTTTGAGCTTTTTTTTTTTTTCTAGTTCCTTTAGTTGCAATGTTAGATTGTTCGAGATTTTTCTTGTTCCTTTAGGTAGGCCTATATCTGTATAAATTTTTTTCATGGAACAGCTTGCTACAACCCATAGATTTTGGTATATTTCTATTTTCATTTGTCTCAATGTATTCTTTTTTTTTTTTTTACTATTTTTAAAATTTAAATTCAATTTAATTAACATGTAGTGTATTATCAGTTTCAGAGGTAGAATTTAATGATTCATTAGTTGCATAACACCCAAGTGCTCATTCCATCAAGTGCCATTCTTAATGCTCATCACCCAGTTACCCCATCCCCACACCCATCTCCCCTACAGCAACCCTCTGTTTGTTTCCTATAGTTAAGAGTCTCTTATGGCTTGTCTCCTTCTCTGTTTTCTTCCTATTTTTCCTTCCTTCTCCTGTATTTATCTGTTTTGTTTCTTAAATTCCACATTTGAGTGAAATCCCATGATATTTGTCTTTCTCAGACTTACTTGGTTGAGTATAATAACCTCTAGTTATAACCACATCATTGCAAATGGCAAGATTCATTCTTTTTGATGGCTGAGTAATATTGCCATTGTATATATGTACCACCTGTTAATTATCCATTCATCTATTGTTGGACATCTGGTCTCTTTCCATATTTTGGCTACTGTGGTGAACAATGCTGTCATAAACTTTGGGGTGCATGTGTGCCTTCAAATAACTGTTTGTATCCTTTGGATAAATACCTAATAGTATAGTTGCGGGGTTGTAGGGTAGTTCTAGTTTTAACTTTAGTATGGAGAGAGTAACTTCCATACTCTGGTCTTCCAGAATGGCTGCACCAGTTCACATTCCCACCAACAGTGTAAGATGGTTCCCCTTTTTCTGCATCCTCTCCAACATTTGTTGTTCCCTGAGTTATAAATTTTAGCCATTCTGACTGATATAAGATGGTATCTCATTGTGTTTTTTTTTTTTCTGCATAATCTTCCTTTTATATCATGTCAGTATTAGATGCTAAAGGCAGGCAAAATGCAAAGTTGTTTTTTTTTAATAATTTATTTTTTATTGGTGTTCAATTTGCCAACATACAGAATAACATCCAGTGCTCATCCCGTCAAGTGCCCCCCTCAGTGCCTGTCACCCATTCACCCCCATCCCCCGCCCTCCTCCCCTTCCACCACCCCTAGTTCGTTTCCCAGAGTTAGGAGTCTTCATGTTCTGTCTCCCTTTCTGATATTTCCCACACATTTCTTCTCCCTTCCCTTATATTCCCTTTCACTATTATTTATATTCCCAAAATGAATGAGAACATACAATGTTTGTCCTTCTCCGATTGACTTACTTCACTCAACATAATATCCTCCAGTTCCATCCACGTTGAAGCAAATGGTGGGTATTTGTCATTTCTAATTGCTGAGTAATATTCCATTATATACAGAGACCACATCTTCTTTATCCATTCGTCTTTCGATGGACACCGAGGCTCCTTCCACAGTTTGGCTATTGTGGCCATTGCTGCTAGAAACATCGGGGTGTAGGTGTCCCGCCGTTTCATTGCATCTGTATCTTTGGGGTAAATCCCCAACAGTGCAATTGCTGGGTCGTAGGGCAGGTCTATTTTTACCTCTTTGAGGAACCTCCACACAGTTTTCCAGAGTGGCTGCACCAGTTCACATTCCCACCAACAGTGTAAGAGGGTTCCCTTTTCTCTGCATCCTCTTCAACATTTGTGGTTTCCTGCCTTGTTAATTTTCCCCATTCTCACTGGTGTAAGGCGGTATCTCATTGTGGTTTTGATTTGTATTTCCCTGATGGCAAGTGATGCAGAGCATTTTCTCATGTGCATGTTGGCCATGTCTATGTCTTCCTCTGTGAGATTTCTGTTCATGTCTTTTGCCCATTTCAGGATTGGATTGTTTGTTTCTTTGGTGCTGAGTTTAAAAAGTTCTTTATGAATCTTGGAAACTAGCCCTTTATCTGACACGTCATTTGCAAATATCTTCTCCCATTCTGTAGGTTGTCTTTGTGTTTTGTTGACTGTATCCTTTGCTGTGCAAAAGCTTCTTGTCTTGATGAAGTCCCAATAGTTCATTTTTGCTTTTGTTTCTTTTGCCTTTGTGGATGTATCTTGCAAGAAATTACTGTGGCTGAGTTCAAAAAGGGTGTTGCCTGTGTTCTCCTCTAGGATTTTGATGGAATCTTGTCTCACATTTAGATCTTTCATCCATTTTGAGTTTATCTTGGTGTATGGTGAAAGAGAGTGGTCTAGTTTCATTCTTCTGCATGTGGATGTCCAATTTTCCCAGCACCATTTATTAAAGAGACGGTCTTTCTTTCAGTGGATAGGCTTTCCTCCTTTATCGAATATTAGTTGACCATAAAGTTGAGGGTCCACTTCTGGTTTCTCTTTTCTGTTCCATTGATCTATGTGTCTGTTTTTGTGCCAGTACCATACTGTCTTGATGACCACAGCTTTGTAGAAAACCTGAAATCTGGCATTGTGACGCCCCCAGCTATGGTTTTCTTTTTTAAAATTCCCCTGGCTATTCGGGGTCTTTTCTGATTCCACACAAATCTTAAAATAATTTGTTCTAACTCTCTGAAGAAAGTCCATGGTATTTTGATAGGGATTGCATTAAACGTGGAGATTGCCCTGGGTAACATTGACATTTTCACAATATTAATTCTGCCAATCCGTGAGCATGGAATATTTTTCCATCTGTTTGTGTCTTCCTCAATTTCTTTCAGAAGTGTTGTATAGTTTTTAGGGCATAGATCCTTTACCTCTTTGGTTAGGTTTATTCCTAGGTATCTTATGCTTTTGTGCAATTGTCAATGGGATTGATTCCTTAATTTCTCTTTCTTCAGTCTCATTGTTAGTGTATAGAAATGCCACTGATTTCTGGGCTACGTAGAGTATCATGTCATTGGCGAAGAGGGAGAGTTTGACTTCTTCTTTGCCAGTTTGAATGCCTTTAATGTCTTTTTCTTGTCTGATTGCTGAGGCTAGGAATTCTAGTACTCTGTTGAATAGCAGTGGTGAGAGTGGACATACCTGTCTAGTTCCTGATCTTAGGGGAAAGGCTCCCAGTGCTTCCCCATTGAGAATGATATTTGCTATGGGCTTTTCGTACGTGGCTTTTAAGATGTTGAGGAATGTTCCCTCTATCCCTACACTCTGAAGAGTTTTGATCAGGAATGGATACTGTATTTTGTCAAATGCTTTCTCTGCATCTAATGAGAGGATCATATGGGTTCTTGGATTTTCTCTTGCTGATATGATGAATCACATTGATTGTTTTACGAGTGTTTAACCAGTCTTGTGTCCCAGGGATAAATCCTATTTGGTCATGGTGAATAATTTCCTAATGGACTGTTGGATCCTATTGGCTAGTATCTTGTTGAGAATTTTTGCATCCATGTTCATCAGGGATATTGGTCTGTAATTCTCCTTTTTGTGGGGTCTTTGTCTGGTTTTGGAATTAAGCTGATGCTGGCCTCATAGAACGAATTTGGAAGTACTCCATCTCTTTCTATCTTTCCAAGCAGCTTTAGTAGAATAGGTATGGTTTCTTCTTTAAACGTTTGATAGAATTCCCCTGGGAAGCCATCTGGCCCTGGACTTTTGAGTCTTGGAAGGTTTTTGATGACTGCTTGAATTTCCTCCCTGGTTATTGGCCTGTTCAGGTTTTCTATTTCTTCCTGTTCCAGTTTTGGTAGTTTGTGGTTTTCCACGAATGCGTCCATTTATTCTAGATTACCTAATTTATTTGCATATAGCTGTTCATAATACGTTTTTAAAATCGTTTGTATTTCCTTGGTGTTGGTAGTGATCTCTCCTTTCTCATTCATGATTTTATTAATTTGAGTCTTCTCTCTTTTCTTTTTAATAAGGCTGGCTAATGGTTTATCTATCTTATTATTTCTTTCAAAGAACCAACTCCTGGTTCTGTTTATCTGTTCCAGAGTTCATCTGGTCTCGATTTCTTTGAGTTCTGCTCAATCTTAATTAACTCTTTTCTTCTGCTGGGTGTAGGATCTATTTGCTGTTTTTTCTCTAGCTCCTTTATGTGTAAGGTTAGCTTTTGTATTTGAGTTCTTTCCAGTTTTTGGATGGATGCTTGTATTGCGATATATTTCTCCCTCATGACTGCTTTTGCTGCATCCCAAAGATTTTGAAGGGTTGTATCTTCATTCTCTGTAGTTTCCATGAATCTTTTTAATTCTGCTTAATTTCCTGGTTGACCCTTTCATCTTTTAGCAGGATGGTCCTTAACCTCCACGTGTTTGAGGTCCTTCAAACTTCTTGTGATTTAGTTCTAATTTCAAGGCATTATGGTCTGAGAATATGCAGGGGACAATCCCAGTCTTTTGGTATTGGTTAAGACCTGATTTGTGACCCAGTATGTGGTCTATTCTGGAGAAAGTTCCATGTGCACTTGAGAAGAATATGTATTCAGTTGAGTTTGGATGTAAAGTTCTGTAGATGTCTGTGAAATCCATCCGGTCAAGTGTATCATTTAAAGCTCTCGTTTCTTTGGAGATGCTGTGTTTAGAAGATCTATCGAGTATAGAAAGTGCTAGATTGAAGTCCCCAAGTGTAAGTGTATTATTATCTATGTATTTCTTCACTTTTGTTATTAATTGATTGATATATTTGGCAGCTCCCACATTCGGGGCATATATATTGATGATTGTTAAGTTCTCTTGTTGGATAGATCCTTTCAATATGATATAGTGTCCCTCTTCATCTCTCACTACAGTCTTCGGGGTAAATTTTAGTTTATCTGATGGAAGGATGACTATCCCTGCTTCTTTTGAGGATCATTTGAATGGTAAATGGTTCTCCAACCTTTTATCTTTAGGCTGTAGGTGTCCTTATGTATAAAATGAGTCTCTTGTAGACAGCAAATAGATGGGTCCTGCTTTTTTATCCAGTCTGACACCCTGCGCCTTTTGATGGGGTCATTAAGCCCATTCACGTTCAGAGTTACTATTGAGAGATATGAGTTTAGTGTCATCATGATATCTATTCAGTCCTTGTTTTTGTGGATTGTTCCACTGAACTTCTTCTTAAAGGGGAATTTTAAGAGTCCCGCTTAAAATTTCTTGCAGAGCTGGTTTGGAGGTCACATATTCTTTCAATTCCTGCCTGTCTTGGAAGCTCTTTATCTCTCCTTCCATTTTGAATGAGAGCCTTGCTGGATAAAGTATTCTTGGTTGCATGTTCTTCTCATTTAGGACCCTGAATATATCCTGCCAGCCGTTTCTGGCCTGCCAGGTCTCTGTGGAGAGGTCTGCTGTTACCCTAATACTCCTGCCCATAAAAGTCAGGGATTTCTTTTCTCTTGCTGCTTTAAGGATCTTCTCTTTATCTTTGGAATTTGCAAGCTTCACTATTAAATGTAGAGGTGTTGAACGGTTTTTATTGATTTTAGGGGGGAACTCTCTATTTCCTGGATCTGAATGCCTGTTCCCTTCCTAGATTAGGAAAGTTTTCAGCTAGGATTCGTTCAAATACATATTCTGGACCTCTGTCCCTTTCGGAGCCCTCAGGAACCCCAATTAAATGTAGGTTTTTCTTCCTCAGGCTGTCGTTCATTTCCCTTAATCTATCCTCATGGTCTTTTAATTGTTTGTCTCTTTTTTCCCCAGTTTCCCTCTTTGCCATCAACTTTTCTTCTTTGTCATTCACTCGTTCTTCCGCTTCGTTAACCCTCGTTGTTCAGACTTCTTGTTTGGATTGCATCTCATTCAATTGATTTTTAATTTCTGCCTGATTAGCTCTAAATTTTGCAGTCATGAAGTCTCTTGAGTCCTTTATGCTTTTTTCTAGAACCATCAGTAGCTGTATAATAGTGCTTTTCTTTTTTTTTTTTAATTTTATTTATTTATTTACGATAGTCACAGAGAGAGAGAGAGAGGCAGAGACACAGAGAGAGAAGCAGGCTCCATGCACCGGGAGCCCGACGTGGGATTCGATCCCGGGTCTCCAGGATCGCGCCCTGAGCCAAAGGCAGGCGCCAAACCGCTGCGACACCCAGGGATCCCTAATAGTGCTTTTCAATTGGGTTCTGACATTGAAGTGTAATCCAGATTCTGTAATTCTGTGGGAGAGAGGACTGTTTCTGATTCTTTCTTTTGAGGTGAGGTTTTCCTTCTAGTCATTTTGCTCCGTGCAGAGTGGCCAAAAACAAGTTGTATTGGGAAAAGGAGAAAAAGAAAGGAGAGAAAGAAGGAAAGAAAAGAAAAAGAAAAAAGAAAAGAAGAAAAAAGAAAAAAGGAAGAAAAAGAGAAAGAAAAAGAAAGGGAAGAAAAGGGGTGGGGGAAGCAAACAAATCAAAAAGGAAAAAAAAAAAAAACACGGAGGAGTATCTTCTGATTCTGTATACTTTAAGTCCCTTGACTTCCCCTGGAACCGGTCCGTCTAGCTGGTCTTCTGGGGGAGGGGCCTGTTGTGCTGATTTTCAGGTGTTAGCACTTGGGGGAGCTGTTCTGCCCCCTGCCTGGTTCTTGGCTCATTGGGGGTTGTTTACCCCGTGAGGCCCCAGGAGGAACAACCTCAGTGGCGTGGCCAGCTCTGGATCCCTGGATTCAGCTCCCGTAGTAACTATGGAGCTCTCAGTCTGCAGGGGCCTGGATGCTCCGGGGGCGGGGCCACTGATCTGCTCAGCTTGGGCAGGAGTGTCCTTGCTGTCCTGTGCCCTCCCGGCCTCTGCCTGTGGGGGCGGGGGAGGTCGGATCCTGGGCTGTGTCCCGGATCCCAGATGACACTGTGGTCAGACCGCACAGCCGCCTCTGTGCTTCTCCGGGGAGCCGCCCCCCCCCGAGTCCCTCCGAGCTGCTCCTGGAGCCGTGCAGCCCCCTCTGCACGGAGCCTCTTCCTCTGCAGGAGCCGCCTCTGAGCTCCTCCAGGGACACGCAGCCCCCTCTTGGGGAGCTGCAGCCCGAGCCCCTCGGATCTGCTCCTGGGTCAATGCGTGCGTGCCCTGCAGCCCTTTAGGAAGCTTGGCGCACTTTTCCTGGGGCGAAGGTGTCTGTTAGTGTCCCAGGAAGCCTGAGGGTATCCCCGCCCTCCTGGCGTCCTGCTCTAACTCCCTGTGAGTGCCTTTCGGCCCGGGAAGATTGGTGAAGCTCCTGCTTTTCTGGGACAGTGCTTTCCTGTCCTGGGGGCACTCACCCCTGCCTTAGCCTGGCTCCTTGCTGGGCCCCTCCCCCTTGGATGTCTTTTGTTTCTTTATCCCCCCCCCCCCCCGTCTTCCTACCTTGATAGAAGTGCGACCTCTTCTCACTGTAGCATTCCAGCTGTTCTCTCTTTATTTATTTATTTTTTTAATTTTTATTTATTTATGATAGTCACAGAGAGAGAGAGAGAGGCAGAGACACAGGCAGAGGGACAAGCAGGCTCCATGCAGGGAGCCTGACGTGGGATTCGATCCCGGGTCTCCAGGATCGCGCCCTGGGCCAAAGGCAGGCGCCAAACCGCTGCGCCACCCAGGGATCCCTGTTCTCTCTTTAAATCTCAGGATGAATTCGTCGATTTTCAGGATGATTTGAAGGTTATCTAGGTAATTTGATGGGGACAGGTGATTTGGGGACCCTACTCTTCTGCCATCTTGCCCCTCCTCCCCTCATTGTTGTTTTGGTTTGTATTTCTATGATGCTGAATGATGTTGAGCATTTTTTTCATGTGTCTGTTGGCCATTTGTATGTCTTCTTTGGAGAAGTATCTGTTCATGTCTTTTGCCCATTTCTTGACTGGCTTGTTTTTTGGATGTTGAGTTTGATAACTTTTTTTATAGATCTTGGATACTAGCCCTGTATCTGATAAGACCGTTGCAAATATCTTCTCCCATTCTGTAGGTTGCCTTTTTGTTTTGTTGATTGTTTCCTTTGCTGTGCAAAAGTTTTTATCTTGCTGAAGTCCCAGTAGTTCATTTTTGCTTTCGTTTCCCTTGCTTTTGAAGACTTGTCTAGCAAGAAGTTGCTGTGGCCAAGGTCAGAGGGTGATGCCTGTTTTCTCCTCTAGGGTTTTGATGGTTTCCTATCTGAAATTTAGCTCTTTCATCCATTTTGAGTTTGTTTTTGTGTATATTGTAAGAAAGTGGCCCAGTTTCTTTCTTTTGCATGTGGCTATCCAATTTTCCCAGTACCATTTCTTGAAGAGACTGTTTTTTTTCCATTGTACATTCTTTGTTGAAGATTATTTGACCATATAGTTTTGGGTCCATTTCTGGGTTCTTTATTCTGTTCCACTGATCTATGTGTCTGTTTTGTGCCAATACCATACTGTCTTAATGATTATAGCTTTCTTTGTAATAGAGTTTGAAGTCCAGCATTGTGATACTGCCAGCTTTGGTTTTCGTTTTCAACATTCCTTTGGCTGTTTGAGGTCATTTCTGGTTCCATGTAAATTTTAGAGTTGTTCCAGCTCTATGAAAAATGTTGATGGTATTTGGTAGGGGTTGAATTGATGTGTGGATTGCTTTGGGTCGCATAGACATTTTAACAATATATGTTCTTCCAGTCCATGAGCATGGAATGTTTTTCTATTTCTTTATGTCTTCCTCAATGTCTTTCATAAGTGTTCTATAGTTTTTGGCATATAGATCCTTTGCCTTTTTGGTTAGGTTCATTCCTAGGTATCTTTAAGTTTTTTGTTGCAATTGTAAATGGGATTGATTCCTTGATTTAGTTTTCTTCTGCCTCTCAGTGTATTCTTTTTTAAAGATTTTATTTTTTTAAAGTAACCTCTACACTCAATGTGGGATTTGAACCCACAACCCTGAGGTCAATTGTCATATGCTTCACCAACTGAGCCAGCCAGGTGCCTCATGTCTCAGTGTATTTTTTGACATCCTCATTGACCCATTGGTTGTTCAGTAGTATGTTGTTTAATCTCCACATATTCATGATTTTTTTTTCCAGCTTTCTTCTTGTGATTCATAGTTTTATATTTTTGTGGCTGGAAAAGATGTTTGATATAATTTTAGTCTTAAATTTATTGAGACTTGTGGCTTAATATGTGATCTGTTTTGCAAAACATTCCACATGCACTTGAGAATTGCTGCTTTGGAATGAATGCATGTTCTATATATGTCATTTAAGTCCACTTTGTCTAATGTGTTAGAGAAGGCCAGTGTTTCCTTCTTGATTTTCTGTGTGGATGATCTATCCATTGGTGTATGTGGGGTGTTAGTCCCTCACTATTATTGTATTGCTGCCATTATTTCCTTTACGTCTGCTAATATTTGCTTTGTATCTTTTGGTGCTCTTATGGTGGGTGCATATATAATTTCTTGCTGGATTGACACCTTTATCATTATGTAGTATCCCTCTTGGTCTTTTATTACATTCTTTGTTTTAAAGTCTATTTTTTAAAATAAGATGAAATCAGAGAGGGAGACAAATCATATGAGACTCTTAATTATAGGAAACAAACAGGGTTGCTGGAGGGGAATGGGTTGGGGGAATGGGGTAGCTGGGAGATAGACATTAAGGATGACACATGATGTAATGAGCACTGGGTATTCTATAAGATTGATGAGTTACTGACCTTTACTTCTGAAACTAATATGTATTAATTAATTGAATTTAAATAAACAAGTAATAACAGGGCAACAAAATAACAGATAAACCATAAGAGACTCTTAACTATAGGAAACAAAGGGTTGTTGGAGGGGAGGTGGTTGGGCAGATGGGCTAACTGGATAATGGGCATTAAGGAGGGCATGTGATGTAATGAGCACTGGGTGTTATATACAAGTGATGAATTACTGAACTCTGCATTTGAAACTAATACACTATATGTTAGCTAATTGAATTTAAATAAAAAAGTAAATTAAAAAATAAAAAAATTGTGTGATATAAGTATAGCTATAGCATCATTTTGTTTCCATTTGCATGCAATATACTTTATTAATGTAATTTATTACTTCACTTTCAGTCTTTGTCCTTCCTTGTGAAATGAGTCTGTTTTATGCAGTATGTAGATCATCTTGTGTTTTGTTTTGTTGTTTAAATATTTTATTTATTTATTTGAAATAGAGCACAAGGGAGGGGAGGGGTTAGGGGAGAGGGAGAAGCAGACTCCCCAATGAGCAGGGAGCCCAATGTGGGGCTCAATCCCAGGACCCTGAGATCATGACCAGAGCTGAAGGTAGACGCTTAATCGACTGAGCCACCTAGGCACCCATAGGTGGTTTGTGCTTTTATCCATTCTTCAGGAACTCTTTGTCTTTTGTTAAGAGAATTTAGTCCATTTGTCTTTAAATAATTGTTGATTAGTAAGTAGTTTTTGCTTAGTAGTATGTACATATTGAAAAGCACTGCACTTGTGAGATCCCTTTTTATTGCATGTCCCAGCATCAGGATAGGTAAGGTTTTGGCAAGATTGTGTCTCTACCTCTCCTACTATCTGGCTGCAGTTTTTTTTTTTTTTTCATTCTTTGTTGTGGAGAAGCATCTAGCTTTCAGATATATTTCAGAAGGAAATGATCCAAATGTAACTATACATTTGGTGTGTACTTGAGAAGAGATGAATTTGAGGATCTTCCTATGTTACCATCTTGCAGAAGTCCTCTACCTTCTATTATTTAGATAAAGGAAAAATCAGTGGTCTCTTGTAGGGGTGGGAGAAAATGTATATGAGATATTAAAGAATCAAGTGTTGCCCTAGTTTTCACCTTTCCTTTAAAAAAAAAAAGTTTTATTTATTTATTCATGAGAGACGCAGAGACATAGGCAGAGGGGGAAGTGGGTTCTCTGCAGGGAGCCCGATGTGGGACTTGATCCCAGACTCCGGAATCATGCCCTGAGCCAAAGGCAAATGCTCAACCACTGAGAGCCACCCAGGCATCCCTAGTTTTCTCCTTTCCATATTCTCTCATGTTAAAGAGATCTCAAGATGTCTGTGGCACTAACTTATGAGTGAAAGTAATTTTAATTACCTTAACCTAATCTAGCATTCTACATGTTGTATACTATTAAGAGATGATGTGATATAATAATGATAGCTAACATTTATGGAATATTTGGTTGGTACTGTGTTAAGTAGTTTATAAATATTGTTATTTAATTCTTAATACTTTTCTCTAAAAGAAGTATAATTTTTCCCCTTTGGGAGATAAGGAAACAAATTAAGAGAATTGAAATAGCTTGTCTAATGTCACATGTCTGTTAGGGGAAGAACCAGGATTTAAACCCAGGTCCATTTGAAAACAAAGCCTGTGCTTTTTCTCCAAGATAAGCTGTAGGATTGGAAAATAGACGCAAATACTGGACTTGATGGTCAAAAGACCTAATTCACATAGTGACTCTGACAATGATTAGTTATATCAAGTTGTTTTCGTCAGTAAGATGTGGCTAGTGTACAACTTAACCTTGAAGAGTCACTGCAGGGGCCCAGTAGGATGTACATGGAGGCGGGTAAAAGATAATAAAATTAACTTTTCAACATTTAGAGATTCAAGTTAATCAGGGATATTTAATGAATGGAGTTGTCCAGTAAGCTGATGATTCATCTGTAGTTTCAGCCCCAAAGTAGCTGAGTTTGGGGCTTACCAGAGATGCTCAGATGGGATATAGCAATTTGTAAGCCATCAGCAGAGGAGTGATAGTTGAGTCAGTAAAGAATAGATGAGATCACAGTGAAAAACAAGAATTAAGGGCTGTCTGTGTACATTACATACTCATCTACCTAGTTTGGTTGTCTAAAAATGGATTTGAGTGGGTAGACTAGTGTCAGTGACTAATAACTGTCAACATAGGAAGGTCTCTGTCTAGCCCTAATTACTGGGGACTCAGCCTGGAATATTTGATTCTGGGAGACTGATTTGACTGCCAAAGCAACTGAATGTAACCTTATGGGATGCTTTTAAAACCAAGTAAGGGCTGGTCTTCCTCTGTAACATTAGAATTGTATCTGCATAGTCTACCACCAAGGCTCCACTTGTTTGATCTTGGAATGAGTGGATTGTGAGAGGAACTTGGCTTTCTTATATATCGGGTATGTGGAGATTTTAGTAAAGGAGAATTTGTGTAGGGAGTAAATCCAATATATTCTCTTGTTTGTTATTTGTCAACCAGGAAGGTTAAAACGTGTCATGATTCTTTATAGTATTCCAATCAATTTAAATGGAATAGATTCTCTTCTAATGTGCATAGTATATCGTACTCTTTAATAGCAGGTAAATCAATACTAGTAGACATACCACACTATTATTTTCCTACTTTTATCATATACAGAAAGATATTTGCACACATTAAAGTTGAGAAATGCAATAAAATTGGTTGTATTTTAGGTCCTGGAAATGAATAGTCTCTCCAACTCTGGCATTAGAGTAGATGTAGTCGTGAAATATTTTCCCATTTTTATTGTCCAGATGAATTGGAGAAGCAGAACAAAAATTAGACTTCATTCTGTCTAATGTCTGTAAACAGATTCATTGCCTTTAGTTAGAATAAATTAGATTCTGGGATATTTATTATATGCTTACATTTATGAATTTAAAGATTATAAAGGACAGTGCATATAGTGGAAAGAGTAGACTTTGGGGTCTGATATGCCCTGGGCTTAAATCCAGGCCATTTCCTAGCTGAGTGAGTTAAGTAAGATGCTGAACTTCTTAATTGTTGTTGTTGTTTTCCTTCCTAATTGCAAAATGTGGATAATTATAGCACGAAATCTCTCAGGATTCTTGTGAACATTAAGTGGTAGTGAATGGAAAATGATCTATAATGTGTATTATCCTATTTTTATTCTTCCCATTAATATGAATTAAGGCAACATTTTTCAAAATATGTTTTGTTGAACTCTAATCTCTTCAGTTGCTTTTTTAAAAAATGATCATTAGTTAACTAAATGTTTTCGTCTTGATGAGAACACACATGAACACAAAGGATTTATTAAAAAAGCTCCAATTAAGATGGTGAAAGAGTAGGGTCACCAAGTCACCTGTTCCCACCAAACACCCCCCCCCCCCCATATTTCTTTCTCTTTTTCTCCTTTTTCCAGTACAACTTGTTTTTGGCCACTCTGCCCTGAGCAAAAGAGTAGAAGGAAAAACTCACCACAAAAGAAAGAATCAGAAACAGTCTTCTCTCCCACAGAGTTACAAAATTTGTTTTACAATTCAATGTCAGAAAGCCAATTCAGGAGCACAATTATAAAGCTACTGGTGGCTCTAGAAAAAAAGCATAAAGGATTCAAGAGACTTCAAGACTGCAGAATTTAGATCTAATCAGGCCGAAATTAAAAATCAATTAAATGAGATGCAATCCAAACTGGAGGTCCTAACGATGAGGGTTAACAGGATAGAAGAATGAATGAGTGACATAGAAGACAAGGTGATGGCAAGGAAGGAAATTGAGGAAAAAAGAGAAGAACAATGAAAAGATCATGAGGAAAGGTAAAGGGAAATAAATGACAGCCTCAGAAGGAAAAACTCTAGTTTAATTGGGGTTCCCGACAGCGCTGAAAGGGACAGAGGTCCAGAATATGTATTTGAACAAATCATAGCTGAGAACTTGCCTAACTTGGAGACGAAAACAGGCATTCAGATCCAGGAGATAGAGAGATCCCCCGCTAAAATAAATAAAAACGGCTCAACACCTCAACAATTAATAGTGAAACTTGCAAATTCCAAAGATAAAGAGAAGATCCTTAAAGCAGCAAGAGACAAGAAATCCCTAATCTTTATGGGGAGAAGTATGAGGTTAACAGCAGACCTCTCCACAGAGACCTGGCAGGCCAGAAAGGGCTGGTAGGATATATTCAGAGTCCTAAATGAGAAGAACATGCAGCCAAGAATACTTTATCCCGCAAGGCTCTCATTCAGAATAGAAGGAGAGATAAAGAGCTTCCAAGATAGAAAAAAACTGAAAGAATATGTGACCACCAAACCAGCTCTGCAAGAAGTATTAAGGGGGACTCTGTAAAAGAAAGAGGAAGTCCAAGGAAGCAATCCACAAAAACAGGGACTGAATAAATATTATGATGACACTGAATTCATATCTTTCAGTAGTAAGTCTGAACATGACTGGGCTTAATGACCCCATCAAAAGGCGCAGGGTTTCAGACTGGATAAAAAAGGAAGACCTATCTATTTGCTGTCTACAAGAGACTCATTTTAGACAAAAGGACACCTACAGCCTGAAGATAAAAGGTTGGAGAACCATTTACCATTCAAATGGTCCTCAAAAGAAGCAGGGGTAGTTATCCTTCTATCAGATAAATTAAAATTTATCCCAAAGACTGTAGTAAAAGATGAAGGGGGGACACTATATCATACTTAAAGGATCTATCCAAAAGGAGGACCTAATTATCATGAATATTTATGCCCTGAATGTGGGAGCTGCCAAGAATATCAATTAATAACCAAAATTAAGACATACTTAGATAATAATACACTTATATTTGGTGACTTGAATATAGCGCTTTCTATAATCGACAGGTCTTCTAAGTACAACATCTCCAAAGAACCGAGAGCTTTAAATGATACACTGGACCAGATGGATTTCACAGATATTTAGAGAACTTTACATCCAAATGCAACTGAATACACGTTCTTCTCAAGTGCACATGAAACTTTCTTCAGAATAGACTACATACTGGGTCACAAATCAGGACTTAATCGATACCAAAAGATTGGGATAATCCCCTGCATATTTTCAGACCATAATGCTTTGAAACTAGAAGTAAGTCACAAGAAGAAGTTTGGAAGGACTTCAAACACATGGACGTTAAGGACCATCCTGCTAAAAGATGAAAGGGTCAACCAGGAAATTAGGGAAGAATGAAAAAGATTCATGACAACTAATGAGAATGAAGATACAACTATTCAAAATCTTTGGGATACAGAAAAAGCAGTCCTGAGGGGGAAATACATGGTAATACAAGCATCCATCCAAAAACTGGAAAGAACTCAAATACGAAAGCTAACCTTGCACCTAAAGGAGCTGGAGAAAAAACAGCAAATAGATCGTACACTCAGTGGAAGAAGAGAGTTAATAAAGATTTGAGCAGAACTCAATGAAATCGACACCAGAAGAACTGTGGAACAGATCAACAAAACCAGGAGTTGGTTCTTTGAAAGAATTAATAAGATAGATAAACCATTAGCCAGCCTTCCTTAAAAGAAGAGAGGGAAGACTCAAATTAATAAAATCATGAATGAGAAAGGAGAGATCACTACCAACACCAAGGAAAATACAAACGATTTAAAAAACATAGTATGAGCTGCTATATGTCAATAAATTAGGCAATCTAGAATAAATGGACGCATTTCTGGAAAACCACAAACTACCCAAACTGGAACAGGAAGAAATAGAAAACCTGAACAGGCCAATAACCAGGGTGGATATTGAAGCAGTCATCTAAAACCTCCCAAGACACAAAAGTCCAGGGCCAGTTGGCTTCCCAGGGGAATTCTATCAAATTTTTAAAGAAGAAAAAATATCTATTCTAATAAAGCTGTTCCAAAAGATAGAAAGAGATGGAATACTTCTAAAACTTGTTCTATGAGGCCAGCATCACCTTAATTCCAAAACCAAAGACTAAACCAAAAGGGAGAATTATAGACCAATATGCCTGATGAACATGGATGCAAAAATTCTCAACAAGGTACTAGCCAATGGGATCCAACAATACTTTAAGATTATTCACCATGACCAAGTAGGATTTATCCCCAGGATGCACGGCTGGTTCTACACTAGTAAAGCAATCAATGTGATTGATCATATCAGTAAGAGAAAAAACAAGATTCATATGATCTTCTCAAAAGATGCAGGGAAAGCATTTGACAAAATGCAGCATCCATTCCTGATCAAAACTCTTCAGGGTGAAAAAAAAAAAAAAAACCCTCTTCAGAGTATAGGGATAGAGGGAATATTCCTCAGCATCTTAAAAGCCATCTCCGAAAAGCCCAGAGGAAATATCATTCTCTGTGGGGAAACACTGGGAGCCTTTCCCCTAAGATCAGGAACAAGACAGGGATGTCCACTCTCACCACTGCTATCCAACATAGTACTAGACGTCCTAGCCTCAGCCATCAGGAACAAAAAGAAATAAAAGGCATTCAAATTGGCAAAGAAGAAGTCAAACTCTCCCTCTTCACAGATGACATGATACTCTACATAGAAGACCCAAAAGACTCCACCCCAAGATTGATAGAATTCATACAGCAATTCAGCAGTGTGGCAGGATACAAAATCAATGCCCAGAAATCAGTGGCATTTCTCTACACTAACAATGAGACTGAAGGAAGAGAAATTATGGAGTTAATCCCGTTAACAATTGCACCCAAAAGCATAAGATACCTAGGTAAACTTAACCAAAGTGGTAAAGGATGTCTACCCTACAAACTACAGAACACTTCTGAAAGAAATTGAGGAAGACACAAAGAGATGGAAAAATATTCCATGCTCATGGATCGGAAGGTTTAATATTGTGAAAATGTCAATGTTACCCAGGGCAATTTACACATTTAATGCAATCCCTATCAAAATACCATGGACTTTCTTCAGAGAGTTGGAACAAATTTAAGATTTATGTGGAATCAGAAAAGACCCCGAATAGCCAGGGGAATATTAAAAAAAAGACCAGAGCTGGGGGCATCACAACGCTGGATTTCAGGTTGTACTACATAGCTGTGGTCATCAAGACAGTGTGGTACTGGCACAAAAACAGACTCATAGATGAATGGAACAGAATAGAGAATTCAGAAGTGGACCCTGAACTTTATGGTCAACTAATATTCAACAAAGCAGGAAAGCCTAACCACTGGAAGAAAAACAGTCTCTTCAATAAATGGTGCTGGGAAAATTGGTCATCCACATGCAGAAGAATTACACTAGACCATTCTCTTACAGCATACACAAAGATAAACTCAAAATGGATGAAATATCTATATGGGAGACAAGATTCCATCAAAATCCTAGATAACACAGGCAACACCCTTTTTGATCTTGGCCACAGCAAGTTCCTGCAAGATACATCTATTAGGGCAAGAGAAACAATAGCAAAGATGAATTATTGGGACTTCATCAAAATAAAAAGCTTCTGCACTGCTAATGAAACAGTCAACAAAACTAAAAGACAACCTATGGAATGGGAGAAAATATTTGCAAATGAGCTATCAGATAAAGGGCTCGTATCCAAGATCTCTAAAGAACTTATGAAACTCAGCATCAAAGAAACAAACCATCTAATCATGAAATGGGCCAAAGACATGAACAAAAATTTCACAGACGATGACATAGACATGTCCAACAAGCACATGAGAAAATGCTCCGCTTTACTGGGCATCAGGGACATACAAATCAAAATCACAATGAGATACCACCTCACCCCAGTGATAATGTGGAAAATTTACAAGACAGGAAACAACTAATATTGGAGAGCATGTGGAGAATGGGGAGCGCCTTTGTAGTGTTGTTGGGAATGTCAAGTGGTCCCGGCATGCTGGAAAACTGTGTGGAGGTTCCTCAAAGCGTTACAGATAGACCTGCCCTAAGACCCAGCAATAGCACTGCTGGGGATTTACCCCAATAATACAGATTCAGTGATTGCTGGGACACCTGCAGCCCGATATTTATAGCAGCAACGTCCACAATAGCCAAACTGTGGAAGGAGCCTTGTTTTCCATCGAAAGATGAATGGATAAAGAAGGTGTGGTGTATATATACAATGGAATATTACTCAGCCATTAGAAACGACAAATACCCACCATTTGCTTCAGCGTTGAGGGACCTGGAGGGTATTATGCTGCGTGAAAGAAGTCAGTTGGAAAAGGACAAACATTATATGGTCTCATTCATTTCGGGAATATAAAAATTAATGAAAGGGAATAAAGGGGAAAGTAGATAAAATGAGTGAAAATATCAGTGTGGCTGACAAAACATGAGAGACCCCTGACTCTAGGAAATGAACAAGGGGTAGTGGAAGGGGAGGTGGGCGGCGGGTTGGGGTGACTGGTTGATGGGCACTGAGAGGGGCACTTGGCAGGATCAGCACTGGGTGTTATGCTGTATTTTGGCAAATTCAACTCCAATAAAAAAATTTTAAAAAACGAAGATTAAAAAAATAAATAAATAAAAAAATAAAAAACGAAGATTAAAATGATTTTTTTCTACAGTTTTAAGGTCAGCATTTCACACAATGGAGAGCTATACCTCAGTATTGTTATTGGGCTTTTTTATCTTTGAAGATAAAAATTTCCACTTGTGATTTTTACTATTTTAGCTGAAAATTTTAGGTCACTTTACCGTCATGAAACTTTCGAGGGCTTTAGCTATTATTTTTATTTTTTTAAGATTTATTTGTTTGAGAGAGAGAGTGCTCATGGTGTGGATGGTCGGGAGGGCCAACGACGGAGGGAGGCATGCAGATTGCTCACGAAGCATAGTACCAGATCATGAGCTTGATCCAAGGATAGGGAGATCATGACCGAACCAAAATAAAAAACTGGCCTAGCCTCTTAATTGACTGATCCACCCGGGCGTCCTAAACATTAGTTTTATATTTGTGGTTTAAATTCTGTGAATAGTCTTCTAGTTCTACAAAGAGATTCTAGTTTTAAGGAAGTCTTTTCACCATATATAATAGTGTTCCTGACATTAGAGTTAAACATTGTCCTTCTTCATAAACTACTTTTTCCTTTATTTGATGTAGAGATGCAGTTTGTGTCAAAAAATTGGCAGAAAATGTTCCATTCCCTTTTTTTTCTCTCTTTTTTTTTCTGTCAGGAAGTTCTCACTTTGTCCTTAAAATAAATTGTATCTGTGGAGTCTTATTTTATTTTTTTAAAATATTTTATTTGTTTATTCATGAGAGACACAGGCAGAAGGAGGAGAAACAGGCTCCCTGCAAGGAGCCCAATGTGCTACTCAATGCCAGGAATCCGGGATCAGGCCTTGAGCCAAAGGCGGGCACTCAACCACTGAGCCACCCAGGGATCCTGATCTGTGGGCTTTTGAAAACAGAACCAGTAACCTAGCTTTGTTATTCCCTCCACAAACACTTTTAAAGAGAGTGGAAATAGTAGTTTATAAATTGAATTTGAATATCAGGGTTCTGAAGCTGTATTTTTAAAGATAAAATTTAAGAAAATATTTGGTTGACTTAGGTTTTGTTATATTCTAGAGCACATATTAGAATGTTACATTGATTTTTTTTCCTTTTCTTTTTGCCATATTGATTTTGATACCTAAAGTCTTTTGCTTTCTTTTTAAGAATATAAATCATACTTAGAACTGTACAAATACCAAAACAAACTTAGTAAAAATCTGCATTGGATTTATAGCAGGTTTATTAATAATTATGTTACCCTCTTTTGTGAGAAAGACTACAGTAATGAAAACCATGTTTCACCTTGTATATACATTGAATGAGATCTCCAGATGCTGATGTTAAGAGTGTATCAACAGGAAAAGTTGAAAATGTGAGCTGTGTGGAAAAATACTAGAACACTGTAGAACTCAAAAAACATGACCAAGTATAGGGGAAAAAGATTTTGACTATGAACTGACTTTAGGTCATTAAATAATGGAAAGAAACTTCAAGATTGCATTTTTGAAGACTATTTTTAGGGTTTTGATAATTGCAGAAAATGCTTTGAAATTGGCACATCTTGGTCAGTGTTTGAAAACTCAGGTTACTTTTGTTTTTCTAACAATTTATTATAATTTTCAGACAGAAAAGTTGAGAAAATTATACTATGAATAGGTATCACTTCCTGGATTCTACTATTGACATTTTGCTCTATTTGCTTTATTCCATAACTGCCTATGTATTCATTTTTCTTTCCGTTGTTCCATCTTATTCTTTTGTATATTTCAAAGTAAGTTGTACACAGTCTAGTACCTTCAGTCTGGAACACTTCATGCATATTTATTAACTCGAGTTCAGGATGGTTCGTATTTTGAGATAAAATTACATGTGTGAAATGCACAGATCTTAAGGGTACCATTTGGTAAGTTTTGGGAAATGCATACACTTGTGTAACTAAGACTCTTAAGATAATATTGTCCTTGCTCTAGAAAGTTCTCTCATGCCCTATCCAAGTCAAGTCTTACTCTTACTCCCACCCTTCAAGGTGATTACTCTTAGGATATTTTTTACTATAGATTAATTTAACTTGTTCTAGAATGTCATATAGATGACATATAGATGGATTCATTAAGAATGCACTCTTTTTGGGTAAAAGCTTCTTTCACTTAGCATACTTTTTTGAGATTCATCTGTGTTAACAGTATTCATTTTCATTAGATATACCTTGACTTATTTATCCATTCACCTGTTGATGGAGATTTGGACTCTGACCAGTTTGGAGCTATTAAGTAATAAAGCTACTATGACAAAGCTTGTACAAGTGTTTTGTGAACACATACTTTTTTGGTTTGTAAATATCTAGGAATGGAATTACTACTGGGTCATAGGGTAAAAATAATGTTTAATTTTTTCTGAAACTGCCAGTTTTCCAAAGTGTACTATTTTATACTCCCACTAAAATGTGTGAGTGTTCTGACCATCTACACTAACATCTGGTATTGTCATTTTTTTAAATTTTAACTGTTCTGGTGGATATATAATGGTGTTTCATTATGCTTATTTTAATGTGTACTTGTCTCCCATCCAAGTACCAGTGTAACCCAACCCTGCTTAGCATCCAGGATCGTAGGTGACTGGACATGTTCAGGGTGGTATTGCTGTGGATTAATGTCTACTTATCTAATGACTTATGATGTTGAGACCTTTTTATATGCTCATTAACCATATATATCTTCCTTTGTGAATGTGTTTAAGCCCATTGCCCATTTTAAAATTTTAATATTTGTCATATAATTGAAAGAGATCTTTATATATCGTGGATACCAGTCTTTTGTCAGATATATTTTATGAATATTTTCTAGTTTTGGCTAGCCTATTCAATTTTAAAATGATATAGTTAGTGTAGAAATTCTTCATTTTGATCAATTCTACTTTATCAGTAGTTTTGTTGTTTACTGTGTCTTACCTAAGAAACCTTTGTCTACCCTAGTGTCAGATTTCTAATGTGTATTTATTACTTATAAGTTGGTGTATCCAATAAAAAATAATTACTTCAGTCTTAAAACTTTTATCCAGGGACAACTGGGTATCTCAGTGATTGGGCACCTGCCTTCGACTTGGGTCGTGATCAGGGATCGAGTCCTGCAACAGGCTCCCTGCGAGGAGCCTGCTTCTCCTTCTGCCTATGTCTCTGCCTCTCTCTCTCTCTCTCTCTGTGTGTGTGTGTGTGTGTGTGTCTCTCATGAATAAATAAATAAATCTTTTAAAAAAAACCTTTTATCCAGTATTCAGAATCTCTTATTTATGAACTTATGGTGGTTTAAAATCTAAATATCTCAACAAAAATTATAAAGACAGTTTTATTTTTTTTTAACAACCCAGGATGTTTTCTAGTTTTATTGAGTGTTATATTTAGAGGATGGGAAGGAATGGTAGAAGTGTATTCTCAGGCAAGGGAGAAGAGGATATACATTTCTATGGAAAAGACCACTAGTTCTATCATGCCTTTCTCTTCACACCCCCGTCTTCTCTTTACTGGCCGTTGCTCACCTTCTCCTTCCACTGTTCTCTCTGACCCAAGGGATCACATCTTCCAGGTCTCCTGATCCAACACGTGAGCAAGGATGGCCATCTAGAATTGCCAATATAGCTGAAATTCAATCTAAATTTTAAAGCCCATTAGAGATTCTGGGTGGTATATGAATTTGCATTATCTCTAAGAGAACTATCAGATTACAAGTAAAGAAGTGATATGTATTAATAGACCTATTTTCACAGATGTTCAATTTAGCCATTTTCTCTCTTAGAGCAGAAACAGTGATTATAGGTAAAATACTTAAGCCCAAAGTCTGACTGTTCTGCAGGCTTATGTCAACATTTGATTGAGGAGAAATATATCGGAATATTGAGGGGATCTCCAGTAGCATTATCGATGTGTAATTTTGGATATTAAAGGTTTTAGTTTTCATCTCATTTATTTTTGTTTTTATTTTTTAAAGATTTTACTCATTTATTTGACACAGAGCACAAGAAGGCAGCTTGGCAGGCAGAGGGAAATTGAGAAGCAGGCTCCCCACTGAGCAGAGAGCCCGACATGAGGTGATTCCAGGACCTCAGGATCATGATCTGAACTAAAAGCAGGCACTTAACTGACTGAGCCACCCAGTGCCCCAGTTTTTGTCTCATTTTAAAAAGAGCTTTTAGAGATTTCTATTTCATTAGAGAAAGATACAGAGAAGCAAAAATGAGAACAAAAACCACGCCAAGAATCTGTCCCACTCCAGAACCAGAATGGATGTTGTAGGTGGGACTGAGTGTACTTTGGGGGTCATTATATAAATAATCAATAAACCTGAAGAGTTTTGCAAGAACTGGAAAGCCCAATAAGTAGTACAGAATTAGAGAATTCTGCTCTCCACAAATCTACTTAAGGAAGTTAATCAGAAGTCCAGTGTCTACCAGGTTTACCCCATTCTAATTAGAAGACCTCTAGGATCTCTAAAACAGAATGATGATCTTCACAGGGCTGTGGAATAAAGAATAATAGTTCACCTAGTTATCAGCTGGAATATTGTTCTTGCTTTACTTATCACAAAAGTGAGTAACTGTGTCCCAGGGTCTACTTTTATTTTTGGCCCTGAAGGCTAAAAATAACACAGAGCCACTAGCTCTAGAGTAGCCAGTTGTGTGTGTGGCTGTATATGTTGGCTTGGGTTATGGGGTTCAAGGTGGTGGTGATCGTGGATATTTAGTTGTTTATAGAAAACTTAGCAGTTTTTTTTCATTGGCTTTCCTTGAGCTCATACCAAGGTTTTCTCCTCATCCATTTTTTTAAAACCCAGGAGTTAAGTTTGTTCATGTTCCCTCCTCAATGCCCATATGACACTGTTTACAACCATTTGATCAGTGGAGAAAACTCTAAGGAGGGCAAAGAGATTTTTAACTCCTTATACAATGAAAAGTTACTTTTGGGATCTGAGAGGCCCACATTTATTTCAGCCTAATATTTCCAAAATCCGAATTATGTTTGAACTTTGTGGTAGCAGTATTGAGATGATTTGAAGGGTCCAGGGTGGTTTGCTGATGGAGATCAGTGACTTTACTCTTATTTTTTATTGTTACAGAAGAAGCTACTATGGAGGAAACTGGGCCAGTTTTAGCTTTTCAGGAATACTATCCTGGCTAAAGGAATACCAGGTAAACTTATTTCATTTTTAATCTACTAGGTTGTATTTTGTATTCTGTAATAACCCTACATTGAAGAAAACTATAAGCTTCTGTAATATTAATGCCTATTTTTATTTAACAAAAATTATGCAGTCACCATTTTAGTTACTGTTCTTCCAATGCCTTCAAAATATAGAGAACACTTTTTAAATATACATAGATATGTGGGCTGAAAAGTACTATATATACTTGATTCCATTTTGTCATTACATTCCCAAATATAAGGCAAGATTTTTTTCTCCAAAATAGTCTTTCAGAAAAAAAAAATTCAGTCCTTATAAAATCTAATATATTAACTGTTGTTCTTTCAGTAGTATATTTAAAAAAATTTTTTGAGAGAAAATACATTAATTTGAAATGATCTGAGTGATTGGTAGTTTTGCATATTTATAGAAGTCACCTGACACAATCAGATGACAAAGAAAAATTTAAGGTAAATTTAGTAATTTTTTTCCTAAGGTGGACCTCACTACTATACCTATTGGATATCACTGAAATTTTTTTTTGTATACTTCTTTTTTATCAGAGTTCGATTTGCCAACAAATAGTATAACACCCAGGGCTCGTCCCAACAAGTGTCCCCTTCAGTGCCCATCACTCAGTCACCCCAACCCCCAACTACCTCCCTTTCCACTGACCCTTGTTTGTTTTCCAGAGTTAGAAGTCTTTCATGTTCTATCACCCTCACTTATACTTCCCACTAATTTTCTCTCCTTTCCCGTTTATTCACTTTCACTTTTTTTATATTCCCCAAATGAATGAGACCATATAATGTTTTTCTTTCTCCAATTGACTTTTACTTCACTCAGCATAATACTTCCAGTTCTATCCACATCAATGCAAATGGTGGGTATTTGTCATTTCTAATGGCTGAGTAATATTCAATTGTATGTAAATACCACAGCCTCTTTATGCATTCATCTTTTGATGGACACCTAGACTCCCTGCACAGTTTAGCGATTGTGGACATTGCTGCTGTAGCAGGTATCTCAGCTTTTCACTATATCTGTATCCTTGGGGTAAATCCCCAGCAGTGAAATTGCTGGGTCTTAGGGCAGGTCTATTTTTAACTCTGAAGAACTTCCACACAGTTTTCCAGAGTGGCAGGACCAATTCACATTCCCACCAACAGTGCAAGAGGGTTCCCCTTTCTCCACACCCTCTCCAACATTTGTTGTTTCCTGTCTTTTAAATTTTCCACATTCTCACTGGGGTGAGGTGGTATCTCATTGTGGTTTTGATGTGTGTTTCCCTGATGGCCAGTAATGCGGAGCATTTTCTCATGTGCTTCTGGCCATGTCTATGTCTTCTGCTGTGAAGTTTATGTTCATGTCTTTTGCCCATTTCATGATTGGATTGTTTGTTTCTTTGCTGCTGAGTTTAATAAGTTCTTTATAGATCTTGGATACTACCCCTTAATCTGATATTTCATTTGCAAATATCTTCTCCCATTCTGTAGGTTGTCTTTTAGTTTTGTTGACTCTTTCTTTTGCTGTGCAGAAGCTTTGTATCTTGATGAAGTCCAAATAGTTCATTTTTGCTTTGATTCCCTTGCCTTCATAGGTGTATCTTGCAGGAAGTTGCTGTGGCCAAGTTCAAAAGGGTGTTGCCTGTGTTCTCCTCTAGGATTTTGATGGACTCTGTCTCACATTTGGATCCTTCATCCATTTTAAGTTTATCTTTATGTAGAATGGTCTAGGCTCATTGTTCTGCACGTGGCTAATTTTCTCAGCACCATTTATCGAAGAGACTATCCTTTTTCCAGGAGGATAGTCTTTCCTGCTTTGTCGAATATTAGTTGCCCATAGACTTGAGGCCTATTTCTGGATTTTCTATTCTGTTCCATTGATCTATGTGTCTCTTTTTTTTTTTGCCAGTACCATACTGTCCTGATGGTCACAGCTTTGTAGTAGAACTTGAAATCAGGCATTGTGATGCCCCCAGCTCTGGTTTACGTTTTAAATATTCCCCTGGCTATTAGGGGTCTTTTCTGATTCCACACATATTTTAAGATGATTTGTTCCAATTCCCTGAATAAAGTCCATGGGATTTTGATAGGGATTGCATTAAATGTGTAAATTGCTCTGGGTAGTATTGAAAATTTCACAATATTAATCCTTCCAATGAATGAGCATGGAATATTTTTCCATCTCTTTGTGTCTTCCTCAATTTCTTTCAGAAGTTTTCCGTAGTTTGTAGAGTATAGATCCTTTACCTCTTTGGTTAGGTTTATTCCTAGGTATCTTATGCTTTTGGGTGCAATTGTAAATGGGATTGACTCCTTCATTTCTCTTTCTTCACTTTCATTCTTAGTGTATAGAAATGCCACTGATTTCTGGGCATTGGTTTTGTATCCTGCCACACTGCCAAATTGCTATATGAGTTCTAGGAATCTTGGGGTAGAGTCTTTTGGGTTTTCTCTGAACAGTAT
Source organism: Canis aureus (assembly GCF_053574225.1). Classification (NCBI taxonomy): domain Eukaryota; kingdom Metazoa; phylum Chordata; class Mammalia; order Carnivora; family Canidae; genus Canis; species Canis aureus. Next base: position 57,414,531 of record NC_135649.1, read on the forward strand.
CATGTTATCTGCAAAGAGGGAGAGTTTGATTTCTTCTTTGCCAATTTGAATGCCTTTTATTTCTTTCTGTTGCCTGATGGCTGAGGCTAGGACTTCTGGTACTATGTTGAATAGCAGTGGTGAGAGTGGACATCCCTGTCTTGTTCCTGATCTTAGGGAAAAGGCTCCCAGTGCTTCCCCATTGAGAATTATATTTGCTGTGGGTTTTTCCTAGATGGCTTTTAAGATGTTGAGGAAAGTTCCCTCTATCCCTACACTCTGAAGAGTTTTGATCAGGAATGGGTGCTGTATTTTGTCAAATGCTTTCTCTGCATCTATTGAGAGGATCGTATGGTTCTTGTTTTTTCTCGTTGATATGATCTATCACATTGATTTTTTTATGAATGTTGAACCAGCCTTGCATCCCGGGGATAAATCCCACTTGGTCGTGGTGAATAATCTTCTTAATGTACAGTTGGATCCTATTGGCTAGTATCTTGTTGAGAATTTTTGCATCCATGTTCATCAGGGATATTGGTCTATAATTCTCCTTTTTGGTGGGGTCTTTGTCTGGTTTTGGAATTAAGGTGATGCTGGCCTCATATAGAATGAGATTGGAAGTATTCCATCCCTTTCTATCTTTTGGAACAGCTTTAGTAGAATAGGTATGGTTTCTTCTTTAAACGTTTGATAGAATTCCCCTGGGAAGCCACCTGGCCGTGGACTTTTGTGTCTTGGGAGGTTTTTGATGACTGCTTCAATTTCCTCCCTGGTGATTGGCCTGTTCAGGTTTTCTATTTCTTCCTGTTCCAGTTTTGGTAGTTTCTGGTTTTCCAGCAATTTTTCCATTTCTTCTAGATTGCCTAATTTATTGGGATATAGCAGCTCATAATATGTTTTTAAAATCTTTTGTATTTCATTGGTGTTGGTGGTGATCTTTCCTTTTTCATTCATGGTTTTATTAATTTGAGTCTTCTCTCTCTTCATTTTATTAAGGCTGGCTAATGGTTTATCTATCTTATTAATTCTTTCAAAGAACCAACTCTTGGTTTTGTTGATCTGTTCCACAGTTCTTCTGGTCTCTATTTCATTATGTTCTGCTAGAATCTTTATTAATTGTCTTCTTCTGCTTCGTGTAGGTTTTTGCTGTTCTTTCTCCAGTTCCATTACGTGCGAGGTTAGCTTAGGTATTTGAGTTTTTTCCAGTTATTTGAGAGATGCTTGTATTGCATTGTATTTCCCTCTTAGGACTGCTTTTGCTGTATCCCAAAGATTTTGAACGGTTTTATCTTTATTCTCATTAGTTTCCATCAATCTTTTTAATTCTTATCTCATTTCCTGCTTGACCCATTATCTTTTAGCAGGATGGTCTTTAATCTCCAGGTGTTTGAGTTTCTTCCAAATTTCATCTTCTGGTTTAGTTCTAGTTTCAAAGCATTATGGTCTGAAAATATGCCGGGGAGAATCTCCATCTTTTGATATCAGTTGAGATCTAATATGTGACCCAGTATGTGGTCTCTTCTGGAGAAAGGTCCATGTGGACTTGAGAAAATGTGTATTCAATTGTGTTCGGATGCAGTGTTCTGTATATATCTGTGAAATCCATCTGTTCCACTGTATCATTTAAAGTCCTTTTGGCTTTTGTGGTGATGTACTTAGAAGATCTGTCATTTGCCGAAAATGCTGTGTTGAAGTCTCCCAGTATTAGTGTATTGTTATCTAAATATTTCTTTTTTTTATTTATTTTTATTTTTTTTTTAGTTATCTAAATATTTCTTAACATTGGTTATTAATTGATTGATATACTTGGCCGCTCCCACGTTAGCGGCATAAATATTCATGATTCTTAGGTCTTCTTGTTGGATAGAACATTGAAGTATGATCTAGATAGTGTCCCTCTTCATCTCTCACTACACTCTTGGGGATAAATCTTAGTTTATCTGATATGAGGATTGCTACCCATGCTTTCTTTTGAGGACCATTTGAATGGTAAATGTTTCTCCAATCTTTCATTTTCAGGCTCTAGGTGTCCTTATGTCTAAAATGAGTCTCTTGTAGATAGCAAATAGATGGGTCTTGCTTTTTTATCCAGTCTGAAACCCTGCATCTTTTGATGGGATCATTAAGCCCATTCATGTTCAGACATACTATTGTAAGATATGAATTTAGTGTCATCATGATACCTATTCAGTCCCTGTTTTTGTGGATTATTTCTTTGGGCTTCCTCTTTCTTTTATAGCATCCCTCTTAATATTTCTTTCAGGGCTGGTTTGGTGGTCACATATTCTTTCACTTTCTGCGTATCTTGGAAGCTGTTTATCTCTTCATCTGTTCTGAATGAGAGCCTTGCTGGATAAAGTATTTTTGGCTGCGGGTTCTTCTCATTTAGGACCCTGAATATATCCTGCCAGGCCTTTCTGGCCTGCCAGGTCTCTGTGGAGATGTCTCCTCTTAATCTAATATTTCTCCCCATATAAGTTAGGGGTATCTTGTCTCTTCCTGCTTTAAGGGTTTTCTCTTTATCTTTGGAATTTGCAAGTTTCACTATTAAATGTCGAGGTGTTGAACTTTTTTTTTTTTTTATTTTGGGGGTGTACCCCTGTCTCCTGGATCTGAATGACTGTTTTCCTACATCGATTAGGGAAGTTCTTGAGCTATGATTTATTCAAATATGCTTTCTGGCCTTCTGTCCCTTTTGGCGCCCTCTGGATCCCCAATTAAACGTAGACTTTTGCTTCTGAGGCTGTCATTTATTTCCCTTAACCTTTCCTCATGGTGTTTTAATTGTTTTTCTCTTTTTTCCTCAACTTCCTTCCTTGTGATCAACTTGTCGTTTATGTCACTCACTTGTTCTTCTACCTCGTTAACCCTTGTCGTTAGGACCTCGTTTGGATTGCATCTCATTTAATTGATTTTTAGTTTTGTTTTGATTAGATCTGAATTCTGCAGTCATGACGTCTCTGGAATCCTTTGTGCTGTTTTCAAGAGCCACCAGTAGCTTTATAATAGTGCTTCTGAATTGGCTTTCTGACATTGAATTGTAATCCAAATTTTGTAACTCTGTGGCAGAGAGTACTGTTTCTGATTCTTTCTTTGGTGGTGAGTTCTTTCTAGTCATTTTGCTCAGTGCAAAGTCGCCGTATGAATGGGCTGCATCAAGAATATCCAACAAGACCTAAGTAAATTTCACCCTAGATGATTCCTCTGGTTGTATATACTGTAACTCCTTTGACTTCCCCTCGGGGTTTCCCATGCTTCTGGGTCAAGAACTTGCTCTTCCCCTGCCCTTAGAGCTGGTCTTCTGGTGGAGGACCTGCTGTGCTGGTTCTCAGGTGTGTGCATCTGCTGGAGCTGCCCTGCCTCATGCCGGGTGCCAGGCCCAGTGGGAGCTGGTTATCCTGTTGGCCCAGTTCCCTGGGGCCCCCGTTCCAGGCACAGGGTGACACAAGGAGGAACAGACACACTGGCGGCGGCCAGCCCGTAGTAACTACTGCAGTCTCCCAGTGCATGCTGTCCTGGATGCTTCTTAGGTGGTGGTGGGTGCTCATCTGAACAGCTCAGGGGTGCCCGGCAGCAGGAGAGTCCTCTCTGTCCTGTGTCCTCCTCAACTCCACCTCCTCCAGGGGGAGTGCAGGATCTGGGGCTGTGTCTGCTCGTTGTCCAGGCATCTAGGCCCTGTACTGCTGGTCTCGTGCTCCTTTATCCACGGCTTCCGAAGGCAGCATGGCGTAGACCTCTCTGCCCTGAGCTTCTCCGGAGGCCCCGCCGTGCACGCGCTATCTAGCCCTTTACCAAGATCAGCCCACAGTCTGTGGTGCAATTTCCACTGGGCGTGCTTCCTCTATTAGTGACTCCAGGAAACTGGAGGCTCCACTGCCCCTCCAGTGATCCTGCCCAGTTTCCCTGCTAAGCGCCTTTCCCTACAGCAGGAATGCAGTGCAGATTTTTAAAGTTTCTGCTTCTCTGGGGCTGGGCTTTCCTGTCCCTGGAGGCTTTCGCAGCCTAGCTTTAGCCTGGTTCCTTGCAGTGGCCCCCTCCTACTTGATTCTTTTTAATTTTTTTCTGCTTTCCCACCTTGTTAGAAGCTAAAACCCTTCTCTCTGTAGCATTCTAGCTGTTCTCTCTTTAAATGTCAGGTCGAATCTGTAGGTTTTTAGGATGATTTAAAAGCCATGTAGGTTAGTTGGTGTGGCCAGGTGAGCTGGGGACCCTCCTCCTCAGCCATCTTGCCCCGCCCTGCCCCCCAAGAAGTTTTTTAGAAGACATTTACACCATAGTAATGTGTGGAGTTGGTTGTGTCATGTAGTTTATTGATTTTTATGACATTAAAAAAGTGTCCTAATTTTATGTGAATGGTACATGTGGCTTCAAGTGAATATCCTACTGTGAGCATCATGCATGGAATCAGAAACTGCTATATCTCAAAATAGTTTAAACGGTTGGGAAAGGAGGGTGATAAATTCTAGAAAATTAGATACAGTTAGCTAAAAATAATATAAGCTAAGACTTATTAAGCACTTACCATGTGCCAAGCACCACACTAAGCATTGTAGTTGTACTGATTAATTAATGGTAGGTGACTTATAAAGTGCTTCTAGTGATGACAAAGATAGTGATGTTGAAGATGCAGTGAAGATTCAGTTTGAATAATACTGTTGCATGAAGTGAGAGTGTGGAGAAACAATTGTTGGAAAGTAATATTGCATGTAATACAAACTTTGTAAATCAAGAAAGTAAATGTTACTAATAGATATTTAGCTGATTTATATATGTGCCTTAATATTCATATATTTGTGTGAATTAGAAATCCTATTTTGAACCTTAGTCTTAGGAAGTATGTGAAGGGTTATCTTATTTACTATATTTACCATATTTAGTACTTCCATGAGAAAATTTAACCTAGATACTCACAGCAAAGACAATAAAAATACCTCAGTTTTCTGAATGGAGAACTTCTGGTGAGTGGAGGGAATTTTATAAAATAAATTTTAATAATAGATTCGATTTATTAAAATATTTTTGTAGATGTTTATTTTAGTGGTTCTTCTACTCCAGCATCTTGACTCTTTCACCATATCCTTTCCTCTTTCATTCTTTGTCTACTGATCTAGTCTTTTCTTCATTCAGGTTGGTAACCCCATGTTTTCACATTTAGAGTTCCTGTATTTCACCTCATTTTTTTACCTATGTTGGGATGTTTAACACTATCTCATAATTACACTTAATAATAAGGGATGTCTTCCCTACCTTTCTTCACCTTAAAATGTTAAATTCAGGAGAAAAAAAAGCCTTTTTTGGGGCAAGATTTTATTTATTTATTCATGAGAGACACAGGCAGAGATATAGGCAGAGGAAGAGACGCAGGCTCCCTGTGGGGAGCCTCATGCAAGACTCAATCCCAGAGCCCTGGAATCATGACCTGAGCCACCCAGGTGTCTCCAGAAAAAGCCTTGTTTAAAACATTTATTTATTTTAGAGAGAGAAAATGTGTGAGTGGGAGGGAGGGGCAAAGGGAGAGAGAGAAGCAAACTCCTCTCTGAGCACAGAACCTGACCTGGGGCTTCATACTAGGACCCTGAGATCATAAACCGAGCCAAAACCAAGTCAGTCCTACCTTAGAAAAAAAAATTAATAAATTTACATTAAATTTTTATTGGCTTTGGTTTTACTGATTTTGTCAGGTGACTACTATAAATATGCAAAACTACCAATCAGGTCATTTCAAATTACTGTATTTCCTCCTTTAAAATATTGTCCTATTTTATGAAATCTGTAAGTTTAGAAATTTCCTAAGGTGATTTTACTTAAACAATATTATAGTTATATTTTATTACTAGTTCTTTTTCCCCATGACTAGTTCTTTGAAAATATATATTTTAAACATTTTTCTAAGCAATGTGTATCAAATAGTTTAAAATTTTAAGAATATTAAAAACTGAGCCTTAACATATAGAAAAAGTATATCCTGAATTTTGCAAAAAACTCCTGTATTAAAATATTGCTCTACATATAATTTATTTCCATAAAGTATAATTGGAAATTATTGAAAGTTTTGAAGGGCCTCTTTCAACCCTTATAAGTTTGCATACATATATTATTGTTTTATTGTCTTTCTTAATATGAGACATTTAGAGGATTATTATATAGTCTTACATTTACAGTGGGCTGAATATTTTTCAAAAATACTTATATATATAATCAGAATTTGGTATGGTTATTGACTGACCTTCAAATACCTAAAAACAAGTAGAATGAAGTAATTATGAGCCTGCTTTTGGACAATAAAATGCAAAAACTTTCTTAATAAAAAGTAATATGTAGAACAGACACACTTGATTTTCAGCAGATAGAGGGTTGTCTTAGTTCTTAAATAATGTCAAAACAGGCACATCCAATGACTGTATCATACTGTCAGATATCCTGATAGAAATCTGTAAACCAGAGCTAGCTTTTGATAGGATAGGTTTTTACACAATTTTCTTCTCTCTTCTTTGAGATGGCACACTATGCTAGAGTCATTTCAGAATTCTGATGGGATCAAAGGCAAAACATTGATTGAAAAAGGTCTATATTTTCACAAAAAAGTAGAGGTTCTGATTGCCCAATTTAATTAAAATTTCTGATCTATATTTTGCTTAGGAAAACAGTGACATTGTGAATGAAGGCCCAGCATGGCAAGAGCAGATTCTTGAAAATGAAGAAGCCATTGCTCTTAGCAGGAAGGATAAAACCATTCAACATGTGGAAGTGTTTTGTTATGCCAGGTATGTAAAGTTAGTAATTATTTAGGATAAACCAAATTAATAACTTCTTATTGACATCTATTCAGAAGAAGCCAACATATGACATTGGTTGCTAAAAGTCAATTGATAAAATGGTTTGCCTGTTTTAAAATACAACTTTCAGTTTTCTCTGCTTAGATGATAGTGATGATAATAACATGTTACATTAATGACTTGATTCTTAAAACCGTCCTGTGCTTCGATAGAACAGATAGTACGAATTGCAGTTTTTACGCAATTCTCATTGTAGAGATTATTTGCTGAAGGTCCCATGGCTTGAAAAATGTCAAGACGACCATACCTAGCCTAGATAGTGGAAGAGCCCAAGATTAAAACCCAGGATTATTTAATTCTTTTTTTAATAAATTTATTTTTATTGGTGTTCAATTTGTCAACATGCAGAATAACACCCAGTGCTCATCCCATCAACTGCTCACATCAGTAACCGCCACCCAGTCACCCTCCCCCGCCCCCCACGCCCCCCGCTGACCTCCCCTTCCACCACCCCAAGTTCATTTCCCAGAGTTAGGAGTCTTTCATGTTCTGTATCCCTTTCTGATATTTCCCACTTATTTTTTCTCCTTTCCCCTTTATTCCCTTTCATTAGTTTTTATATTCCCCAAATGAATGAGACCATATAATCTTTGTCCTTCTCTGATTGACTTATTTCACTTAGCATAATACCCTCCAGTTCCATCCACGTTGAAGCAAATGGTGGGTATTTGTCGTTTCTAATGGCTGAGTAATATTCCATTGTATACATATACCACATCTTCTTTATCCATTCATCTTTCGATGGACACTGAGGCTCTTTCCACAGTTTGGCTATTGTGGACATTGCTGCTATAAACATCGGGGTGCAGGTGTCCCGGTGTTTCACTGCATCTGTATCTTTGGGGTAAATCCCCAGCACTGCAATTGCTGGGTCGTAGGGCACATCTATTTTTAATTCTTTGAGGAACCTCCACACAGTTTTCCAGAGTGGCTGCACCAGTTCACATTCCCACCAACAGCGCAAGAGGGTTCCCTTTTCTCCACATCCTCTCCAACATTTGTTGTTTCCTGCCTTGTTAATTTTCCCCATTCTCACTGGTGTGAGGTGGTATCTCATTGTGGTTTTGATTTGTATTTCCCTGAAGGCAAGTGATGTGGAGAATTTCCTCATGTGCTTCTTGGCCATGTTTATGTCTTCCTCTGTGAGATTTCTCTTCATGTCTTTTGCCCATTTCATGATTGGATTGTTTATTTCTTTGGTGTTGAGTTTAATAAGTTCTTTATAGATCTTGAAAACTAGCCCTTTGTCGGATACGTCATTTGTAAATATCTTCTCCCATACCGTAGGTTGTCTTTCAGTTTTGTTGACTGTATTCTTTGCTGTGCAAAAGCTTCTTATCTTGATGAAGTCCCAATAGTTCATTTTGGTTTTGTTTCATTTGCCTTCCAGGATGAAACTTGAAAGAAGTTACTGTGGCCAAGTTCAAAAAGGATGTTGCCTGTGTTCTTCTCTAGGATTTTGACGGAATCTTGTCTCACATTTAGATCTTTTTTTTTTTTTTAATTTATTTTTTATTGGTGTTCAATTTACTAACATACCGAATAATCCCCAGGGCCCGTCACCCATTCACTCCCACCCCCCGCCCTCCTCCCCTTCTACCACCCCTAGTTCGTTTCCCAGAGTTAGCAGTCTTTACGTTCTGTCTCCCTTTCTGATATTTCCCACACATTTCTTCTCCCTTCCCTTATATTCCCTTTCACTATTATTTATATTCCCCACATGAATGAGAACATATCATGTTTGTCCTTCTCCGACTGACTTACTTCACTCAGCATAATACCCTCCAGTTCCATCCACGTTGAAGCAAATGGTGGGTATTTGTCATTTCTAATAGCTGAGTAATATTCCATTGTATACATAAACCACATCTTCTTTATCCATTCATCTTTCGTTGGACACCGAGGCTCCTTCCACAGTTTGGCTATCATGGCCATTGCTGCTATAAACACCGGGGTGCAGGTGTCCTGGCGTTTCACTGCATCTGTATCTTTGGGGTAAATCCCCAACAGTGCAATTGCTGGGTCGTAGGGCAGGTCTATTTTTAACTCTTTGAGGAACCTCCACACAGTTTTCCAGAGTGGCTGCACCAGTTCACATTCCCACCAACAGTGTAAGAGGGTTCCCTTTTCTCCGCATCCTCTCCAACATTTGTTGTTTCCTGCCTTGTTAATTTTCCCCATTCTCACTGGTGTGAGGTGGTATCTCATTGTGGTTTTGATTTGTATTACCCTGATGGCCAGTGATGCAGAGCGTTTTCTCATATGCATGTTGTCCATGTCTATGTCTTCCTCTGTGAGATTTCTGTTCATGTCTTTTGCCCATTTCATGATTGGATTGTTTGTTTCTTTGGTGTTGAGTTTAATAAGTTCTTTATAGATCTTGGAAACTAGCCCTTTATCTGATAGGTCATTTGCAAATATCTTCTCCCATTCTGTAGGTTGTCTTTTAGTTTTGTTGACTGTATCCTTTGCTGTGCAGAGCTTTTGATCTTGATGAAGTCCCAATAGTTCATTTTTGCTTTTGTTTCTTTTGCCTTCGCGGATGTATCTTGCAAGAAGTTACTGTGGCCGAGTTCAAAAAGGGTGTTGCCTGTGTTCTTCTCTAGGATTTTGATGGAATCTTGTCTCACATTTAGATCTTTCATCCATTTTGAGTTTATCTTTGTGTATGGTGAAAGAGAGTGGTCTAGTTTCATTCTTCTGCATGTGGATGTCCAATTTTCCCAGCACCATTTATTGAAGAGACTGTCTTTCTTCCAATGGATAGTCTTTCCTCCTTTATCGAATATTAGTTGACCATAAAGTTCAGGGTCAACTTCTGGATTCTCTATTCTGTTCCACTGATCTATGTGTCTGTTTTTGTGCCAGTACCACATGTCTTGAGGACCACAGCTTTGTAGTACAACCTGAAATCTGGCATTGTGATGCTCCCAGCTATGGTTTTCTTTTTTAAAATTGCCCTGGCTATTCGGTGTCTTTTCTGATTCCACACAAATCTTAAAATAATTTGTTCTAACTCTCTGAAGAAAGTCCATGGTATTTTGATAGGCATTGCATTAAACGTGTAAATTGCCCTGGGTAACATTGACCTTTTCACAATATTAATTCTGCCAATCCATGAGCATGGAATATTTTTCCTTCTCTTTGTGTCTTCCTCAATTTCTTTCAGAAGTGTTCTATAGTTTTTAGGGTATAGACCTTACCTCTGGTTAGGTTTATTCCTACGTATCTTATGCTTTTGGGTGCAATTGTCAATGGGATCGACTCCTTCATTTCTCTTTCTTCAGTTTCATTGTTAGTGTATAGAAGTGCAACTGACTTCTGGGCATTGTGTTTGTATCGTGCCACACTGCTGAATTGCTATATGAGTTCTAGCAATCTTGGGGTGGAGGCTTTTGGGTTTTCTACATAGAGTATCATGTCATCAGTGAAGAGGCAGAGCTTGACTTCTTCTTTGCCAATTTGAATGCCTTGTATGTGTTTTTGTTGTCTCATTGCTGAGGCTAGGACTTCTAGTACTCTGTTGAAATGCAGTGGTGAGAGTGGACATCCCTGTCTTGTTCCTGATCTTCGGGGAAATGCTCCCAGTGCTTCCCCTTGGAGAATGATATTTGCTGTGGGCTTTTCGTAGATGGCTTTTAAGATGCAGAGGAATGTTCCCTCTATCCCTACACTCTGAAGAGTTTTGATCAGGAATGGATGCTGCATTTTGCCAAATGCTTTCTCTGCATCTATTTAGAGGATCATATGGTTCTTGGTTTTTCTATTGCTGAAATGATGAATCACATCGATTGTTTTATGGGTGTTGAACCAGCTTTGCATCCCGGGGATAAATCCTCCTTGGTTATGTTGAATAATCTTCTTAATGTACTCTTGTATCCTATTGGCTAGTATCTTTTTGAGAATTTTTGCATCCATGTTCATTAGGGATATTGATCTATAATTCTCCTTTTTGGTGGGGACTTTGTCTGGTTTTGGAATTAAGGTGATGCTGGCCTCATAGAAAGAATTTGGAAGTACTCCATCTCTTTCCATCTTTCCAAACCGCTTTAATAGAATAGATACGGTTTCTTCTTTAAACATGTGATAGAATTCCGCAGGGAAGCCATCTGGCCCTGTACTTTTGTGTCATGGAAGGTTATTGATGACTGCTTCAATTTCCTCCCTGTTGATTGGCCTGTTTAGTTTTTCTATTTCTTCCTGATCCAGTTGTGGTAATTTGTGGCTTTCCAGAAATGCGTCCATTTCTTCTAGATTGCCTAATTCATTGGCGTCTAGCTGTTCATAATATGTTTTTAAAATCGTTCGTATTTCCTTGGTGTTGGTAGTGATCTCTCCTTTCTCATTCATGATTTTATTAATTTGAGTCTTCTCTCTCTTCTTTTTAATAAGGCTGGCTATTGGTTTATCTATCTTATTAATTCTATCAAAGAACCAACTCCTGGTTTTGTTGATCTGTTCCACAGTTCTTCTGGTCTCGATTTCGTTGAGTTCTGCTCGAATCTTTATTAACTCTCTTCTTCTGCTGGGTGTAGGATCTATTTCCTATTTTTTTCTCTAGCTCCTTTATGTGTAAGGTTAGCTTTTGTATTTGAGTTCTTTCCAGTTTTTGTATGGATGCTTGTATTGCGATGTATTTCCTCCTCAGGACTGCTTCTGTTTTATCCCAAAGATTTTGAATGGTTGAATCTTCATTCTCATTATTTTTCCATGAATCTTTTTAATTCTGCTTAATTTCCTGGTTGACCCTTTCATCTTTTAGCAAGATGGTCCTTAACCTCCATGTGTTTGAAGTCCTTCCTAACTTATTGTTGTGATTTAGTTCTAATTTCAAGGCATTATGATCTGAGAATATGCAGGGGATGATCCCAGTCGTTTGGTATCAGTTCATACCTGATTTTTGACCCAGTATGTGGTCTATTCTGGAGAACGTTCCATGTACACTTGAGAAGAATGTGTATTCAGTTGAGTTTGGATGTAAAGTTCTGTAGATATCTGTGAAATCCATCTGGTCCCGTGTATCATTTAAAGCTCTTGTTTCTTTGGAGATGTGCTTAGAAAACCTATCGATTGTAGAAAGAACTACATTGAAGTCACCAAGTATAAATGTATTATTATCTAAGTATGTCTTAAGTTTGGTTATTAATTGATTGATGTTTTTGGCAGCTCCCGCATTCGGTGCATACATATTGATGATTCTTAAATCCTCTTGTTGGAATGATCCTTTAAGTGTTATATAGTGTCCCTCTTCATCTTTCACTAGAGTCTTCCGGATAAATTTTAGTTTGTCTGATATAAGGATGGCTACCCTTGCTTTCTTTTGAGGACCATTTGAATGGTAAATGGTTCTCCAACCTTTTCTTTTCAGGCTGTAGGTGTCCTCATGTCTAAAATGAGTCTCTTATAGACAGCAAATAGATGGGTCCTGCTTTTTTATCCAGTCTGACACCCTGCGCCTTTTCATGGGGTCATTAATCCCATTCACGTTCAGAGTTACTATTGAAAGATAGGAATTTAGTGTCATCATAATACCTATTCAGTCCCTGTTTTTGTGGATTGTTGCATTGGACCTCTTCTTAAAGGGGAATTTTAAGAGTCCCCCTTTAAATTTGTTACAGAGCTCGTTTAGAGGTTACATATTCTTTCAGTTCCTGCCTGTCTTGGAAGCTCTTTATCTCTCCTTCCATTTTGAATGAGAGCCTTGCCGGATAAAGTATTCTTGGCTACATGTTTTTCTTATTTAGGACCTTGAGTATATCCTGCCAGCCCTTTCTGGCCTGCCAGGTCTCTGTGGAGAGGTCTGCTGTTAATCTTATATTCCTCCCCAGATAATTTAGGGATTTCTTGTCTCTTGGTGCTTTAAGGATCTTTTCTTTATCTTTGGAATTTGCAGGCTTCACTATCAAATGTCGAGGTGTTGAACGGTTTGTATTGATTTTAGGGGGGATCTCTCTATTTCTTGTAACTGAATGCCTGTTTCCCTTCCCAGATTAGGAACGTTTTCAGCTATGATTTGTTCAAATACATATTCTGGCCCTCTGTCCTTTTCGGCGCCCTCGGGAACCCCAGTGAAACGTAGATTTTTCTTCCTTGGGCTGTCACTTATTTTCCTTAAAATATCCTCACGATCTTTTAATTGTTTGTCTCTTTTTTCCTCAGTTTCCCTCTTTGCCATAAACTTTTCTTCTATGTCATTCACTCATTCTTCCACCTTGTTAATCCTCATCATTAGGACCTCTAGTTTGGATTGCATCTCATTTAATTGATTTTTAATTTCCTGCCTGTTTAGATCTAAATTCTGCAGTCATGAAGTCTCATGAGTCCTTTATGCTTTTTTGTAGAGCCACTAGTAGCTCTCTAATAGTGCTTCTGAATTGGCTTTCTGACATTGAATTGTAATCCAAATTTTGTAACTCTGTGGGAGAGGACTGTTTCTGATTTTTTTCTTTTGAGGGGAGGTTTTCCTTCTCGTCATTTTGCTCAGAGCGGAGTGGCGAAAAACATGTTGTATTGGGAAAAGGAGAAAAGAGAGAAGAGAAAGAAATAAAGAAAAAGAAAGAAAAAAAAGAAAAAGAAAAGAAAGAGTAAAAAGAGAAAGAGAAGAAAAAATAGGGGAGGGAAGCAAATAAAAAAAAACAAAACATTAGGGTGGTATCCTCTAATTCTGTATACTGTAAATCCCTTGACTTCCCCTGGAACTTTCCAGTGCTGCCTGGTCAATAATTTGCCCAATAATTTGTTTTTCCCCTCTCTGTCTAGCTGGTCTTCTGGGGGAGGTGCCTGCCGTGCTGATTTTCAGGTGTTAGCGCTTGGGGGAGCTACTCTGCCCCCTGCCAGGTGCATGGTTCAGTGAGAGAGAGACAAAAGAGAAAAGAAGAAAAGAAAAAGAGGAAAAAAAAGGAGGGGGGGAACAAACAGACAACAAAAAACTAGGTGGGAAGTATCCTCTGATTCTATATACTGTAGATTCCTTGACTTCCCCTCGAACTTTCCATTGCTGCTTGGTCAAGAACTTGCTTTTCTCCTGTCCTTCTAGCTAGTCTTCTGGGGGAGGGCTCTGCTGTGCTCATTCTGAGGTGTGTGCACCTGGGGTAGCTCCCCATCCCCCTGCCAGGTGCATGGCTTTGTGGGAGCTGTTTATCCTGTGAGGCCCTCCTCATTCCCAGGTACAAGGTGACAGCAGGAGGAACAACAACAGTGGTGGAGACCAGCTCTCCAGCTCTGGAGTCATATCCTGCAGTAACTGCCGCAGGTCTCAGTCCGCAGTGGCCTGAATGCTCTGAGGGCGGGGGGCGCGTTGTCAGGAGCGCCCTCGCTGTCCTGGGCCCTTCCGTCCTCTGCATGTCCTGGGTGTATCGCCGAATCATGGGCTGTTGTCCCCCAGCGCTCTGGGCTCCCGGGCCTGCGCCTCTGGAATCTTGCTTCCGGGGCTGTGCAGCCCTCTCGTGGGGAACCGCTGCCTGAGCCGCCGCTGGATTTGTTCTGGGGGCCCCGCTGGGCGGGTGCTGCAGCCCTTTAGGAAGCTTGGCCTGGTGTGTGGCGCTCTCTCCCCCAGGGCGCAGGTCCTCTCTTAGTGTCCCTGGGAGCCTGAGGGCATCCTTGCCCCTCCTGAGATCCTGCCGGAGCTCCTCCGAGAGCCTGTCCGTTCGGGAAGAAGCTCCTGCTTCTCCGAGACTCGGCTTTCCTGACCTGTGGGCACTCGCCGCATGGCCTTAGCCTGGTATCTGGTGGGGGCCCCTCCCCCTTGGATGCTTTTTTATTTCTTTATTATTTTTTTTCTGTCTTCCTACCTTGATAGAAGCGCAAACTCTTCTCACTGTAGCCCTCCAGCTGTTCTCTCGTTAAATCTCAGACTGAATTAGTAGGTTTTCATTATGATTTGAAAGTTATCTAGGTAAGTTGGTGGGGACAGGTGACTTGGGGCCCTTAATCTTCCATCATCTTCTATTTTCTTTTATTGATGTGAATAAGAAAGAGTATCATTGCAATAAATAGATCCTTGACATTCTTGTTAGCTATATCAAAAAATCTTTTGGAGTTCCCTTTTGTAAATAACGGAAAATTACGATATAGTTTCTTCGCTTGTTTTTGTTGCTTTTTTATATATACCTTATTAATGATGTTAATGTTACATTTTGTGGAGGTCGGGAATGAGTATGTGTTTAGTTTTGTATATAATTTTAACATATATGTCAGTTTACAGAACTGAGGACGTACGTCATCCCAAAGATCTTTCCTGTTTCTATTTTCTAACCATGGCTCATCTCCTTTCTACCATTTCCCCAATTTCTAGTTTTCGTTAATTACTAATCTCTCTTCCAGTTCTATTATTTTGTCATTTTGAGAGTGTTATCTAATTTGAAATGTATAGTATGTCATCTTTTGCCATTGTCTTTCTCTCATTGTAGTTGCTTGAGGATTCATCCAGGTGGTTGCATTCATTAGCAGCTCGTTTGTTGTTATTGCTAAATAGTATTCCGTGGTATGTATATACCAAAGTTTAGTTTTAGTCACCCATTGAAGAACATCTCGGCTTTTTTCCCTTCTTTCTGTTACAAAAAAGCTGCTATGAATATTTGTTCATAGGATTCTGTGTGAACATAAGTTTTCATTTGTCTGGGATAAATACCCAAGTATATAATTAATGGGTCATACGCTAATTACATGTTTGGTTTTAAAAGAAACTGAGAAACTGTTTTCCAGAGGATCTGTACCATTTTACATTTCCATCAGAATTTCATGATTCTATTTCTCTACATGCTCACCAACATTTAGTGTTTTCACTTTTTTGCCATTCTGATAGGTGTGTAGTGATATCTCATTGCAGTTTTATTTTATTTTATTTTTTAATTTTTTTTTCTTATTGCAGTTTTAATTTGCATTTCCCTGATGTCTGATTTTAAATATCCTTTCATGTGCTTGCTTGCCAGTCTTACATCCTTTTTGGTGAAAGTGTTCATATCTTTTGCTCATTTTTTAATTGGATTGGCTTTTTCATGTGGATTTTTGTTTTATATATGTGTCCTTTGTTAGGTATATAGTCTGCATATATTTCCCCCAAGTCTGTAGATTGTCTCTCATCCTCTTGAAGTAGGATATTTTGCAGGTGAAATGTTTTAAATTTTGATAAGGTCCAATTTATCACTTTTTTCTTCGGTATAGATCCAGAATATTTTCTCCTGTTTTTCAAAAACAAATTATGGTTTTATGTTTTATGTTTTACCTTGTGATCTACATTGAGTTAATTTTTGTATAAGGTGTGAGGTTTAGATCATTGTTAATTTTTTTAACATAAGATTATCCAATTACTTTGGCACTATTTGTTTTAAAGGTTGTTTTTCCTCCACTGAATTAATTTTGCATATTTGTCAAATCAGTTGTACTTGGATGAGTATATTTGTGTATTTTATATTCTATCCCATTGATGTGTATGTTTTTTTCCTCACACCAATACCTTACCATCTTGATTATTGCAGCTCTGTTAGGGATTAAAATCAGGTAGAATAATTAGTCAAATTTAGTCTCTTTTATCAAGATTGTTTTAGCTATTCCAGAGTTTGTGCCTTTTCAGATAAATGTTTTAATAAGCTTTTCTCTGTCTAGAAAATGTTGTTGGAATTTTGATAGGAATTGCATTAATACTATATATCAACTTGAAGGGAATTGATAACTTTATTATTTTGAGTCTTCCAATTCATTGATAAGATATGTTTCACCATTTATGTAGGTTGACTTTGATTTCTTTCTACAGAATTTTGTAATTTTCAGCGTTCCAACTCTATGCATGTTTTGTTAATTGTGGTGTACATGAGTATTTACTTATCTTTGGGGCAATTATAAGTGGCATTGTCTTTTTAATGTTGACTACGTTCATTATGAGTATCTACAAATGCATTTGGTATTTATGTATTGACTTGTATCCTGGCATCTTGCTGAACTTTTAAGTTCTGGGGATTATATTTTTATAGATTCTATGGGATTTTTACATAGACAATCATGTCTTATACAAAGAGGAACAGTTTTATATATTCCTCGTCATTGACTTGTTCTTTTTTAAAGAGTCTGTTTCCTGTTGAGAGTCATATGTTTTCTGTCCGTAGCCACACACCACAAGTTAATTATGTTTTCTCCTTATTCTTAGCCTCACTTAATGTGCATTTTGTTTCCAAAAAGAAAGTTGTTACCACTTTCTGATGACTTTGTAATTATACCTAATGATGGCTAGTCATTTATGGTCTCTCATTTGCTAATTGTCTTGTTTCTGTACACAACTGATTAATCCACAAGCTACCAAAAATAATGGTTACTTTAATGGTCATTCGTACCAAGAATCTATCGTAGCTAGTTGCATCAAACAAATAGAAATCAAACTTCAGTCCTTGATACACTACATAGATAGAATACTGTTTTTAATATTTTGGTAAATTTCCCAAATATCATGTTAAAGACAGCTTTATAATCATATGTATGTTGACATATGACTTCTTTTTTCATTTTAGACCAGATATGTTTGCTTATTTATAGAGTTGATGTATATTAGGCCAAAATCTATGATTTGATTCTCATGTTGACAACTTGTTATTTCATCAAAAGAGAGTAAAATATGTATCTCGGGCAGCCTTGGTCGCTCAGTGGTTTAGCGCCGCCTTCAGCCAGGGTGTGATCCTGGGGACTTGGGATCAAGTCCCACATCGGGCTCCCTGCATGGAGCCTGCTTCTCCCCCTGCCTGTGTCTCTGCCTCTCTCTCTTTCTGTGTCTCTCATGAATAAATAAAATCTTTTAAAAATATGTATCTCTAGGCCATAAACAATATTGTAGTCATAACCAGCAGCCTCTTGATTTTTAATTTTTGATTACAAGGAGGTCAGGTCAAGGATGCAAATAAATCAGTGCAAACTCATCACAACTGCTTGGAAAACTGCTGAAATAAAAAAGAAATACCTCAAATTACATGGAAAGTCGGTAACACCATACTCTAATATAAAATATAGGATAGTGCATTATATTTTTATTATTGTTGACTTTGTTTTCTTTTTTTAATTGGAGTTCAATTTGCCAACATCTAGCATAACACCCAGTGCTTATCCTGCCAAGTGCCCCCCTCAGTGCCCAACACCCAGTCACCCCCACCCCCCACCCACCTCCCTTTCCACTACTCCTTGTTCGTTTCCCAGAGTTAGATGTCCCTCATGTTTTGTCACCCTCTCTGATATTTTCACTCATTTTCTCTCCTTTCCCCTTTATTCCCTTTCACTAATTTTTATATTCCCCAAATGAATGAGACCATATAATGTTTGTCCTTCTATGATTGACTTATTTCACTCAGAATAATACCCTCCAGTTCCACATTGAAGCAAATGGTGGGTATTTGTCGTTTCTAATGCCTGAGTAGTATTCCATTGTATAAATAAACCACATCTTCTTTATCCATTAATTTTTGATGGACACCGAGGCTCCTTCCACAGTTTGGTTATTGTGGACATTGTTGCTATAAACATTGCAGTGCAGTTATCTCGGCTTTTCACTGCATCTGTATCTTTGGGGTAAATCCCTAGCAGTGCAATTGCTAGGTCTTAGGGCAGGTCTATTTTTAACTCTTTGAGGAACCTCCACACAGTTTTCTAGAGTGGCTATACCAGTTCACATTCCCTCCAAAAGTGCCAGAGTTCCCCTTCTCCACATCCTCTCCAACGTGTGGTTTCCTGCCTTGTTAATGTTCACCATTCTCACTGGGGTGAGGTGGTATCTCATTGTGGTTTTGATTTGTATCTCCCTGATGGCAAGTGATGCGGAGCATTTTCTCATGTGCTTGTTGGCCATGTCTATGTCTTCCTCTGTGAAATTTCTGGTTATGTCTTTTGCCCATTTCATGATTAGATGGTTTGTTTCTTTGCTGCTGAGTTTCATAAGTTCTTTATAGATCTTGGATACTAGCCCTCTATCTGATAGGTCATTTGCAAATATCTTCTCCCATTCTGTAGGTTGTCTTTTAGTTTTGTTGACTGTTTCTTTTGCTGTGCAGAAGCTTTTTATCTTGATGAAGTCCCAATAATTCATTTTTGCTTTTGTTTCATTTGCATTCCTGGATGTATCTCGCAAGAAGTTGCTGTGGCCAAGTTCAAAATGGGTGTTGCCTGTGTTCTCCTCTAGGATTTTGATGGAATCTTGTCTCACATTTAGATCTGTCATCCATTTTGAGTTTATCTTTTTGTATGGTGTAAGAGAATGGTGCAGTTTCATTCTTCTGCATTTGGCTGTCTAATTTTCCCAGCTCCATTTATTGAAGAGACTGTCCTTTTTCCAGTGGATAGCCTTTTCTGCTTTGTCGAATGTCTATGTTGACCATAGAGTTGAGGGTCCACTTCTGGGTTCTCTATTCTGTTCAATTGATCTATGTGTCTGTTTTTGTGCCAGTACTGTCTTGATGACCACAGCTTTGTAGTACAACCTGCAATCTGGCATTGTGATGCCCCTGGCTCTGGTTTTCTTTTTTAATATTCCCCTGTCTATTTGGGGTCTTTTCTGAAAGAAAGTCGTAAAGATGATTTGTTTCAACTCTCTGAAAAAGTCCATGGTATTTTGATAGGGATTGCATTAAATGTGTAAATTGCCGTGGGTAGTATTGACATTTTCACAATATTAATTCTTCCAATCCATGAGCATGGAATATTTTTCCATCTCTTTGTGTCTTCCTCAATTTCTTTCAGAAGTCTTCTGTAGTTTTTAGGGTATAGAACCTTTACTTCTTTGGTTAGGTTTATTCCTAGCTATCTTATGCTTTTGGGTACAATTGTAAATGGGATGGACTCCTTCATTTCTCTTTCTTCAGTCTCATTGTTAGTGTATAGAATTGCCACGGATTTCTGGGCACTGATTTTGTATCCTGCCACACTGCTGAATTGCTGTATGAGTTTTAGGAATCTTGGGGTGGAGTCTTTTGTGTTTTTTATATACAGTATTAAGGCATCATGATGGTAAATCAGGATGAAAACTGTCTTCATAGATTTGCAGATGAACCAATTCTCTAGTACATAATGAAATAAAGATATTACTTTAACGGTAACCTAAAATTCTACTTTCTAATTTTGGATTCTAAAATTTTAACTTAAAAATGATATAAGTAACATGAACTTCCTGGGCAAAAATGGAGTAATATCAGTAAGATAAAGGAATACATTTTAAAAATGTAATTGTTACAATTTAGAGGAAGCTGTTTTTCTTTTTTACATAGTGTACAGATAAGTTTGATTTAGGTTGTAAGTGACATAGTGCCCAACTAAAAGTAATTTAAGCTAGTAAAAGGATAGGTAGGTGGGAAAGTGAGGGGAGGTAGGTTGGTCAGTATGTTCGTGATTACAGAATTCTCAGTGAGTATTTTTTTAAAGTTTTCATTTAAATTCCTGTTACTTAACTATAGAGAGCAAATGGATGGTTACCAGAGGGAAGGTCAGTAAGGGCATGGTTTAAGTAGGTGATAGGGATTAAGTAGTGTACTTGTGGTGAGCACCAAGTGATGTATGGAAATGTTGAAGTACTATATTGTACACCTGGAACTAGTATTACACTGAATGTTAACTAACTGTAATTTAAATAAAGACTTAAAAAAATAAAGACTTAAATATTCAGTTAGTTGACATACAGTGTAATATTAGTTTCAGTGTACTATATAGGGATTACTCAACATTGTCATGATAAGTGTACTCTTTAATCCCCATCACCTCTTTGACCTGTCCTACCCACCTCCACTTTGGTAAGCACCAGTTTATTCTCTATAGTTAAGACTCTCCTCACTGGTTTCTCTTTCTCTTTTTTTTCTTTTTCACTTACTCATTTATTTTGTTTCTTAAATTGTATATATAAGTGAAATCATATGGTATTTGTCTTTTTCTGACTTACTTATTTTGCTTAGCGTTTTGCTCTCTATCTCCATCCATGTCATTGCAAATGGCAAGATTTCATTATTTTTTATGGCCAAATAATATTCCATTGTATATCTATACTGCATCTTCTTTATTCAGCCAGTGGATGCTTGGTCTGCTTCCATAATTTGGCTATTGTAAATAATAGTTCTATAAACAAAGGGTTGCATATATCCTTTTGAATTAGTGTTTTTATATTTTGGGGCAAATGCCCCATATGGCTATTCTTGGATTGTCGAGTCCTTCTATTTTTAATATTTTGAGGAGTCTCCATACTGATTTCCACAGTGGCTGCGGTGGCATTTCCATCAACAATGGCTGCAGTGGCATTTCCATCAACAATGCAAGGGTGTTCCTCTTTCTGCACAGCCTCACCAATATTTCTTTCTTGTGTTTTTGGATTTGGGCCTTCTGACAGGTGTGAGGTCTTGTAGTTTCAATTTGCATTTCCCCAATGAAGACTGATGGTGAGCATCTTTTCATGTGTCTTTTGGCCATCTGTATGTCTTTTTTGGAGAAATTGCTCTTCATGTCTTCTATCCATTTTATTTTATTTTATTTTATTTTATTTAAATATTTTATTTATTTATTTCTGAGAGACACAGAAAGAAACAGTGACATAGAGGGACGTTCAACTGCTGAGCCACCCAGGCATCCCTTCTACCCATTTTTAATTGGATTATTTTGGGGGAGAAGATATTGAGTTTTACAAGTTGTTTGTATATTTTGGATACTGTTTATTGGATATGTTATTTGCAAATATCTTCTCCCATTCTGTAGGTTGCTTTTTTAGTCTTATTGCTTTCTTCATTTTGCAGAAGCTTTTTATTTTGCTGTAGTCCCGATGGTTTCCTTTTGCTTTTGGTTCCCATGCCTCAAGAGACCTATCTAGAAAATTATTGCTGTGACCAATATCAGAGAAATTACTTTCTGTGTTCTCTTCTAGGATTTTTATTATTTCTAGACTCACATTCAGGTCTTTGTTCCATTTTGAATTTATTTTTATGTATTGTTTAAAAAAGTGGTTCAATTTCATTCTTTCGCATACTGCGAAATATATAAGTGAAATCATATGGTATTTGTCTTTTCTTCAAGTTTTCTAGCACCATTTGTTGAAGAGACTGTCTTTTTTCCATTGGATATTCATTCTTCTTTTGTCAAAGATTAATCGACTATGTAATTGTCGGTTTGTTTCTGGGCTTTGTATTCTGTTCTTTTGATACAAGTATCTATTTTGTGCTGGTGCCATACTGTTTAAAATACTATAGCATTGTAATATAACTTGAAGTCTGGGATTGTGATACTTCTGATTTTGTTTTTGTTTTTCAAGATTGCTTTCGCTATTTGGGCTTTTTTTTATGGTTCCATACAAATGTTAGGATTATCCAAGTTCTGTGAAAAATACTGTTGCTCTTTAAACAGAGATTGCATTAAACCTGTAGATTGAATTGGGTAATGCAGAATTTTTAACAATATTTGTTCTTCCAAACCTTGAGCATGGAATGTCTTTCCATTTTTCGTATCATAATCAAATTCCTTTCATCAGTGTTTTATAGTTTTCAGAGTACAGATGTTTTGCTTTATTGGTTAGGTTTATTCCTAGATATTTTATTGCTTTTAGTGCAATTGTAAATGGGATTGTTTTCTTAATTTCACTTTCTGCTTTATTATTATTATTATTACTATAAAGGAATGCAATGCATTTCTGTACATTGATTTTGTACCCTGCAATTTTACTCAATTCATATATTAATTCTAGTAATATTTTGGTTGAATGTTTAGTATTCCGTTTGTATATTATCATGTCATCTGCAAATAGTGAAATTTTTACTTCTTTCTTACTAATTTGAATGCCTTTTTTTTTTAATTGTCTGCTGTGGCTAGGGCTTCCAGTACTATAAAAGTAGTGAGAGTGGACATTCTTGTCTTGTTCCTGATCTTCAAGGAAAACCTCAATTTTTCACCATTGGGTATGATTTTAGCTGAGGGTTTTTCATATAAGGACTTTATTCTATTGAGGTATATTCCCTCTAGGCCAGTTTGTTTAGGGTTTTTATCATGAAAGGATGTTGTACTTTGTCAAATGCTTTTTCATCATCTCTTGAAATAATCATGTGGTTTTTATTCTTCCCATTTATTGGTGTGATGATGTGTCATGTTGATTGGTTTGCAAAACAAATATTGTACCACCCTTGCATCACAGGAATAAATCTCTCTTAGAATTGCTTTTGCTGCATCTCAAAAGTTTTGAACAGTTGGGTTTTCATTTTTATTTGTTTCCATGATTTTTTTTTATTTCTTCTTTGATTTCCTAGTTGACCCATTTGTTGTTTAGGACCATGCTATTTAACCTCTATATATGTGTGGTCTTTCCAGATTTTTGTCTTGTTCTTAATTTCTAGTTTCATATGTTGTGGTCAGAAACAGTGCATTATAGGACTTGAATGTCTTTGAACTTGTAAGATTTGTTTTGTGTCCCAGTATGTGATCTGTTACGGAGAATGTTCCATGTGTACTGGAAGAGAATGTGTATTTTGCTGTTTTAGGATGGAACATTGTGAATATATCTGTTAAATCCATCTGGTCTAGCCTGTCATTCAGAGCCATTGTTTTCCTGTTGATTGTTTAGGTAATGAATCCTGCTGATGTAAGTGGAGTGTTTTAAGTCCCCTACTTGATTGTATTATTATCGATTAGTATCTTTATGTTGTTATTAACTCTTTTATCTATTTGGGTGCTCCCATGTTGGGTGCATAAACATTTACAATTCATATATCCTCTTGTTGGTTTGTCTCCTTTTCAACTATATAATAATATCCTTTGTGTCTCTTGTTACAGTCTTTATTTTTTCAAGATTTATTTATTTATTCATGAGAGACAGAGGCAGAGACATAGGCAGAGGGAGAAGCAGGCTCCCTGCAGGGAGCCTGATGCAGGACTCCATCGAAGATCCTGGGATCATGACCTGAGCCAAAGGCAGACGCTTAACCACTAAAGATCCAGGCATCCCCAGTCTTTGTTTTAAAGTGTATTTTGTCCAATATAAGTGTTGGCTGTCCTCTTTTTTTTTTTTTTTTTCATTTATTTGCATGATAAGTGTTTCTCCAGCTCCTCACTTTTAACGTGTAGGTAAATGAGTCTTTTGTAGGCAGCATATAGATGGGGTCTTTTTTTCTTTTTTTAAAGATTTTATCTGTTTATCCATGAGAGACACAAAGAGATGCAGAGAGAGAGGCAGAGACACAAGCAGAGGGAGAAGCAGGCTCCATGCAGGGAGCCCAATGTGGGACTTGATCCCGGGTCTCCAGGATGACACCCTGGGCTGAAGGTGGCGCTAAACCGCTGAGCCACCCGGGATGCCCTTGTTTTCTTTATCTACTCTGTCACTTTATGTCTTTTGATTGGAGCATTTAGTTCATTTATATCAAAAGTAATTATTGATATGTATTTATTGTCCTTTTGTTACTTATTTTGTGATTGTTTTGTAGTTTTTCTCATTAATTGAGCATCTTTAAACACATCAGAGCTTTGGGGTAGCTACTCTGCACTTCTCTTAGCTTTCTGTCCAGAGTTACAAAGTGGTTGCCAGAATTTTAAACAGGTTTTCATACAGCCAAGACCTCTAAACATGATAGGAAAGAGGAATTTTCCTAATATATGTATCCCTTTTCTTTTTTTTGAAAAAGATTTATTTACTTGAGAGAAATTGAGAGCGAGAGAGAGCTAGAGAGAGCTCGAGAGTGTGCACTTACGTGCAGAGGTAGAAGGAGAAACAGATTCCCTGTTGAGCAGGTAGCCCTATGTGGGGCTTGATCCCAAGAGCCTGAGATCATGACCTGAGCTGAAGGCAGACACTTAACTGAGCTACCCAGCAACCCATAGTATCCCTTTTTATTATTATTATACTAGAGTCTTCACAGGAGCCCCCAGCACACTTTACCATGTCTCATTGGCTAAAACTGAATAACCAACTCACTCCTAAGTCAATCAGTAAATGGCTATAAATTGCTATAATTGCCTTTAATCAGCCATGATGCTTTCCCTTGTTCTGCTCACCCTCTGCCTGATATTAGAACAAAATTGCAGGTCTTGTGCCAAGGAGGAAGAGACTAATGGTTGCTGTGTAGACAACCAGCAGTACTTGCTGTACATCATCTTATGATATTTTGCTCCTGGAAAAATGTGACAAGAGGTTAATATTTCAGCTATATTCTGTAATGTATGTTAACATGTGAAGTTGAAAAGAGTAGAGAAAAATATATATCAATAAATTTTACTGTAGCAATTCAAAATTGAATACAGTAGTTTTTTATGTTGCCAATTTCTGGAACAATAACTTTTGGATAGTCTGAATTTTATAATCTTATGGGTAACCAGAAACCACAAATCAATCATTTGTGATTGGCTTTAGAATAAAGCACATTCAACTAAAAGAATACAATTTTTGCAACAATTATACTGTGATGAAAAAGGTGCAAATGGCTGAAAAAGTAATAGTTAAAACCTGTGCTGAATTAATCAGTTGATTGGCAATTTTTTATTTGACTCATCTCAAAGTGTGACTGATAAAGAGCATAAATAAACTGTATTAACTTTGAGGTATTACTTTGTTAATATAATTTATTGATAAGCAGTACTAGATATCTCCTGAATTTATACCCTGAAATTCTCAAGATTATTATTTTGACAATTAGTATAAAAATCATTAGACAAAGTAGTATTCACCATTTTCAGATAGGTAAAATTATCTCATTATTATTATACTGTATTGTATATGGCCTTTGAAATTCAAATTGACAATATAAATGACTTTAGATTTCATTTGTGAAATCTTTCTTGATATTGAACAGTTTTATAAGAACTAGCAAGGCAGATTTTTTCTTTTATATGTTAAAATCATAATAGCATTGTTGAACTCATAGTTTCCATTGAGAGTTTATTTATAATCCAGGCATATTTACTTAAAACTGGCAAATGTGTTTTTATATTCAAATACTTTAAAATTTGTAAATTTTAGTTAATATTTGATTCTGAAATTTTCTTCAAAAAGTTGAATTATCTATTTTAGAAAAAATTTTTGCCATTAATATAGTTTTAAATATGAGGAAAGATCAGTTCATTTTGATGAACAGAATTTTGCTTACTGGTGCATTAAGTGGAATTTTGGGAGTTTTCTGGTGTCTTTATAACTTCTAGTTAGATATTAAGTTTAACCTTAGCAGAAGTCCAAAAATATTGTTGTTAATAGAAAGGAAGCACAATAAAACCCTAGTTTGTTGAGTTTTTTTTTTTTTAAATAAAGAATGTATGTGGTACCCTGTTAACTGCTTTTTCTGTATCTTTTCAAAGGATCATATGTTTTTTATTCTTTTTTTAAAATTAATGTGATGTATCCTGTTGATTGACTTCTGAATATTAAACCACCCTTGTGGCCCAGGAATAAATCCCACTTGATCATGGCAAATGATTCTTTTAATACACTGTTGGATTTGATTTGCTAGTATCCTGTTGAGAATATTTGCATCCATATTCATCAGGGATGTTGGCCTGTAGTCCTCTTTTTTAGTGGAGTCTTTGTCTGGTGTTGGAATCAAGGTAATGCTGGTCTCATAGAATAAATCTGGAAGTTGTCCTTCCTCTTCTGTTTTTTAGAATACTTTCAGAAGAAAAGGTATTAACTCTTCTTTAAATGTTTGGTAGAATTACCCAGCAATTGTACTAATAGGTATTTACCCCCATGATACAAATGTAGTGATCTGAAGGGGTACCTGCGCCCCAATGTTCATTGCAGCAGTGTCTGCAGTAGCCAAACTATAGAAAGTGCCAAGATGTCCATCGACAGATGAATGGATAAAGAAGATGTAAAATACACATACACACAAACACAATGGAATATTGTTTAGCCATCAGAAGGGATGAGTACTTACTGTTTGCATTGTCATAGATAGATAGAACTGGAGGGTATTATGCTGAGTGAAATAAGTCAAATCAGAGAAAGACAATTATCATATGGTTTCACCCATTGTGGAATATAAGAAATAGTGCAGAGGACCAGAAGGAAAGGGGTTGGGAAACTAATGGAAAGTCATCATTGAGAGAAAAAAGCCATGAGAGGCTGTTAACTCTGGGAAACAAACTGAGGTTTGCTGGAGGGGGGAGGTGTGTGTGTGGGGATGGGGTAATTGGATGATGGGCATTAAGGAGGGCACATGCTGTGATGGCACTAGGTGTTATACTTGACTGGTAAATTATTGAACACTACATCTGAAATAAATGATAGAGTATATGTTGGCTAATTGAATTTAAATTAAAAAAAAAAGAAAAACAATAAAATTTTTTTTTAAAAATTTAAAAAAGAAGAATTCAATTCATTTGACCCTGGACTTTTGATACAGCTTCTTTGCTGATTCTCAGTCTGTTCAAGTTATTTATTTCTTCCTGTTTCAGTTATGGTAGTTTATATGTTTCTAGAAATTTATACATTACTTCAAGTTGTCCAATTTGTTGGCATATAGTTTTTCATAATATTTTCTGATATTTTCATAATATTATCTGATAATTGTATTCCTGTGGTGTGTTTGTATTTCTGTGGAGTTGGTTGTTATTTCTCCTCTCTTATTTGTGATTTTATTTATTTGAATCCTTTCTCCTTTTTTTCCTGTAAGTTTGGCTGTGGGATTATCACTTAGTAATTCTTTCTAGGAACCAATTCCTAGTTTCATTGTTCTGTTCTGGGTAATTTTTTTATTTTTATTTTTTAGTTTTCTGTATCATTAATTTCTGCTCTGTATTTCCCTTTCTCTGCTGGCTTTAGGCCTCATTTATATTTCTTTCTCTAGCTCCTTTAGGTGTAAAGTTAGGTTGTTTATTTTAGATTTCTCTTTTTTGGACTGTCTTGATTTCATTTTCATTTGTTTCCATGTATTTTTTGTTTGTTTGTTTCCATGTATTTTTAAAATTTTTATTTAATTTCCTTGTTGACCCATTCTTTTTTTTTTAAAGATTAATTTACTTATTTTAGAGAGAGAGAAGGAGCATGAGCAGGAAGGGCAGAGGGGGAGTGGAAGAGAGAATCTTAAGCAGATTCAATGCAGATTCCAATGCGGGGCTCAATCTCACTACCCTGAGATTACCATCTGAGCTGAAACCAAGAGTTGTATCTTAATTGACTGCACCACACAGGCACCCCAGATCCATTCATTTTTTGGTAACATGTTGTTTAGCCTCCATGTATTTGTGGTCTTTCAAATTCTTTTCTTGTGTTTGACTTCAAGTTTCATAGCATTGTGGTCAGAATAGATGAATGGTATAATCATAGTCTTATTGTAGTTGTCAAGGTCTGATTTGTGACCTAGTATGTGATCTATTCTGGAGAATGTCCCATGTGCACTCGAAAAGAATGTGTATTCTGCTGCTTTAGGATGAAGTGTTCTGAATATATCTGTTAAGTCCATCTGGCCTAATGTAGCATTCCAAGCCATTGTTTCCTTGTTGATTTTCTGCCTAGATAATCTATCCATTGTTGTAAATGGGGTATTAAAGTCATGTAGTATTACTGCATTATCAACAAAGAGTTCCTTCATGTTTTTTATTAATTGTTTTATACATTTGGGTGCCCCCCATGTTGTGGTGTAAATATTTACAATTGTAAGATTTTCATGTTGGATAGTCATCTTTATTATGATATAGTACTCTTCTTCATCTCTTATTAGTCTTTGGTTTAAAGTCTAGTTTATCTGAAATAAGTATTGCTACTCTGGCTTTCTTTTGATGTCTCTGCATGATAAATGTTTATTATCCATCCCCTCATATTCAGTGTAGGTGTCTTTAGGTCTGAAATGAGTCTCTTGTAGGCAGCCTTTAGATGAGTCTTGTTTTGTTATCCATTTTGACATCCTATGTTTTTTGATTGGAGCATTTAATTAATTTGTATTCAGAAATGTTGATAGCTATGTATTTATCGCCATTTTATTACTTGTTTTGTGATGTGTGAAGATTTTCTCTGTTCCTTTCTTGTCTTTGTCACTTTTGTTCTTTTCCTTCCACTCAAATAGTCCTCTTACTATTTCTTGCAGGGCTGGTTTAATAGTCACAAACTCCTTTAGTTTTTGTCTGTTTGGGACACTCTTCAGCTCTCCTTCTATTCTGTATGATAGTCTTGCTGGATCGAGTATTCTTGACTGCAGATTTTCCATTCAGCATGTTGAATATATCAAATATATCTTGCCACTCCCTTCTGGCTAAGTTTCTGTGGAGACATTTGCAGCTAGTCTAATGGGTCTTCCTTTGTAAGTAAGGGACTTCTTTTTTCTTGTTGCTTTTACTATATTTTTAATAGCTATATTTTGCAAATTTAATTACAGTAAATCTTGGTGTTGGCCCATTTTTGTTGATTTTTATGCCTCAGGATCTGGATGTCTGTTTCCTTCCCCAGATTGGGGAAGCTTTCATCTGTTAATTCCTCAAATAAATTTTCTATCCCCTTTTCTCCCTTTTCTTATTCTTGGAGTTCTATAATATGAATATTATTTCATTTGATGCGGTCACTAAGTTCCCTAAGGCTATTCTCCTGATCCATAATTCTTCTTTCTTTCTTCAGTTTCATATTTGTCCATTATTTTACCTTCTAAATCATTTATCTCTTCCTTTGCTTCTTCCATCCTTGTGTTCATCGTGTCCAGTCTGTTTTGAATTTGTTATTGCATTTTACATTTCTGATTGTTCCTTGGCTTTTTTATCTCTGTGGTAAGGGCTTCCCTGAAGTCTCCATTTGTTTCTGAAGCCCAGTCAGAATCCTTATGATTGTTGCTTTCAATTCTCCACCTAGGCATATTACTTATATCTGTTTCACATAGATCTCTGGCTATGACCTTATCTTGTTTCATTTGGGATGAATTCCTCTATGTTGGCATTTTGTCTAAGTCTCTGTCTTCATTTATTTGTTAGAAAAGCTTATGTTTCCTCCTTTAGAGGGTAATGGCTTTATAGAAGAGGTCATACAGTATCTAGAGCCTGGTGCTTCATGACTTGTCCCTGGTGTGTGCTGTATGCATTCTACTGCTTGTTTTGAGTGCTCTATCCTCCAGGCCAGTCATCTGCAGAATCTGTCCTTGTCTTCATTGGGCAGTGTTTGATTTTTGGGCAGACTGTGGTGAGTTTAACTAGGTGTGCTCTTGTCTGCTTATTAAATGAGACCTGATACTACTTCCACTAGACCTGGATCTTTGCATAACTGATTAGGAGGTGTGTTGTGAGCAGGAGTTTTTTACTGGTCTTTTGGGAAAGGGTCCTGCCAAGCTGGGACTGAGGCAAACTTGATGAAGAAGGGCAGTAGGGGTAGAGCGCAGGAGTGTTGGACCTGTTATAAGTGGATCAGGCAGCCAGTGTAGGTGCTATGGTGTTTATAGCAGTTAATAGTTTAATATAGTTAATATAGCAGTTTATAGCCAGGCAGCTCCATTGTCCCTGGAAAGGGGTCTCAGTGCTTGTTGTTCTCAGGGACTCAGTTTGAGAAGAGGGAATTATCTCCCCTCTGCGTGTCCCAGGTGATCTTCAGATAACTGTCACCCTCCAGGTTGTTTGCCTGCCTTCTCTCCAGGAGCAGTGCAGTGCCCTCTGGGGACTATCCCTGGATCTAAAACTGTAAATCTTCAATTTCTGCTAGTTGCAAACACAAAAAAAAATCTGCCCTTGCTTTCCCAGCCAATGACTTTGAAGAAGTGTTCTTTTGTGTTCTCCTGTATGTTTTTCTCTCACTTTTCTCCCATACCAGGGCTCTCCCCCCTCCACAGCATCAGAGATCTGTTTCTACCCCAAACTATGTCTCCACACTTTCTACCTTCCTCCATGTGACCTATTCTCTCTCTAGTTGTGGAGTTTGTTTTGTCAGTCCTCAGGTTGATTTCTTAGGTATTCAAAACAATTCTATAGTTAACTAGTTGTGTTCAAGGGACAAGAAGAGCCCATGATCTGTCTACTCCACCATCTTAGCTCTTCTCCTCAGCATATGATTTTTTGACATTTAAATTATGTTATTCTTTGTGGTATCATTTTATTATAATGCTTATTAATTGTAATATATTTTTAAGTGTACTCAAATTTTAAATTTATAATTTATTTTTCCTTGACTTCATAGCTTTTGTTTCCTGCAAAATAAGTTTTATTTTTATGCATGCACACACACAGCTCACCCTCCCACCCCTCCACACACACTTGGCATGTAGAAACCGTATATTCTTTTTTTAATTTTAAATTATATATATGTATTTTTTTTATTGAAGTTCGATTAGCCAACATATAGTATAACACCTAGTACTCACCCTATCGAGTGCCCCACTCAGTGCCCATCACCCAGTCACCCCATTCCCCCGCCCACCTCCCCTTCCACTATCCCTTGTTCATTTCCCAGAGTTAGGAGTCTCTCATGTTTTGTAACGCTCTCTAATTTTTCCCCACTCATTTTCTTTCTTTTCCATTATAATCCCTTTCACTATTTCTTATATTTCCCATATGAGTGAAACCGCATAATGTTTGTCCTTCTCCAATTGACTTACTTCACTCACCATAATACCCTCCAGTTCCATCCACATTGAAGAAAATGGTGGGTATTTGTTCTTTCTAATGGCTGAGTAATATTCCAATGTGTATATATACCACATCTTCTTTATCCATTCGACTTTCGATGGACAGAGAAGGAAGGCTCCTTCCACAATTTGGCTATTGTGGACATTGCTGCTATAAACATTGAGGTGCAGGTATCTCGACTACTCACTGCATCTGTATCTTTGGGGTAAATCCCCAGCAAAGCAATTGCTGGGTGGTACGGCAGTTCTGTTTTTAACTCTTAGAGGAACTTCCACACAGTTTTCTAGAGTGGCTGTACCAGTTTGCATTCCCGCATTCCCACCATCAGTGCAAGAGGGTTTCCCTTTCTCCACATCCTCTCCAACATTTGTTATTTCCTGTCTTGTTAATTTTCCCCATTCTCACTGGAGTGAGGTAGTATCTCATTGTGGTTTTGATTTGTATTTCCCTGATGGAAAGTGATGCAGAGCATTTTCTAATGTGCATGTTGGCCATGTCTATGTCTTCTTCTGTGAGATTTCTGTTCATGTCTTTTGCCCATTTCATGATTGGATTGTTTGTTTCTTTGGTGGAGTTTAAGAAGTTCTTTATAGATCTTGGAAACTAGCCCTTTATCTGATACGTCATTTGCAAATATCTTCTCCCATTCTGTAGGTTGTCTTTTAGTTTTGTTGACTGTATCCTTTGCTGTGCAAAAGCTTCTTATCTTTTTTTTTTTTTAATTTTTTTTTAATTTTTTATTTATTTATGATAGTCACACAGAGAGAAAGAGAGGCAGAGACACAGGCAGAGGGAGAAGCAGGCTCCATGCACCAGGAGCCCGATGTGGGATTCGATCCCGGGTCTCCAGGATCGCGCCCTGGGCCAAAGGCAGGCGCCAAACCGCTGCGCCACCCAGGGATCCCAAAAGCTTCTTATCTTGATGAAGTCCCAATAGTTCATTTTTGCTTTTGTTTCTTTTGCCTTCGTGGATGTATCTTGCAAGAAGTTACTGTGGCCGAGTTCAAAAAGGGTGTTGCCTGTGTTCTTCTCTAGGATTTTGATGGAATCTTGTCTCACATTTAGATCTTTCATCCATTTTGAGTTTATCTTTGTGTATGGTGAAAGAGAGTGGTCTAGTTTCATTCTTCTGCATGTGGATGTCCAATTTTCCCAGCACCATTTATTGAAGAGACTGTCTTTCTTCCAATGGATAGTCTTTCCTCCTTTATCGAATATTAGTTGACCATAAAGTTCAGGGTCCACTTCTGGGTTCTTTATTCTGTTCCATTGATCTATGTGTCTGTTTTTGTGCCAGTACCACACTGTCTTGATGACCACAGCTTTGTAGTACAACCTGAAATCTGGCATTGTGATGCCCCCAGATATGGTTTTCATTTTTAAAATTCCCCTGGCTATTCGGGGTCTTTTCTGATTCCACACAAATCTTAAAATAATTTGTTCTAACTCTCTGAAGAAAGTCCATGGTATTTTGATAGGGATTGCATTAAATGTGTAAATTGCCCTGGATAACATTGACATTTTCACAATATTAATTCTGCCAATCCGTGAACAAGGAATATTTTTCCATCTCTTGGTGTCTTCCTCAATTTCTTTCAGAAGTGTTCTATAGTTTTTAGGGTATTGATCCTTTACATCTTTGGATAGGTTTATTCCTAGGTATCTTACGCTTTTGGGTGCAATTGTAAATGGGATTGACTCCTTAATTTCTCTTTCTTCAGTCTCATTGTTAGTGTATAGAAATGCCACTGATATCTGGGCATTGATTTTGTATCCTGCCATGCTACCGAATTGCTGTATGAGTTCTAGCAATCTATACTCTATGTAGAGTATCATGTCATCGGCAAAGAGGGAGAGTTTGACTTCTTCTTTGCCAATTTGAATGCCTTTAATGTCTTTTTGTTGTCTGATTGCTGAGGATAGGACTTCCAATACTATGTTGAATAGCTGTGGTGAGAGTGGACATCCCTGTCTGGTTCCTGATCTTAGGGGAAAGGCTCCGAGTGCTTCCCCATTGAGAATGATATTTGCTGTGGGCTTTTCGTAGATGGCTTTTAAGATGTTGAGGAAAGTTCCCTCTATCCCTACACTCTGGAGAGTTTTGATCAGAAATGGATGGTGTATTTTGTCAAATGCTTTCCCTGCATCTAATGAGAGGATCATATGGTTCTTGGTTTTTCTCTTGCTGATATGATGAATCACATTGATTGTTTTACGGGTGTTGAACCAGCCTTGTGTCCCGGGGATAAATCCTACTTGGTCACGGTGAATAATTTTCTTAATGTACTGTTGGATCCTATTGGCCAGTATCTTGTTGAGAATTTTTGCATCCATGTT
Organism: Canis aureus; assembly: GCF_053574225.1. Lineage (NCBI taxonomy): Eukaryota > Metazoa > Chordata > Mammalia > Carnivora > Canidae > Canis > Canis aureus. Next base: position 57,448,187 of record NC_135649.1, read on the forward strand.
CATCAGGGATATTGGTCTGTAATTCTCCTTTTCGGTGGGGTCTTTGTCTGGTTTTGGAAGTAAGGTGATGCTGGCCTCATGGAACGAATTTGGAGGTACTCCATCTCTTTCTATCTTTCCAAACAGCTTTAGAAGAATAGGTATGGTTTCTTCTTTAAACGTTTGATAAAATTCCCTTGGGAAGCCATCTGGCCCTGGACTCTTGTGTCTTGGGAGGTTTTTGATGACTGCTTCAATTTCCTCCCTGGTTATTAGCCTGCTCAGGTTTTCTATTTCTTCCTGTTCCAGTTTTGGTAGTTTGTGGCTTTCTAGGAATGCGTCCATTTCTTCTAGATTGCCTAATTTATTTGCATATAGCTGTTCATAATATGTTTTTAAAATCGTTTCTATTTCCTTGGTGTTGGTAGTGATCTCTCCTCTTTCATTCATGATTTTATTTTTATTTTATTTTTTTTAATTTTTATTTATTTATGATAGTCACAGAGAGAGAGAGGCAGAGACATAGGCAGAGGGAGAAGCAGGCTCCATGCACCGAGAGCCCAACGTGAGATTCGATCCCGGGTCTCCAGGATCGCGCCCTGGGCCAAAGGCAGGCGCCAAACCACTGCGCCACCCAGGGATCCCTCATGATTTTATTAATTTGAGTCTTCTCTCTCTTCTTTTTAATAAGGCTGGCTAATGGTTTATCTATCTTATTAATTCTTTCAAAGAACCAACTCCTGGTTCTGTTGATCTGTTCCACAGTTCTTCTGGTCTCGATTTGGTTGAGTTCTGCTCGATCTTTATTAACTCTATTCTTCTCCTGGGTGTAGGATCTATTTGCTGTTTTTTTTTTTTTCTAGCTCCTTTAGGTGTAAGGTTAGCTTTTGTATTTGAGATCTTTCCAGTTTTTGAATGGATGCTTGTATTGCGATGTATTTCCCCCTTAGGAGTGCTTTTGCTGCATCCCAAAGACTTTGAACGGTTGTATCTTCATTCTCATTAGTTTCCATGAATCTTTTTAATTCTTCCTTAATTTCCTGGTTGACCCTTTCATCTTTTAGCAGGAGGGTCTTAACCTCCACGTGTTTGAGGTCCTTCCAAACTTCTTGTTGTGATTTAGTTCTAATTTCAAGGCATTATGGTCTGACAATATGCAGGGGACGATCCCAATCTTTTGGTATTGGTTCAGACCCGATTTGTGACCTAGTATGTGGTCTATTCTGGAGAAAGTTCCATGTGCACTTGAGAAGAATGTGTATTCAGTTGAGTTTGGATGTAAAGTTCTGTAGATGTCTGTGAAATCCATCTGGTCCAGTGTATCATTTAAAGCTCTCGTTTCTCTGGAGATGTTGTGCTTAGAAGACCTATCGAGTATAGAAAGAGCTAGATTGAAGTCACCAAGTATAAGTGTATTATTATCTAAGTATTTCTTCACTTTGGTTAATAATTGATTTATATATTTGGCAGCTCCCACATTCGGGGCAAATATATTGAGGATTGTTAAGTCCTCTTGTTGGATAGATCCTTTAAGTATGATATAGTGTCCCTCTTCATCTCTCACTACAGTCTTCGGGGTAAATTTTATTTTACCTGATATAAGGATGGCTACCCCTGCTTTCTTTTGAGGACCATTCGAATGGTAAATGGTTCTCCAACCTTTTATTTTCAGGCTTTACGTCTCCTTCTGTCTAAAATGAGTCTCTTGTAGACAGCAAATAGATGGGTCCTGCTTTTTTATCCAGTCTGAAACCCTGCGCCTTTTGAAGGGGTCATTAAGCCCACCTACGTCCAGAGTTACGATTGACAGATATGAGTTTAGTGTCATCATGATATCTATTCAGCCCTTGTTTTTGTGGATTGTTCCACTGGACTTCTTCTTAAAGGGGAATTTTAAGAGTCCCCCTTAAAATTTCTTGCAGAGCTGGTTTGGAGGTCGCATATTCTTTTAGTTGCTGCCTGTCTTGGAAGCTCTTTATCTCTCCTTCCATTCTGAATTAGTGCCTTCCTGGATAAAGTATTCTTGGTTGCCTGTTCTTCTCATTTAGCACCCTGAATATATCCTGTCAGCCCTTTCTGGCCTGCCAGGTCTCTGTGGAGAGGTCTGCTGTTACCCTAATACTCCTCCCCATAAAAGTCAGGGATTTCTTGTTTCTTGCTGCTTTAAGGATCTTCTCTTTATCTTTGGAATTTGTAAGCCTCACTGTTAAATGTCGAGGTGTTGAACGGTTTTTATTGATTTTAGGGGGGATCACTCTATTTCCTGGATCTGAATGCCTGTTTCCCTTCCCAGATTAGGAAAGTTTTCAGCTAGAATTTGTTCAAATACATATTCTGGCCCTCTGTCCCTTTCGGCGCCCTCGGAAACACCAATTAAACGTAAGTTTTTCTTCCTCAGGCTGTCGTTTATTTCCCTTAATCTATCTTCATGGTCTTTTAATTGTTTGTCTCTTTTTTCCTCAGTTTCCCTCTTTGCTATCAACGTGTCTTCTATGTCACTCACTCGTTCTTCCACCTCGTTAACCCTCGTCGTTAGGACTTCTAGTTTGGATTGCATCTCATTCAATTGATTTTTAATTTCTGCCTGATTAGCTCTAAATTCTGCAGTCATGAAGTCTCTTGAGTCCTTTATGCTTTTTTCTAGAACCATCAGTAGCTGTGTAATAGTGCTTCTGAATTGGCTTTCTGACATTGAATTGTAATCCAGATTTTGTAACTCTGTGGGAGAGAGGACTGTTTCTGATTCTTTCTTTTGAGGTGAATTTTTCCTTCTAGTCATTTTGCTCAGTGCAGAGTGGCCAAAAGCAAGTTGTATTGGGAAAAGGAGAAAAAGAGAGGACAGAAAGAAGGAAAGAAAAGAGAAAGAGGAAAAAAAACAGGAAGAAAAAAACGAAAAAAAAGAAGAAAAAGAGAAACAGAAAGAAAGAAAGGAAAAAAAGGTGGTGGGGGAAGGAAACAAATCAAAAACAAAACAAAACAAAACAAAACAAAAAAAAAAGAAAAAAAGAACCACGGGGGAGTATCTTCTGATTCTGTATACTTTAAGTCCCTTGGCTTCCCCTGGAAATTGTCCGTCTAGGTGGTCTTCTGGGGGAGGGGCCTGTTGTGCTCATTTTCAGGTGGTAGCACTTGGGGGAGCTGCTCTGCCCCCTGCCTGGTGCAGGGCTCAGTGGGGGTTGTTTATCCCGTGAGGCCCCAGGAGCAACAGCCCCAGTGGCGGGGCCAGCTCTGGAAACCTGGATTCAGCTCCTGCAGTAACTCCGGAGCTCTCCGTCTGCAGGGCCTAGAGGCTCCGGGGCGGGGCTGCTGATCTGCTCAGCTCCGGGCAGGAGCGTCCTCGCTGTCCTGGGCCCTCCCGGCCTCTGCTTGTCCCGGGGGGAGGCCGGATCCTAGGCCGTGCAGCCCCCTCCGCGGAGCCGCCACCCGAGCCCCTCCGAGCTGCTCCGGGTCCCGCCGTGTGCGCTGCAGCCCTTAGGGAGCTCGGCACACTTTCCTGGGCGCGCAGTTGCTCTGTTACTTTCCCAGGGAACCCGATGGCATCCTCGCACTCCTGGGTCCTGCTCCAACTCCTTGGGAGCCCCTTTCCGCCCGGGAATGTTGGTGCAGCTTCTGCGTCTCCTGGATGGGGCTCTCCTGTCCTGTGGACACTCGCCCCGCCTCAGCCGGGCTCCTCGCGGGGCCCCTGCCCCTTGGATGCCTTTTGTTTCTTTCTTTTTTACCCCGTCTTCCTACCTTGATAGAAGCGCAAACTCTTCCAGCATTCCAGGTGTTCTCTCTTTAATTCTCAGGCCAAATTCATAGATTTTCAGGATAATTTGAAGGTTTTCTAGGTAATTTGGTGGAGACAGGTGATTTGGAGACCCAACTCTTTCAACATCTTGCCCCTTCCTCGAGGTGGTATTTTAGTGTGGCTTTGATTTGTATTTTCCTGATGGCAAGTGATGCGGAGCATTTTCTCATATGCATGTTGGCCATGTCTATGTCTTCCTCTGTGAAATTTCTGTTCATGTCTTTTCCCAATTTCAGGATTGGATTGTTTGTTTCTTTGGTGTTGAGTTTAAGAAGTTCTTTATAGATCTTGGAAACTAGCCCTTTATCTGATACGTCATTTGCAAATATCTTCTCCCATTCTGTAGGTTGTTTTTTAGCTTTGTTGACTGTTTCTTATGCTGTGCAGAGCTTTTGATCTTGATGAAGTCCCAGTAATTCATTTTTGCTATTGTTTCCCTTGCCTTCATAGATGTATCTTGCAAGAAGTCGCTGTGGCCAAGTTCAAAAAGGGTGTTGCCTGTGTTGTCCTCTAGGGTTTTGATGGATTCTTGTCTCACATTTAGATCTTTCATCCATTTTGAGTTTATCTTTGTGGATGGTATAAGAGAATGGTTTACTTTCATTCTTCACGTAGCTGTCCAATTTTCCCAGCACCGTTTATTGAAGAGACTGTCCTTTTTCCAGTAGGATAGTCTTTCCTGCTTTATCGAATATTAGTTGACCATAGAGTTGAGGGCCCATTTCTGGGTTCTCTATTCTGTTCCATTGATCTAGGTGTCTGTTTTTGTGCCAGTAGCACACTGTCTTGATGATCACAGCTTTGTAGTACAACTTGAAATCTGGCATTGTGATGCCCCCGGCTCTGGTTTTCTATTTCAATATTCCCCTGGCTATTCGGGGTCTTTTCTGATTCCACACAAATCTTAGCAATCCTGCGGGGGAGTTTCTATGAATAGTATCATGTCATCTGCAAAGAGCAAGAGTTTGGCATCTCCTTTGCTAATTTAAATGCCTGTTCTTTTTGTTTGATTGTTGAGGGTAGGACTTCTTAAAAAAAAAAAAATTTATTCATTCATGAGAGACACAGAGGGCGGGGCGGCGCAGAGGGGCAGACAGAGGGAGAAGCAGGCTCCATGTAGGGAGCCCGATGTGGGACTTGATCCCGGGACTCCAGGATCATTCCCTGGCCGATGGCAGATGCTAAACCGCTGATCTACCCAGGAATCCCCGAGTAGAGGACTTGTAATACTATCGTGGATAACAATGGTGAGAGTGGACATTCCTATCATGTTCATAAACATAGGGGAAAGGCTCTCACTTTTACCCTATTGACAGTGATATTTGCTGTGGGCTTTTCATTGATGGCTTTGAAGATGCTGAGGAATGTTCCCTCTATCCCTACACTCTGAAGAGTTTTGATCAGGAATGGATGCTGTATTTTGTCAAATGCTTTCTCTGCATCTATGGAGAGGATCATAGGGTTCTTGGTTTTTCTTGTTGATAATGATCTATCACATTGATTGCTTTATGAGTGTTGAGCCAGCCTTGCATCCCAGGGGTAAATTCCACTTAGGGTGAATAATCTTCTGAATGTAGTGTAGGATCCTATTGACTAGTATCTGGTTGATAATTTTTGCATCCGTGTTAATCAGGGATATTGGTCTATAATTCTCCTTTTTGGTGGGGTCTGTGTCTGGTTTTGGAATTAAGGTGATGCTGGCCTCATAGATTGAGATTGGAAGTATTCCATCCCTTAATGTCCTTCGGAACAGCTTTAGTAGAATAGGTATGTTTTCTTCTTTAAATGTTTGATAGAATTCCCCTGGGAAGCCATCTGGCCCTGGACTTTTGTGTCTTAGGAGGTTTTTGATGACTGCTTCAATTTCCTCCCTGGTGATTGGCCTGCTCAGGTTTTCTGTTTCTTCCTGTTCCAATTTTGGTAGTTTCTGGTTTTCCAGAAATGCATGCATTTGTTCTAGATTGCCTAATTTATTGGCGTATAGCTGTTCATAATATGTTTTTGAAATTGTTTGTATTTCCTTGGTGTTGGTTGTGATCTCTCCTCTTTCATTCATGATTTTATTAATTTGAGTCTTTTTTTATTTTTTAATAAGGCTGGCTAATGGTTTGTCTACCCCATTCTTTCAACAACCAACTCCTGGTTTTGTTGATATGTTCCACATTTCTTCTGATCTCTATTTCATTGAGTTCTGTTCCAATCCTTATTAACTCTCTTCTTCTGCTGGGTGAAGGTTTTATTTGCTGTTTTTTCTCCAGCTCCTTTAGGTGTAAGGTTAGCTTTTGTATTTGAGTTCTTTCCAGTTTTTGGATGGATGCTTGTATTGAGATGTGTTTCCCCCTCAGGACTGCTTTTGCTGTATCCCAAAGATTTTGAGCAGTGATTCTTCATTTTCATTAGTTTCCATGAATCTTTTTAATTCTTCTCTACTTTCCTGGTTGACCCGTTCATGTTTTAGCAGGATCCTCTTTAACCTCCACGTTTTTGAGTTTCTTTCAAATTTCTTCCTGTTATTGAGTTCTACTTTCAAACATTATGGTCTGAAAATCTGCAGGGGACAATCCCAGTATTTTGATCAGTTGAGACCTGATTTGTGACCCAGTATGTGGTCTATTCTGGAGAAAGTTCCATGTGCACTTGAGAAAAATGTGTATTCAGTTGCGTTCAGTTGGAAAATTTTGTGAAATCCATCTGGTCCAGTGTATCATTTAAAGCTCTTGTATCTTTGGTGGCAATGTGCTTATTAGAAAATGTGTCATTTGCAGAAAGTGCTGTGTTGAAGTCTCCTACTCTTAGTGTATTATTATCTAGGTATGTCTTTACTTTGGTTATTAATTGATTGATATACTTGGCAGCTCCCACATTAGGGGCATAAATATTCATGATTCTTAGGTCTTGTTGGATAGACCCTTAAAGTATGATATAGTGTCCCTCTTCATCTCTTCCTACTGTCTTTGGGATAAACTTTAATTTATCTGATAAGATGATTGCTACCCCTGCTTTCTTTTGAGGACCATTTGAATGGTAAATGGTTCTACAACCTTTCATTTTCAGGCTGGAGGTGTCCTTAGGTCTAAATTGAGTTTCTCCAAGATTACATCAAAATCCTAGAGGAGAACACAGGCAACACCCTTTTTGAACTTGGCCACAGTAACTTCTTGCAAGATACATCCATGAAGGCAAGAGAAACAAAAGCAAAAATTAACTATTAACTTCATCAAGATCAAAAGCTTTTGCACAGCAAAAGAAACAGTCAACGAAACTAAAAGACAACGTACAGAATGGGAAAAGATATTTGCAAATAACCTATCAGATAAAGGACTAGTACCAAGATGTTTAAAGAACTTATTAAACTCAACAGCAAAGAAATAAACAATCCAATCATGAAATGGGCAAAAGACATGAACAGAAATCTCACAGAGGAAGACATAGACATGGCCCACAAGCACATGAGAAAATGCACCGCATCACTTGCCATCAGGGAAATACAACTCAAAACCACAATGAGATAGCACCTCACCCCAGTGAGAATGGGGAAAATTAACAAGGCAGGAAACAACAAATGTTGGAGAGGATGTGGATAAAGGGGAACCCTCTTGCACTCCTGGTGGGAATGTGAAACGGTGCAGCCACTCTGGAAAACTGTGTGGAGGTTCCTCAAAGAGTTAAAGATAGATGTGCCCTACGACCCAGCAATTGCATTGCTGGGGATTTATCCCAATGATACAGAGGCAGTGAAACGCCGGGACACCTCCACCCCGATGTTTCTAGCAGCAGTGTCCACAATAGCCAAACTGTGAAAGGAACCTCGGTGTCCATCGAAAGATGAATGGATAGAGAAGATGTGGTTTATGTATACAATGGAATATTACTCAGCCATTCGAAATGACAAATACCATTTGCTTCGACGTGGACGGAACTGGAGGGTATTCGGTTGGGTGAAATAAGTCAATTGTAGAAGGGCAAACATTATATGGTCTCATTCATTTGGCGAATTTAAAACATAGTGAAAGGGAATAAAGGGGAAAGGAGCAAAAATGACTGGGAAATATCAGAAAGGGAGACAGAACATGAGAGACTCCTAACTGGAACTCGAATAAGGGGTGGTAGGAAGGGAGGTGGGTGGGGGTCGGGGTGACTAGGTGATGGGCAGTGAGGAGCGCACTTGATGGGTTGAGCACTGGGTGTTATGCTATATGTTGGAAAATTGAACTCCAATAAAAATAATAAAAATAAATAAAAATAAAAAATAAATTGAGTTTCTTTAGACAGCAAGTAATTGGGTGTTGCTTTCTTATCCAGTCTGAAACCCTGCGTCTTTTGATGTGATCACGTTCAGAGTAACTATTGAAAGATATGAATTTAGTGCCATTGCATTATCTATTCAGTCCCTTTTTTGTGAATTATTTCTTTGGGTTTCCTCTTTCTTTTACAGGATCCCCTTTAATATTTCTTGCAGAGCTCTTTTGGTGGTCACATATTCTTTCAGTTTCTGCCTATTTTGGAAGCTGTTTACCTCTCCTATCCTGAATGAGAGCCTTGCTGAATAAAGTATTCTTGGCTGCATGTTCTTCTCATTTAGGACCCTGAATATATCCTGCCAGCCCTTTCTGGCCTGCCAGGTCTCTGTGGGGAGGTCTGTTGTTAATCTGATATTCTTCCCCATATAAGGTAGGGATCTCGTGTCTCTTGCTGCTTTAAGGATTGTCTCTTTATCTTTGGAATTTTCAAGTTTCACTATTAAATGTCGAGGTGTTGAAAGGTTTTTATTGATTTTTGGGGGTGTACCTCTGTCTCCTGGATCTGAATGCCTGTTTTCCTCCACAGATTAGGGATGGTTTCAGCTATCGTTTGTTCAAATATGCTTTCTGGCCCTTTGTCCCTTCAGAGCCCTCTGGTACTCCAATTAAAGGTAGACTTTTCCTTCTGAGGCTATCATTTATTTCCCCTAACCTTTCCTCATGGTCTTTTAATTGTTTTTCTCTTTTTTCCTCAGCTTCCTTCCTTGCCATCAACTTGTCTTCTAATGCTCACTCTTTTTGCCACCTTATTAACCCTAGTTCTTAGGACCTCCAGTTAGGATTTCATTTCATTTAATTGATTTTTAATTTTGGCCTGATTAGATCCTAATTCTACAGTAACAAAGTCTCTAGAATCCCGTATAGTTTTTTCCAGAGCCAGGCTTTAATATTGTGCTTCTGAATTGGCTTTCTGCCTTCGAATTTGTAATCCATATTCTGTTACTCTGTGGCAGAGAGTTCTGTTTCTGATTCTTTCTTTTGTTGTGAGATCTTCCTTCTAGTCATGTTGCTCAGTGCAGAGTGGCTGTATGATTGGGCTACATCAAGAGTATCAACCACGACCTAAGTAAATTTCACCCTAGATTATTCTGAGGAGGTTAGAGATCAGAAAATGCAAAGAAAGATCAGAACAAACTAAACCAAAAGGACCACCTAAGTAAAAACAAATTTTAAAACAAAGTGGTAAAAAATAAGAGGACAGAAACCCCAAAGAAATGCCATAAACAAAAGTAAGGAGGAAAAAAAAGAAAAGGCAGGGACCTGGGAGATGGTGGTGGTGAGGAAGTTGTAGTGGAGGGAGAATTAGTCTACCTGAGGGGCACTAGATGGTGATCCTCTTAGTTCTGTGTGTTAAGTTCTGTACGTTAGAAGATGCTCAGTCCCAAATTTATATAAACCAGCAATATTTGTTCCAAGCCCCAACACTGACCACCAAAACATAAACGAGATAAAAGATGGGGGCAGAATGGGAATGTAGAGAGAATATAATCTCACAGACTGAACCAGCCCAGTATTGCACTTGGTTCTGGGTACATGCAGGTCATGTTTTAGAAGGTATTAACTTCCTCCATTGTATAACAAAATGAGGCAGCAAAAATAAAAAACACAAAACAACCCACGTCTCATATATCTACCAAAATTTAACTGAGTTGAAGGGAATCTAGAAGTGGAAAATATATCTAAGATATTTAATTGTAGATATATGAAAGTCAAAAAGGAAGAAACTTAAAAGTGAAGAGATGGTAAAATATTGTAGTTAAGGTGGGAAAAGAGAAAATATTTGAAATTTTTAGTCTGATATAAAAACGAGTTCTAATGGAAAAAGAGGGAAAGATTAAAAAAGAAGGGGAACCCTCTAGTTATATACTATAAAATTTTTTTTAAATTTTTTTAAAATTTTTATTTATTTACGATAGGCACACAGTGAGAGAGAGAGAGGCAGAGACACAGGCAGGCTCCATGCACTGGGAGGACATGGGATTCGATCCTGGGTCTCCAGGATCGCGCCCTGGGCCAAAGGCAGGCGCTAAACCGCTGCGCCACCCAGGGATCCCAATTTTTTTTTTGATGATAGTCAGACAGAGAGAGAGAGAGGCAGAGACTTAGAGGGAGAAGCAGGCTCCATGCACTGGGAGCCCGACGTGGAATTAGATCCCGGGTCTCCAGGATCGCACCCTGGACCAAAGGCAGGCGCTAAACCGCTGCACCACCCAGGGATCCCCTAGTTATATACTATAAATCCCTGACTTCCCCTGGAGCTTTCCAGCGCTGCTTGGTCAAGAACTTACTCTTCCCCTGGCCTTCCCGCTTGTCTTCTGGGGGAGGAATCTCCTGTGCTGATTCTCAGGTGTGTGCACCTGGGGGAGATGCCCCGCCCCTCCCAGTGCAGGGCTCAATGGGAGCTGTTTAACCTGTGAGGCCTTTGTTCTCTGGAGGCCCCACCTCTTCCAGGCACAGGGTGAAACAAGGAGGAAACCAACACTGGTGGTGGCCAGATTTTCAGCTCTGGAGTTAGCTTCCTGCTAGTAACTAACTCAGTCTCTGAGTCCACATTGGCCTAGACCCTCCCAGTGTGGCGCGGGTGCCCTGATCTGTACAGCTTTCAGGGCGCCCAGTGGTGGGAGAGTCCTCGATGTCCTGGCCCTCCCCGCTTCTGCCTGTCCCAGGGGGAGTGCAGGATGGTGGGCTATGTCTGCTCCAGCCCTGGGGTCTGGGGCCTTGTGCTGCTAGAACCACATTGTCTGGAAGGAGGCAGGGTGCAGACCCTTCCATCTTTAGCCGCCTGCCAGGCGTCTCCCACATATCCAGCCGGGTGTGATCTCCATGCCTTTGAGATCGGCCCACAGATTCTGGTGAGCTTTCCCCCAGGGTGCACTTCCTCTATTAGTGACTCCAGGAAACTGGAGGCTTTACTGCCCCTCTTGTGATTCTGCCCAATTTCCCTGCTGAGAGTTTTTCTGTCCAGGATGAATCCAGTACGGATTTTAAAGTTCCTGCTTCTAAAGTTCCTGCTTCTCGAGGGCTCAGCTTTCCTTTCCTGGAGGCTTTCTCTGCCTGACTTTAGCCCTTAGCCCAGTTCCTCGAGGTGACCCTACCCCACTTGATTCTTTTTTATTTTTTTCTGCCCCTTCCTACCTTGCTAGAAGTGAAAACCCTTCTCTCTGTAGCTTTCCGGCTGTTCTCTCTTTAAATCTCAGGTAGAATTCGTTGATGTTCAGGATGTTTTGAAAGTTATCTAGGTAAGTTCGTGGGGCCAGGTTAGTTGAGGACCCCTAGTCTCTGCCATCTTGCCCCACCCCCAAACCATATATTCTTCAAGAGTTGATTAGATAGCATGTCTGTAGAGCAGTGCATTAAGTGTTTTGAGGCACATGTAAGTAGAGATGTTTAGGTCTTTCCTTAAAGGTAGTTGAAGTTTGCTTCAGAAGATAAAGTATATACTGGCCAACCAAAGGAATATTGAAAAGAATGGATAAATAAATGCAAGGTAAATTGCATGTGTGTATTGTGGGGACATGGAGTAATAGAATGATAAGTACGGTTGGTTTAAGGAAGTTTTTTGGGAAATATTTAAAATTTTTCTTACAGTGGATAGAGTGTTAAAATATGTGCTTACTTTTGGGAATGGGAGAATTATGATGATATGGGGAGTGGGATGAAAAGCCCAGGAAACACAAATAATATGGTTCAAAACGTGGAGATTAGAGTTGATAGATTAGGAGAGATGCTATGTCTGAAAACAAGAGAGATGAAACCAGAAAATAGTTGATAAAGATGATATGGGTTAGAGGCAGGAAGAAGATTTTATGAGGTAGTGTTTAGAGATCATATAAGGAAGAGCTGCTTTAAGTTTCTTGAGCAATCACTTAGCAGGTGTTTATTTCCCACGGCCTATCATTGACATTTTTTAGTGTTGCACAGTAGGGCAACTCAATGAAATGTAGGTAATATGGTGTGGAATGCATAATGCAGATAGATTGAACAGGAGTGAAATGCATAATGCAGATAGATTGAACAGGAGCCTGTTTTATCAGTCAAGGCAATATGGACTGAGAATGTTAACCCTAGTATTAACTGTGGAATTGAGACTTCCAGTAGAGTAATACACACTAAAACAAAATAAAAACAAAATAAAAATAAATAAATAAATAAACCAAAATAAAGCAGGAAAGAATACAGAAGGATCCTCTTATATACCACATTGTGACAAACCAACTTAAACTTTATTGCACTTATTCTAGCTCTGTCACATTATTAATAATAATAATCTTTGATAACTACCATTGTTGAGTATTTACTATGTGCTAGGCACTGTGATAGGTTCTTTGCATGTGACACTATGAAGCTTAAATCATGAGGTAGATGCTGTTACCCATATGTTATAGATGGATAACTTAGGTCATAGGATAAGTAAGTTTTCTAAATTCACAGAGTTACCTAATCACAGGTTCAGGGTTTGAACATTGTCCTGTTTATTCTGAAGGCTGTGCTCATAAGCACTTTTGATTTGTTTCTAAAATACAATTCCTCTGTCTTTAGTAAATTCTTAAAAGTATACATGTGACAGGCTCTGCTAAACTCTGAAATCTCTATGTGTATTTTTCAAATATTAATTGTATTTCATATTGTGTTGAAACCTTAACAGATGAATGTTTAGTGTGTGGTTCATATACGACAAAATGTATACTAGACTTGGTAATATAAATGGGATAAAGAAATAAAAAACACCATTAAAATAATAAAAAATGTAGCCAGTATAATTATCAAAAGTGTGTTGTTATCATTTCTCATTAGTCAGGATTTGCATGAAGAAGTTGAAGAAGCTGGTGCACTGCAGAAAAATCATGCTTCTGTGATATCTGAGAACCCTACAGAAGCTGTACATTCTGCCTATCTGCCTTCAGAAGATGAGTCACTATGCATTGCGAGCTGTGAAATGCTCACAGAACAAACTCCAAGCAGTGATCTAGAGTCTGCCCTAGAAATAAGCAATGTGAAGGTAACAGGAGAAACAGAAAAACATGATGATAAAACTTGTATGAAGTCAGCTTCAGAAGAAGAAACAAGTAAAAATGTGCCTACAACAGAAGGCACTGCATTGCAACCAAAGAAAACTAGGATTACTTACTCACAAATTATTAAAGAAGGCAGGAGGTTTAATATTGATTTGGTATCAAAAGTAAGTACTAATTTTCTTCATCCTGTCATAGAATAATACTAATTTTAATTGATTGAAAATAGCATCTGGGACCATAAACCCAATTTTCATAATTTTATTATTTGAAGTGTGAACATTTGTTTTATAAAGAGATAGTAGCCAGAAATTTATAATTCAGTTAAAATATTCTTTAAATATAGGTTAAAAATGCTCAGTACTATAGCACAAGGATACTTTTGTACTGGAGCACAGAATCCATTCTGACATTCTCCTACTGCATGGACACTATGAATTTTATCAAGAGAAAAATTCTAATGAACCTTATTAAAATTCATGTTATTTATAGTTTATTAAATGAACTTCTTGAGGTGCCTGGGTGGCTCAGTCAGTTAAGTATTTGCCTTCGGCTCCAGTCATGATCACAGGACCCCACATAGGGTTCCCTGCTCAGTGGGGAGCCTGCTTCTCCTTTCTGTCTGTCTGCCACTGCCCCTGCTTATGGCCCACCCTCCCAGCTCTCTCTGTCAAATAAATAAAACCCTTAAAAAAACATTTTAAAAAAATGAAATTTTTAGCCTTTCTATATAGTGTCTATTTTAACATCTATATGATGAACATTCTGAATGAACCCATGCATTTTTGAAAATCATCTGTTCAGGTGTGAGGGCTTTAGAGGATAATTTAATACAGGGCGTGGGGGCAGGGAGCCTGGGAAGAATGCTACTGTCTTTGGTTATCTTTCAGTCCTTAACTTTGATATTAGGTCAGTGTAACTTCAGAGGAGATCCCTAAGTCTTTGGATGGTACACTGTTGTATTGGTTTTATAGGAAGCAAAGTTAATGTAGCATGAAAAAGCAGAAAACCAGTAAGGATCATGGTCTTAAGAGGTTAGATATAGGGCAGGGAGTAAGTAGAAAGAAACAGACCAAATCCCATACATTGAAGACAAACAAAAAATTAAAAAGAAATAGAAGAGCATAGTAAATAACATTAGACTTGCCTCAAAACTAGGCTTTTCAATTAAATATGCTCTCTTGAAGTTCCAAATACAGAGAGACTAATTGCATATTCCTTAAATTTTGCTAAATACAATCCTATATACTCATATTATTGTTCTTTTTGAACCTGATGCCTAAAAATATGAGTATATTTTTACTATCCTTTTTTTTTTTTTCTTTGTATCACGTAGCTATCTGTGCCTGATTCTGTCCTGCTCTGAGCTTGTTGCTACCTTGGTCCTACTTCATATTTTTTTTTTTTTTTTTATTGGTGTTCAATTTACTAACATACAGAATAACACCCAGTGCCCGTCATATTTTTGCACCATCTATTCCACCTTCTCCAGCTCCTGTGACCCTGCCATGCTTTGAAATCTAGCATTTTTTCCATGTTACCTTGGCTATTGTTTTCTGAGTGGAAGTTTAATCATAGTTTACTAATGGTTTTCCTATTCTCATGAACAGAAAATAAGTTTTCAAAACCAAAAAATAAAACAACAAAAAAACCCTGAAGTAGTCAAGTAACAAATGGGCTTTGTTGTGAAAATTTCATTTTTAATTAGTTGGAATATGGAATGCCTAACTTAAATGATATAAATGTTGGTTAAGAATCAACACTAGTTTATAATAATCTCTAACCCTTATTGTAGCTGAAATACAGTATAAATATTGCAATGGAAAATAATAGATGGAACTGTATCAATTTTTGGAATTAGTGTAGGAAATCATGCACTAATATAAAAGAAAGTGCTGATTGTAGTGGAGGGGGAGAGAGTTTAATTAGATGCCAAGATGTTTGAGACTTTTAAGAATTCTGGGTATTTTTCATGAGTTTCAGTGGATCATAGTAGTGGTTCTTTTAGGGTAGATTAAAAACAGATGTGTCTAGAGCAGTCAGGGCAGTTTACTTTGTCCTGCATAGTTTTCATCGTTTTATATGTTAAAAAAAATAATAAATTCATCCCACAAAAGCAGCAGTACCTAAAGAATGTAGAACCATAGCAGTATAAGAGGTTTGTTATCAATTTTTAATGTTAGTCATTTAGTGAACATTTATTGAGTATCTGTGGTGTGGAAAGCAGTATATTCCACGATATTGGGGCAATCAGTTACTCCTTGGAAATTCTGTCTGTTCTAATTTCAGTTATTGCATCTAAATTTAGGATGATTGCCAAATCTATTTCAAGCCCTACCTCTTTCCTAAAGTCCAGTTTGATGTCTCCAAACCACCTGACATTTCTACATGTATTCCATCTCAAAGTCATGGTAAAACTGACACATTACAGTGGTGCTTTGCAGTTTACAAAACACATATAGCCTTTTAAAAAGTAGTCTTATAGCTCAGGTTAGGTTAGTTAAATATAATGCTTTATAGTATTATACTGCTTAGACTAATAGAGAAAATCAAAGTTGAAGTTCTTACATTTAAAGTTCTTTTCTAAGAAAGTCCATACCCTTAATAATTATGGAACCAACATGGCCAAGTGAAACAGAAATGATTAATTACTTATTAAATCTAATTCTCAATATTTTAATCAGATTGAAATATTTTATTTTTATTGAAGTATAATTAACATACAATATTATATTAGTTTCAGATGCACAACATATTGATTGGACAATTCTATACATTTACTCATTGCTCACCTTGATTACTCACCATCTATCACCATACAACATTGTAAAGTATTATAATTGGAGGTATGTACCTCTTAATTCCCTTTATTTCACCCAGCTACACCCACCCACACATCTCTCTGACAACTACCAGTTTGTTCTCTGTAATTAAGAGTCGTTTTTTCTTTGTTCATTTATTTTGTTTTTTAGTTTACACATACGAGTGAAATGTGAAATCATATGGTATTGGTCTTTTTAAAATTTTTTAAAAGATTTTATTTATTTATTCATGAGAGACACAGAAAGAGAGAGGCAGAGACATAGGCAGAGGGAGAAGCAGACTCCATGCAGGAAGCCCGATATGGGACTCGATCCTGGGACCCCGGGATCATGCCCTGAGCAAAGGCAGACATTCAACCTCTGAGCCACCCAGGTGTCCCGGTATTTGTCTTTCTTGGACTTACTTCACTTAGTATACTGTCGTCAAGTTTCATCCATGTTGTTGCAAATGGCAAGATTTCATTCTTTTTTAATGACCAAGTAATTTTGTAATATGTGTGTGTGTGTATACATACCACAACTTTATCCATTCTTCTATTGAACGGTACTTGGTATTCTTTAGCCTCTCATCACTGCAATTTCGGTTAGATCACTTAGAGAGTGCTGTAAAAGAGGCTTAAGTTTAAATACTGTAGTTGTTATTACTAAGCTTCAGACAAAAGTTTAGTGTAGTGTTTAATTAAAATATGTTTTCTTCAATGTTATCTTAAATGCATTGTTTTTAAGCTGGAATTAAGTCTTAGGCTTTACTAGATCTTCTTAAATGAAAATACATCTTTTGTTTGACATATTAATATTTGTGAAATTATTATGACTACTGAGGGATCATTGAATTTCAAGTATTTGTTTTTAAACAGAATGGGTATTTGATGTATCTGTTTTTAGTATAATTATAGAATTAGGACTTGGCAATATATTCTTAAAAATGTATGCTATATATATATTAGTTGTGTAGGGCATTAGGCTGAAGATAATGAAATAACCTGCTGTATTTAGGGTAGTTGGATTGATTTCAAAAAAAAAAAAAAAAGCAATGCCAGTTTTGTTCTGCACAATGCTGGCCACTATAAAAACCTAACTGATATCGATGTTCAAGTCTTTACTGACCTCTTGGATACTCAGACTGATGGTTTGGATAGATTTTTGAAATTCCCTTTTTCTTTCTAGCAAAGCTAATTGTTTTATTTCCTTCTCTTATTACAGATGTAACATTTACATTTTAAACATTTATTGAGTTATAAACACTTAAAAGTATATCAGTATACCGCAAAGCCAAATCTGTTGCATTTAACCATATGGTTAAATATAGAACATGCTAGATAATATTATTGAAGTTTTGTGGATTTTTTTGTCTTTGATATTTGTTACAAAATGTGAAAAATCAATTCCACATGTACATGCTATCAATAACCATCATCCTCACTTCTTGAAAGAGACATAAATCTAGACTGCTAGGATTCTAGAGGGACCTTCTAATTCAATTCTTTTGGTAGGCACACATAACCAATCTTTTTCTTTTCTGTTTGATGAAGAAGTCCAGCGAGCTAATGTCTTCTTAATAACCACTTGTCCTTCTGAATTGGCTTTCGCACTGGTTGTTATTCTATATGTTGGCAAATTGAACACCAATAAAAATAAATTTGTAAGTAAAAAAAAATAACCACTTGTCCTTATATAAGTCTGTATAGTCTCTTATTCAAAATGCTTGGGCCTGATGTGTTCTGTTATTTAGATTTTAAAAATCATTTTAGAATGTAATATAGTACATATGCTGATACACTATATACGGTATAACATTCTTAACAAGATCTGAGGAGGCACTCTATAATTAAACCTATTAATATTTCTGCAGGCAAATGTATGTATTCACAGTAAGTGCAGCAAAGAGAAAAGAGTCTTCTATCATTTTGGGTCATTTTGTTGCCAAATTAGTTATGAAAAAACTTTGGATTCCAGAGTTTTTAGGGTTTTGAATTTCAGATAATCAATTGTAAACCTGTAGTAAATTTTGTTATGTATTACAATATTAATAGGTATAATATTTCATACAAATATTTAAAAATATAGTGGAATTATATATCTTTACTTAGCACTTACTAATTTTTCCTTTTATCCTGTAAAATATTTTCTTTGTACAGCTGCTGTATTCTCGAGGATTGCTAATTGATCTTTTAATCAAATCTAACGTAAGTCGATATGCAGAGTTCAAAAATATTACCAGGATTCTTGCATTTCGAGAAGGAAGAGTGGAACAGGTACTTTGCTGATCAAATATTGTAACTGGGTATGAGCTAAAGTTATCATTTGTTTTGGAAGGATAAACAAATAGAATTGTTATTTTCCTGGCAAAGCAGCAAATTCCAATCCTGCATAGTAAAAGTAAATAGAGATTACTCAATTAAAATTTCTAGTGTTAATTTTTTCATGAGTTCTCCTGCAACCTGATACTGGTTTTGAGAAAATGTTAATTTCAGGAAATATCACTAGATTTGAGCTGTCATTTGTACCCAGTTAGGAGTGACATGCCATTGGCCTTTTAATGGTATAAGGAGCAACTTGGCAGAATTAAGTAAGAGAGCTCACAAGTTAATTAGCTCTGAAGTCAGCAGAGATGCCATTAGAACTGATAGAAGGTAACATGAATGGCTAGAATGGAAATAATGATCTTGTTATATAGTTAAAGGGAAAAAATGTAATTTGGAAAACTTGTGTCACTAAGAAGCTGTTTCTTAACTTAAAATCATGTTTTTCAGGTTCCTTGTTCTAGAGCCGATGTCTTTAATAGCAAACAACTTACTATGGTAGAAAAGCGAATGCTAATGAAGTTTCTTACATTTTGTATGGAATATGAAAAACATCCTGATGAATATAAAGGTATTGTTTTCCATTAAATTATGTTCATCAAATTGTGTTCTCTAAATATTTGAGCTTTCTTGTTTTAATATGCTTGCTCTGATGTAGTAAGCTGCTCAGTACTCTTTTAAAGTACATTCTGACTCTGCACTATCCAGTAGGTTAGCCATGACCAACATGTAGCTAGTTAAACTAAAATTAATTAATATTAAATATAATTTAAAATTCAGTTCCTCAGTTGGACTAGCCGTATTTGAAGTACTCGGTACCACATGTGGCTATTAGCTACTATGGCTACAGTACAGCTATAGAATATTTTCATCATTGTGGAAGTGCTGTGCTGTGTGTTAACTTTTATTCTTGTTTTTTTTTAAAGATTTTATTTATTTATTCATGGGAGACACACAGAGAGAGGCAGAGACATAGGCAGAGGGAGAAGCAGGCTCGGGAGCCTGATCTGGGACTGAATCCCAGGACCCCAGGATTAGGACCTGAGCCAAAGGCAGATGCTCAACCACTGAGCCACCCAGGCGTCCCAGTTTTTATTCTTGTTAATTAAATATTTCTGTCAACTGGTTCTCCATAGATGATATTCTTTTTTCATTGTTCCATTAATTTTTTTCAGCAGTTAAAAAGTCTGTATATTTTTTCATTTTCCCAGGATTACTTTTGCTTGGTATATTGACTTATTCATTTTAACTAAAAAGAGGCTAGATGGCACTGGGAATGTGAACCACTGTGTTAGAGGATATGGTTTCTAGTTTTGGCTTTGACCCGAATTACAGTTTGTTGAAAATTGAATATCTCAGTTTAGTATCAGAGCTTTATACTCTTTAAGTGCATTGGACTGGAAACGTTGTCCAAAACAGAAAAATACTACTAATGTTTCATTTATAAAGTTGCAATGAGAAATACAGCAGTATAGTTTTTTTTAAGATTTTTATTTATTTATTAGTATTTTTTTTTTTTACTTGGAATATTAAAAGTTGAGTTCTTGGTCTTAAAGCATCATGTTCATTAGATACCGCCAAATCATTCTTCACAGTGCTATAAACTTATGTTATCTCTCTTTTTTTAAATTTTTAAAATTTAAATTCAGTTTGCCAACATATAGTAGAACACCAAGTGCTCATCCCATCATAAACTCATGTTCTCTCAGTAAATTTTTGTAAGTTTTATATTTTTTTCTTTTGTTATGATATTATATTTCCCACCACTAATAGTCCAATTATATTTTTTTCTGTTCTTTAAGTGAGCAGTTTTTAGGCGTCCCTTGTTTTGAGGTGTGGTATAAGGCAGTAAGACTGATTCCATTAGGCACACAGAAATTAACTTCCTTACTTTTTAGTTATAGTTCATTGTTCTTAGTTTTAGTAGAAATATACGTTTCAAAAAAATCAAGTCTATCATAGTTTTTACCAAAAAATTGTCATTTGTCATATCTATTTAATATTTCTAAGTGTAATTATTGGTATTACTCAGCAGTTTTAGTGATAGTAAAGTAAGATTATTGCCAATTTTGGAAACCTGTTGTGGTTAATGAATGTTTTTCTAGTTTTTTAAGCCTATAAAATAATAAAGATTCATCATTTAAAGTTTAAAAATTGTGCCATCAGTTCAGTTAGGATAGTGAGATTGTTTCTAGGTTTTTTCCCCCCTAAAATATGTGATCTCTGTCCAAAATGTAATATATACCACCTGGGTCCTTTGCCAAGTGTCTTAAACAAGCTTGATCTCTTTTGTGCAGTGGTTTTATTTGTTTATTTATTTTTTAAGATTTTATTTATTGGGTCAGCCTGGGTGGCTCAGCGGTTTAGCGCTGCCTTTGGCCCAGGATGTGGTCCTGGAGAGCTGGGATCGAGTTCCACGTCGGGCTCCCTGCATGGAGCCTGCTTCTCCCTCTGCCTGTGTGTCTGCCTCTCTCTCTCTCTGTCTCATTAATAAAAAATAAATAAAATCTTTAAAAAAAAGATTTTATTTATTTATTCAAGAGACAGAGAGAGAGAGAGAGAGGCAGAGACACAGGCAGAGGGAGAAGCAGAAAGCCTGATGCAGGACTGGATCCCAGGACTCCAGGATCACACCCTGAGCTAAAGGCAGGCACTCAACCACTAAGCCACTCAGGCATCCCAGTGCAGTGGTTTTAAATTGAGGTTTGATTGTGATTAAAAAAAAAAATTTATTTATTTATTCATGAGAGACACAGAGAGAAAGAGGCAGAGACACAGGCAGAGAGAGAAGCAGGCTCCATGCAGGGAGCCCGACGTGGGACTCGATCCCAGAAGTCCGGGATCAGGCCCTGGGCCCAAGTCGGCGCTAAACCTCTGAGCCACCCGGGCTGCCCCTGATTGTGATTTTAACTGATAAATTTTCATCTTTTCATAGCCTATGAGGAGATTACATTTTCTGAGTATTTAAAAACTCAAAAATTAACCCCCAACCTCCAGTACTTTGTCCTGCATTCAATTGCGATGACATCAGAGACAGCCAGCAATACCATAGACGGTCTCAAAGCTACCAAAAACTTTCTTCACTGTCTTGGACGGTATGGCAACACTCCATTTCTGTTTCCTTTATATGGCCAAGGAGAACTTCCTCAGTGTTTCTGCAGGTAAGACTGGCATTGGTTCTCTTATTTCTTCTTAAAGTAATCTTAAGTAATAGATAAAAATGAAAAAGACAAAAATGAGATTTATTCAAGATTTGGTATATGCAAGCATACTTTGTTGTTCTGCTCTTTTATAAATCTATGTATTTGCCTACATTTGCCTAAATGATATATTCAGTTTGGCCTGTGTTTGGGCTTCATATAATAGAACCTTCCTATAAATTCCTTAGTTTACTCAATATTATGGTTCATTGCATCATCCTTGTGTATAATTATAGTTATTTTCTTTGCTATGTAGTATTCCATTATGAATATACCACAATTTATTTTTCCATTTTTCTTTTGATAGAGAATATTTCCAGATTTTTGTTTTATTTTTTGTTTTTTGTTTTTTTTTCCTGTTATTAACATCCTTGTGTATGTTTCAGGATATACATGTTCAAGACTTTCTCTAGGTACATATCTAGGAGTGGAATTCCCAACTCATGGGATATATGAATGTTCATACAAGATAGTACCCAATTTTTTCTTCGGAGCATTGTTCCAGTTTATATCCTGCCACAATATATAATAATTTCCATAGCTCTACATCTTTACCAACATTTGTTATTAGATTTTTAAGTTTTTGTCAATCTAACTCACATAGAAAACTTCACATACTTTTACATTTCCTAGATTAGTTATGAGGTGGAGTGTCTTCTTATATTGTTATTGGATATTCATGTTTTCTCTTTGGTGAAATGCATGTTCATGGTTCTTCCCATATATCTATTTCCTTATTGATTTGTAGGAGTTTTTATTCAGAATACTAACTTTTTCTTAGTTGTATGTGTTGCATATATCTGGCCTTATGGTATTCATAATGCATGGAGTTTATTAAGATTAAAGTAGTCAAACATAACAATCTTGTCTTTTTATACTTACTAGCACTTTTAGGGTAGTGGAGCATGGTAGTTAAACCCTGGACTACGTAGATTTAAGTCTTGGCTTCTCCATTTGTTAGTCATGTAACCTTGAGTAACATTTCATAGTCTCTCTATTACATTTTCAAAGAAACAACTTTGGGGCTTTTGGAATCTTCTGTTATAGCTTTGTGTCCCTAGTTCATTAATTTCCATTCTTTATTATCTCCTTTATTTTGCCTTCTTTTGTTCAGCACATCCCTCCCCTTTTCTGTCCTTGCCAGTTCTTACGATGAAACCCAATGTTATATTAGAAAATACAAAAGATAAATATTTAAGCATTTAAGATGATAAAGTGCTAACTCCTGTTTTGACTCTTCACAGTTATTATTATATTATATTCAATATCTTTTAATCCTAAATATTTTAATTTCCATTGTGATTTCTTTATTGACCCATGAGTTGTTATGAGAGGTTTTAAAATAGCTGATTTGGTTGATATTTTGGCTCTTACCATTTAATCTCATTGTAGAAAATTAAGTTATATCTGGAAAATATGTTTTTATAGTATTAATACTTTGAACTTTATGACATAGTATGTCATTAATTTTGGTAATTTTTCCATTTGTGCTCAAGAAGAATATGTTTATGCACAGGGTTCTCTAATTATTGGTCTGTACTCTAACAAGATAGGCTTCGAGGTTACAACTTGAAAATTGTATTGAAGTTTTTTTCTTTCATCTACCAATAATAAAGTATTTTAAAATCTCATTTGATTTGTCACTTTCCCCCTATAATTCTATTAATTCTTACCTTATATTTTGAAACAATTTATTAAGATCATATAAATTTTTAAATTTAATTTTCCTGATGAATTTAATATTTTACATTATTTGCTGATTTTCTCCATCCCTAATAATGCATTTTTTCCCTTAAAGTCTACCTTGTCTGATGGTCAAGTAGCTACTACAGCTTATTAGTATTTGCCTGTTACATTTTTCTACATCTCTATTTTTCACTTTTTCTGAGTCTCTATTTGGGACTCTATTTTTTTTTTCTATTTGGGACTCTAAATAGCAAATTATTACACATTTTTAATCCTGCCAAACAATTTCTTTTACCAAGTGGAATGAACCTTGTAATAGTAATCTGTTCCTTCTTTCTGAAGTATCTAATCTTAAAAGTTCCTCTAGTTAATTTTATTCTTTTTTTTAATTTTCCTTTCATTTTTTTAACCCTTTATTTTTTTATTATTATTTTTAAAAAATAAATTTGTTTTTTATCGGTGTTCAATTTACCAACATACAGAATAACACCCACTGCTCATCCCGTCAAGTGCCCCCATCAGTGCCTGTCACCCATTCACCCCAACCCCCGCCCTCCTCCCCTTCCACCACCCCTAGTTCATTTCCCAGAGTTAGGAGTCTTTATGTTCTAAAAAAAAAAAAAAAAAAAAAAAAAAAAAGGAGTCTTTATGTTCTGTCTCCCTTTCTGATATTTCCTACCCATTTCTTCTCCCGTCCCTTCTATTCCCTTTCACTATTATTTACATTCCCCAAAGAATGAGATATAATGTTTGTCCTTCTCTGATTGACTTATTTCACTCAGCATAACTTCCAGTTCCATCCACGTTGAAGCAAATGGTGGGTATTTGTCGTTTCTAATGGCTGAGTAATATTCCATTGTATACATAAACCACATCTTCTTTATCCATTCATCTATCAATGGACACCGAGGCTCCTTCCACAGTTTGGCTATTGTGGACATTGCTGCTAGAAACATCGGGGAGCAGGTGTCCCGGCGTTTCATTGCATCTGCATCTTTGGGGTAAATCCCCAGCAGTGCAATTGCTGGGTCGTAGGGCAGGTCTATTTTTAACTCTTTGAGGAACATCCACACAGTTTTCCAGAGTGGCTGTACTGTTTCACATTCCCACCAACAGTGTAAGAGGGTTGCCTTTTCTCCACATCCTCTCCAACATTTGTGGTTTCCTGCTTTGTTAATTTTCCCCATTCTCCATGGTGTGAGGTGGTATCTCATTGTGGTTTTGATTTGTATTTCCCTGATGGCAAGTGATGCAGAGCATTTTCTCATGTGGGTGTTGGACATATGTGTGTCTCCCTGTGTGAGATTTCTCTTCATGTCTTTTGCCCATTTCATGATTGGATTGTTTCTTTGGTGTTGAGATTAATAAGTTCTTTATAGATCTTGGAAACTAGCCCTTTATCTGATACGTCATTTGCAAATATCTTCTCCCATTCTGTAGGCTGTCTTTTAGTTTTGTTGACTGTATCCTTTACTGTGCAAAAGCTTCTTATCTTGATGAAGTCCCAATAGTTCATTTTTGCTTTTGTTTCTTTTGCCTTCGTGGATGTATCTTGCAAGAAGTTACTGTGGCCGAGTTCAAAAAGGGTGTTGCCTGTGTTCTCTAGGATTTTGATGGAATCTTGTCTCCCATTTAGATCTTTCATCCATTTTGAGTTTATCTTTGTGTATGGTGAAAGAGAGTGGTCTAGTTTCATTCTTCTGCATGTGGATGTCCAATTTTCCCAGCACCATTTATTGAAGAGACTGTCTTTCTTCCAATGGATAGTCTTTCCTCCTTTATTGAATATTAGTTGACCATAAAGTTAAGGGTCCACTTCTGGATGCTCTATTCTGTTCCATTGAATTATGTGTCTGTTTTTGTGCCGGTACCACACTGTCTTGATGACCACAGCTTGGTAGGACAACCTGAAATCTGGCATTGTGATGCCCCCAGATATGGCTTTCTTTTTTAAACTTCCCCTGGCTTTTCTGATTCCACACAAATCTTAAGATGATTTTTTCCAACTCTCTGAAGAAAGTCCATGGTATTTTGATAGGGATTTCATTAAATGTGTAAATTGCCCTGGGTAACATTGACATTTTCACAATATTAATTCTTCCAATCCATGAGCATGGAATATTTTTCCATCTCTTGGTGTCTTCCTCAATTTCTTTCAGAAGTGTTCTCTAGTTTTTAGGGTATAGATCCTTTACCTCTTTGGTTAGGTTTATTCCTAGGTATCTTAACCTTTTGGGTGCAATTGTCAATGGGATTGACTCCTTAATTTCTCTTTCTTCAGTCTCATTGTTAGTGTATAGTAATGCCACTGATTTCTGGGCATTGATTTTGTATCCTGCCACACTGCCAAATTGCTGTGTGAGTTCTGGCAATCTTGGGGTGGAGTCTTTTGGGATTTCTATGTAGAGTATCATGTCTTTGGCGAAGGGGGAGAGTTTGATTTCTTCTTTGCCAATTTGAATGCCTTTAATGTCTTTTTGTTGTCTGATTGCTGGGGCTAGGACTTCCAGTACTATGTTGAATAGCAGTGGTGAGAGTGGACATCCCTCTCTTGTTCCTGATCTTAGGGGAAAGGCTCCCAGTGCTTCCCCATTGAGAATGATATTTGCTGTGGGCTTTTCTTAGATGGCTTTTAAGATATTGAGGAATGTTCCCTCTATCCCTACACTCTGAAGAGTTTTGATCAGGAATGGATGCTGTATTTTGTCAAATGCTTTTTCTGCATCTATTGAGACAATCATATGGTTCTTGGCTTTTCTCTTGCTGATATGATGAATCAAATTGGTTGTTTTACGAGTGTTGAAGCAACCTGGTGTCCCAGGAATAAATCATAGTTGGTCATGGTGAATAATTTTCTTAATGTACTTTTGTATCCTATTGGCTAGTATCTTGTTAAGAATTTTTGCATCCATGTTCATCAGGGATATTGGTCTGTAATTCTCCTTTTTGGTGGGGTCTTTGGTTTTGGAATTAAGGTGATGCTGGCCTCATAGAACGAGTTTGGAAGTATTCCATCTCTTTCTATCTTCCTGAACAGCTTTAGTATTAAAGGTATGGTTTCTTCTTTAAATGTTTGATAGAATTCCCTGGGAAGCCATCTGGCCCTGGACTTTTGTGTCTTGGGAGGTTTTTGATGACTGCTTCAATTTCCTCCCTGGTTATTTGCCTGTTCAGGTTTTCTATTTCCTCCTGATCCAGTTTTGCTAATTTGTGCCTTTCCAGAAATGCGTCCATTTCTTCTAGATTGCCTAATTTATTGGCGTATAGGTGTTGATAATATGTTTTTAAAATCGTTTGTATTTCCTTGGAGTTGGTAGTGATCTCTCCTTTCTCATTCATGATTTTATTAATTTGAGTCTTCTCTCTCTTCTTTTTAATAAGGCTGGCTAATGGTTTATCTATCTTATTAATTCTTTCAAAGAACCAATTCCTGGTTTTGTTGATCTTTTCCACAGTTCTTCTGGTCTTGATTGTGTTGAGTTCTGATCGAATCTTTATTAACTCTCTTCTTCTGCTGGGCGTAGGGTCCATCTGCTGTTTTTTCTCTAGCTCCTTTAGGTGTAAGGTTAGCTTTTGTATTTGAGTTCTTTCCGGTTTTTGGATCAATGCTTGTATTGTGATGTGTTTCCCCCTCAGGACTGCTTTTGCTGCATCCCAAAGATTTTGAATGGTTGTATCTTCATTCTCATTAGTTTCCATGAATCTTTTTAATTCTTCCTTAATTTCCTGGTTTACCCTTTCATCTTTTAGCAGGATGGTCCTTAACCTCCACATGTTTGAAGTCCTTCCAAACTTCTTGTGATTTAGCTCTAATTTCAAGGCATTATGGTCTGAGAATATGCAGGGGACGATCCCAATCTTTTGGTATCATTCAGACCCGATTTGTGACCCAGTATGTGGTCTATTCTGGAGAAAGTTCCATGTGCACTGAGAAGAATGTGTATTCAGTTGAGTTTGGATGTAAAGTTCTGTAGATATCTGTGAAATCCATCTGGTCCAGTGTGTCATTAAAGCTCTCGTTTCTTTGGAGATGTTGTGCTTAGAAGACGTACTGAGGGTAGAAAGAGCTAGATTGAAGTCACCAAGTATAAGTGTATTATTATCTAAGTATGTCTTAACTTTGGTTATTAATTGATTGATGTATTTGGCAGCTCCCAAATTCGGGGCATATATATTGATGATTGTTAAGTCCTGTTGTTGGATAGATCCTTTAAGGATGAGATAGTGTCCCTCTTCATCTCTCACTACAGTCTTCGGGGTAAATTTAGTTTATCTGATAGAAGGATGGCTACCCCTGCTTTCTTTTGAGGACCATTCGAATGGTAAATGGTTCTCCAACCTTTTATTTTCAGGCTGTAGGTGTCCTTCTGTCTAAAATGAGTCTCTGGTAGACAGCAAATAGATGGGTCCTGCTATTTTAGCCAGTCTGACACCCTGCGCCTTTTGATGGGGTCATTAATTCCATTCACGTTCAGAGTTACTATTGAAAGATATGAGTTTAGTGTCATCATGATACCTATTCAGTCCCTTTTTTTGTGGATTGTTCCATTGGACTTCTTAATGGGGAATTTTGAGAGTCCCCCTTAAAATTTAAAAGAAAAGAGAAAGAAAGGAAACAAAGGGGGTGGTGGAAGCAAACAGAAATCAAAAAGCAAAAAAAAAAAAAAAAAAAAAAACCACGGGGGAGTATCGTCTAATTCTGTATACTGTAAGTCCCTTGACTTCTCCTGGAACTTTCCAGTGCTGCTTGGTCAATAATTTGTTTTTCCCCTGTCCATGTAGCTGGTCTTCTGGGGGGAGGGGCCTTTTATGCTGATTTTCAGGTATTAGCACTTGGGGGAGCTGCTCACCCCCCTGCCTGGTGCAGTGCTCAGTGAGTGATGTTTAAGCTGCTAATCCTGTGAGGCCACTGTGAGGCTCAGTGGGGGTTGTTTATCCTGTGAGGCCCCAGTTTTGTGCCCAAGATCATGAATCTGAGAAATCATCAAGGAGCTGACACCAATGCAAACACAGGAGGGTTTATTTACAAGCTCGAGCCTGGGTCCAAGTATACCTGACGCAGCGGAGCAGGGACTTGGACCCCGAGATTAATAGGAGGCCTAGCAGCTTTATAGGGACCAGTGGCCAATGGGATACGCAGAAAGTTGCACAGTCATGCTGGTCCACTTGCAGGTGGCAGATTGAATTACATTTTACCTTAAAGTATCCATTTGAACTGGCCTATCACTGAGCCGGATTTCCAGTTAGGGTGTGCTCTGGGCTTGACTAGGGTGGGGCAGTGCACTAAGTAATAAGCGGGTCAGCACAAGGGGGTGCAGCACAAAATAGAATCAGTCCTGCTCTTCTTGTCCAGGGGTAGGGGATTTTGTTAAATTTCCTGGGTCCCACATTCCCCCCTTTTTCATAGGATCCTGCGCAGCACCCAATCATGGGTCCAGGTTGCTCCCAGAGTGAGCCAGGGGAATGATTAAACCAGGATTCTGACCAACCTTGCTGCTGTTCTCGCTCTCATTTACATTTAAGGCAGCCCATAACCCCCTCCCACCCTTTGTTGTAAGAAGACTAATTCTAATCTCCTTCTATTTTGAAGGACAACCTCGGACTAGGGAGTCTTGGAGGTGGGAAATAAGTGAGTACAGCGCAGTCTTAACTTTAGGGGATTGTCCTTGTCTGGTTGGCTTTTCCATTCTGGAACAAAGTATTTGAGAACAGCATGTGGGTCAGCAGGCTGGACGTGGGTGTAGTTGACCCAGGGAGTAATCTCGTCAACCTTGCGAGTGGTGGGAGTGGTCAGGATCACGATGTAAGGTCCCTTCCAGTGAGGTTGAGGTGTCCTGAAGTGTCCGGTGTTAGTATCTCCGCACGTATACTCAGTCACCTGGTCGATATTGTTGGGAGTCCAGGAATGGCCCAGTCTCATAGAGGGCCCTCAGCTTAGGCCACATCTGCTCATGGGTTCATTGTAACATTTGGAGGGAGAAAAGAAGTTGGTGATCATCAAATTCAGCAAGCACCTCAGGTTTTAAATTGGGGATAACAGGTGGAGGAAGACTGACCATGATTTTGTAGGGAGTCAGTCCCATCTTATATGGGGAGTTCCTCTCCCTATATAGGGGAAAGGGGAGGAGAGTCACCCAGTCCCCGCCAGTCTCCAGGGCTAATTTAGTTAAGGTCTCCCTTAATTTTCTGTTCGTCCTCTCTACCTGTCCTGAGCTCTGGGGCCTATATGAACAATGTAATTTCCAATCTGCCCCAAGTACTAATGCCACTCCCTGTGTTACCTTAGATATGAATCCTGGGCCGTTGTCTGACCCAATTCTAATGGGAAAACCATATGTCAGTACGATGTCTTCCTGCAGTTTCTTGGTCACGATCTGTGCCGTTTCATGTTTGTTGGGAAATGCCTCTGTCTATCCTGAAAAAGTATCTACAAACACTAGTAAATACCTATACCTGTATTTTCCAGGTTTTACCTCAGTGAAGTCCACTTCCCAGTAGGCTCCTGGTCGGTCCCCTCGGAGCCGGGTACCCGGGTTAGATCCATGGGCGGAGGCATTTAATTGGCATCCACGGCAGCTTGCCACAATCTGTTCGATCTTTGCTTGAGAGTTTTTAATCGTGATCTTTGCATGTCGTATGAGGTCTTCCATCTTCCTTGTTTCCAGACGATATTCGTCTTCTAAACTCAGGACAAGCACCTGAATTGGGTGCCCCTTCCATCTTCCTTGTTTCCATGTTTCCACTCCGATGCATTTTGGATAGGACTCGCCGTTCTAGTTCCTCTGGCAAGATGATGCTGGAGTCTGTGGCCCTCCACCAACCACGCAAGCACTGGGTCATAGGCAAGCGTTTGATCCAGTGTAAGTCAGCATCAGTATAGTTGGGGGTGTCAGGCAGGGTCGGTGCCCCTGGATCAGGTAGCGTGGTAGCTAAGACCTGGGTCACCAGAAGGGCCACCTCTTTTGCTTTTAAATCGACTAGCTGGTTTCCCCTGGCTACTGGCGTGTCTGCCTTTTGGTGCCCCGGACAATGGATGATGGCTAGGGCCTTGGGCAGCCAGAGGGCCTTTAGGAGTTCAAGAATCTCCGTTTTGTTTTTAACAGTCTTTCCCTCTGCTGTCAGAGCCCTCTCTCCCTGTAAAGGGCTCCGTGGATGTGAGCAGTGGCAAAGGCGTACCTGCTGTCGGTGTAGATGTTTATTCGTTTACCTTCCCCCATGGTCAGCGCCTTGGCCAGTGCGATCAGTTCTTCCCGTTGAGCCGACGTTCCAGCTGCCAGTGGCTCTGTCCAGACAGTCTCTGTCTCCGTGGTTACAGCTGCCCCCGCATATCTGAGTCCTTCTTGGACAAAACTGCTGCCGTCCGTGTACCAGGTGATGTCCACATTCGGCAGTGGCTGGTCCTGGAGATCAGCTCTGATTCCGTGCACCTGTGCCAAAATTTCTTGACAGTCATGCAGAGAGGGGTCCCAGTTCTGGGTTCGGGAGTAGCGTTGCTGGATTCAGGGTTGTTGGTGGCTTAAATAACGGACCTTTCTCAGGGTCCGTCCATTCTGGTAGGGTTTAGCAGCAGGCTCTGATAATGGGTCAGACAGGCATTGCTGATCCAGCGGTCTGGGGGCTGTTTGAGTACCTCTTCAATAGCATGTGGGGTGGTAACATGCAGTTCTTGCCCCATGGCCAGTTTGTCTGCGTCCTTGACCATAGTGGCCACTGCAGCAATAATTTTTAAGCATAGGGCCATCCAGCGGCCACTGTGTCCAGCTTTTTGGAAAGATAGGCTATGGGTCTCTTCCAGGAACCTAAGTACTGGACAAGGACCCCTTTTGCCACTCCGTCTTTCTCGTCCACATACAGGTAGAAGGGCTTGGCTAGATCGGGCAACCCAAGGGCCGGGGCAGACAGCAAGGCCTTTTTAAGGTCATTAAAGGCTCTGTTCATGGCCTCTGTCCATTTAAAATTTTGCTGGTGCCTGGTGGCCTCATAGAGGGGTCTGGCCATCTCGGCAAAACCCGGAATCCATAAGCAACAGAACCCTGCTGACCCCAGGAATTCACGTACCTGGCAGACGGTTTGCGGCTGTGGGATTCTTAAGACAGTTTCCTTCCGTGCATCCGTCAACCATCTTTGTCCATCCTTTAATTTGTACCCAGGGTAGCTCACCTCTGCTCTGCAGATCTGGACTTTTTTAGCTGAGGCCCGGTATCCTAGGGCTGCTGTGGTCTGGAGCAAGTCCCGGTGTCTCGCAGGCATGTATCCTGGTCCTCCGCCGCCAACAGGATATCATCTACATATTGTAATAAAGTCAAATGAGGGTGCTCGGAACGGAACTCACCCGAGTCTTCGTGTAAGGCCTCATCGAAGATGGTCGGTGAATTTTTGAATCCTTGTGTTAGTTGAGTCCAGGTGAGCTGGCCATTGATGCCTTTCTCAGGGTCCGTCCATTCAAAGGCGAAGAGGTCTTGGCTCTTGGGCGCTAAAGGCAGGCTGAAAAATGCATCTTTTAAATCTAATACCATATACCAAGTTTTGTCTGGAGGCAGGGTGGAGAGGAGGGTATATGGGTTTGGGACTGTAGGGTGCATATCCTCTGCTCGCTGGTTGACTTCCCTCAAGTCCTGGACTGGCCTGTAATTGTTAGAGTGCAGTTTCTGAACCTGCAGCAAGAGAGTGTTCCATGCTGATTGGCAGGGCCTTAATATGCCCGAGTCCAGTAGTCGCCGTATGTGGGGTGTGATTCCCTTTCGTGCTACTAGAGGCATGGGGTATTGGCGGACCCTGACAGGGTCTGCCCCCGGCTTCAGTTCTATGTATATGGCCGGTCGATGCTGAGCCAGCCCGATTCCCCCAGTTTCTTCCCACGCTTGGGGAAATTCCCACAGCGAATGGTCAATGTCAGTCATTGGGGCTGAGGGCATTTGGTGGAGATGATATTCGTCTTCTAAACTCAGGACAAGCACCTGAATTGGGTGCCCCTTCTTGTTTAGGACTTTTACCCCTTCGAGGTGGAAGCAAATTTGCGCCTGCATCTTGGTGAGCAAATCCTGACCTAACAACGGGTAGGGACACTCAGGGATGACCATGAAGGAGTGGGATACCCGGCCTGTGCCAAGATCCACAGTTCTTCGGGTAGTCCATGAGTATTGTGTGGTGCCCGTGGCCCCTTGCACCCATGATGTTTTGTTTGCCAATTTCCCTTGGGGTTGTAATAAAACCGAATGTTGTACCCCAGTGTCCACTAGGAATTCAACAGGTTGCCCCTCCACTTTAAGAGTTACCCTGGACTCGGGGAGGGGTGCCGAACCCTGGCTCCCCTCATTGTCCAGGTCCTCCATTTCTAAGATCTTGGCAGGGGCCTTAGATCTTTTGTTAGGGCAGCTTTTTACCCAGTGGCCCTCCTCTTTGCAATAAGCGCATTGGTCTTTGTTCAGCTTAGGGTGCTCCCGACGGGGACCAGGGCCATCCTCCTTACCTATCCCTGAAGCCAGCTTCTTGAGGTGCCTCCATCTTTCCTGTGGGTCGTCCATGGTTGTGGCCAGCAGGATCTTGGCCAGGTTTTGGGTCTGCCGGTCACTTAGTTTGATTTGTTGTTCTTCTGGACTTTCTCTATTATTATAGACTTGTTCTGCCACTATCACTAAGTCCTGCAAGCTCTTCTCTCCCAGTCTCTCTACTCTTTGCAATTTCTTTTTAATATCCGGAGCAGCCTGGTTAACAAAAGCCATGATAATTGTGGCCTTTGTTTCCGGGGCTTCTGGGTTCATAGGGGTGTACTGCCTAAAAGCCTCTATGACTCTCTCTAAGAAGGCTGCTGGACTCTCATCCTTACCCTGCCTCACATCATAGACCTTGGCCAGATTGGTAGGCTTGCGCGCGGCAGCCTTGAGACCTGCCATTAGAGTCTGGCGGTAGATCCGGGGTCTCTTCTTACCTTCAGCCCAGTTGTGCGCTTTGGGGAGTAAAAATGGTTTTAGACAAGGAGGGGAATTCTCGATCATGTCCTGCCAGATCAGGATGTAGGGAACCTGGTCAGAGTGGCCGTCCGGTTTGTCCCTGAAAATCACGGTCTTAACCTGTAAGATAATGTGTAGGTGAAAAGTTCCTTCCTGGGGCCATCCCACGTCAAAAGTTGGCCATTCTGATATACAATAAATTTGGAATCTCTTTCTCCGTATGTCTATGCTCAGAATACGAGCTCTTTACCTAATATCCGAGAAGTGAGCGAGCATAAGAGATAGGGGAGTGGTTTCTGTCTCCCCCATTATGTCCCCAATCCACACCAAGACACAGACAGTAAAGATGATTAACAAGGACCCAACAACACAGACAAATGCACAAACAGTTAACAAGGACATAGTAACACAGACAAACGTGCAAATAGTTAACAAGAACACGGTAACAGACAAACAAACGTTCCATGCGGCCGCGGAGACAAAACAGAAAGTAACCTGAAGGGCTGGCAGCCGGCCCTCCTTACAGATGAGGACCTCCGTCCTCCTTACAGATGAGGACCCCGTCCTCCAGGCAGGGGCAAGGGATGTCTCCTCAAGACCCCCGGTCGACGGCCCGCCAGCACGTCCTCCTAAGCCAATGCCGACCCAAAACAGATTGGATTTCCTACAGGTAAAGTACAGTTTAGAGCTCTCAGAAAATATGCGTGCAAAAGGTGGAAAAAGTTGAGTGCACTCACCATGCGTGAAACCCTCTGGATGGGGTCCTGGAGGTTTCTTGGATCCCGGATGAGCCCCCAAATGTTGTGCCCAAGATCACGAATCCGAGAAACCACCAAGGAGCCGACACCGATGCAAACACACGAGGGTTTATTTACAAGCTCGAGCCTGGGTCCAAGTATACCCGACGCAGCGGAGCAGGGACTTGGACCCCAAGACCAAGAGGTGTAGCAGCTTTATAGGGACCAGTGGCCAATGGGATAGCAGAAAGTTGCACAGTCATGCTGGTCCACTTGCAGGTGGCGGATTGAATTACATTTTACCTTAAAGTATCCATTTGAACTGGCCTATCACTGAGCTGGATTTCCTGTTAGGGTGTGCCCTGGGCTTGACTAGAGTGGGGCAGTGCCCTAAGTAATAAGCAGGTCAGCACAAGGCGGGGGCAGCACAAAATAGAATCAGTCCTGCTCTGCTTGTCCAGGGGTAGGGGATTTTGTTAAATTTCCTGGGTCCCACACCCAGGAGGAACAACCACAGTGGCAGCGGCCAGTTCTAGAGCCCTGGATTCAGCTCCCGCAGTAACTATGGAGCTCTCAGTCTGCAGAGGCCTGGATGCTCCGAGGGGCGGGGCCGCTGATCTGCTCAGCTCGGGGCAGGAGCGTCCTTGCTGTCCTGGGCCCTCCTGGCCTCTGCCTGTCCTGGGGGTGAGGCCGGATCCTGGGCTGTGTCCCCAGCGCCCTGTGCTCCCAGGCCTGCGCTGTTGGATTTGCGCTTCCAGCCGTGCAGCCCCCTCTCAGCAGAGCCGCTGCCTGAGCCCCTCAGAGCTGCTCCCAGGGCCATGCAGCCCCCTCCGCGCAGAGCCTCTTCCTCTGCTGGAGCCGCCTCCAAGCTGCTCCTGGGGCCGCGCAGCCCCTCTGGCATGGAGCCTCTGCCAGAGCTGCTCCTGAGCTGCTCCCCGTCCAGCCATGCTCGCCCTGCATCCCTTTAGGTAGCTCGGCCTTGGGGTGTGGGGAGCTCTCCCTGGGGCGCAGGTGCTCTGTTAGTGTCCCAGGGAGGCTGAGGGCATCCCCGCCCCTCCTGGGGTCCTGCTCTAACTCCCTGGAGCGCCTTTCCACCAGGGAAGATTGGTGAAGCTTCTACTTCTCTGGGTTGGGGCTCCTGTCCTGGGGGCACTCGCCCAGGCCTTAGCCGGGCTCCTCGCGGGGCTCCTCCCCCTTGGATGCCTTCTCCCCCCCCACTTCCTACCTTAATAGAAGCATGAACTCTTCTCACTCTAGCATTCCAGCTGTTCTCTCTTTAAATCTCAGGCAGGATTTGTAGATTTTCAGGATGATTTGAAGGTTATCTAGGTAATTTGGTGGGGACAGGTGACTTGGGGACCCTACTCTTCCGTCATCTTGCCCCTCCCCTCGTTCCTCTAGTTTACATCTGTTCACAGTAAGTACCTAGTTTGTATATATATGAACATACCTGTTATTTAGCCTTTTTGTCTTGAGTGAAGATGTATGAGGTAAACATTTCTAGGTTTTCAGTTCTTTTTTCTCAGTATTTTAAGATTTTATTCCACTTTCCTTTAGATTCCTTTTTTGCTGTTGAAATTTTGATGTTAGCCGAATTGTTATTTCTTTATGAATATTTCTTTTCTCTCAGGTTGTTTTTAACATAGTTTTTGGTGTTCTACATTTTCACTACAGTGGATTTAAGTGTGTCTTATCTAGCTTCGTATAGGTTGAACCACGTATAATTAACAATATTAAATTGTTTTGATTTTCAATTTCATATGGTTCAAGCAACTTCAATGTATTACCTCTATTTGTGAATTGTCATTTATCATTTTGGAAAGTTATCAGTCAGTATCTTTGCAAATACTGGTTTTCTTCCATTGACTCTCTTCTCACTTTTTTTGGTATCCTAAATAGAAATGTTTTAGGATTTAGTTTCCTAGTAGCTGCCTCGCCACCCATCCTTCCCTAGTTCTTATTTTTGAACCATAAATGGTACCAGGTCTGGAAGGCATGCTTTTAGGCAGCCATAGGACAAAATCCAGAAATGCCAAGTGCCTGCTTAGGAGCTTTGGAAAGGTGCCCTCATTGAGCATTCTAGAAGGAGTGGCTGGGTCTTCTGGGACACCACCCCCCCATCAGGCTCCTTAAAGTAACATCAGCCATTTTTAGATTGTTTCTCTTATCATACCTTCCCACTGGCCCCATGTGAGCCAAGGAACTCACACTGCCTGCCCTCTATCCTTTCCCAGTTCTGCAGGTGGAGATTGATAGTCAAGTATCATTTTCGTAAGAATCTTTGTAATAAAATGGTACATTTCTACATCCTCAAAAAAAAATCTCTTTCCCAGTTTATTCTCTGTATTGTCTGTGATCTATAGTTTAACCCTCTCATTTTTTTACGTCAATATTGTAATCTTTCATTTGTAGAAGCTCTGCTCCTCCTCTCCCCAAATCTCATTGTTTTTTGATATTCTCATTTGCTTCTTCATTTTTTTCATATACCTTACATTCTGCAATGTATTGTTTCTATTGATTCATGTTATTGGTTTAGTTTCTTATGCCATACTTATCTTTGAGAATTTATATTTGGTTTTAATTTTTGGGAATCTGGGGACCCAAATTAAGGATGCTTTCCTGCAAGGATTATTTGTGTTTGCTTTAGCCAGAAGGCACTAAGATTTGGGACCATTTCAGCTCCTTTCAGGGATCCTCTCTTAATAAAGGAGCCCCAGGCATAGCTCCCACACTGATTAAAATCAGCAACAAGACTTTTTTTTAACCTAAAAGGAAAATTTTATTAGAAATGCATCTCTTAGAACAAACCAATAGTTACCGATGGGAGATGGGTGGGGGAATGGGTTAAATAGGTGATGAGGATTAAGGAGTACACTTGTGATGAGCACCAAATATTTTTTTAAAGATTTTATCTATTTATTCATGACAGAGAGGCAGACACTGGCAGAGGGAGAGGGAGAGAAGCAGGCTTCATGCAGGGAGCCTGACTCGAGACTCGATCCCCGGTCTCCAGGATCACACCCCAGGCCGAAGGCAGTGCCACACTGCTGGGCCACGGGGGCTACCCTGAGCACCAAATATTTTATAGAAGTATTAAATCACTATACTGTACACTTGAAACTAAAATTACATTGTATATTAACTGGAATTTAAATAAAAACTTAAAAAATGCATCTCTTAGTGACATGGCTATTTAAAAATATGGTTCATGTATCTTGGAAGAATATAATTTATGGCTAGAACGAAGACTTGCTTTTTTTTTTTAATTGCAGTGTTGTTTTTTTTTCCTTGAAGCTTTTAATTCAGCTCAGGGTTTATTTGTGCTGTGTGTGTGTATTTGGGGTTAAGGAGTTTCTTGTAGACTTTTATTTCTTTCAATCTCAGCAATGCATTAAAAAATAGATTTAAATATAAAATGTCATTTTTACAAGAGATCCCTTCACGGTATCCAGTCCAGTATACTGCTGGAAGTAGATATTCTCCAGTCCACATTTCTTAACCATGCGGAGGGGAGAATGTTATAAATTTGAAAGTTGTTTAATTCTAAATATTGTAGGTCTGTGGATTTTCAGACAAACTCTTCCTCCTCCAGTTACTTGCCAAAGTAGGCATGAATAGTGAGTGTCATTTCCCACAGGTCCAGAGGTCCTCCTATCAATTTAAACCAAGAGGGAGGTTTGTGGTTTTCTTAATCATTCTTTTCCTTTTCCTGTGGCATTGCCTGATTCAAAAGTAGCCATGCTGTTTTCTCTTGTGTTACCACTTGCTACTCAGGCCTACAGAGCTTTTAGGTAAGGAATAAGGACAGAATGAACAGATCACTGGGGAGGGACCAGAAGCTCACTAGTTTCCTTACCATTTTTTGAAAATGACAGTTTTAACCTCATTCCTATTTTTCCACTAAATTCCTTTATTTCCTTTCCTAATTCATATCATATTTACATCTTGTAAATACTATTTGGTGTTTATTTATTTTTTAAGGGAAAAGACACTGAAAAGTTTTGTTTGTCCTGTATGATTACAAAATTTCAAAATGAGACCTTATATATGTTGAGTCCTGGATAAAGAAGACATTTTTCCCTCTTTTTTAAGATTTATTTGAGAGAGAGCACAAGCAAAAGCAGGGGGGAGGGGCTGATGAAGACAGAGAGAGAAGCCTACTCTGCATTCAGTACTGAGCTGGGGCTCATTCTCAGTCTTGAGGTCATTACCTGAGTCAAAAATCAAGAGTCAGACACTCAACCAACTGAGCAACCCCGGCACCCCATATCCTTTTTTAAGGCTGGGTTTTTATCAGCCTTCTGTATTTTTTTTTTTATCCTCTGTAGAGGGTATCTCAGAATTTTGTGTATTATACAGATTTAATGTTTATTATAAAAATTATACCTCACTCTCCGCAGTTTGAACTGATACTTTTAGAAGATTATATAATTAAATATATATACATATAGATGATTAAAAACAAAAAAATCTATCCATTGTTTTTGAAGTAGTATATCAAACTTTTGGGTGGTTCTTTGGTAATTATAATAAATCTGAGGTCTGTAATGTGTATAAAATATATGCACACGTTGGAGGAGCAAGATGGCGGAAGAGTAGGGTCCCCAAATCACCTGTCCCCACCAAATTACCTAGATAACCTTCAAATCATCCAGAAAATCTACGAATTCGGCCTGAGATTTAAAGAGAGAACAGCTGAAACGCTACAGTGAGAAGAGTTCCTGCTTCTATCAAGGTAGGAAGATGGGGAAAAACAAAAAAACAAAAGGCATCGAAGGGGGAGGGGACCAGCGAGGAGCCGGGCTGAGGCCAGGGCGAGTGTCCCCAGGAAAGGAGAGCTCCAACCCGAAGAAGCAGGAAATGCACCAATCTTCCCGGGTAGAAAGGCGCCCGCAGGGAGTTAAAGCAGGACATCAGGAGGGCGGGGATGTCCTCAGGCTCCCTGGGACACTACCAGACACCTGCAGCGCACCACAGGTGAGTGCCCCGAGCTCCCTAAGGGCTGCAGCGCACACACATTGACCTGGGAGCAGCTCTGAGGGGCTTGGGCGGTGGCTCACGTGGAGGGGGCTGCGCGGCTCCGGAGCAGCTTGGCAGTGGTGGCTACAGCAGAGGAAGAGGCTCCGTGCGGAGGGGGCTGCGCGGATCCGGGAGCAGCTCGGGGGGGCTCGGGCGGAGGCTCCGCGGTGAGGCGGCTGCGCGGCCGGGAGCGCGAATCCAATAGCGCAGACCGGGAGCACAGGGCGCCGGGAACAGCCCAAGATCCAGACTCCCCCGGGACACGCAGAGGCCAGGAGGGCCCAGGACAGCAAGGACACTCCTGCCCCAAGCTGAGCAGATAAGCGGCCCCGCCCCGGAGCATCCAGGCCCCTGCAGACTGAGACCTCCGGAGTTCCTGCGGGGGCTGAATCCAGGTTTCCAGAGCTGCCGCAGCCACTGGGGTTGTTCTTCCAGGGGCCTCACGGGGTAAACATCCCCCACTGAGCCCTGCACCAGGCAGACAAGTTCCAGGGGAAGTCAAGGGACTTAAAGTATACAGAATCAGAAGATACTCCCCCATATGTTTTTTTTTTCTTTTTGATTTCTGATTTCTTCCCCCACCCCTTTTTTTTCACCTTTCTTTTTCTTTCTTTTTCTTTTCTTCTCTTTTTACCTTCATTTCTTCCTTTTTTCTTTTTTCTTTTTCTCTTTTCATTCCTTCTCTCTCTCTCTTTTTCTCCTTTTCCCAATACAACTTGCTTTTGGCCACTCTGCACTGAGCAAAATGACTAGAAGGAAAACCTCACCTCAAAAGAAAGAATCAGAAACAGTCCTCTCTCCCACAGAGTTACAAAATCTGGATTACAATTCAATGTCAGAAAGCCAATTCAGAAGCACTATTATACAGCTACTGGTGGCTCTAGAAAAAAGCATAAAGGACTCAAGAGATTTCATGAATGCAGAATTTAGATCCAATCAGGCAGAAATTAAAAATCAATTGAATGATATACAATCCAAACTAGAAGTCCTAACTACGAGGTTTATCAAGGTGGAAGAACGAGTGAGTGACATAGAAGACAAGTAGACAGCAAAGAGGGAAACTGAGGAAAATAGAGACAATTAAAAGACCATGAAGACAGATTAAGGGAAATAAACGACAGCTTGAGGAAGAAAAACTTAGTTTAATTGGGGTTCCCCAGGGCGCCAAAAGGGCCAGAGGGCCAGAATATGTATTTGAACAAATCATAGCTGAAAACTTTCCTAATCTGGGAAGGGAAACAGGCATTCAGATCCAGGAAATAGAGAGATCCCCCCCTAAAATCAATAAAAACCGTTCAACAACTCGATATTTAATAGTGAAGATTGCAAATTCCAAAGATAAAAAGAAGATCCTTAAAGCAGCAAGAGACATGAAATCCCTGACTTTTACGGGGAAGGAATATTAGGGTAACAGCAGACCTCTCCACAGAGACCTGGCAGGCCAGAAAGGGCTGGCAGGATATATTCAGGTCCTAAATGAGAAGAACATGCAACCAAGAATACTTTATCCAGCAAGGCTCTCGTTCAAAATGGAAGGAGAGATAAAGAGCTTCCAAGACAGGCAGGAACTGAAAGAATATGTGACCTCCAAACCAGCTCTGCAAGAAATTTTAAGGGGACTCTTAAAATTCCCCTTTAAGAAGAAGTTCAGTGGAACAATCCACAAAAACAAGGACTGAATAGATATCATGATGACACTAAACTCCTATCTGTCAATAGTAACTCTGAACGTGAACGGGCTTGATGACCCCATCAAAAGGCGCAGGGTTTCAGACTGAATAAAAAAGCAGGACCCATCTATTTGCTGTCGACAAGAGACTCATTTTAGACAGAAGGACACCTACAGCCTGAAAATAAAAAGTTGGAGAACCATTTACCATTCGAATGGTCCTCAAAAGAAAGCAGGGGTAGCCATCCTTATATCAGATAAACTAAAATTTACCCCGAAGACTGTAGTGAGAGATGAAGAGGGACACTATCTCATACTTAAAGGATCTATCCAACAAGAGGACTTAACAATCCTCAATATATATGCCCCGAATGTGGGAGCTGCCAAATATTTAAACCAATTAATAACCAAAGTGAAGAAATACTTAGATAATAATACTCTTATACTTGGTGACTTCAATCTGGCTCTTTCTACCCTCGATAGGTCTTCTAAGCACAACATCTCCAAAGAAACGAGAGCTTTAAATGATACACTGGACCAGATGGATTTCACAGATATCTACAGAACTTTACATCCAAACTCAACTGAATACACATTCTTCTCAAGTGCCCATGGAACTTTCTCCAGAATAGACCACATACTGGGTCACAAATCGGGTCTGAACCGATACCAAAAGATTGGGATCGTCCCCTGCATATTCTCAGACCATAATGCCTTGAAATTAGAACTAAATCACAACAAGAAGTTTGGAAGGAGCCCAAACACGTGGAGGTTAAGGACCATCCTACTAAATGATGAAAGGGTCAAACAGGAAATTAAGGAAGAATTAAAAAGATTCATGGGAACTAATGAGAATGAAGATACAACCGTTCAAAATCTTTGGGATGCAGCAAAAGCAGTCCTAAGGGGGAAATACATCGCAATACAAGCATCCATTCAAAAACTGGAAAGAACTCAAATACTAAACCTAACCTTACACATAAAGGAGCTAGAGAAAAAACAGCAGATGGACCCTACACCCAGTAGAAGAAGAGAGTTAATTAAAAATCGAGCAGAACTCAGCGAAATCGAGACCAGAAGAACTGTAGAACAGATCAACAAAACCAGGAGTTGGTTCTTTGAAAGAATTAATAAGATAGATAAACCTTTAGCCAACCTTATTAAAAAGAAGAGAGAGAAGACTCAAATTAATAAAATCATGAATGAGAAAGGAGAGATCACTACCAACACCAAGGAAATACAAACGATTTTAAAAACATATTATGAACAGCTATACGCCAATAAATTAGGCAATCTAGAAGAAATGGACGCATTCCTGGAAGGTCACAAACTACCAAAGCTGGAACAAGAAGAAATAAAAAACCTGAACGGGCCAATAACCAGGGAGGAAATTGAAGCAGTCATCAAAACCTCCCAAACACAAGAGTCCAGGGCCAGATGGCTTCCCAGGGGAATTGTATCAAACGTTTAAAGAAGAACTCATACCTATTCTCCTAAAGCTGTTTGGAAAGATAGAAAGAGATGGAGTACTTCCAAATTCGTTCTATGAGGCCAGCATCACCTTAATTCCAAAACCAAAGACCCCACCAAAAAGGAGAATTACAGACCAATATCCCTGATGAACATGGATGCAAAAATTCTCAACAAGATACTAGCCAATAGGATCCAACAGCACATTAAGAAAATTATTCACCATGACCAAGTAGGATTTATCCCAGGGACACAAGGCTTGTTCAACACCCGTAAAACAATCAATGTGCTTCATCATATCAGCAAGAGAAAAACCAAGAACCATATGATTGACTCAATAGAAGCAGAGAAAGCATTTGACGAAATACAGCACCTATTCCTGATCAAAACTCTCCAGAGTGTAGGGATAGAGGGAACTTTCCTCAACATCTTAAAAGCCATCTACGAAAAGCCCACAGCAAATATCATTCTCAATGGGGAAGCCTTTCCCCTAAGATCAGGAACAAGACAGGGATGTCCACTCTCATCACTGCTATTCAACATTAGTACTGGATGTCCTAGCCTCAGCAATCAGACAACAAAAAGACATTAAAGGCATTCAAATTGGCAAAGAAGATGTCAAACTCTCCCTCTTCGCCCATGACATGATACTCTACATAGAAATCCCAAAAGCCTCCACCCCATGATTGCTAGAACTGATACAGCAATTCGGTAGCGTGGCAGGATACAAAATCAATGCCCAGAAATAAGTGGCATTACTATTCACTAACAATGAGACTGAAGAAAGAGAAATTAAGGGGACAATCCCATTGACAATTGCACCCAAAAGCATAAGATAACTAGGAATAAACCTAACCAAAGAGTAAAGGATCTATACCCTAAAAACTATAGAACACTTCTGAAAGAAATTGAGTAAGATACAAAGAAATGGAAAAATATTCCATGCTCATGGATTGGCAGAACTAATATTGTGAAAAGGTCAATGTTACCCAGGGCAATTTACACATTTAATGCAATCCCTATCAAAATACCAATGGACTTTCTTCAGAGAGTTAGAACAAATTATTTTAAGATTTGTGTGGAATCAGAAAAGACCCCGAATAGCTAGGGGAATTTTAAAAAAGAAAACCATAGCTGGGAGCATCACAATGCCAGATTTCAGGTTGTCCTACCAAGCTGTGGTCCTCAAGACAGTGTGGTACTGGCACAAAAACAGACACATAGATCAATGGAACAGAAGAGAGAACCCAGAAGTGGACCCTGAACTTTATGGTCAACTAATATTCAATAAAGGAGGAAAGACTATCCACTGGAAGAAAGACAGTCTCTTCAATAAATGGTGCTGGGAAAATTGGACATCCACATGCAGAAGAATGAAACTAGACCACTCTCTTTCACCATACACAAAGATAAACTCAAAATGGATGAAAGATCTAAATGTGAGACAAGAGTCCATCAAAATCCTAGAGAAGAACACAGGCAACACCCTTTTTGAACTTGGCCACAGTAACTTTTTGCAAGGTACATCCACGAAGGCAAAAGAAACAAAAGCAAAAATGAACTATTGGGACTTTATCCAGATAAGATGCTTTTGCACAGCAAAGGATACAGTCAACAAAACTAAAAGACAACCTACAGAATGGGAGAAGATATTTGCAAATGACATGTCAGATAAAGGGCTAGTTTCCAAGATTTATAAAGAATTTATTAAACTCAACACCAAAGAAACAAACAATCCAATCATGAAATGGGCAAAAGACATGAACAGAAATCTCACAGAGGAAGACATAGACATGGTCAACATGCACATTAGAAAATGCTCTGCATCACTTGCCATCAGGGAAATACAAATCAGAACCATAATGAGATACCACCTCACACCAGTGAGAATGGGGAAAATTAACAAGGCAGGAAACCACAAATGTTGGAGAGGATGCGGAGAAAAGGGAACCCTCTTACACTGTTGGTGGGAATGTGAACTGGTGCAGCCACTCTGGAAAACTGTGTGGAGGTTCCTCAAAGAGTTAAAAATAGACCTGCCCTACGACCCAGCAATTGCACTGTTGGGGATTTACCCCAAAGATTCAGATGCAATGAACACCGGGACACCTGCACCCCGATGTTTCTAGCATCAATGTCCACAATAGCCAAACTGTGGAAGGAGCCTTGGTGTCCGTCGAAAGATGAATGGATAAAGAAGATGTGGTTTATGTATACAATG
Source organism: Canis aureus (assembly GCF_053574225.1). Classification (NCBI taxonomy): domain Eukaryota; kingdom Metazoa; phylum Chordata; class Mammalia; order Carnivora; family Canidae; genus Canis; species Canis aureus. The sequence continues at coordinate 57,492,346 of NC_135649.1, forward strand.
GAATATTACTCAGCCATTAGAAACGACAAATACCCACCATTTGCTTCAACGTGAATGGAACTGAAGGATATTATGCTGAGTGAAGTAAGTCAATCGGAGAAGGACAAACAGTGTATGTTCTCATTCGTTTGGGGAATATAAATAATAGTGAAAGGGAATATAAGGGAAGGGAGAAGAAATGTGTGGGAAATATCAAAAAGGGCGACAGAACATGAAGACTCCTAACTCTGGGAAACAAACTAGGGGTGTGGAAGGGGAGGAGGGCGGGGGGTGGGGATGAGTGGGTGATGGGCACTGAGGGGGACACTTGGATGGATGAGCACTGGTGTTATCCTGTTTGTTGGTAAATTGAACACCAATAACAAATTAATTTATTTAAAAAAATATGCACACCTAAACACACTCATGTATGTGAATTAAATAAAAATGTATTATCCTAGGGATCATAACTTAATTTTTTATTTGACTCCTTGCATCATAGTTGATAATTTCATATAAATGTTGTTTTGTTTATATCCTAAATAGTAACACCTCTACCATCTATACATCATAGCCTACACTTTTTATCACCAGGTTATCAGAATTAAGTGTCACCTGTTCTGTGATTTCTAACCCCCATTCTATATTCTCTTTTAATATAAGCCTTAGCATTTCTCAGCCAGTTACAGTGAGTACTCATCAAGGCTACTGTTATAAATGGCATGCATGCATATTTATGTGCAGATTCAAAGACATTTGTCAGTCATATCCTTGCATTCTAAATGAATTCTGCTTAAACAATATAAAACAGGTTAACCACTGGAGATAACTTTCATGAATAAACACTCTTTGAGTTTTTTATCCTTTTAAATAAGTAGATTTTTTTTTAAAGATTTATTTATTTGAGAGAGAGCGAGTGAAAATGAGCAAGCATGGAGAGGGGCAGAAGGGGACAAGCTGACTCTCCACTCAGCAGGGAGCCAGGCTTTGGGCTCCATCCCAGGACCCTGAGATCATGACCTGAGCTGAAATTAAGAGTCAGATGCTTAACCCATTGAGCCACCAGGCACCCGACAATTTTTAAACATTTTCTGAAAAAATTAAAAGGAGATAGTTAATAAAAATATTGTTATTTTGAGGGATTTTAAAAAAATACTTGTGGTATTTTTCAGCTTTTAACAACTTGTAATTTGCTATGATTTCTTCTTACTGTCAATACATAGTCACTTTCTAAAAGGCGAGAATAAGGGCCATTCTTTTTTTTTTTTTTTCTTTAAAGATTTTACTTACTCATTCACGAGAGACACAGAGAGAGAGTCAGAGACATAGGCAGAGAGAGAAGCAGGCCCCGTGCAAGGAAGCCCGATGTGGGACTGGATCCTGGGACTCCAGGATCATGCCCTGGTCCGAATGCAGACATTCAACCGCTGAGCCACCCAGGCATCCCAGTAAGGGCCATTCTTACAGTATTCTTAGAAATATGTTCCAATTCTGTGCCCAGTAAGAAATACTAGTTTAGATGAATAAAGAAATTCTTTCAACTTCCTACATTTTACCTAATAGTTAAAGGTAAAATAAGAAAACATCACAGCAAAAAATTTCCCCTTCACCCCTACAATTTGTAAGTGTATGTTTGATAAACACTAATGCAGTTAAGCCCAGTAGCAGGTTTTATATGTTTTGGAGGCTAGTTAGCATTCCTGTGTTTCATGCTCCTAACCCCATTGGTTCCTCCCCCCAGTGTCATAGGTCGAACTCCATGATACACCTAAAAATGTCAGTGTGGAAACTGGACCTATATCTAATTGGTAGATTTGACCAGTCCAAATTGTTATGTATAAAGTTTGATTATTGAATTGAGCCTTAAATATTTGAAATTAAATGTTAAAAAATTATCAGAGTGAATTCAACAGAAGCATTAATAAAATGAACATTGAGTGCATAAATCTTATGGTTAAGTAAGAAATATTCTCATTGTGGATCACTACACACTATTGTTTTGCAACACTGCAGCTAAGAAGAGCAACAGTGAGATATGGTGTGCCAAAGTTTCTTAATCTAGGACCAGGAGTCCTTTGAATTTATATTATATTATATGTGTGTCTTTATGAAAGGAATTCATAGTTTCATCAGATTTTCTTAGTCATCCATGACCTAAAAAACAAGGATTGAGAATTATTGTTATGAATTTTCAACAAAAGAAAACATTATTTTTTGCTCAGGTAATCATTCCTTAAGAGCTTATGAAAGAAGTCCTAAAGAGTTTATAACAGAGGTGCTTCTGGAGTATAAAGATGGGAGAGGGACGGGAAAGCTAGGAAAATGTTGCTATTGGAACATAATTTACAGGCACCTCTTTAGATAGATGCAAGCAGATATTTATGCTCTAGTGTTGTGAAGAAGTAGTTAAGTACAGCAAAATGAGCAAGTGGGTAATCCTGGTTCTGCCATTTACTAGCTGTATATTCTTGGGCCAGTAAATTAACCTTTCTGCTCCAGTCTCCTCATTTTTTTATGGGAATAATAGTGGCTACCTCATAGGTTGTAAGGATTAAAATTAACATCTAGAAAGTGGTTAAAACATTGATTGCTTTAGTGTACTACATAAGTGTTAGCTGTTATTACTCCTAGTATGATTATTATAATTGTTGTTGCTGCTGCTGTTGTTGTAGAATGCCATCAGGGTAAGTATGAGGCTGAATCAGGGACTGAGCCAGATTTAATATTCTAATATAGTAGGTTGGCAAATTTTTTTTGTAAAGGGTCAGATAGTAAATAGTTTTGGCTTTGTAAGACCTGCGGTCTCCATTGAAACTATTTGTAGTCATAGGCAGTATGTAAAAGGATGGACATTGCTTTGTTCTAGAAACTTTATTTACAGAGTAGGTGGCAGGTTTTCTGACCCCAGTTTAATCCATTCAATAGTCTTTTGTCTATCAAATATAATAATAATATCTATATTTCTGATTCATGAGAGACACACACACACAGAGAGAGGCAGAGACACAGGCAGAGGGAAAAGCAGGCTCCATGCAGGGAGCCTGACGTGGGACTCTATCCTGGTGCTAAAGGTGGTGCTAAACCACTGAGCCACTTGGGTTGCCCCAATAATAATATTTTTAAAAAACTCTGGTATTAGGGAGTATTACAAGATTGCCTCAATGTAATGCCTGGTGTATATTAGTCATTCATTAAGTATATGATGGATAAATTAATGAATAGTAGGTATTTATGAATTGCAAAAAAAAAAAAAATTGTGTGTCAAAGAAGTAGTAGAGCAGTGTTTTCAAGTTTTCACCTGTGTCAGAATTTAACCTCATTACTGGGCCCCATTCCCGGAGTTTCTGACTTTTAGATCTGGTGGGAAGCCTGAAAATTTGCATTTCTAATGAGTTTCCAAGTGTTGCTGGTTGTCTAGGGAACATAGCTGAAGAGTAAGTAACCAGGGTAACTTGGTTACCTCTCTGGGCCCAATTCTGATCATGAAGAAAAGGATTTAGAGTGACAGAAAAGTTGTGAAGAAGCATCTATGTCATTTGTTGTAAATTTGATTATTTTCCTTTTTTCCCATTTAATTCAACAGCTATTTTTCAAAGCCTCCATTTTCTTCAGAGTACTCTCTCAGGTGTAGTAGATACATATGAAAAAGAATACGACATAGACTTTGATGTTAATGTCAAGAGTGTTACTCTAGTTGAGGAAAGAAAATGCACACTTATGAACCAAGTACAGAATAAGAAAATATATTTCATCAGGTTCCAGAATACATAATGTAGGTATGAATGACATCAGTATTCAGAAATGATCAGTTTAGAGATAAGAGACAATTTAATCAAGGCACACAAGAGTATACTTTGATGGAGTTACAGAATCTCAGACTGCTCAGTTAACCTATTCATTTCCAGAAAAGAGCAACAAAACTGGGTTCTATCTGAGCCAAGATACCATCAGTAAGTGGGCTGTCCCGTACATAATAGAATGTTTAGCGGCAGGGAGAATAAAATATTCTTTCAGTTCTTTCTTACAATCTTACTACTCAATTTTTGGTTCTATGATCTGGAACTATGCAAAAATTCTTAAAGGACCAGAGCATTTTAAAAGATCTTGACATTTGAATCAGTGGAATAATTTATTCAGGTAATTTTAGCACAGTTCCCGACATATATAAGATACTAAATAGCCATTATAAAGCAAATCTTGGGTAACATATAATCTTAATAGAGAAAAAATAAAAATACTAAAAAAAATTAGAAAACCCACTTTTGTAAAGAAATACAACCCCGGTTCCCCACCCTCAAATTCCACCCCTAGAGTTAAGCATTGTTCAGTTGCATATCTTCCCATCTTTCCCATGCTTATACAGGCATCTATGTATAAATGCATACTTGCATACTATATATACATACACACTTAAAAAAATTTTAATGGTGGGATCTTTGGGTGACTCGGTTAAGCATCTGCCTTTGGCTTAGGTCATGATCCTGGGGTCCTGGGATCAGGCCCATGCTGGGCTCCCTGCTTGGCAGGGAGTCTGCTTCTCATCTTCCTACTGCCCTTCCTCCCTGCTTGTGCTTGCTCACTCTCTATGAAATAAATAAAATCTTTAAAAAATTTTGATGGCTGAGTAATGGAGATATATATATATAATGGTTCATTTAACCATTTTCCTTTTGTTGGTATTACCATGCTAAAATTAAAATTATGTCTTTATTATATAAGAAATATATAACTTCATATGTAGAAATTTTTTTATTTAGCTATCTTCAGTTATAGCATAAGCAAATTCACAGCCATCCTTTTAAAAACATGTATCTGACAGCTTAAAATAGATAGCATTGGAAGGCTGGGTATAGTAAGAGGAGTTCTTCAAATTCAGAGCCTTAACCTGGCATCCAATACCTGGAATTAGTCATCTGGGTTTGGGGTGAATACTCTGAAGTTGCATGCCAAATTCTGCATGTGTGATATACATGGTTGCATTTTTCTAGGAAGGGGGTTTTATCATTATATCAAAGGAGTTTGTCACCTCCCAAGAAGGTTAAGAACCACAGAGATGCACTATCTCAAATGAGAACTGCCCTTATTAAATTAGAAGAGCAATGTTGAGTATGTTAACCAAAAGGTTTTCTTCCCAAAAGTTGGAGGGTATCTTTTGCATACAATTTTAAAGACAGCCCTCTAGTTAATAATGGCATAGAAATGATACATAAGGTATAAAATGTAAACCTGATTATGTTTGTATGATCATTTGTTTGTTTTTCCCTTGAGGAGTATTGTGTGGGATAAACAGCAGGGTGGTGAGATAATCCATCATTTTGAAACCTGTTCTCTGGTGATGGATGGATAGATTGGTAAAGTAACTCAATAATCTCCATTTTTTTTCCCAAGGTTATTCATAGATCGTTGAACATTGTCCTTAATAAAGCAGTGGAATGTTTCTGTGTCCTTGCCTGCATTATTCCTCAGGTTGTGACAGGAAAAGGCTTTTAATTTGGAAATAACTTACTATTAAAACTTATATGAGTGTGTGGTGCTGGAGCATTTATTGTGACTCTCATGAATATATTAGAAATACAATGGCTCCCCAAATTACATAGTTTGAGTTTTTATTTTAGTAATAGCCTCCTTCAATTCTAAAAATTCAGATACTAGATTATCCTCACACATAGATATTAAAAACTTGCCCAGTTATTTTCTCCCCAGGTTAAATAATACATACTCCAGATCTTAAAATAATTCTAATAACTTGTATCAGAGTGAAAGATGGCTGGCTTCAGATAAAGCAAGAATGATAATTGAATTAAGTCCAGTGTTTGAAGCTGAGATCTTAGGTTGATTAAATTGAAAGGTAACACTGTGTTACTGTATAGATTAACTTTTTAAGAATAATTCAAAACAGTTCTTGAACTCTCTTTGGAACCAATGTACTTTTGTGCGAATGTAATAGAAATTAGTACGTGAAATGTATTTATTTTCAAGCCAATTCAAAAAACAAAGCCCTGAAGGCAGCCAAATTACAAAGATGTAAGGCTTTACTTGTTGGCAAGTATAAGTCTATGTTAGACAGCTGGATTTCCATGTGTTCTCTACTATTCTCCTGTTTAAGTTGTTTTTTTCTTCCAAAGTGATCCAATTAGTGTGATTGCATAGAATTTTAATGAAGCTGTTCATTTCCAAGTTTTTCATCAATTCGCTTTCTACTTGGTAGAGAATGCTCAAAAACTATTTTTATAAAATTCCTCGTCTTGTTTTATGAAACTTACAAGATTTTCATTTGTTATAAAAGTATCAGTCTCAGAATTAAATTCTGATTCTAGCTCTGTCATGTTATTTGCATGAACTTGAACATGTCATTTAAATTCTCAGAGCCTCTGTTGTTTTGCTTATATAATGGAAATGGTAATTAAATCTAATCCTAACTTCTGCCCTGGGCTACTGTGAGACTTAAATGTGATGATGTTAGGGAAAGTGCATTCAAGATTGTCTAACACCAAGTAGGGTATTATAACATAAGAGTTGTATGACTTCATACTCTTGGTATTTGGAATGAATGTTTTTATAATTACTGAAACATATAGACTCTTCAGTTTATACAAACAAGATATGGTATTTAGAATTTAATTATGTAATTAAATTGTCTTATACTATGTCTATTGATAGATATATTTGCTATATATAAAATATAGTTCTCTCTATGTCTCCTATAGTTTACTGTGTATAGCCTTTTACAAAATGAGTATGCTATAATTTTTTCCTTACTACTGAATTTGGTATATTTTAGTCATATGTAGTTAATCGCTTCAATAGTACTGCTTGGATCTTTGTCACATAGTAGGTGCTTAATAAATTACTTATTTAAAAAATCAAATTAGAACTTACATGGAAAGAAATTAAATATTGCAGGACAGAAACTATTCTTTTTTCATGTACTAGAGAAATGATTTGTAAAAGAGAACTCTGTGTTGGAGCTGAAATTACTATAGCTTTTAACCATTCCTCTTCCTTATTTTTCTCTATCCCTTCATGCCTCAACCTCTCCCCAAATTAGGCAGTAGGTTCTCCTTGCTCAATATAATGAAATTGAATAAAAGTTTTGTCCAAAAAGTGTCATTTCCATGTGGTAAAACTTGACTGATTTTAATATCACCAAGTCAGAATTCAAAATAATTTGAATGTTTTTACTTTGTACTCTGTTTGTAAACAGTTTGCTAAACAAATGAATAACATAAACAGGAAACCTCTTAGTTCTCCCCTCTCCCCAAATTAGGCAGTAGGTTCTCCTTGCTCAATATAATGAAATTGAATAAAAGTTTCGTCCAAAAAGTGTCATTTCCATGTGGTAAAACTTGACTGATTTTAATATCACCAAGTCAGAATTCAAAATAATTTGAATGTTTTTACTTTGTACTCTGTTTGTAAACAGTTTGCTAAACAAATGAATAACATAAACAGGAAAGTATATGTAGCCTACTCAAGAAACCAAACTAATTGCAGCTGTTTGTAAATGACTCCTGCAGGCTTTAATTCATGCACACTTGAAAGTCATAAACCTGTCATTTATAATTTACACCTACACTAGTATCCCTGCATTATTTCATACAAATGCACATGTATTTGTAAACAGCCATTATCTTTCAACTTTTTTTGCTTTCCCATGTGGAGTACTAAAATTTTTTTATTTAAATTTTAGTTAACATAGAGTACAATATTGGTTTCACGAGTAGAATTCAGTGATTCATCACTTACATACAAAACCCAGTGCTCATCACAAGTGCCCTCTTTAATATCCATCACCCATCTAGCCCATCCTCCATCCACCTCCATCGTCCTTGTTCTCTATTGTTAAGAGTCTCTTGTAGTTTGTTTCCCTCTGCCCCCGCCCCTATCTGGAATTTTTAAAAGAAAAATGGGATTCACAGTATGGCTCTTTTTCTTTTGACTGTATTAGAATTTGAAAATACTCATTCTTGAGTCTACAGTCTTAATCATGGTCCTATATGCATACACCCATATTCTTCAGGTACATTTAAAAATAGAAGGAATGAACTCTAAGCTTTTGAATAATGCACATTTATTGAATTAACAATTAATCTTGATCCTAATTTATGTTTTAATGTATCCTGAGAGGTAGCATGGTATAGTTGTTAAGAGTAGAGACCCTTGAAAAGAGAAATGAGGCCAGAGCTGCGGGTGCTTTTTCTGCCCGCGGTGTCTCAGATTCATTCTTAAGGAACTGAGAACTTAATCTTCCAAAATGTCAAAAAGACCATCTTATGCCCCAACTCCCACCCCAGCTCCTGCAACACAAATGACCAGCACACCAGAGTTTGTGGGATACAGTCCATACAGTCATCTCGCCTACAACAGCTACAGGCTGGGAGAGAACCCGGGCACCGACAGCCAGGTCACAGCATCCTCTGGTATTACAATTCCAAAACCCCCAAAGCCACTGGATAAGCCGCTGATGCCCTACATGAGGTACGGCGGAAAGGTCTGGGACCAAGTAAAAGCTTCTAATGCTGACCTAAAGTTGTGGGAGATTGGCAAGATTATTGGTGGCATGTGGTGAGGTCTCACTGATGAAGAAAAACAATATTCAAATGAATATGAAGCAGAAAAGACGAGTACAATGAATCTATGAAGGCCCATCATAATTCCCACACATACCTTGCTTACATAAATCCAAAAAGTCATGCAGAAGCTGCTTTAGAGAAAGAAAGTCGGTAGAGATAGTCTCGCATGGAGACAGGAGAACCTTACATGAGCATTCAACCTGCTGAAGATCCAGAGGATTATGATGATGGCTTTTCAAAGAAACATACAGCCACCGCCTCATCAGTGAAATCCTTAGAGTGTAGTTCCAGACGTTCGGTCAGTTGTCACAACAGCTAGAATGCAGGTCCTCAAATAACAGGTCTGGTCCTTAATGTTTCATCAGCAAAACCTAGAAGCCGAACTTCCTCAGAGAGGTGACACCAGGAGAAGAAGTTCCTGGAAAGCAAAGATTCATTTAACAGTGAACTTGAAAGGTTGTGTGGTTTGATATTATAAGTGAATATGGAAAAGATTACCACTGAAATTGCACAGGCAGAAGAACAGGCTTGCAAAGGCATGAGGAAAGGGACAAAGAGGTGGCAGAGCAAGCTGAACTTAGAGCAGCATAGTTCCTGAGGAAGAGGCCCCTGCTAGTAAGAACCAGGAGAAGAAAGACGATGAAAGCATCCCTATGAAGACCGAGAAGAAAGACGCACATTGAAGAAGCAATGGAAAGCCAACAGAACGGTGAAGAAGGCACGTCTACTCCTGAGGACAAGGAGAGCAGGCAGGTGGGGGTGGATAGTATGGTTGAAGAAGGAAGAGACCAGTGATAGTAACACTGGCTCAGAGAGCAGCAGTGCAACAGTGGAGGAGCCACCGACAGACCCCACGCCAGAAAATGAGAAGAAAGAATAAATGTTGCCTTGTTTTATGTGTTCTAAATACTTTTTTAAATGAAAAAAAATGTTTGTTTGTTTGTTTTTTTTGAGTTTAAAAAAAGGAGTAGAGACTCTTTTACCAGACTTTCGGTTTGAATCCTGGCTCTTCCACTTACCTACTGGATAAATCTTCTATTTTGTGTTTCTTCCTTTATAAAAAGGGAATAACAGTAATATCTACCTCTTAGAGTTTTTATGAGTTTAAAGAAAATTATACTGTAGAGTATAATTTGTGCCAGTACCTGGCACAAATAAGCATAGCATGACTCTTATATAAAGTAAAATAATTTCCAAACTGTGTTAATTTTCCTGTGCATATATGAATTCACATCCTTTGGTATAGTGGAGTGGTCCCAAATGCCTCATAGGTTGAGAGCCAGACTTCTGACTGTAGTGTTTCCACCTTCCATGATGTTTTCTAAATCAAAACTTTACTGTCAGCCTGTAGTCTTCTCACAGAGGTGGATGTACCAGGATTAGAGCTGCTACTGTCTAAAATCTATTGCAGTGTACCTATTCCTCTCCCTGGAATTAGTTTTTTTGTTTCCCGCTTATTTTGTGAGATTAAATATATTCCTTTCAACAAGCAAATACAGATGAAAACCAGCATTAATTTTCATTGTACTCCTAAAGTAGAAATAAAAACCACTATGGAGGGATGTTTGTGTGGCTCAGCAGTTGAGTATCTGCCTTTGGCTCAGGTCATGATCCTGGGGTCCCGGATCGAATCCCACATCAGGCTCCCTGAAGGGAGTCTGCTTCCCCCTCTGCCTGTGTCTCTGCCTCTCTCTTTCTGTGTCTGTCATGAATAAATAAGTAAAATCTAAAACCCACTATGGAGTGGTTTTCTAGGATATGAATATTTTAATGCTCAAAATGGGCTCTTAAGGCCAGCAAACTAAGGCATTGTCTGTATGGTACAGATAAATCAAGTATGAATCAGAACTTGGTTGTCTGTTTCTACATTTTAACTTAAATACTCTGGCCATATGAGACTGTTCTATTTATTTCCAGTACAGTTTGTTTTATATTACATATATAATAGTGCCAAAATTGACATGAGAAAAGAGATACTGCTTCATTTCTGAATAGTTGCTGTGGAGAAAAGAATTCTCTTTAGAATGTGAACTTTGGAACTGGTACTTTTAAGACCCCAATAAGCATGTTGATTTTTTTTTCCACACTGATGCTTATTGATGTTCAGTCAGTTGAACAGGTTAAATGTTTCTACTGTTAATCGTTCCTATGGAGATGGGCTTAGCCACAGAAATATACTAATAGAATTGTTCTGACCAAGTCAGAAAAGTTTTTAAAATACCCTCATATTTGATCTATAATTAGATTAAGAAAATTAGTCTAAATTTGCAGATTAAATTTAAGCTTCTATGCATTTTGTTCCTCCTGAAAGAGAGTAAACCAAGGATAAAATTTCTCACATTTTCTCTAGGGGCACAAAGCTAAGTTTGCAAACTTACATGAGTTTAGTTCCTTAATGTCAGTTTGCAGTATATAGTTAAATGTTGCAATGGTATGAGAAAACATCCTGCTTGTCTATGGGAAATAAAAGCGAGTTAGCAAGAAAGGGGACATCAAAGACAACAGAGCACAAAAATATTGTGAAAAGTAGGTGAGCAGCTGTGAAGTTCTCTGTTACAGGATGCCCTCTTGTGTTTTTTTAGCAATAGCATATTTAGACAATCGACAGTTCACAACCCTTTTCTGTGTCAGCATACATGATGTATTTGCATCTCTGACCCATTCCCAGGGATATACCCCGCATTCTTGGGGGCTTTGGCATAGATAAGAGAGGCTGCAGGCTCCACATAGTAAGCACTGTAACACTGCCTTTTATTTTTCTCCCACAGACTTAGGGAGCACTCTCTCACCACATACCAAGGTTGAGAACCACTGTTTTATTAAACTAAGCATGAAATTCATACTAGATCTGGAATTCCTCTAGAAGTGATGGCTATTATCAGTCTTGTTAAATGGAGGTTGGATTATTTTTTGTTTCTTTGTGATTTAAGGAAAAAGGAAATCGTCTTTTTTTTATTTTTAAAGATTTGTTTATGTGAGAGAAAGATTGAGCACAGCCACCCTTCACCCCACAGGGGCAAAGGTAGAGAGAAATCCAAGCAGAGTGTGGAGCCCAACACAGAGCTTGATTTCACAATCCTGAGATCACAACCTGAGCTGAAACCAAGAATTGGAATCTCAACCCACTGCTCCACCAAGGAGCTCAGCAAAACATAATTTTAGATGTCTTGTTTGGAAGAAAAAACAGCGTCTAAGATATATGAGCTCTAGCTCTCTATGGTTCTAGGTTTTTACATATTTTTAAGAGACTCTTAACCATAGAGAACAAACTGAGGGTTGATGGAGGTAGGTGAGGGATGGGCTAAATAAGTAGTGAATATTAAGGAGGGCATTCGTAATGAGCACTGGGTGTTAAATCTAAGTGATGAATCACTAAATTCTACATCTGAAACCGATTTTACCATATATGTTAACTAGAACTTAAAAACTTGAAATAAAGTATTTTCAGCAATGCATATATTAAACATAGGATTCTGTTTACTCTTCCTATTTTCTTAACTAGGTATTGTACACTTCCTGGTTATAGGTTGTAGCAAGTTGACGTTTATTATTTTTTTCTTGAAATAATTTTTCTTTTTTTTCTGCTTACCAAAATAATCCATGCTTATGTTAAGAAATTTAGATAATATGAAGGTATAAAGAACATAAAAATTAAAATGATGATGATTTTTACCAGAATTACTTTCATTTTGATTTGATTTTAAAATGACTTTTGTGTGGGGCACCTGGGTAACTCAGTTAAGTGTCTGCTTTTGGCTCACATCATGATCCCTGAAATGGAGCTCTGCATTGAGCTCCCTGCTCAGCTGGGAGTCAGCTTCTCCTTCTCCCTCTGCCCCTTCCCTCCCCACGCTCGCTCACTCTCTCATTCTTTCAAATAAATAATCTTTAAAAAAAATAAAAATGGCTTCTGTAAGATTCTTCATGTTTACTTTGACAATAACTTTATTAGTATCCCAGCATTACTTAGTGCAACACTACTTTAATGCCAGAAAACTAAATTCCTTCAGATTGTTCAATATGGTAAGAATCATTTTGTAAATAAATTTGTTGTTTTCTAAGTTTGAAAATTCCAAAGCTTTCTTTTTCCCTACTATGGTTTCTGGTGTTATAAGCACGTTTTTGCCTTTTTTCAGTATTTACACAATTTATTGACAGAGGAAGAAAGCAATCCTTCTACAAATAACTTGATAAAAGCCTGAATTTCCCATGAAAGGAAGAGTAACAAGAGTTAGTAAACTCATATATAACTCATATATTGAGGAAATTAAGTTATGAGAAAGGATTATACTTTTTTTTAAGTATTATCACAAAGATTCTGTGAGGACTGTAAAGAGTATATTTCAGAGATCTAGCCATCAAAGTTAAAGAATTTTTTCAGATGTAGGAATAGTATAGAGAACAGTTCAACGTTTATATGTTTGTGTACTACTTTTTACAGGAGTAAAGAACACTATTATGATTTTGTGCTGGAAACTAGAAATTAAACTGAAATCAACTTATTCTACATTAGAGATTTTTTTTAAAAAAGAGAGGAACAGAGATAGCAAGATAGAGCATGAGCAGGGGAGGAGAGGGAGAAACAGGCTTCCCACTGAGTAGGGAGCCTGATTTGGGGCTCCATCTTAGGACCCTGGGATTGTGACCTGAGCCGAAGGCAGACGCTTAACTGACTGAGCCACCCTGTCTTGCAAATATGTACTCTTGATCACAATCACAAAAGGAACCTAGTAAGAGTGTTCATTGTGTTTGTTACCACCAATATATTTGCCACTTTTATACATTCTTTGGTAGCCATATGTATTTTGTCTAAGCACTCATACACACATGCTCACTTGGCATGTTAGGTATGGGTAATAGTACTGAATTTTTTACCAAAAACTTAAAAACTAATACTATTTTCTTACATAAAATATTAGGGGAGCATTGGCTATAAACTTGGGCTTTCTATTTTATCATATGCAAATTTAGAATAAAAATTAGAATTTGTTGAAAAATACATAGATACAGAAAATGCTTTATACTAGCTCTTCTGTAGGTGCGAAATGTACATTGTTGAAAACAGAAAGTCTCTGGTTGGGAGGAGTTGAAGAGTGTTGGACAGAGAGTAGAAAGATAAGATTTAAGAGAATGATATGTCTTATGAAGAAAAGAAGATAGGGTGATATGGCAGGAAGTTACCATAGGCAGTAGGGAGGTTTCCCTTTACATGCTGTGATGGTGCCATTTAGGAGGATGATATTTGAGTGTAGTGGCACCAAAATATGATGGTATGGCATAAGCCTCTGGAGATTTGAAGGAAGAGTTTTCTAGGCAACTGGAACTGTGACAGAGATCTAAGGTGGGGTCTTTTGAGGTAACAAAAAGATTAATCTGGCCAGGACAGAGTGAGCAAGGTAATCAGGAGTGGGGTTTGTGACAATATATCGGTTGAGGCCATTGGTGAGCATACAAATCATTGCCACCTGCTTCTTTACAGCATTGTTATGCCCCAGTAATTTCTTACATACAAGCTTTCTAGCTTTTGAAATATGATTTCCTGTTTGAGGATTAGTATTTTACTTCTGTGGGAAAATACACATCATTTTTAATTTCCTTTATTCGTTTGTTATAGTTGTATGATTCAACAGCTTTGATAATAGGACTTCACCTGAAGGTCTAGAGGCCTTTTAAAAAATAAAATATTAAATCTAGGACACAGAATGTTCTATGTGTAAAAATAGATTAAATGAGAATAATATATTAAAGTGAGTCTTTTTTATTTTTCTTCTGATCTCCCTCCAAAGCTGTTAGGGTCCTATGCCTAGTATTTATCTTAAGAGGCAGAGGTCTCTTACTACCTTTAGGAGGAACTTTGGTTAGGACAGAGACCTACCATTAATTTTTCATATACAGAGTCCCACATACATAATTTTAGAAGTGAAAATATTCTGTATATTTTACATTCACGAATTTGTAGAATATTTTCAAAGATTCTTAGTTTTCAGTTTCTAAAGCATTAATACAGTTCAGTTTTTATTCTTGTAATTTCGAATTTAAATGAATACATATAAAATAGTTCTTACATTTTGAAAATACAGGGATTAGATGAAGACACTTTCTGCTTTGTTGGATTTGCCTTGAGAACATTACATCTACACAACATATTTCTCTTATAGCAACAGACATGGTAACCCTGGAGTCTGTTTTATTTCTTGTTACATTACTTTTTAATTAAATAAAACAACTAGTTGAAGGCAATTACTTTCTCTGAAATGTAATGAAGATTTATTTTGGAAGTGACCTTCACTTTATTAGCCAAAGCAGTCATCAGAATTAATAGAATAATCAAATTATATACTAACTCATAAATCATCATGAATAGTGTTGTGCAAAGTTCAGCTGTTAATGGGTCCCATTGTTTTGCCCCTGAATTAAAAAAAATTACAGGTGCTGATTTCTACCTTGATAGGCACTGAAATTGCTTTTTTAAAGGCTATGTAGAATTGGGGTACCAGCCGAAAATTTTTACAACTGTTCATTTATCTGTAATACAATTTGATGTACCAGGGTAAAGTTGGAATTGTGTACAATGTTGGTTTGCTTTCTTTCTGTAAAATCTATCTTATTGGAAGCAGTACTTGATTGATTAAAATTCTGTTCATTTGAATGTTGTTTTGGGTTAATGGCATCAAAGTTAGATTATACTTCAGATATACACAATTATCTGAATAATGTGTTGGATAGATATTAGGTTGCTTTTGTGAATTTTCTTTGAGCTTGTTATAAACAAGTAATTGAAGTGGCAGTTTAATATTTGAAACTTACAGAAAGAAAATATCTCATATAGACTTCAGTGCTTCATATTTCTCAGGAAGAATTTACATGGATTCCCATGTTTTGGGACAAATGGGAAATTTCCTTGCTGCTGAGCTTTGTATTTTTTTTTTTTTTTTACAGTTGCATGAATGGGAATGATAGGTCTCCACAATTCATGTCAGATGGTTGATGACATTTAAAAACAAGCTCTAACCATAGTTTTGTATAGTCAAGCATTACACTCTGTCAGAGTCCATTAAAGTAAATTTTGGAAAATATCAAAGACTTTGTGATGTGAGAAAACAAGTTAGTTTGGTTTGGTTTTTTAAAGATTATTTATTTAGAGAGAGAGCATGCATGCACAAGCTGGGGGAGTGGCAGGGAGAGGGAGAAGCGGGCTCCCCGTTGAGCAGGAAGCGTGATGTGGGACTCAGTCCCAAGACCCTGGGATCATGACCTTAGCTGAAGGCAGATGCTTAACCAACTGAGCCACCTAGGCACCCACAAGTTGCTTTTGTTTTTTTTAAATTAATGTGCAGTATAATTATTTTATTTCACATATTTGAAAGTGGCACTTTCCCACTATAATTTGACAAAAGAAAGACATGTTCAAAAATGGGGAAAATTGTCTTTACTCTTAAGTCATTCAGCAAATCCAGATATTAATTTCACATTAATGACCATTGCTTATTTTTCAAAGTTGTATTTTCATTGTGTCAATTTCTTAACTCTATCAAATGTCTGAAAAGTAGGAAGAGTATGTATAAATGGTTAATAACTGAAGTACAAATGTGTTAACATTCTAAGAGGAATTCAAAATAAGGTTTAAGTTTTGATTTTATTACTGGTTTTCATTTCATAAGGTTTTTTTTTTTTTAATTTCAAAAAGGAAGCTGAGATAAATCTAGATTCACAGGTTTTCCCAAGATACCGTTGTTATTTGTTATAGTCAGTTTGAAATAGAAACACCCTACTTGTTTTCAGAAAATAAATTGTGGCCACCTCAGAACATCAGATACCTTTCCTTTTGCCCACATGTTCTATAGCTAATACAGTGAGTGGCTACTGTCAAAATTGTACCAAGTCTACTAACATTTGCATTTTGTCTTTGATTTCTCTAAATTCATATTTAAAATTTTAACGTATAACATCCTGAATGTTCTTTAACATAGAACAAACATAACAAGGCAAATAAAAATTTCAAAAGAAAAATTACTGAGCAACTGAGGCAGAGGGATTGCAGTGCCAAATGTCTATAGTGATCAGGCAGGATCATAGGAAGTGAAGTGGGCTGGAAGCAGATGATTGGAGCAGTAGAAACCATGGTGACCTGTTGAACACAGGATATATCTAAAGAGAGAGGCTACTGTGTGACCATAAGTCTTGATTGTATGCCTAGTGTTGTCAGATTTTCTCTTTCAAGGAAGCCAAGATCCAGATTATTTATGCCAAAGTAAATTTTTTTCTTTTAAACTGTGAGGTCATACAAAACTTACCTACAAGCGGATTTATCCCTTGGACATTCTGTTGTTAACTCCTAGCTAGGTAAATGACAAATTTTAATTGTACATGTCAGAGGATGAAATCTTTCACCAAATTTAAGTTTTTTCAAAAAATGTATTATAGCCATTTGAAAATGCCCTTCATTATATCACGCATAGTTAGCAACTATGGTGTGTAGTGAATTTATACCACGTACATATCACCTCAGAAGTATAGATTTGGATTTTGAGTTACTCTACAAATTGAGTACCCTTTGAGGAAAACACAAGTATTCCAATGATATTTTTCTTCTCACAAATCAACAGCCTAGTAATTCTGGGATTAAACTTTGACTCTGTCCTAACTGCTATGTTATTTCTTCTCAGTTTCTTAGCATTATGCTTTCCTCCGTTTGTACTCTTTGGCTATGGTCAGGACTCTAATTGCTAGCTACTCTACCTGCTCCCACTGTCTGTCTTCTTCATCAAACCAACATGTCACTTCCAGTGGCATTCTGTTATCTGTCACCTCAACTACAAACACTTCTACCTACCTTTTTTTTTTAATTTTTTAAAATTTATTTATGATAGTCACACACAGAGAGAAAGAGAAGCAGAGACACAGGCAGAGGGAGAAGCAGGCTCCATGCACCAGGAGCCCGACGTGGGATTCGATCCCGGGTCTCCAGGATCGCGCCCTGGGCCAAAGGCAGGCGCCAAACCGCTGTGCCACCCAGGGATCCCTCTACCTACCTTTTAACCCCATTCTGTAATAATATCGTTCAGCTCCTTCCTGTCATTCCCCATTTTGTACATCTGTTTAATTATTCCAGTGTCTATGCACACTCTCACCTTTCTGCATTTTCTCATTACTTTTCCACCTTATCAGTTCCAATCCCCAACAGTCTGACCTGTTCCTCTTTAAGGGTTGACACAGGCCTAGCCATGAGATCTTTCACTACCCCTGGTTGCTAGAAGCTGTATACTTTTAGGCAAGTAGTTTACCTTCTCTGATTTTCTGTAATAGGAAATTGGTCTAGCTGTTGTAAAGATTTCCTCTACTTTTGACATTGTGTAACTCTTCTTCCACACACGTTGACCTCTTCTTTCAGTTCCCTTACAGTACTTCTAGTCTCTACCACAAAATATAGTCTTTAATTTTTTTCCAGTTGTTATGCTTAATAATGTCATTTTTCTCATTTACCTAACAGAGGGCTAAGTCTGTGTATCTACTATGAAACTAGTGTAGTGCCAGTGGCTAGTTGGTTGATTTATTTTAGTATGTAGCCTTACTTAGGTGAATCCTGTTCGGAGGTTAGTACCATTAGCCTTTGAATTGCAAAAGTTTGCAAGTCTTTGCTAGGATTTGCCTAACAAATGACTATCTTTTGTTTTACTCTATGAATTGATACATACTAACCAAGGGGGAAAATGTGAAAGTATTGTTCACTGAAGGGGCCTGGGTCACTTTTGTGTGTGAACCAACTCAGTTTAAAATAGGTCAGTCATGAGCAGGGATTTGGTTTGGGAGGGGCAGTTAAAGGAAATCAGTTGATTTGGTGGTATGGAGAAGGTATAGAGGGTATACAGTTTAAAGAAGGAACCCAGAAATTGCAGAGAAATAAGGCTATTTGACCTGACAGTCAATTTTTTAAATAAGTAGCTGAAGGATGAAATTATTGAATATGTAATCCACAGGAAGAGAGAACATGGTTTTTGTGAGGTAATTATACATTAGCCATCTGACAAGGTTCTTTGAGAGGAGTAAATAAGGTGCAAACAAGGAAGAGTCACTGAACATTTAGATTTTCAAAAAGCTTTTGATAAGATTTTATACCAAAGACTGCTTTAAAAATGTCCTCCCACCACGGAGTTGGGGATAATGTTTAGTCATGCATTGAGATCTAGTATAAACACAGGAAAAAAGGAATGGGTAGATTAAATGGCCTCTTCCTTGCATGGGGAGATTTTTAGAGTAGCCTCTCCCAAGAAATGTTTACTGGGTTTTTTTTTTTTTAACATTTTTGTAAATGATTGTGAACAGTCAGCATAGTAACTCTCAGATGCTTCCCAATTTATAGTGCACACCGAGAGCTTGTAGATAGATAGTAAAATTTTGAGCTGAAGAGTTCCCTCTGAAGGATTGTTTAATAAGGCAATTTGAGAAGGCAGGAAAATGGCATTAGAGACTGTATCTCAAAGTAGATGGATTTGCCCATATTTTTCTTTTTTCTTTTTTTTAAGATTTTACTTATTTTATTCATGAGAAACACAGAGAGGAGAGAGAGAGAGGGGCAGAGACACAGGCAGAGGGAGAAAGCAGGCTCCATGCAGGGATCCTGACGTGGGACTCGATCCCGGGTCTCCAGGATCACACCCTGGGCTGAAGGCGGCACTAAACCGCTGAGCCACCCGGGCTGCCCCTGCCCATATTTTTCAACCCATGAAAAGGATCTAGGAGCCATTATGTAGGGATGTCAGAAAACATTAGCTTTGGGTATTCTTGTGTCTACATTCAGAAAGACCCACACTATACCAGACATAGTCATGAAAGACATTACAAATAAAAGTGTATTACTGTCCTGATTTAAAATTGAGGTCTATTTACCTGTGCTTTTGTAAAATTTGAGTTTTGAAGACTAAGTAGCAAAATGGATAAATGATTTAAATAAGAATTATTAATATAAATGAATATGTCACATACAGAATGTCAAAGCAGGGGAAGAGGCAGAGAAAGGAAATTAACCAAAAGAAATCTCATGGACAGCCTAAGTAGATTTACTATAGATTTCTTTGCAATATCTTAAAAGTTTGAACCAAGGGCTTCCTTTTGAATTTGAAAGATCTTTTTAAGTGAATTTGCTTAAGTGAATATGTGGCACATGAAAAAAAAGACCCATGAAGCTGTTAGTCTGTGTATTCAGGCTAAGAAGTTCAGATTTATTAAGAGCATAAATTATGTTTAAAGAGTAGTTAGGAGGGGCAGCCCTGGTGGCTCAGCGGTTTAGCGCTGCCTTCAGTCCATGGCCTGATCCTGGAGTCCGATGTCAGGCTCCCTGCATGGAGCCTGCTTCTTCCTCTGCCTGTGTCTCCCGCCCCCTGTGTGTCTCTCATGAATAAATAAATAAAATCTTAAAAATAAAAGAGTAGTTAGGAAACATTAGTGCTTTCCCATCAAGCACTCCATTGATGTCATTGCAGTAGGCTGTGTTGGAGAATCATTGAATTGACATGGTGTTTCTGGTATGCATACAAACCAGGGAACCATTCTACACATGTGTAGATATAGAGCCTAGGTTATGACTCAAGCATATAAATTGGCCTCCGTATTTTTGGAAGGCTTAATTTTTTTAAATATTGAATGATGAATTTTTAAGTTTTTAAAATTCCAGTGTAATTAACACAAAGTGTTGTATTAGTTTTAAGTATACAGTATAGTAATTCACTAATTGTTTACATTACTCATTGCTCATCATGGTAAGTATATTCTTAATCCCCTTCACTTATTTCACCTATCCCCCCAAAGAAAACAGAACTAGTGAAAAAAGAATGAATGATGACGTATATTCTATAATTTATATTAATTTATTCTGAGCCCCTGGTGCAGTTATTAACACAGATCTGTTTCTGTCATAGTACATAGTTTTATTGTGACTTTTCCTATAGAAGGTTAAACTTAAGGACAACTGGAAAACTTGAAAAAAAAAAAGAATACATCATCTACAGGATGTCACCAAGAACAGAGGAAGCCAGATATATGGCTAAGATCTATAAAATAGAGGCAGTTTCTGGGAGTGAGTTTTCTGAAGGCTATGTATTGCTTTTGGACAGCTTTTTCTAAGTTAAGCATGATGATTATGCCTTTTAAGAATGACAGCAATGCCTAAAGGGCACTCCATCTGTCTACAACTTTTTCAGTGAATGTGAAATTTTCATCAAAAGCCCCACTGGACTCAGATACTTGTGACATATAATTTCTTAAATTATCAGCAGTGCTATGTCCTCCCAGGTGCATGGTAACTTTTTGAAGGCCAAAAACTAATCCATTCCTGGCACCCCCCCCCGCCGATTTGTACTCAGAGTATTAAGTACCAGTCTTGATGAATGGCCAGGATATAGTGGTTGTTGAGGTTGGTAACAATGAGCTGGCTCTAATAATCACACCCTAGGTGGAAGAAGAGTGTTTCTGCAGAATCCTTCAAAGCTCTACCTGTACAGGGAGATTGTATCAGGCTTGAACAGTAAAATTTAATTGTTAAACATTTCAGAGGAGAGACTGCTCTCATGAATATCTGAATTAGCTTAAACTTGTCTTCAGGAGGATATCTTCCTGTTACATCCAGTCCATCAGCAATTCTTTTCAGCTTTATGTGTCAAATATGTCTCCTGTCTCTCCACTTCATCTCCATTGCCATTACCCTGCTTCAGGTTGCCATCATCTCTCACTTGGTCTACTGCAAACTTATGCAAAAAATGGTCTCCCCCTTTCCATTCTTGCCCCATTGAGAAACCACAACACAGCAGCCAGGCTCGTTTAAAAAAGAAGAAAGATAGGATCCAATAATTTCACTACGGGGTATTTAACCAAAGACTATGAAAACACTAATTCAAAAAGGTATAGCACCCTTATGTTTATTTCAGCATTATTTACACTAGTCAAATTATGGAAGCAGCCCAAATGTCCATCAATATATGAATGAATAAGATGTGTGTGTACACACACACTGGATTATTACTCAGCTATTAAAAAGAATGAAATTAAAAAAAAATTAAAAAAAAAATTAAAAAAAAAAAAAAAAGAATGAAATTGTGGCCATCTGCAACAATATGGATGGATCTAGAAAGTATAATGCTAAGTGAAAAAGTCAGGCAGAGAAAGACAAATACCATATAATTTTACAGATAAAAACAAACAAAAAGACTCTTAAATATAGAAAAGAAACTGATGTTTACCAGAGAGGAGGTAGGTGAGGAGGTACATGAAGTAAGTGAAGGGGATTAAGAGTACATTTAATATGAGCACCAAGTAATGTATATAATTGATGAATTGCTATATTTTATACTGAAACTAATATAACATTGTTAGCTATACTAGAATTAAAATTATTTAAAGTTTAAAAAAAGATACAGTCCAATACTATAAAATCTTGATAAATGTTGAATCTGGGCAATGAGTGTAGGGCACTATATTGTATTACTGTTATGTATATTTGAAATTTTTCATAATAGAAAGTTTTAAAAATAAAAACAGACAAATCTGATTATGTCACTGTTCTGCTCAGAGCCTTCTGGTAAATTCTCTTTGTACTTAGAATAAATTTCAAGATTTTCTCTCTGGCCTTTGGAGCTATGAATAATAAGGCCCTTGACTATCTCTGTAATCCCATTTCATATTATATTTCTTTTTTTAATAATAAATTTATTTTTTATTGGTGTTCAATTTGCCAACATACAGAATAACACCCATGCTCATCCCGTCAAGTGTCCCCCTCAGTGCCCGTCACCCATTCACCCCCACACCCCGCCCTCCTCCCCTTCCACCACCACTAGTTCGTTTCCCAGAGTTAGGAGTCTTCATGTTCTGACTCCCTTTCTGATATTTCCTACCCATTTCTTCTCCCTTCCCTTCTATTCCCTTTCATTATTATTTGTATTCCCCAAATGAATGAGAACATATGATGTTTGTCCTTCTCCGATTGACTTATTTCACTCAGCATGATACCCTCCAGTTCTATCCACGTTGAAGCAAATGGTGGGTATTTATCATTTCTAATGGCTGAGTAATATTCCATTGTATACAAAAACCACATCTTCTTTATCCATTCATCTATCAATGGACACCGAGGCTCCTTCCACAGTTTGGCTATTGTGGACATTGCTGCTATAAACCAGGGTGCAGGTGTCCCGCCGTTTCATTGCATCTGTATCTTTGGGGTAAATCCCCAACAGTGCAATTGCTGGATCTTAGGGCAGGTCTATTTTTAACTCTTTGAGGAACCTCCACACAGTTTTCCAGAGTGGCTGCACAATTTCACATTCCCACCAACAGTTTAAGAGGGTTCCCTTTTCTCCGCATCCTCTCCAACATTTGTGGTTTCCTGCCTTGATAATTTTCCCCATCCTCACTGGTGTGAGGTGGTATCTCATTGTGGTTTTGATTTGTATTTCCCTGATGGCAAGTGATGCAGAGCATTTTCTTATGTGCATGTTGGCCATGTCTATGTCTTCTTCTGTGAGATTTCTGTTCATGTCTTTTGCCCATTTCAGGATTGGATTGTTTGTTTCTTTGCTGTTGAGTTTAATAAGTTGTTTATAGATCTTGGAAACTAGCCCTTTATCTGATACGTCATTTGCAAATATCTTCTCCCATTCTGTAGGTTGTCTTTTAGTTTTGTTGACTGTATCCTTTGCTGTGCAAAAGCTTCTTATCTGGATGAAGTCCCAATAGTTCATTTTTGCTTTTGTTTCTTTTGCCTTCCTGGATGTATCTTACAAAAAGTTACTGTGGCTGAGTTCAAAAAGGGTGTTGCCTGTGTTCTCCTCTAGGATTTTGATGGAATCTTGACTCATATTTAGATCTTTCATCCACTTTGAGTTTATCTTTGTGTATGGTGAAAGAGAGTGGTCTAGTTTCATTCTTCTGCATGTGGATGTCCAGTTTTCCCAGCACCATTTATTGAAGAGACTGTCTTTCTTCCAATGGATAGTCTTTCCTCCTTTCTCGAATATTAGTTGACCATAAAGTTGAGGGTCCACTTCTGGATTCTCTATTCTGTTCCATTGATCTATGTGTCTGTTTTTGTGCCAGTACCACACTGTCTTGAGGACCACAGCTTTGTAGTACAACCTGAAATCTGGCATTGTGATGCCCCCAGCTATGGTTTTCTTTTTTAAACTTCCCCTAGCTATTCGGGGTCTTTTCTGATTCCACACAAATCTTAAAATAATTTATTCTAACTCTCTGAAGAAAGTCCATGGTATTTGATAGGGATTACATTAAACGTGTAAATTGCCCTGGGTAACATTGACATTTTCACAATATTAATTCTGTCAATCCATGAGCATGGAATATTTTTCCATCTCTTTGTGTCTTCCTCAATTTCTTTCAGAAGAGTTCTCTAGTTTTTAGGGTATAGATCCTTTACCTCTTTGGTTAGGTTTATTCCCAGGTATCTTATATTTTTGGGTGCAATTGTAAATGGGATTGCTTTCTTAATTTCTTTCTTCAGTCTCATTGTTAGTGTATAGAAATGCCACTGACTTCTGGGCATTGATTTTGTATCCTGCCACACTACCAAATTGCTGTATGAGTTCTACAAATCTTGGGGTGGGGTCTTTTGGGTTTTCTATGTAGAGTATCATGTCATCTGCGAAGAGGGAGAGTTTGACTTCTTCTTTGCCAATTTGAATGCCTTTAATGTCTTTTTGTTGTCTGATTGCTGAGGCTAGGACTTCTAGTACTATGTTGAATAGCAGTGGTGAGAGTGGACATCCCTGTCTTATTCCTGATCTTAGGGAAAAGGCTCCCAGTGCTTCCCCATTGAGAATTATATTTGCTGTGGGTTTTTCATAGATGGCTTTTAAGATGTTGAGGAATGTTCCCTCTATCCCTACACTCTGAAGAGTTTTGATCAGGAATGGAAGCTGTATTTTGTCAAATGCTTTTTCTGCATCTAATGAGAGGATCATATGGTTCTTGGTTTTTCTCTTGCTGATATGATGAATCACATTGATTGTTTTATGAGTGTTGAACCAGCCTTGTGTCTCGGGAATAAATCCCACTTGGTCGTGGTGAATAATTTTCTTAATGTACTGTTGTATTCTATTGGCTAGTGTCTTGTTAAGAATTTTTGCTTCCATGTTCATCAGGGATATTGGTCTATAATTCTCCTTTTTGGTGGGGTCTTTGTCTGGTTTTGGAATTAGCAAGATGGTCCTTAACCTCCATGTGTTTGAAGTCCTTCCAAACTTCTTGTTGTGATTTAGTTCTAATTTCAAGGCATTATGGTCTGAGAATATGCAGGGGACAATCCCAATCTTTTGGTATCAGTTCAGACCCGATTTGTGACCCAGTATGTGGTCTATTTGGAGAAAGTTCCATGTGCATTTGAGAAGAATGTGTATTTAGTTGAGTTTGGATGTAAAGTTCTGTAGATATCTGTGAAATCCATCTGGTCCAGTGTATCATTTAAAGCTCTCGTTTCTTTGGAGATGTTGTGTTTAGAAGACCTATCGAGTGTAGAAAGCGCTAGATTGAAGTCACCAAGTATAAGTGTATTATTATCTAAGTAAGTCTTAACTTTGGTTATTAATTGATTGATATATTTAGCAGCTCCCACATTCGGGGCATGTATATTGATGATTGTTAAGCCCTCTTGTTGGATAGATCCTTTAAGTATGAGATAGTGTCCCTCTTCATTTCTCACTACAGTCTTCGGGGTAAATTTTAGTTTATCTGATATAAGGATGACTACCCCTGCTTGCTTTTGGGGACCATTTGAATGGTAAATGGTTCTTTTATTTTATTTTCAGGCTGTAGGTGTCCTTCTGTCTAAAATGAGTCTCTTGTCGACAGCAAATTGATGGGTCCTGCTTTTTTATCCAGTCTGACACCCTGCGCTTTTTAATGGGGTCATTAAGCCCGTTCATAGTTACTATTGACAGATATGAGTTAGTGTCATCATGATATCTATTCAGTCCCTGTTTTTATGGATTGTTCCATTGGACTTCTTCTTAAAGGGGAATTTTGAGAGTCCCCCTTAAAATTTCTTGCAGAGCTGGTTTGGAGGTCACATATTCTTTCAGTTCCTCCTGTCTTGGAAGCTCTTTATCTCTCCTTCCATTCTGATTGAGAGCCTTGCTGGATAAAGTATTCTTGATTGCATGTTCTTCTCATTTAGGACCCTGAATATATCCTGCCAGCCCTTTCTGGCCTGCCAGGTCTCTGTGGAGAGGTCTGCTGTTAACCTAATACTTCTCCCCATAAACATCAGGGATTTCTTGTCTCTTGCTGCTTTAAGGATCTTCTCTTTATCCTTGGAATTTGCAAGCTTCACTATTAAATGTCGAGGTGTTGAACGGTTTTTAATGATTTTAGGGTGCGATCTCTCTATTTCCTGGATCTGAATGCCTGTTTCCCTTCCCAGATTAGGAAAGTTTTCAGCTAGGATTTGTTCAAATACATATTCTGGCCCTCTGTCCCTTTTGGCGCCCTCGGGAACCCCAATGAAACGTAGGTTTTTCTTCCTCAGGCTGTCATTTATTTCCCTTAATCTATCCTCATGGTCTTTTTTTTTTGTCTCTTTTTTCCTCAGTTTCCCTCTTTGCCATCAACTTGTCTTCTGTGAGTTAGACAAGTGCTCTAACTCCCACTCGTTCTTGTACCTCCTTAACTCTCGTCCTTAGGACTTCTAGTTTGGATTGCATCTCATTCAATTGATTTTTAATTTCTGCCTGATTAGATCTAAATTCTGCAGTCATGAAGTCTCTTGAGTCCTTTATGCTTTTTTCTAGAGCCACCAGTAGCTGTATAATAGTGCTTCTGAATTGGCTTTCTGACATTGAATTGTAATCCAAATTGTGTAACTCTGTGGGAGAGAGGACTATTTCTGATTCTTTCTTTTGAGGTGAGGTTTTCCTTCCAGTCTTTTTGCTCAGTGCAGAGTAGCCAAAAACAAGTTGTATTGGGAAAAGGAGAAAAAGAGAGGAGAGAAAGAAAGAAAGAAAAGAGAAAAAGAAAAAGAAAAAAGGAAGAGAAAAAAAGAATGAAAAAGAAAGAAAGGAAGAAACGGTGGGGGAAGCAAACAGAAATCAAAAAGCAAAAAAAAAAAAAAAAAAACAAAACAAAACAAGAACAACACGGGGCAGTATCCTCTGATGCTGTATACTGTAAGTCCCTTGACTTTTCCTGGAACTTTCCAGTGCTGCTTGGTCAATAATTTGTTTTTCCCCAGTCCATCTAGCTGGTCTTCTCGGGGGTGGGCTGTTGTGCTGATTTTCAGGTGTTAGCACTTGGGGGAGCTGCTCTGCCCCCTGCCTGGTGCAGGGCTCAGTGAGTAATGTTTATCCTGTTTATCCAGTGAGGCCACTGTGAGGCTTAGTGGGGTTTTTTACCCTGTGAGGCCCCAGGAGGAACAACCACAGTGGTGGCCCGCTCTGGAGCCCTGGATTCAGCTCCAGCAGTAACTAGGAAGCTCTCAGTCTACAGGGGCCTGGATGCTCTGGGGGTGGGGCCGCTGATCTGCTTAGTTTGGGGCAGGAGCGTCCTTGCTGTCCTGTGCCCTCCTGGCCTCTGCCTGTCCCGGGTGGAGGCCGGATCCTGGGCTGTGTCCCCGGCGCCCAGTGCTCCCGGGCCTGCGCTGTTGGGTTCGCGCTCCCAGCAGTGGATCCGCCACCTGAGCCCCTCTGAGCTGCTCCCAGGTCTAGCCTTGCGGGAGCTACAGCCCTGTAGGGAGCTAGGTGCACTCTCCCTGGGGCGCAGGTGTCTGTTTGTGTCCCAGGGAGCCTGTGGGCATCCCCGCCCTCCTGGGGTCGTGCTCTAACTCCCTGCCCTGGCCTTTCTGCCCGGGAAGATTGGTGAAGCTCCTGCTTCTCCAGGACGGAGCTTTCCTGTCCTGGGGGCACTCGCTCCGGCCTTAGCCGGGGTCCTTGCCAGGCCTCACCCCCTTCTATGCCTTTTGTTTCTTTATTTCTTTTTTCCCCCATCTTCCTACCTTGATAGAAGCGTGAACTCTTCTCAGTGTAGCATTCCAGCTGTTCTCTCTTTAAATCTCAGGCTGAATTCGTAGATTTTCAGGATGATTTGAAGGTTATCTAGGTAATTTGGTGGGGACAGGTGACTTGGGGACCCTACTCTTCCGTCATCTTGCCTTGCATCTCTCATATTATATTTCTGTCTATTCACTGTGTTCCAGCCACACTGGCTCTGTCTCTCCTTCAAATACATTGATCTAGTTTGTACTCCCAAGTTTTCAAATTGCTGTTCCTTCTGCTAGACTCTTCTTCCAGATCTTTACGTGGTTGATCTCTCTGGTCACTCAGGTCTTGGCTGAAATATAAATTCCCCAAAGAAGTTCTCCCTGATTATCCTGTCTAGGATTCAGACCCTTGTATCACCCCTTACATTATCCTATTTTGTTTCAGAGCACACATCAACATCTACTATTATTTTATCTCTTGTTTATTGTCTCTCAGGTGCTAGATAAATTTTATATCAGCAAGGACAGCATTTGTCTAGTTTATTTTTGTATCCTTAGTAGCTCCCAGAACTGCATCTGGTGCATAGTAGGTCTAGTTTCATAAATGTTGTGGAATGAAGAAGTAAATCTCAGTGCTTGTCCTTATCAGCATCAACAGTTCTCTTAAAACTCACAATTCCCTTCAGGGGAGGTAGCTGAATTGACCAGCTAGCTGCCTAAGTTGTTAAAAGAAAATACAGGTGTTGAATACCTGTAGGCAGATTCTCAGCCTCAGTAATAGCGATGTGGCCTACAAACCCCACATGGATGATACAGTCTATAGTCATTGTCCCTTTTGCTATAGAAAGTGATAAGTAACAAAAGCTTCAATTTATGGAATGTTTATGATCTGCCAGGCAGAATAAACATGTCACACTCATTCTCATTTAATCCATTTGCCAACCTTGTATGATAGGTATGATAATGATAATTATCTCCATTTTATAATCTTGAGAACTGAGAACTGAAGCATGGTCATACAGGTAGTAAGTAGGAGAATTAGGATAGGCATCTAGGATGTCTCAGTCCTTAGACTGTCATATGATTTCACAACCATCCTTAAAATCCATCCTTAAAATCTGATTTCTGTACAATTTGTACATCATCATGACTGAGATTATACACTTTTAGTTACCATTTAGTTTTGGTGATTGCTGCTTGTCAAACAAGTTCCCTTGGGTTCTATCACTGTGACCAGTATTAAATAGGGCTTTCCATTTTGGTCATACTGGATCACTATGAGTGAGGCCATGTTGTAACGGACCACTCATTTGGGGGTTGGTGTTGTTTTTTTTTTTTAATGGTCTTTTCTGCATAGTCCAAAACTTCATAGGAAATGAATCCTAAGAACTTATATCAAGGGAGGAGGCCTGGCTTGGTACTGTTGTGAACATAACTATTTCCTGAGGTTACAGAAGTCATTAACTATTGTTTAGCTCATGCTCTTGAGAAACACTTAGTTCTGGGCCAAAAGGAAGTCTGTGCTGAGTTGGATGACAATTGCTTGAGTTGCAGAGGGATTCTTGAATAGGGAAGAGAAGATGAAGCTATCCGATTTCGCATTCCCAGGAGACAGACCAACTACAGCAACAATACTTCCCTTCCCCCTGCTTCCTGCTAGAAAAAAGATACCAGATACCAAAAAAAAAAAAACAAGGGATGAGAGTATAAACAAGCATATTGTTAAGAAATATAAATATGTAACTGGTAAATGTGCAGTTATATAAATATGCAGTATAAGTATGTAATCCTGTAATCCGTAAACATGCTGTGTGCTACATTGTGTATATATGTGTGTGTGTGTGTGTGTGTGTATATATATATATATATGAATAAATAAAGTTTTATTTATTTATTTGACAGGGCATAAGCAGGAGGAGTAACAGAGGGAGAGGGAGCTTGATCCCAGGACCCTGGGAAGGCACTTAGCTGAGCTACCCACGTGCCCTTACATAATATATATTAAAACTGTGCATTTAAATATATAAAAATAAACAGACATCCAAGAAGGCTTCCGTACACGTATTTTTGTGGCCAGCAGACACTGGATAAACACAGAAAACTCAGTGTTCTTTCAAATATAACACTGTGATAAATGTATATATATCTGGATATAGTTAACAGTTAGAACGGTTGAGCTTTATATAGATGCAATCACTGAAGCTTAATTGTCTCTCATGAAACTTAGATGTTCCTAATTACTGTTGAATGAACTTCTGCTTTACCAGAACAATTTAAGCGGAGGTATCACTAAAGTACAGTGATGATGATCAGTGGTTACTCAGAATTCTCTTGTAATGGATCTTTTTGGTTTTGTTTTTAATGACATTAGATAAAGTGTTTCAAAGGCATTTTTGTAGTGACTTTTTTGGTAGTTAATACCTACTATATTTAGTACATATGTAGGTTTTTTTTTTAAGCAAATCTCATAAAATGTATAGTTGCTTGCCTCTAGGCCTCATAGTACCCTAAAGTGTGTGTATAGAGCTACCTTGCTATGTAGGCATTATGTTGACCCCAGGATGGGTGGTATGAATTGCACCAAGGGCATCTCAGTAGAATTTTCTGTCTTTGCTAGCTTAATTGTCCATCATTAAAAGTGTGTTAACCCTTAGGTTGCTAGGCTGCCATTTAATTCACTGGAAGAAAACATTTGTCTTGTGGAGCTTTATTACCTCCAAATAATTCATGGTAAAATGTTTCCCTTTCTCTATTTGAAAATCTCTAGCTTGCCAATATACTCTATAAATTACTTCTTAAAATGTGAATTGCAAAGTATTCATAATTTGCTAGGTACTCTAAAGATGAGTAGTCCCATGGTTATTCTTACTCTGAGCTTATGTTCTTTCCAAAATGAAGTGCACATAATCCATTTAATATGTACAGATAGAAAAGAAACGTGTAGAGACAAAACGTGTAGAAAGTGAGAAATTGTTATTCTTTGTGATAATCTTTGCAATTTGTCAAGAATTAGAACAACTCTGAGAGTAACTTTGACTATCTGACTTCATGTTGCTTTCCTTCATAATGCCAAGAAAAGATGATACTAACAATGAGGCAGTTCATATGATAGCTAACGGAGAAGCCACTGGAACCATATTGCCTGAGTTTTCATTCAGCAATACCATTTACTAAATGACCTTGAGTAAGTCACTTGATGTCTCTTTACCTTAGTTTTCAAATCTATAAAACTCTGTCTATAGGATGCAGTGTGTTAATACATGTAAAGCTTCTGGTATGTAGTAAGTACTCAGTGTTAGCTGTGATGATTATTTGTAATGTTATTATTGGCTGTTTACCTCAAAGACCTGTGTGTATTCAACTGTTATTTCTCCATTTCTCAAGTAATTCCCTACTTCTTATATAAATGTCTGCTATTTGAGTTTAAAATGCAGCTTTCAAATACTGCTTGCTATTCTGTTTCTTACATATTTCCTCAGTGACTCATTGCCACCGAATAGCAGTCCCTCAACCAAAATTTGTTTTCATCAATCTTCTCATTTTGCCTGGCACTTTTTTCAACTAACTGAACATGAGTTCTCTCCTTGGTGAGTCACAGATAGAAACTACACCAGGACAATTGTCACACAAAGGAAACTATTTGCAGCAAATAAGGAGATCATGGGGAGTAACTTCCAAAGCCATGACTCTTCCAACAAGGGTGAATGGGTTCCTTTTATTTAGGGTTCAGCTGAATTTTTAGATAGGGAAGCCTTGTCATCCTTTGTAGAGGCAGGCATAGGTCAGACATGCTCCTTAAGGAAGCATGCTTATACACACAGTGTATGTTATGTAAATGAGGCTTCTACTCCTCATTGGGCAGAGATTTTAGTGTTATAATAAGGCAGAGGTAGTTGTCAGTCATTCTAGTTCTAGTCATCCATAGTCTGTCTTCACAAACACAAGTCAGGGTCAGGGGTTGCACTCAAACTGGTATGGATTGGCTGGGGATCTTGTCCAGGCAGTCGCTATGGCTTTAGGAATAGTTTTTGTTTCTGTTTGCCTGAGTTATGAGATAAGCTGGCAAGAAGAACTTAAGGAAAAATATGGGACAGAAGTTGGTGAGTATAAGCAGGTGGGCAGTAAAGGTCAGCTCTTAGGGTCCAGCTGGTCACAAAACCACTGATTTTTGTCACTTGGGCAGAAGCTATGTGAGGAAGACACAGATGTGAGAGAGAACAAATGCAACAATTGTGAGCAACAAATATTTTCCCTAACAGGCATGATTGGAATGGGGAAAAAAGCCAATGAGAAGCATAAAAAACGTATATACATAGGCAGATGCATACTTTTGCAGTTGCATAAATTTACAGTAGATATCAAGTAATTCTTTCCAAGATGACAAAATACATCCTGTCCTCATTTGAAACAAAGAGGAAATTTGTTGGATTCTGACAGTGTCTGATTATTGGACTTCTTCCCTTATAGAATTCATCATCATCCACACAAACCAATCCTTAACATTCTTTAGATTCTTGTGTGCCATCTATATATTATATGTCCACTATTAATTAAATCGTGTTGAAAACGAGGTAATTTGTTGATGGCTTACTAAAATAAACAGTTCTAGATGCCTCTATTGCATTTTATATTTAACTGTATTTTTCAGAGGCCTCATTTACCCTAAAACTTAATAGAAGTTTTCTTAATAGAAATAAATTTTCAAAGAGACGCTTAATAGTATTATATACTAAAGTAGAAATGTATTTCACAGATAGTGTAATATATAATGAAAGGAGGTCTTTGTAAAAAATGTAATTTTAGTTAAGTGGATTTCTCATACTTTTGGTAATACCATAATAGTCTATGGCATAATATTTTATGATTTTTTTAACTTTTTACAACTCCTGATTCTGAACTTGATCCCCTTTTTTGGAATGTAGAAAGATACCTAAAAATTGTTTTTCCCTGAGGTGAGGATTGATGTGTGTGTGTGTGTGTGTGTGTGTGTGTGTATAAAAACATGGACCAGTGTGACTGAAATGAAAAATTGTAGGTCACTTAGTTATAGCTGTTATAGGGAAGTTGGAAACACTGATGCTGTTACTCATGTAACAAAGATATCCCTAGGCAAATGAGAATGCTGACTGTGTGATTCACTTTTTTTTTTTTAACTTGACTGTCCATTTTGGGACCTTAACCTAATTTAGCTTATTTATCTTTAGTGGGCCATCCTGTACCAGAATGAATTATTATCTAACCTTACCTATCCTAACTAGCTTGGTCATGTTCAGTAAAATGAATTAAACTTAGAATGATAACAGTAGTATAATGCCATACTTCGTGAATGACACTAATCTCTACCAGTCATTTATATTTTTCATTATAACCTGGTTATGAAATATTCAAGTACACAGACTAATATAAAGGTCATCCATGTAACCATTCATAGTTTTGTCAAATCTTAACATTTTGCCATTTTTGCGTGCCCTCACATGCTCTCTTTCTTTCTCTCTCTCTCTCTCTCTCTCTCTGTGTATGTGTGTGTGTGTGTGTGTGTGTGTGTGTGTGTATGGTTTTATTTAAGAGATTAAGAGAGAGAGAGCACGCATATGAGCTGGGGAGAGGGGCAAAGGGAGAAGCCGACTCCCCGCGGAGCAGGGACCCCGACCCTGAGCTTGATCCCCAAGCTAGATCCCAGGACCCTAGGATCATGACCTGGGCCGAAGGTAGACGCTTAACTGACTGAGCCACCCAGGTGCCCCTTGATACATTTTTTTAAGAAACTGAACAATTGAAACTTCCAGTGTAATGTTTACTCCCTCTCTTCCCAAAGATAGCTGCTATCCTGATTTCGGTGTTTATAATTCCCTTAAATGTTTCTGCACTTTTACTGCATATATACATATCCATAAATTATATATAGTAGTATTTTGCATATGAAGTTCTGAAACTTTTTATAAATGATATCACTCTGAGTATATTCTTCCCAATTTGCTATTATCACTCAATTTTTGTCTTTTTGCCATTTATCCGTGTAGTTCATTCATTTAAATTGTTTATAGTATCCCATTATACAATGTGAGAGGTTAAGCCAACTGTGCAGTTAAAGGGTGCAGACCCCACAAGACTGCCTGTACTTCAGGTACCCCACCCCATTTATTGTGTTGTTAATCCTCACTCAGGGTAAGATATTTTTCTTCATCTGTTATATAATTTTAGATTATAAACATATCATAAGGGAACTCTATCTGTGGCACTTTCATGTGGCTCCAGAAAGTTACAGCAATTGCTTCCACCAAGTCTTCAGAGGTGCTACTGACCAGAGCCACTTTTCTTTCATGGTATTTTATTGGTGAAGGGTTCTCTTGGATCATGTAGTATAATTTCAAACCCATAGCCTGTGTGAGGACAGACCACTGGTTATAAATACAGAGGTATAATCTTCTTTCACCTGGGTCTTTAGATTAAACATTTTTTGTTTTCTCCCTCTTGTGGGTTCCCCCCACCATCACCTTTTCACTGAAGTGTAGTTAAGGATCCAGACATTGAGATGAGAATATCTCATCTTCTACTCTCTGCCTTATTTGGATTCTAAGTCCTCTCTTGTCCCCATGTGAGCATTAAAACCCAAGCCCTTAAGTTCATGAGATAGGCAAACTCCTTAGAACTTCTGCAGCATTAGCTCATGTGCTTACTGCTCCAGTTTTCAGTTCCCAGTATAGTTTTTGCTTACTTTTATGGTAAGCAAAATCCCCAGGAGTCTCCCAGAGTCTTCCCTGCTTGCTTCCTCCTCAACACTTCTCTATGGTCACTTCTGTTTTTTTTAAGATTTATTTATTTATTTTACAAAGAGAGAGCAAGCTTGAGAGTGAGCTCACATGAGTGGGGGAAGGGCTGAATGAGAGGAGAGAGAGTCTCAAACAGACTCCCTGCTGGGCACAGAGCCTGACTTAGGGTTCAATCCCAGGAGCATGAAATCATGACCTGAGCTGAAATCCAGAGTCAGGTGTTCAACAGACTAAGCCACCTAGGTGCCCCTCTGTGATCACTTCTGTTGGTAGTCTCAGACATTACCTCTTGAGGATATTTGTAGCCTGTGTATCTTAGATGGTAAGTGGTTTGGGGGAATAGCTGAGCTTCACTTGGAGATACTTTTGGCTCGATCATAATTCTAGGCTTGCACATTGTATTATTAGTACGGTACCTCTTGCATCAAAACTAATCTTCTGAGGGATTCTTAATATGACAGAAAATAAGTTATCAAAATTATTTTTCTGTAAGATCAGTTATTAAATGTAAGATATTTCAAAGAAAACACTGCTACCTTAATTTTCAACTCAATCCTAATTCACACTTTCATATTCTCTTCTTAGGATGTGTGCAGTGTTTGGTGGAATCTATTGTCTTCGCCATTCAGTACAGTGCCTTGTTGTGGACAAGGAATCCAGAAAGTAAGGATGATATAAGTTATGTTCCTATAATTACACCCCAAGCACAGGTGAAAAATGCTAAAGTCAATTTTAAAAAAATGATTCTTCAAAGATCCTCCTTGGTATTAATATCATATCAACCTTGATTAAAAGTAATTTGTATTTAGATCCTCCAGAACAAAGAAAGTAAGTTCAGAATGGAGAAACTAAATTAATTTCCCTGCAATATAACTATAGCTCCTGGTCATCCAAGCTTGGAAGACAAATCATTTCAGTTGCCAGGGGTGGGTGTTGAGTGATATTAGTTTTCCTTGTGCCCTTATCTCCTCTAATTGATTTTTATCAGATGATAACAAAGCCCTCTGTTATTGCATTTTTAAAAATGGAGCTCATCTAAAGACTCATCAGATTAATCTCTGCTGATAATGCATGTCACTCCTAAGAGAAAATAATTTAATGATTTTTTAGGTAGATTGTTGTCATAAACTATGCTGCCTTGTTATCTGAGGATAAATTCTTATACAATCATATTAGGCCTACAGACCAGTTTTGGATTGAAATAAGAATGTACCTGCTTTTAAAAAATGTCAAGCAAAAAAAAATAAAAAAATTAAAAAAATGTCAAGCACTATCTATTTATGTCTGTGTTTTTATATTTCAATTATATTTTTCCAGGATTTATTATTTGGTTACTAAGATATGCCCTTGTCTGAATTACACTAAGTAGTACTCTTTGATTTCTGTGTTTAAATTAAAACTATCTTAAGTTTTAGGAGCTGTTTAAATTGCTATGTATTTCTCTTTCTAGTTATGTGTTGGTAAGCATCTACTAACCTATATCTCTGGTATGACTATTTTTAGGAGTATATAAACAAGTAGTATTGTTCAAGCCATAAAATAATGTTGTGAACTGGAAGTTTAAAAATATAAGCTGTTTCATTGTACAGTAATTTTGTATAGTCTGAGTGTCATAATTTCCTATAGACTAATTATAATACAAACAACTAGTATTTTGAGAGATGGTGGAAAAAAAATTCAAGTCTGGAACATTCAATATTTAGGCAGTGAATTTACCTTAGAAAGTAATTCTCTAGTATAAGATAATATAGAGATAGTTTAAAGGCTTGTAAAGTATGTTTAGCACATTAATTCAAAGGTACCACATAAATGAAAAATGATAATATATAGATTTTTCACTATCCTTGAAGGCCCAGGATATTCATATACTAGGTGTGGAGATTCATGAAGGAATTGTTTTTAAGCCACCTTGAGTCATTTTTCCTTCTACATTGATTTTGAAGCATGAGTGTGTTCCCATAATGGAAAGCCAGATAGTGAATTGTTTTTTTGGTTATTATTTACTTAGATCCTTTTACCTTTTTGGGGCCCAATTCCAGTTTTACTTTTTACTCTTAGTGACATGAAGAATTTAGATGGCTCACGTTTCTTTTTTTAACAAATGAATACATTAGTTATAGTAATAGCATGTGTTCAACTAAAGGTTACATTTACCTTAACTTTGATGTAGTCTTTATTATAAACTCTGGAGAGAGATCTGCTACAGATTTCAGTTCCAACAGATAGCATAGGGCTAAGGTTCTAAAGATGAAATGTTGGTAGTTTTCAAATTTTAATGTGCCTAAGAATCACTGGGGAAACTAGTTCTCTTTTTGTTTTGTTTTGTTTTTAAAGAGATTTCTCTGCCTCACCTCCAGAGAGTAAAATTGTATAATTTGTTTAGAATGGAGCTAGGGAATTTGCAGTTTTGAGGAACACGCCAAATGAATCTAATGTAGGTGGCCCATAGATAACACTAAGAAACACTGATCTGTGAAGTTCAGGATTTAGCCAGTGTTCTAAGATAGGGTGGAGCTTTAGATCTTAATTCATCCTAGGCCCTTATCAAGACGATTGTTCTGGATCTACTGGAGTCAAATATGATTCTTAGTTATTTTTGTTTGGTTTTTGTTATTTTCATTAAGGTATAAATGTTTTTGTTTTGTTTTGTTTTGTTTTCCCCAAATTTTTATTTAAATTCTGTCTAGTTAACAAAGTGAAATATTAGTTTCAGGTATAGAATTTAGTGATTTCATCACATACAGTACCTGGTATTCATCACAAGTGCCCTCCTTAATAGCCATCACCGGTTTAACCCATCCCACTTCCCTTCTAGTAACTATCCGTTTGTTCTCTGTAGTTGGCCTGATTCTGGGTTTGCCTCTCTTTTATTCCTGCCTATGTTCATTTGCTTTGTTTCTTTAATTCCACATGTGAATGAAATCATATGGTGTTTATCTTTATCTGACTGACTTATTTCACTTATCATAATAGTCTCTAGCTTTGTCCATGTCATCATAAACAACAAGATTTCATTCTTTTTGATGGATGAGTACGCGTATATACACATCTTTATCCATTCATTGATCCATGGACATTTGGGCTTTTTCCATTAATTCACTATTATTGATGATGCTGCTTTAAACATTGGGGTGCATGTATCCCTTTGAATCAGTATATTTCTTTGCTTTGGGCAAAAAAAAAATAGTAGTGTAATTGCTGGGTTGTAGGGTAGTTCTATTTTTAACTTTGTGAGGAACCTCCATACTGTTTTGCAGGGTGGCTGCACCAGTTTGCATTCCCACCAACAGTGTAAGAGGTTTGCCCTTTTTCTTCATCCTCACCAACAGCTCTTGTTTCCTATGTTGTTAATTTTACTCATTCTGACAGGTATAGGGTGATATCTCATTGTAGTTTTGGTTTGCATTTTGCTGATGATGAGTGATGTTGAGCATCTTTTTATGTGTGTCTTGACCATCTGTGTGTCTTCTTTGGAAAAATGTCTACTCATGTCTTCTCATTTTTTAACAGGATTATTTGTTTCTTGGGGGTTGAGTTTGATAAGTTCTTTAAATATTTTGGATACTAATCCTTCATCAGATATGTTATTTGCAAATACTTTCTCCCACTCTGAAATTTGCCTTTTGGTTTTGTTGATCATCTTCTTTGCTGTGCAGAAGCTTTTTTATTTTGAGGAAGTCTCAGTAGTTTATTTTTGCTTTTGTTTCCCTTGCCTCAGGAGACCTATCTAGTAAGAAGTTGCTACAGCCAACGTCAAGTAAGTTACTTCCTCCGTTCTCCTCTAGGATTTTAATGGTTTCCCATCTCACAGTTAGGTCTTTAATCCGTTTTGAATTTATTTTTCTGTATGTTGTAAGACAGCAGTCCAGTTTGAGACTTCTGCATACTGCTATCCAGTTTCCCCAGTACAATTTGTTAAAGATACTGTCTTTCTTCCATTGGATATTCTATCCTGCTTTGCCAAATATTAGTTAACCATATAGTTGTGGGTTTATTTCTGGATTTTTTATTATGTTTTACTGATTTATGTGTCTATGCCATTTCCATGCTGTCTTGATGACTGCAGCTTTGTAATATAACTTGAAGACCATTTCTGATGCTCCAGCTTTTTTTTAAAAAAAAGATTTTATTTACTTCTTCATGAGATACACAGAGAAAGAGAGGCAGAGACATAGGCAGAAGGAGAGGCAGGCTTCCCACCGGGAGCCTCATGTGGAACTCCATCCCAGGACCTGAGGCAAAGGCAAATGTTCAGCCACTGAGCCACCCAGGTGCCGCTCCAGCTTTACTTTTCTTTTTCAAGATTGCTTTGGCTATTTGGAGTCTTTTGTGTTTCCTACAAATCTGAGGATTCTTTGTTGTAATTCTATGTAAATTGCTGTTGGTATTTTGATTGTTTTGGTTATATTTTAACAATATTTGTTCTTCCACTCCATGAATATGGAAGGTTTTTCCATTTTTTTGGTGTCATCTTCAGTTGCTTTCATAAATGTTGCATAGATGTTTTACCTCTTTGGTTATGTTTATTCCTAGATATCTTATGGGTTTTGGTAATATTATAAATAGGATAGATTCTTTAATTTCTCTTTCTGGTGCTTCATTATTGGTGTATAGAAATGCAACAGATTTCTGTATGTTGTTTTTCTATCCTGTGACTTTACTGAAATCATGTATCAGTTCTAGCAATTTTTTAGTGGAGTCTTTAGGGTTTTCTATATACAGTATCATGTCATCTGCAGTTAGTCCAAGTTTGGCTTCCTCCTTGCTGATTTGGATGCCTCTTATTCCTTTTTGCTGTCTGCTGAGACTAGGATTTCCAATAGTATGTTGAGTAACGTAACAGTAGTGAGAGTGGACATCCCCATCTTTTTTTTTTTAAGATTTTATTTATTTATTCATGAGAGATGCAGAGAGAGAGAGAGAGAGAGAGAGAGAGAGGCAGAGACACAGGCAGAGGGAGAAGCAGGCTCTATGCAGGGAGCCTGATGCGGGACTCCATCCCAGGTCACCAGGATCACACCCTGGACCGAAGGCAGGCGCTAAACCGCTGAGCCACCCAGGGATTCCCCTGGACATCCCCATATTATCCCTGACCATAGAGGAAAAGCTCTATTTCTCCCCCTTTGAAGAAGATATTAGCTGTGGGTTTTTCATATATGGCCTTTATTATGTTGAAGTTTGTTCCCTCTGTCCTTAGTTTTGCTGAGGGTTTTTATCATGTTGTACTTTGTCAAATGCTTTTTCTGTATCTATCAAAAGGATTCTTACCCTTTATTTTATTAATATGGTATATCATGTTGATTGATTAGCAAATATTGAATGACCCTTGCAGCACAGGAATAAATCCCACTTGATCTTAGTGAATGATTCTTTTAACATACTGTTGGATTCAATTTGCTAGTATTTTGTTGAGAATTTTTTTTTAATCTATGTTCATCAGGGATATCAGCCTATAGTTTTCTTTATTAGTGGAGTCTTAGTTTGGTTTTGGAATCAGGGTAATGCTGGCCTCATAAACTGAATTTGGAAGTTCTCCTTCAATTTCTGTTTTATATAATGGTTTGAGAAGAGTAGATAGTAACTCCTTTTTAAGTGTTTGTTAGAATTCCTCTGGGAAGCCCCCTGGCCCTGGACTTTTGTTTTTTGGAGATTTTTGATTACTGACTCAATTTCTGTGCCGGTTATTGGACATGATCTTTTTTTTTTTTTCAGTTTTGGTAGTTTATATGTTTCTAGGAATTTGTTTCTTCCAGGCTGTCCAATTTGTGGGCATATAGTTTTTCATACTATTCTCTTATAATTTGTATTTCTTTGGTGTCAGTTGCTGTTTTTCCTCTCTCATTTGTTATTTT
Source organism: Canis aureus (assembly GCF_053574225.1). Taxonomy (NCBI): domain Eukaryota; kingdom Metazoa; phylum Chordata; class Mammalia; order Carnivora; family Canidae; genus Canis; species Canis aureus. Next base: position 57,532,496 of record NC_135649.1, read on the forward strand.
ATTTATTAGAGAGCTTTCTCTTTTGTCTGTGATAAGTCTGGGTGGGAGTTACCAATTTTTAAAAATTTTTTCAAAGAACTAGCTCCTGGTTGCGTTTTTCTGTTGTTTTTTCTATATCATTTATTTCTGCTCTAGTCTTTAGTATTTCTCATCTTCTGATGGCTTTAGGCGTCATTTGTTCTTTTTCTAGGTCCATTAGGCGTGAGGTTAGGTTATTTGAAATTTTTCTTGCTTCTTGAGGTAGGTCTGTATTGGTATATCCTTCTTGTGACTGCTTTTGCTGCATCCCAAAGGTGTTAGATCCCTGTGTTTTCATTTGTTTCCATGTATTTTTTTATTTCTTCTTTGATTTCCTGTTTGACCCATTCATTCTTTAGTAGCATGTCCTTTAAACTCCATGTTTCTGTGGTCATTACATATTTTGTCCTTATGGTTTTCTTCAAGTTTCATAGCGTTATGATCTGAAAACATGCATGGTATGATTTCAATTTTTTTTTATTTGTTGAGTCTTAATTTGACCCAGTGATCTGTTGTGGAGAATGTCTCATATGTACTCAAAATGAATGTGTATTCTACTGCTTTAGGATAAAATGTTCTGAATATATTTGTTAAGTCCATCTGGTCCAGTGTGTCTTTCAAAGCCACTGTTCCCTTGTTGATTTTCTGCTTAGATCCACCCATTCCTGTAAGTGGAGTATTAAAGTCCCTACTATTGTTGTATTATTATCAGTAAGTTCCTTTATGTTTGTTATTAGTTGTTTTATATATTTGGGTGCTCTCTAGTTGGAGGTATAAATATTTATAGTTGTTTAATCTTTTAAAGTCTTTGTATTAAAATCTCATTTGTCTGATATCAGTACTGCTACTCTAGCTTTCTTTTGACTTCCATTATGCATGAGAAATGTTTCTCCATCCCTTCACTGTCAATCTGCAGACGTCTTTATGTCTAAAATGAGTCTCTTATGGCAGCATATAGATGCATCTTAGTTGTTAATCCATTCTGACACGCTGTATCTTTAGATTGGTGCATTTAGTCCATTTACATTCAGAGTAACTATTGGTAGGTATGAATTTAGTGCCATTTTATTATTTGTTTTGTCATTCTTTCTGGAGACTTTCTCTGTTCTTTTTTAGTCTTTGTCATTTCTGGTCTTTCCTCCCCATTCAAAGAGCTCCCTTTAATATTCTTGCAGGGCTGGGTTAGTGGTCACGAATTCCTTTAGTTTTTGTTTGAGTGGGAAACTCTCTCTCTTTCCATTCTGAATGATAGCCTTGCTGGATAGAGCATTCTTGGCTGCAGATTTTTCCTATTCCACACTTTTAATTTATCATGTCCCTCCCTTCTGGCTTGTCACGTTTCTGTGGAGAGATCTACAGCTAGCCTTATGGGTCTTCTTCCTTTGTATGTTAGAGACCTTTTGTCCTGCTGCTTTTAGGATTTTTTTCTTTATCACCATATTTTGCAAATTTATAATATATTTTGGTGTTGGCTTACTTTTATTGGTTTTGATAGGAGTTCTCTCTGTCTCCTGGATCTGGATATCGCTTTCCTTCCCTGGATTAGGGAAGTTTTCATCTATTATTTCCTCAAATAAACCTTATGTTCACTTTGCTCACTCTTCTTCTGGGACTCCAATGCTATAAGTGTATTTATGTTTGATGAATCCACTGAGTTCCCTAAGTCTGGTCTCATGATCCATAATTCTTTTTTCTCTCTTTGGTTTAGTTTCATGATTTTCCATTGTTCTGTCTTCCATATCACTTATTTGTTTCTGTGCTGCTTCATCCTTCTGGTCATTATATCCTGTCTGATTAAAATCTTAGTTATTGCATTTTTATTCCAGGTAATTAGCTTTTATCTGTGTGGTAAGGGCCTCCATGAAGTCTCTATATTTTTTAAAAAATATTTTATTTATTTATTCATGAGAGAGAAGGAGAGAGAGAGAGAGAGAGAGAGAGAGAGATACAGACATAGGCAGAGGGAGAAGCAGGCTCCATCTCCATTCCATGCAGGGAGCCTGACGTGGGACTCGATTGCTGATCTCCAGGACCACACCCGGGCTGAAGGCGGCACTAAATCGCTGAGCCACCTCAGCTGCCCCCCATGCAGGCATATTTATGTATTTCAAATAAGTCTCTGGCCATGATCTTTTCTTGTTGTTTCATTTGGGATGAATTTCTCTATCTTGGCATTTTATCTAAGTCTCTGTCTTCTTGTTTGTGTTTGAAAAGCCTATTATGTGTCCTATTCCTAAGAGTAAAGGCTTTATGAAGAAGAGGTCATATAGTGTCCTGGACCTGGTGCTTGAGGGAGTATTTCTGGCATGTGCTGGGTTTCACTTAGCTGCTGTGCTTTGGCTGCCCTGTCCTTCAGGCCAGTCATCTGCAGAGGCTCTCCTTGCCTGCAGTGGGGATTGTTTGGTCCTTAGGCTGAATATGGCGAGTTTTAACTAGGTGTGCTCTGTTCTGCTTGTTAAATTAGACCTGATGCTACATCTGCTAGAACTGAAGCCTTGCAGAACTCTGTTTGGGAAATGTGGTATTTGTAAGATTTTCTGCTGGTCTTATGGGGAAGAGGCCTTCTTTGCTGGGACTTAGGCACACTTACCTGAGAAAATGGTACTAGCAGAGTGCAGGAGGTTGGGACTTGGTATAAACAGGTTAGTCAGCCAGTATTGGCACTGTGCTGTTTACTAAAACTTGCTTATACTGAGAGGCTGGGAAGGGAAATGGTGCCACTAGCTCCTTTATCCCCAGAGAGGAGTCTCAGTGCTTACCACTCTCAGGGAACCACTTCCAGAAGAGTAAATAATCTCCCCTCCTCACGAGTTTAAAATTTTTCAGATCACCATTCTCATACTTTCTCTGTGTTGCTTGTCTGCCTGGAGCAGTACAGTGCACTTTGGACTCTCTTCCAGCAAGCATACAGACTTTTATTTTATTTATATTTAAAATCAATTAATTAACATGTAGTATTAGTTTCAGAGGTAGAGTTTAGTGATTCATCATTTGCATATAATACCCAGTTTTCATTGTATCAAGTGGGCTCCTTAATGCCCATCACCCAGTTACCCCATCCCAACCCACCTCCCCTCCAACAACCCTCAGTTTGTTTCCTGTTGTCGAGTCTCTTAAGGTTTGTCTCCCTCTCTGATTTTTGTCTTATTTTATTTTTCCTTCCCTTCCCATATTTTGATTTGTTTTGTTTCTGAAATCCCACGTATGAATGAAATCATATATTTGTCTTTCTCTGGCTGACTTATTTCACTTAGCATAATACCCTCTAGTTCCATCCATGTTGCTGGAAATGGTGAAATTTCATTATTTTTGATGGCTGAGCAATATTCTATTGTATATACCACCACCTGTTCTTTTTTTTTTTTTTTTTTTATGATAGTCACAGATTGAGAGAGAGAGGCAGAGACACAGGCAGAGGGAGAAGCAGGCTCCATGCACCGGGAGCCCGATGTGGGATTCGATCCCGGGTCTCCAGGATCGCGCCCTGGGCCAAAGGCAGGCGCCAAACCGCTGCGCCACCCAGGGATCCCCACCACCTGTTCTTTATCCATTTGTCTGTTGGTGGACATCTGGATTCTTTCCGTATTTTGGCTATTGTGGACATTAAGCGTGCAGACTTTTAAAATTCCAAACTTTAGGGAAGTGCTATGACAGGAGCCTGTTCTGGTTTTCTGGAGGAGAGTCTCACTGCTGGAAGACATGCAGGTTTGACTGAGAAGGGCAGTTGCATAGAATGCAGAGGAATGGGATTTGGAGCAAGTAGGCTAAAGAGCCAGTTGGGGGCAAGAAGCTCTCAGGAGGTGTCTCTGCCTATGCTGAGGGGGGGGTAACGGCAACTGCTGGCTCTTTTTTCTCCAGAGAGGAGGAGAGGTGTCTCTGTGAATGCCACCTCTCAACACATGTGCTCAAAGAAGAGAGAACAGTCTCTCCCTCTTGGGCCTTAGGTGATTCTCAGATGAGCTCTCTGTTCTCAGGCTGTTTGCCTGCCATCTCTCCAGGTATAGGGTGATGCCCTCAGGGCTCTATCTCAGGAAATCCCAAAGTCCTCTGAAACTGCAGTCTTTGAGCCCAGCTGGTTGTAAAAACTCACAAAAATCATCCCCTCTCATTTTCCCAACCAGTGGCTTTGGGGAAGTATTCTCCTTGTGAACTTCTCTGTGTGCTCCCCTCTCTCTCACCTTTCTGTGCAACCAGGGCTCCCTCCCCTCCACTGCACCTGTGATGCATGATCCCTTTCTCCCCAAACCACATCTCTGCTTCCTACCTTCCCGGATGTGGCCTCTTCTCTCCCTTTTGTTGTGGAGTTTATTCTGCCAGTCCTCAGGTCAGTTTCTTGCATATTCAGAATGATTTGATAGTTAACTAGTTGTGTTTGAGGGAAGAGAGAAGCCTAGGTTCCTTCTGCTATGTCTCAGTCAAGCTCCTTTCCTGAATTTTAAATAGCAGACATACCGCTACTTATTTAGCATTTACTTTTATGTCTTCATGGAAAGACCTCAAACATAATAATTACTGTCCAATAACTCCTAAGGCATGCAGGGTCCAGTAGCCCTTGAATGAGGGAAGACCTGGAACTCCATCACTGCTGTGAATGACAGTGAGTGAGTCACTTTTCTCTGGGCCATAAAGATCTGTAAGATGAGTTAGATGGACTCTCCAATAATCATTGAGTTGCCTTCCTTATGTAATGTGCTTTGATTGTGTTAATAAAAGTACTTAGAAAGTACTTAGATTTTCCTTGACAGTTATAAGTAAATTATCCTAACATGTTGTATAAGCTTAAATGTAGACCATTCTTACATACTAGGTAATCCTCAGTCCCAGTGAGAAATTAAAAAAAAAAAAAACTTCTATAGATATAAATGAAATAGCAAAATGTCTATTGAGACTATTGTATTATTATTTTATTAGACTTCCAGTTTTCCAATGAATATTTTTTATTGTCCATTTTGGTTGCTTAAGATACAGCCATTTTGGATTCTGCTTGTGATTCTTTTACTTGAACATTTATTCCAAGCCATAATTATTTACTTCCTTAATAGTGGAACAATTTTTAAATTTGACCCACATTCATAGTATTCATGGTATCTACGGTATTCTCACGATAGTGTATTGCTTAAGTGATCTTTTAAAAGTTTTGTTTGAGACCACCAATACTTAAAAATTGTAAATTCATACCTTCACTAATAATCACCAAATTTATAATTTTTACCTTTATAATAAAAATCCTATTCTGTCAAGTCAGATAGTCTCTCTAAATATCTAAAGGTAGGGCAGCCCCGGTGGCTCAGTGGTTTAGTGCCGCCTTCAGCCCAGGGCCAGATCCTGGAGACCCAGGATTGAGATCTGCGTCGGGCTCCCTGCATGGAGCCTGCTTCTCCCTCTGCCTGTGTCTCTGCCTCTCTCTCTGTCTGTGTCTCTCATGAATAAATAAACAAAATCTTTTAAAAAAAAATATCTAAAAGTAGCATTGATTAAAGTTGAACTCAGGCTAATTTATCTCTCCCAAATACTACTTTCATATTCAAAATCAAATACTTAAGAGAACTACCAGTAATAGTTTTGTAGGATTGCAGGGTTCTTATCTCACAGAGTCAAAGAATGAATCTCATGAACCCAAAAGGGTGAAGTGAAGTGAAAGTTTATTAAGTGAAGGTGAGAACAGAAAGAAAATAGAGAGCTTTTTAGCTCTCTAGAGTGGGAAAGGGACCCTAATGTGTTGCCTTTGAGGGATTTCAGCGGCAGTCTTTTATTGAGAACTGACTGGGAAGCTTGTTTTTTATTTTTATTATTTTGAGATTCTTGTGTCCTCTTGGTTTGTTCCCTTATCTTTTGTTTAGCTCTGTCTCAGCATCTCCACCTGCCAGGAATAGTTTCAGAGGGTGTCAGGGGTCTCCTATCTCTCCTGCATATACCTTAACCTCTTCCCTATTTATGAGACAGGACCTGTGGGCAGAAAGAGCTATACTGTGTTTGTAAGGAAAGCTAATTGTATACTTTTTAATTAGTGGGGGTTAGGAACAGTGCAAGTCTCCAAAGAATCTGGAATCAAGGTTTTCAGGACCTTGAGGGGCCAACTGCTGCCAAGATAAGGTTACTTTTTAGCATAAGGTGCTAAGGCAGCCCCGAGTTCCTTGAAGAATGTCATCCTCTGAATGTTTCAGGTACCTATCAGTGGGCTGCAAGCTGCAAAGATTTAAATTTAAGTGATATTTCTTTTGCCTTTGTTTCCTACATCAATAGGAGTTATCAGGACTCGAATATAAAGTGAGGGAAAATTTGTTGAGGGAAAAATCTTGAACTTATATTTATCCAGCATGTATCCAGCAATATATCCAGCATATATTTCTTTTTAAGGAATCCAGGTTGACTTAACTAATTGTTTATTCTATGTGTAATTAGAATATTAATACATCAGCAAAGATTTGCATTTGTCTCCTTATGGTCTTAGATTGCCTCTCTTTCCCTGTTTTTCTGTGTGGAATACTCGGCATCCCCTTTGATGTAATTAAGAACTACTCATGCTTGAGTTCTAAGGTCTATGTTTATTTTCTGATTCTACAAACTATATCAGAATGCTCTGCTAGGCCCCATGAGCCAGGTCCCCTTGTATGATTGTTAGTTTCATGTAAGAAAAGACAAGAACTCACTACTATACGTCCAGAAACAAAGCAGGTTCCTATCACGCATTATATTCAGTAGCTATGTGTTAAATGAATGAATGAATCTTAAAAAACTGATGATAGTCTTTGGTGCTTTCTTTTCATCATCCATTGAGGAAAGTTGTAGAAGCATAAATGATCATAACATTGAATTCAGTGTGGTGATTACACATCAAAGTATTGTACAAACTTTGAACAAAGAAATATAGAATATTAACCTTATTTTCAGATAGATCTTATTTTTCATTTTTACTTAGTTTGCTTTTCCTGAGAGCCTCATTGACTGTGCTTTCTTTGCTATATTATCCATTGACTCTGCTTTTCAATTTTCATAGGACATAGGTTATCAGCAGTTCTTTTCTATACCCTGTCACTAAATTCTAATACTGAACCCCTCTATTAACTGTTTCTGGAAATACTGCTCTTGTTGAGCAGCTTTCTTTTTCTTTGCAGCCGTGCTGACTGGAAAACTCCTATAAGGTAAATTTGGCCATTTACCAGTATAGTATTTGATACAGGGGTAGAGTGTGAATGATCTTGGACCAGATATGTCTATAACCAGTAGTCTGAATCTAATTACTTCAACTAGTGTTCTTTTGTACTTTTAGCTATCTCACTTACTAGAATTCCTGCTGTGACTGTTTCTTGGAGATATCTTTTCTCTGATGTCAGAAATCTTGGAGATATCTTGGAGATATCTTTTCTCTGATGTCAGAAAAATCATACCTTTTCCAGATCCTTGAAAGTTAGTAATGAATGGTATGTTAGAGCAAGTATGAGATGACTGCTCTTACTACCATTGGTCATTATAGGAAAATTGCTGCATTTCTGATTTTAGCATGTCTCATTTGCAAAATAGCAGTGATAATATTCTATACATTTAACCTGCACAACCCCCAACCTCCATGCTAGTTGCTACAGGAGTAATGAGATGAATAAAACATGGACCTTGTCTTTGTGTACAAAGAGGGCAGTAAACAGTGTAGTCTCTTAAGTCAAATAGACTTGGACCTATATCCTGGCTTCCCCACTTAGTAAATGAATGGACTTTAAAAGTTATTTAACCTCCCTGTGCTCCAGTTTCTGTATAAAGTGGGACATGACAGTAAGTACCTCATTTGGTTATTATGATTATTAACAGATAAAGCAGGTAGAACCATTTGTTACACTAAGTAGCAGCTCAATACATGTTAGCTAGTTGCAATTAATGTAATTGGATATTTTGGAATCCCATGGAGGAGATATATCCTGAAGATCCATCTGTGCCCAAGCTAAGGAGTTTGGACTGTAATCAGTGGTGGTTTTAAGTGGATATATAACAAGATTAGATTTGCTACTTTAAGTTATTAATTCTGGCACTGATTTTAGAAGAAGTACTTTGATGATAAGAGATTCTTTTACCTCCTAAATCAAAGGTTGTGAATCTTTGGTTTTGTCTTCACACTGTTTACATGCACAGAATACTTCCATTGTCTTTCCATCCATTCAGCCATCCATGCAACAAGTATTAGTTGTTTTTGTGTCCCAGACACTAAGAATATAGCCAAGAACAAGACAATCATGGTCTTTGTTCGTATGGAGCTCAGAGTCCACTGGGGGACATTAAAGAAAAAATAAGTGAATGAGATAATTACACATTGAAATCTTTCACTCTGCAGATCTAGCTCTGCCCCTCCCTGTGTAAAAAGCTTCAGTGTCTTTATATCACTTCTGAATAAAGTTGTAAGACCCTTTTATATGACATGTGAGGCTATAGGATCTGGCCTCTGCCTGCCTCTCTAAGCTCATCTCTCTTCCCTCCCTGATTCCATTTTATTGTTATTTAACACTAAACTGTATGTGGTTTCCTGTACTTTCTTATTTGCCTATGTACTCCTTCAAATGCTGCCCTTCTGCCTGAAATGTTCTTATTTGCTTGCTTAGCTAGTTTTCATCCTTTAAAAGCAGGTAATGTTAACACTTTTCTCTGAGGAGTATTCCCTGATATTCCACCTTTGCCTCCTAAACTTAGATATCTTCCTTTAGTAATCTCATGATGTCCTGTCCTTATTTCTTATCCCTGGACTTGAGCATTGTCTTATAATTGCCTGTGTCTAAATCTTCATTACATTGGGAGCTCCTTAAGGATATTTTTATTCTTAAATCTTAAAACAGTTTTTTTATTTAAATTTATTTTTTATTGGTGTTCAATTTGCAACATATAGAATAACACCCAGTGCTCATCCCGTCAAGTGTCCACCTCAGTGCCCATCACCCAGTCACCCCCACCCACCTTCCCTAGTTCGTTTCCCAGAGGTAGGAATCTTTCATGTTCTGTCTCCCTTTTTGATATTTCCCACTCATTTTTTCTCCTTTCCCCTTTATTCCCTTTCACTATTTTTTATATTCCCCAAATGAATGAGACCATATAATGTTTGTCCTTCTCCGATTGACTTATTTCACTCAGCATAATACCCTCCAGTTCCATCCATGTCGAAGCAAATGGTGGGTATTTGTCGTTTCTAATGGCTGAGTAATATTCCATTGTATACATAAACAGTGCTTGGCACATAATTTATGCCATAATTTACCTTTAGACAAATGAGCTACTGACTTGCTAGCAGTCCATTATCTTATTAAACACAAGTATAAGGCAGTAGAGATGAAGAGAAGAAGCTAGCTTTAAGAGATCTTTATAAAGGGGGATCAAAAATGAGTAGATGAGATACAGAAAGAAAGTTTCTAAGCTAGGGAAACTAACTGCTGGGCATGTCATTACATGAGATAGATACTCCAAGAAGGGAAACAGGTGAGGAGTCATGATGAACTCAGTTTGGGGTATGCTATGTTTAAGAAGGGTTTGGAGTCTGTCCAGAAAGGAATAGATAAGACACAGTTAAAAATATGAATACAGAGCTTGGGATTGGTCAGAACAGAGAACCATAGATTTGGGGTTATCTATCTGTTAATGGTATTCCAAACTACTGGAGTGGATTTTTACCCAAGAAAAATGAATGATAAGCATTTTGGAATGGTTTTATTGAAGGGGTAACATTTGAAATAATGTGTTTTAGAAAGCATGGAAGGGCATAATGAATAGAATTATTTTGTTTCCTTCAATGATTGGGGATCTTCTAACTTTCTTAATGTGTTTTTTATTTTTATTATTTCATGTGATTTCTGCATTTCTTATCATACAATTAGTTGGGATATTCTGAAGATCATAAAGATTAGATACCTGTTATAATGTTATAGTTCTCTTCTGGGTTGAATTCCAGATAAAGTTTACATCTTGCTGAGTGTTTTCTTCCTTATCATTTTGCTTTGTCACTGAACCAAGAATTGAATAACTGTTGTGATTTGTTGATTTAGAAAACTCAGCTCTAGAAATGTTCTGTCTGGCCTCAGTGAGTCTTATGATCAGCCTGGTCCTTGTGTCTGTATAATTGAGAACTCTATCATGTTCCTTCTCAGTTTAATATTTATGAGGCTTAGCAAGGCCCTCAAATCCAGAATGCTGTTAATATTTAATGGCTTTCTCAGGTTTATGTGGAAGGGTGTTTTAATGTCTCTGGCAGTACTCTTTCATTTTGCTGTTTTCCATTATTTAAATGCCATCAAATTTTTTATATTAATCTTTATAATACGAAGTCTAAGTTTAGGTCCCAAATCAATCTGCTTTTCTTCATTGTTCTCCTAATTAGGCCTAATATATGACAGTAAGGCAAATATCTTAGGGGAAAACAAATCTTTACTCCTTACTTAAACATGCTTTGGTTTGAACAGCCTTGCTCAGATCTAGAGCCTTAGTACGTCTGAGTGAGACTATCAGATGAGTTGTATTACCATCATCTACCAGATTGGGCATATGTGATCATCACATCAATTTTTGCAGAAATCACCTTTTTTTTTTTTTTTTTGGTAGCAATAGCTCTTGACTTTTCTCTACCTAGCACAGACTAAAACTACAACAATAGCAGTGGCATGCTCGACAGTGATTCTTCCCTGGGACTTGGGAGTTTATCAGAATCTCCAGGGGTACTTAAAATTTGAAAAAGTCCCCCAGGTGTGATTCTGATTTGCTCCCTCTTCCTCTTTCTCTGAGAATCACTGTTTCATCACTGTTTCATTTCTAGATGAAAAAGAAATAGGCACATTTATTAGTATATTGACCTTTCATAATTGAACTCCCTAATCCCCATGCACCCATACTTCCTTTTTGAGTGGTACCAGTAGTTCTTTCTAATATCAATAACTTCTGAACCCAATTTCTACCTGTCATCAGGTGTAGCTACCACCAAAGCATCCCTGTTAGTGTTTAGAAGCCTGTAAAACAAGGAGTTGTCCACTAGCTTGAGGGCTAGTTGAATGGTGTGATTTATTTAAATGGGAGTCCTTTGCAAAGACTTAGACTAGAGTCCAGGATGTATACTACCACCACTCCCTCACCCCCACCAATTTTATTCCAACATTTTACGATGAAAAGTTTTAAATCTACTCCAATTTTGAGAGAATTTCAGGATGAATATTTATATATCTACAACCTAGATTCTATAATTAATATCTTATTACTTGTTTAATCATGTATCTACCCAAATATTCATTCCTCTATCCATCCATTCACCTTTTTTAAGGATTTCATGATAAATTCCAGATATCAGTACAATTTCCCCTAAACACTTTGGCATACCTTTCACTAATAAGAGTTTAATATTTATTTATAGTCTTTTCTTTTGATGTAAAATTTACATACAGTAAAGTGCCCAAATCTTAAGTGCTCAGTAGCTTGAGTTTTGATAAATGATAAATCTGAATATCCCAAATCCCCTTCAAGATATAGATTATAACACCCTTTTTTTTCTGCCCAGATTATTCCCTCTTGACTTCTATAGTTTCTGACTTAAAGGTAAGAAAAAGGCTTGTCAGTGTTCCAGGACAAATAGGGTTCAGTTTAATGATGGATCAGCAGATTTCTGCATTGCCTAAAGTACTTTGTATTTTAAAATATATGTGAATGTATTAAAACAAGATACTGAGTAAGTAAGTTTTCAGTTTTTAAATAATTATTTCGGAAAATACTATATCTAGGTATAAATACCTTATATCTATTTAGCTAAGTATTTTAAAAGGCAAAAGCTCTAGTTTAATGAAATGTGAGGACATATGCATAGAAACAACTGGGGAAGAGAAAGGAACTGGAGGTGAGATGGGAAAAAATCACATAAATAATAGTGTAATATAACATATATTAATATGTAGTTAATTGGTTAAAATATATGTATATCTAACATCATGAGATATCACAGTCTGTCTTGACAGCAGTGGCATGTAATTTATTCAAGAATATCAACATATCATAATCTGCCCTTAGGAAATACACATTCAATTCTTCTCACTGTTGGTCTTGGGTGTTCATCATTTTATTTTTAAGCCTTTATGCCTGGTAACCATCTCTTATTTGGCTTATTTTTAGAGTGATGTAGCATATTTTAATTTATATAAGTGTATTTAAAATACGCTATAAGTTTGAAATTATTTGCTCACATTTTTTGAATAACATACAAATGTATTTCTAATAAAATAGTTCTGATCCCAAAAGGAGAAGCTGTGACAAAAGTAAATTGTGATATTTTCATAATAAAAAGATATGACAAACATGCAGGCATTTGCATGTCATTCCTGAAATATTGCATACTGGCTTTGTCAGTACTGGTAAGTCCATTTCAAGGATGTTGCCCTTAGTCCATTAGTTTGGATAATGAGCCCTATAAAGTACATTTATAACTTTGGCACTGTAAGGAGATGGATTCTAATTTTCATCCTTGTATCTAGACACATTGAAAGAAGGTCAATGGAGGATTCTATATGATTCATTATCCCAACACATACCATATGACAGAGACCTGATAATGTCCGTGCATAAGTGTTTTCCTTATTTAGAAATAGCACTTGAAAGAAATCTTTTTGTGTTCATCCTTTGAAGTAGAAACGTATTAAGAGAAGCTTTATCCCTCTTTTTTTGTTTAAAACATTATCACCTGTGTGACCAGATAGCTGTTCTTAAACAAAAGAGAAAATAACACTTAACAAAAATAATCATTTTCTTAGATCTTTTAAGGGGGAAAAAAACCATTTTCTAAACAAAAGAAAAGTTTCTGTGTTCCAAAACATTAGAAAGCTTATGCTTATACTATAATAGTTGTACTACCATTATTCTTATTAATGGCATTGAAAATAAATATTTAAATTCTATTCCATGCTTATAAAGACTTCAACATAGCAACAAGAAGATATATTCTGTAATTTAGTGTCAATTTTATGTCAAAATGTGAAATTGTATGCTGTTTTTAATTTTGTCTTCCAAGAAATTGGTTTTAGATTCAAAATTGTAGGTGATTAGTTTTCAATGGTGTAATCATTAATGAGAACTTTTTTGCTATGTTTATCTTCTTTGTAGATGTAAAGCAATCATAGATCAGTTTGGTCAGAGAATAATCTCTAAGCATTTCCTTGTGGAGGACAGTTACTTTTCTGAGAACACATGCTCACATGTACAATACCGGTAAGGCACCCCTCCACCCACTGTCCAAGGGAAGGTGAAACATTGGAAAATTTACCTGTGTAATTATATGGACACTTCTGTATAACTGTGTTCTTAAAGTTAGATGCAAATATGTATCAAACCAGATGTATCCAATATATCCACTGAGTCTGATTGTAGGGGAGTCCAGTCTAAGTTTGACTCATTAGTATCAGCTGGGGTTTGTCTGAAGGTCACATACCCTTCTTTCTTTTTTTTTAAGACTTTATTTATTTATCTGAGAGAGAGAGAGAGAGAGAGAGACCGACCACAAGCGAGGGGAGGGGGAGAAGCACACTCGCCACTGAGCAGGGAGCCCCATGTGGGATTATGACCTGAGCTAAAGGCAACTTAACTGACTGAGCCGTCCAGGTGCCCCTACATATCCTCCCTTCAATGAGCCAAGAAAAGGTTAAGGAAGAGCTTAACTTGATTTGAGGAGGCAACACTTTTATCATGACTTAAATCTTTGAAATATGCCTTCTGGTAGTTCTATAACTATAAATGTAAGTTTATAACTATATATGAAAATTATTTATATAACTATAAATGGAATCTGAATCACAGATTAACTGTTTTGTGCTTTACAGGCAGATCTCCAGGTCAGTTCTGATTACAGATAGATCTGTACTAAAAACGGATTCAGATCAACAGGTAATTTTAGTCCTGTACTTTTTAATAAATGTTGCTAACTTAATCTACATGGTACTATGTATAAATTAATATTGGTGAAATAAAATATATTAAGTCATATGTGCTAATGTATTTAATGCATTTTTTAAAAAATACATAATGGCAATTTTGCAATAACCTTGGTTTCTCGAAGATTTCCTTCTAGCAGAACAAATAATTATATCTTATGTAACAGATTTATTCTATGGAAATTGGACTAAGTCCTAGTTTTTGACAGCTGTTCTATAAAATTGAAAATATATTGTTATGGGAAGAAAAAGAGTATCCCCAGAGAATACATTTAAAACTCTAGGAGGAAAAGGCTTTATGGTTACCAGCCCTAGCACAGTAGTGGTAAGGTAACCATTAGGCCTGGTGTGAATGAGTACCAGCACACATTTCTGGTTCTAATTTTTCCTCATCATCGTTGTTCCTTTCAGTACCTTCTTCCTTCTCCTCACTGCCAATTCTGTAGGAATGTCTTTATGTTATGGTTTTTTCCTTAGTCTGAACTCCTAAATTCCAAAAGTATGCCCCCCTTCTCCTGATCATATTATGCCATGACTGATAAAATCAGTTTACTTGGTGTGACTGTCAGACCTTTTCTATATGCTAAAAATAGATTCCACAAATTCCTTAAGTTAGAAGCTTTCTGATAATAGAATAAATGTTTGCTATGCATATGAGCATAAATACTTTTATTCATTCAGTAAACAATGAGTGTCTTCTACATGTCATCCAGTGTACTAAGATCTGAAGACAGTGTTAACAATGATAGCATCTCTGTCCTCATAGCTTGGAAGATACAGATATATAGAGAGAAATAGCAGCTAGAGTTAAGCATGTGTGGGCAAGTGTGAGCAAGGACTGGTACAGAGGCTTGTACAGGATTGTAGTGCTCATCACAGTGTCCTATAATTGCCAGTTAACTTGTCTTTATCTTCCAGTAAACTGTAAGCTTTGTGAGTATGTTAAAGAATGACAGGGAGGCAGAAAAGAGAGAAAATAGAGACAAGTCTGTAGAAGCTGAGCTGCGAAGAATAAGAAAAAGGAAGTGATTCCTGAAAAGAGATGTGGAAGTGAAGGGGGCTTTTCTTTAAAAGATTTGTGTATATTTCAGCTGATGCAGTAGAGCTAATAGAGAGGGAAGAAGAGGTTGCAGATACCGAGGAGAAAAGGAAGACAATTAATGCAGCAAGGTCCAGGTAAAGGCTTGGGAAGAGTGGGATTCAGAGAATAGGTAAAAAGCATTGCCCTTGAGACGCCTTGAAATAAAAGGGTGAATACAGGACTATTTGTAGGTCTGGGAGTTCCCATCTGATAGGATCCATTTGCTCTTTTTTTTAAGATTTTAATTATTTATTTGAGAGAGCACAAGCTAGGGAGGGCAGAGGGAGAGCGAGAAGCAGACTCCCCACTGAGCAGGGAAGCATCAGAATGATGTGGAGCTCAATCCCAGGGCCCTGGGTTCACAACCTGAGCTGAAGGCAGACACTTGACCAACTGAGCCCCCCTAGCACCCCTTATTTACTTTTTAAATTACAAAATGAGGTCATCCCCTGGGAATGGGGATGTAAGAGTACTTAAAAGGCCAAAGCCCAAGGAAAGGTATACAGCAATAACTACGAGGAGTTGTGGAGTGAGCTATCTCATGGTCAGATGGCTGCACAGCTTTGATGGCCCAGTTGATTTTGGAGATTATGGGTGTACAGTAGCATTAATCTGCCACTATCCTTTCAGCTCTTCCAGTCTTTTACCCAGACCCACTCTGTTTATTGACCTGTTAAGAGACCTACAATTCCTTGTCCTCTCTTTTTCCTCCCAGTTTACCAGCTTCCTTCTGCCCTCTTCCTTTTCCATGTTTTGGACCCCTTGGTTAATGAACTTAACCATGAAACATCTTATGAACTACCCTTCCAATACCTTTAATTCCCATGAAGCCATGCTCTTCCACTGCACTCACAGAAGAAAATTCTGTCCCTGGATGAGGCTATAATCTACGTCTGGATTACAGAGGAATACATGAGAAAACTACACAACCAGACAGACTGGCACTGCCACAGAGTCAGGGTTACCAACCTCATTCATCTGAATGCTACCTACCTACCACCAGGTAGGTGCCTACCTGGTGCCTCTGATAGCTCCCTGTCCCTTTCCCCTCAGTACCTAATCCATATCTTTACTATTCTACCCATCCTTCTCCCTCTGAGCTCTTCCACTTCACCCCCTGCTTCTTTGAGAAAAGCAAGGCCACCTACTAAGCGCAGTGGCCCTTGACCTCCTGCCCCACCACCCGCAACTAATGGACATGTACAGAGACTAATGAGGGGGCTCCCCTCCCTGTCCAAGGCCAGCAGCCCCTTTCAGAAATGCTCTTCTCTCTCTCTCTCTCTCTCTCTCACACACACACACACACACACACACACACACACACACCTACCCTGTATGGCTGTTCTGTCTTAAGGCTTTCCCTCGCTACTGCCACCTTCCCCTCAACCTATACACATGTATTAGCATTTTCTGTTTCAAAAACAAACAAAAAAATACTCCTTTGACTTTGCCCCCATCTCTAATTGTATCCAATCTCTCACCTGCTCTTGGTCAGCATTTTCAAGATAGTATCTGTACTTGCTGCCTCTAGCTCCTTACCTCTCATTCATTTCTAGGCCTGGCTTCTACCTTCACATTACTACCACCATTTTTCTTGCTAAGCTTATTAATAACTATATGATGGTTAGGACCAGAAGACATTTTTTGGCTTTTGTCTACTGGGTCTTTTCTGGTACATTTCACAATGTTATAATTTGATTATTCCCTGTTTTGACTTCCATGACACTGTGCTGTCCTGATTCTCCTCATAACTCTCTGGACATTCCCCCTCTGTTTCTTTGGTGGGCTCTGCCCTCCTCTTAAATATTGGGGCTCCTCAGGGTTCTAACTTCAGCCCACATTATCTCTTGTTCTGTGCACATTTACTGCTTAACTCCATGTACTGTCATGGTTCTAACTGCATAAATGTTGGTGACAGCCATTTTTATATCTCCCAGCAATGTTGACCAAACTTCCTGATAGATGTCTATCCCAAAGGCCTCTCAAACTGAACATACTCAGAGCTGAATTCACCATCTTCCCTCTCAAAACTGTTCATCCAGCGCTCCCTACCTTCATGAATGGTGCTGACGTCCTTCCAACTAACGACTTTTTACTCCCATCTCTGTTATCCCGAGCCTCCAGGTCCTCTCATTGTACTTTCTAGAAGTTGCCACAATCTACTTTTCCTCTCAGTCCTTATTCTCACTGCTCTAGTTTCAGGACTTATAATCTCTACCTTCTAACTTTTTGTTCTGCCCCACATCTTGTCTCCTTCAGATCCATCCTCTGCAGAGCTATCAGAGCGATCAGTCTAAAATGTACATTTGGTATACTTTTCTTTGTTTCCTACATGGCTTTTTTCTTCTTTTTAAATTTTTGAAGCATATATAATGAGACTTAAATGGAGGAAAAAATAGGTATAAGTCTAGATAAATTTTATGAAAGTGGCATTAGAGGATTGAGGAAATTGGCTTTTGATGACTTTTATTAATCTCTATGAGATTTAATATCTTCTCAGAGTTCAGGACACAGAAGTTACTGTGGTAGGGGGTTACTGATTGTATTTAAATTCTTAAAGATTAGACATGATGGTTGTAGGAAACAAAAGAAATACAGGCATACCTCAGAGATATTGTGAGTCTAGTTCCAGACTACTGTAGTAAAGTAAATGTCACAATAAAGCAAGTCAAATGATTTTTTTGGTTTCCCAGTGCATAAAAAGTTATGTTTACACTATGCTCTAGTCTATTAAGTGTGCAGTACGGCATTATGCCTAAAAAATGTACTTATCTTAATTAAATATTTTATTACTTAAACAATTCTAACCATCATCAGAGCTTTTACTAATTTGTTGGTGGAGAATCTTGCCTTGATGTTGGTATCTGTTGATCAGGGTGGTGGTGGTCAAAGATTTGGATAGCTGTGACAATTTCTTAAAATAAGACAACAATAACCTTTTTGTATCACTTGACTCTTCTTTCATGAATGGTTTCTCTGTAACATACAATACTGTTTGGTGACATTTTACGCACAGTAGAAATTCTTTGAAAATTGGAGTCAATCCTACCACAATCTGTTTTGCTTTATCAACTAAGTTTATATCATATCTAAATCTTTTGTGATCATTTCCAATATCTTCACAGCATCTTTGTCTTAAGTAGATTCCGTCTCAAGAAATACTTTCTTTGCTCATCCATAAGAAGCAACTCCTCACTTTTTAAAGTTTTACCATTAGATTGCAGCCATTTAGTTCCTTCAAGCTTCACTTCCAGTTCTTGCTATTTCCACCACATCTACAGTTACTTCCTCCACTGGTCTTGAACCCCTCTAGGTCATTCATGAGGATTGGAATCAACTTCCTCCAAACTCCTGTTAATGTTGATATTTTGACCTCCTCCTATGAATCATGAATGTTCTCAATGGCATCTAGAATGGTGAATCCTTTCCAGAAAGTTTTCATGTTACTTTGCTCATATCCATCAGAGGAATCACTGTATATGGCAGGTATAGTTTTAAAAAATGTATTTCTTAAATAATAAGACTTGAAAGTCAAAATTATTCCTGGATCCATAAAACACAGAAAATATATTGTGTTAGCAGGCATGAAAAGAACATTAATCTTCTACATCTTCGTCAGAACTCTCGAGTGACCAGGTTCTTTGTCAATGAGCATTCGTATTTTGAAAGGAATCTTTTTTCCTGAGCAGTAGGTCTCAACACTGGGCTTAAAATACTCAGTGAACCATCTTGTGTTATTCAGGCTGTGTTGTTCCATGTACAGAGGACAGGGAGAGTAGATATAACATAATTCTTTAAAGGCACTAGGATTATTGTAATGGTAAATGAGCATTGGCTTCAACTTAAAGTCACCAGCTACATTAGCCTTTAACAAGAGTCAGCCTGTATTTTGAAGCTTTATTTTTTTTATTATTATTTTTTATTTTTTTATTTTGAAGCTTTAAAGCTAGGTCTTGACTACTCTCTAGCTATTAAAGTCCTAGATGCCATCTTCTTCCAATAGAAGACTGTTTGATCTGGAAAATTTGTACCTTAGTCTAGCTACCTTCATGAATTAACTTAGCTACATTTTCTGTATAACTTGCTACAGCTTCTATATCAGTATTTGCACTTCTGTTATGGAGGTGACTTACTTCTTTAAACCTCATGAACCAACCTTGGCAAAGCTTCACTTTTCTGTAACTTTTCTTACCTCTCTGAGCCTTCATAGAATTAAAGAGAGTTAGGGTCTTGACTTGAATTAGACTTTGGCTTAGAGAATGTTTTAGCTGTTTTGATCGAGACCACTGAAACATTCTCCATATCAGCAATATGGCTGTTTCCCTTTCTTATCATTCTTATAATCATTAAGGTAGCACTTCTTAATTTCCTTCAAGAACTTTTCCTCTGCATTTACAACTTAGCTAACTGTTTGGCACAAGAGGCCTAGTTTTTGGTCTTTCTCAGATTTCAATGTGCCTTCCTCACTAAGCTAGATTATTTCTAGCTTTTGATTTAAAATGAGACATGTGCGACTCTTCCTTTTACTTGAACACTTAAAGGCCATTATAGGGTTATTAATTTGCCTAATTTCAATATCATGGTGTCTCAGAGAATAGGGAGGACCAAGGAGAGGATAGAGACTAGGGAATGGTTGGTTGGTGGAACAGTCAGAACACACAAAACATGTATCAATTAAATTTACTTTTCTATATGGACACAGTTCATTGAGCCCCTAAAAAATTACAGTAGTAACATCAAAGATCACCATAACAAATATAGTAATGAAAAAGTTAGAAATACTGTGAGAATTACCAAAATGTGACATAGAGACATGAAGTAAGCAAAATGCTGTTGGAAAAAACCAGTAGACTTGCTCAATGCAAGGTTTGCACAAACCTTCAATTTGTAAAAATAAATAAATAATTAAAAATGTAGTGTTGGCGGAGTGTAGTAATGTGAAATGCAATAAAACATGGTATGCCTGAACTTAAATGTTGGTGCAGTCCCTAAGATACCTTTCCAGCTATACACGTTTTTAGTCATAATCGTGACTATCGTACAACATTAGATGTATGTTTTAGTGGCTCTTCTCTCTTTAAAGTACAGCATTTTGTATTATGGACAGCTAGTAGCAAAAGGGAGTTAAGAGGAATATGAAGAACACAGTTTTTGAGACCTCTTAAGCCCAAAAATACACTTATGAGTAATATAATAGTAGAATAATTAGGGTTATTAAAAGAATTTCTGTTTTGAGAACTTGTAGGCATTTCCTGTGTGGGCTCTCAATGTGACATCACCAGTCAAAATCTAGGCATTTAGTGCTCACAGATAAAACTGTAAATAGGACTTTACGCTTTGGCAAGTATTTTATATATGAGAGGATATAGTTTCTTCAGATTGAAGATTAAATTAAGAATTCATTTGAAACTTTTGGTTTTATACAGAAACATTGACCCGATGGTCATTTAAAGTTGTAAGTATAAAGGCATGTAATATATTAGCAGTGCCTATAGTATATCAGTATACTGCATATCAATAAACATTACTTAAAAATAATTTTCCAAAAAAAAATAATAATAATTTTCCATTTTACTGTATACTCTGGGTTTCTAATTTTATTAATGGAATCCTGGAATTAATTTGAAGACATTCATTTTCAAATATTTTGGTATATGTTCAGCTATACTTTGTTATATGTTGACTTATTGCTTTGCTTATTTCAATATCTTTGAGACTTGTGACATTTTTAAATTGTAGTACTTTGTATCCGCTTTTAGCCATTATGAATAATCAAAATTAATTTAATATCTTTTTCAAATACCGGTGTATATAATTCAGAAATAATAAGTCATAATTGAACCCTTTGAAAATAAGTGAGGAATTAAATATTAAAAATATTTGAAATAAAAAATATTTGAAATATTGTCTATGAATTATATGAATGCAATATATATATGATTTATAAGTATGTAAATAATGCAGAAATTTGATGTTCTGACACATGCTCATGTTACATGTTTCAAATTCTGTTCTAAGTTAAATACGTATCAGCTAAATCTTTTCAAACATTAATGGAGTTTGAAAAAAGACACTCAATTTGAAAGTTAACTACACTGTAATGATAGAAGAATGAAAATGAAATCTACCAGCTATGTCTAATATTTTGTTTCCACTTTTTAGATTTCCATTTTGACAGTGCCAGGAGAGGAACCAGGAACTTTTGCTGTTCGAGTCATTGAGTTATGTTCTTCAACAATGACATGCATGAAAGGCACATGTAAGCACAGTAGAATCTAGTTGTCTTGTGTGTTTGTTTAGGTAGTAAAGGGGGGCAGCCACTGATAAAGTTGGGTTCTGTTTTTAGTTTTGCCATATATTTTTGTATTCACATTATTTATTCACACACTTTATGTTCATACAGTAAGTCATTTTATACATTCCCCTTGCCTCTAATCATTTTTGTGGCTAAATCTTCATAGGCACAATTTATAAACCCTCCAGTGAAAGAATTTCTGTGACTTTCCAATTCTTTCTATAATTTTACTTAAGCTTATTAGAAACCTACTTTCACAAAATTTATTTTCTTTACTACTTATTTTCTTTGCTTTTCCTTAGAATTCTTAATCCAGTTCATGAATTTCTAAATATGTAAATCCTCTATTTTTTTATGACTCTAAAGTTAGGTACTACTTTATGTTCTTTTACCAATATGTATCAAAATTTCTGTCTCTAGCACTGTCAGATATCATGTCTTATAGAACATATTTCTTAAAGATGCTTCAGTAAGTAGAAATCAGCAAGGATACCTTAGATATAATTATACCTAAACCTAAACTATGTACCATAGGAATTACAAAAAAGCAGAGGGTGGTATGCCTGATTTGAAATGTTTATAACCTTATTGCACACCTAATAGAACAAGATGGTATTAACTATGTGCAGTGTATTCTGCTAGACATTTCAGGATAGGTAAAGATGAGTATGACATAGATCTGACCTTAGGGAACTCACAATCTAGTGCAACAAATAAGACACACAAAAGTAGCTGTAAGAGGAGAATATGAAAGTACCACAAGAGAAGTACTAACGAATAGTGGACTGTAGAGATTCATAGGAGGGAAGCATGTTAGAATTTTTAAAATACTGTAAACTTATATTAAGTTTTATTCAGACCATCATATGAATTATGAGAAGTGGAAGACTAATCTGGTTTAGCATAGTCCATGAAGACATGACTATGTCTTCAAGTGTAGAACTACTACTTACTAAAAGATATCAAAAATACGGTTAAACAGAGAGAATTGGGAGCCTGTTGCCAGCAGGAAGAATGAAGAAAACTTGTCCCTTTTTGCCATAGTCCTAAATTTCAGTTTGAAAAGTAGCTCATTGTTGGTTTTCACCTTTTATAGTGATTTTTTGAATTAAATAAATTATTACCATGACAATTACCATTATTTTTCCCTATTACTTATCTTGTTTTTTTCATGTCTTTTTATCTGTGCTAGTATCTTGGATACAATTACATTTGTTTTATATTTGTGAATATTTTTTGTAAATTTTTATGAATTATTTTTCTGTATGAAATGTTTTTGTATATCCAGTCTAATAATACATACTATTGACAATTTGAAAGATGTACAAAAGAAAAGTAAAACTACGATAATCCTTTTACCCATAGATAATAGACACTTGGTGTGTGTTTCTTTATCTTGTTTTTTTATAAGTGTATACATGCATATTTCCATAAATATGCAATGCTATTTAATATATTGTTTTATACTCTACTTTTTAAAAATACTTAATACAATAGTCTTTTTGCATATCTATGATATTTTCAGTGATTGTGGATATGCCATTTTTATTTAATCCCATGTTGTTGAGATTAAGAGTCTTGAAGATTGTTACATCATAGTCCTATAAGAAACAGTCAACCTAATAAACAAATATTTGTGAAATTCCATTATTTTTAAAAAATCTCTTTGTATTGGGCAGCCCAGGTGGCTCAGTGGTTTAGCCACCGCCTTCAGCCCAGGGCGTGATCCTGGAGACCCGGGATCAAGTCCCACATCAGGCTCCCTGCATGGAGCCTGCTTCTCCCTCTGCCTGTGTCTCTGCCTCTGTCTCTCTGTCTCTCTGTCTCTCTCTCTCTCTCTCTCTGTGTCTCTCATGAATAAATAAATAAAATCTTTTTTTAAAAAAAGGTATACATTATAAAAAAACTTTGTGTGGAATTATTGGGTCAAAGTGTATAGGTTTCTTTATTTTGCAGTTATAGATTCATAAGTATTTGTTAAGATAGAACTGAGAAGTCCCAGGTACCCTTCACCCAATTTTTTCCAGTAGTTCTATTTTACCAAATTATACTACAATATCAAAATCAGGAGTTTGATATTGTTATAATGTGCATATGCAATTTCATCACATGTGTAGATTATTGTGACCATCACCACAAGGATCTCCTTAGTATTACCCTTTTATAGCCATAGCTATATCCTTCCCTCACAACACTAGCTACTTAATCCCTAGCAACCACTAAGCTGTTTTCCACTTTAGTAATTTTGTTGTTTTGACAATATCATATAGAATGAATCATACAATAGGTAATCTTTCTTCTTTATTAAATTTTTAAATTTTTTAATTTAAAACAATAAATAATCTTTTGAGTTTCTTTGTTACTGAGTATCATTTTCTTAAGGTTCACCCAGCTTGTTGCATGTATCAACAGTACATTCCTGTTTATTGCTGAGTCTGGATAAGTTGTGCTTCCTTCTGGCCTCCATGGTTTCTAATAAGAAATCTGCTGTTACCCAAATTATTTTCCCTGTAGTTAATGTGTTACTTCTTCCCTCAGGCTGCTTTCAAGATTTTTCTTAGTCTTTAATTTTTAAAAGTTTTAATATGATGTGTCTTGGCATAGATTTCTTTGGAATTATTTTATTTGATATTTGTGCAGCCTCTTGAATTTACAGGTTTATGTCTTTTACCAAATTCAGAAACTGTTCATCCTTTATTTCTCTGAATACTTTTCAGCTTTATGCTCTTTCTCCTCTTCTTCTGAGACTCATGTGACATAACTATTATATGGTTCCACATGTCTCTTAGGTTCTGTTCATTTTTTTATTCAAAAATATTTATTGTATCTATTAAGAGGAATGTATCATCCTAGGGACAGTGGATTATACAAAGGAATATAGCTAGGGTAATAACAATAATAAGATAGTACAAAGAACAAGAAGAGCCCAAACTATGTGCTATGTGTTTTTCTCTTCGTTTCTATGTAGGCTATTTTCTTTCATTTCATATTGTATAATTTCTGTGGTTTTACTTTCAAGTTCCTTGATTCTTCCCCTTGTCCATTCCATTCTCTTGAACCCATCCATTGAGATTTTTTTTAATTTAATTATTGTATTTTGGCAAATTGAACACCAATAAAAAATAAATTTATTATTAAAAAAATTATTGTATTTTTCCAGTTTAAAATTTTGTTTGGTTGTCCTTTAAAAAATCTCCTATGTTCTGAGGCCTTCTCTTTCTTTGTGGAGATTGTTGTTTAATTTGTTTCCAGCAGGTTTATAATTGCTCACTAATGCATTGTTATGATGGCTGCATTAAATCTTACAGCTAATGTCCTGTTGGCATCTGTCGATTGTCTTTTTATAGTCAAGTTGAGGTTTTCCTATTTCTTGGTATAATGAGTAGTTTTGGATTGATACCTAGGCATTTTTATTACTCAGTAGTGGGACTTGGATTTTATTCTGTTTTAGCAGGCTTCCTTTGACACTGCTTGGTGGGGGAAGAGGGTGCCACTTTATTAGCCAGGGAGGTGGCAGTTCCTCACTTGCCCTCTGCTGGCACCTGGAGGTTGCAGAACCTCCTCATTACTGCAGAGTGATTATAGTGTAGGCTGTCTAATAAGCCTCAACTGATTTCCACCCAGGCTAGAAAGAGCACAGAAGTGCCTTGTTACTGGCCCCCCACATGGTCTTCATTGACGTAATAGAGAAAGGGATATGGCTTCATTACTCAGGCAATGGTGGGAGACCTGACTCTCCATTTGGCCTCCACTGACACCACCCCAGTTCCTCACTACTGCTGGGGAGGAGTGGAAATCCAGGATCCTGCCATGATCTCTACTGAGTAAACTACAGATCACAAGCGAGGGGATGGAGAGGCATTTATCTAGCAAATGAATGTCAAAAGAAAGCCAGAGTAGTAGTACTTGTATCAGAAATAGTAATATAATAATAGTAGGGGACTTTTAACACCCTACTTATATCATTGGACAGATCATCCAAACAGAAAATCAATGGAAACAGTGGCTTTGAATGACACACTGGACCAGATAATTTAACAGATATATTCAGAACATTACATCCTAAAACAGCAGAATATATATTCTTTTCAAGAGTACATGGGACATTCTCCACTCCAGATCCAATATCAGGTCACAAAAGAAGTCTCAATACAAGATCTAAGTCACACCATTCATCTTCTATTCTTATTCTTATTTTAATTCCAGATGGTTAACATACAGTGTTGTTTCAAGTGTACAATATTGTGATGCATCAATTCAATACATGACCCAGTGCTCATCACGACAGCTGCACTCCTTAATCCCCATCATGTATTTCATCCATCCCCCCACCCACCTCACTTCTGGTAACCATCAGTTTGTTCTCTTTAGTTAACAATCTGTTTCTTACTTTGTCTCTCTTTCTTTCCTTTTGCTCATTTGTTCTGTTTTATCAATTCCATATATGCATGAAATCATATGGTATTTGTCTTTCTCTGACTTATTTCATTTAGCATTATAGTCTCTGACTACATCCATGTTGTTGCAGTTGTCATGATTTCATTTTTTTCTCGTTGAATAATATTCCATTGTGTATATACATGTATACCACATCTTTATTCTCTTTTCATCAGTTGATGGACTGATGATACCCTATCTTAGCTATTGAAAATAATGGTGCTATAAACATTGCAGTGCATGTATTCCTTTGAATTAGTGTTTTTGTATTCTTTGGGTCAATACCCAGTAGTGCAATTGCTGGGTTCTATGGAAGTTCTGCTTTTAACTTTCTGAGGAACCTGCATACAGTTTTCTACAGTGTCTGGACCAATAGGCATTACCACCAAGAATTCAAGAGGATTCTTTTTTCTCAGCTTCCTCACCAACATCTGTTATTTCTGGTGTTGTTAATTTTAGCCATTCTGATATGTACAAGGTGATATCTCCTTGTAGTTTTGATTTGCATTTCCCTCATGGTCAGTACTGACAAGCAACTTTTCATATGTCTGTTGGCCATCTCTGGGTCTTCTTTGGAAAATGTATATTAAGGCTTCTGCTCATTTCTTAACTGGATTATTTGTTTTTGGGGTGTTGAGTTTACTAAGTTCTTTAATTTGGATACTAACCCTTTATCAGATATGTCATTTGCAAATATCTTCTCCCATCCCATAGGCTGCCCTTTAGTTTTGTTGATTGTTTCCTTCACCGTGCAGTAGCTTTTTATTTTGATGAAGTCCCAATAGTTCATTTTTGTTTTTGTTTCCCTTGTCTCAGGAGACATATCTAGAAGCAACTGATGTGTTCTTTTCTAGAATGTTTATGGTTTCAGGTCTCACATTTAGATCTTTAATCCATTTTGAATTTATTTTGTGTCCAGTTTCATTTTGTGTGTTACCATACACTTCTCCCAACCCCATTTATTGAACAAACTCTTTTCCCATTGGATATTCTTCTGTGCTATATTGAAGGTTAATTAACCATATAATTGTGGGTTTATTCCTGGGTTTGCTATTCTGTTCCATTGATCTGTATGTCTATTTTTCTGGCAGTACCTTACTGTTTTGATTACTACAGCTTTGTAGTAGAACTTAAAAACTGGAATTGTGATACCTCCAGTTTTATTTCTTTTTTCAAGATTGCTTTGACTATTTGGGATCTTTTGTGGTTCCATGCAAATTTTAGGATTGTTTGTTCTTATTTCTTTGAAATATATTGATGGCATTTTGATAGGGATTGCATTGAATCTCTAGATTGCTCTGGTTAGTATAGACATTTTAACAATATTTGTTCTTCCAATCCATGAACATGGACTCTCTTTCCATTTGTTTGTGTTGTCTTCAGTTTCTTTCATCAATGTTTTATAGTTTTCAGAGTATGAATATTTCTCATCTTTGATTAAATTTATTCCTAGTTATCTTATTGTTTTTGGTGCAATTGTAAATAAGATTGATTCCTTACTTTCTCTTTTGGCTGCTTCATTATGGGTGTATAGAAATGCAACAGAGTTCTGTACATTTTGTATCCTGCAACTTTCTTGAATTAATTTATCTGTTCTAGTAGTTTTTGGTACAGTCTTTTGGGTTTTCCATATATAGTATTATGTCATCTGCAAATAGTGAAAGTTTTACTTCTTCCTTACTGATTTAGATGCCCTTTATTTCTTTTTGTTGTCTGATTTATGTGGTTAGGACTTGTTATGTTGTTAGTACTGTTACTTAACAGTACTATGTTAAATATAAGTGGTAAGAGTGGACATCCTTGTGTTATTCCTGATCTTTGCAGAAAAGCTTTCAGGTTGTCACCATTGAATATGATGTTCACTGTAGGGCTTTTATGTAAGGCCTTTATTATGTTGAAGTTTGCCTCCTCCAGACTTACTTTGTAGAGGGTTTTTATCATGAATGGATATTGTACTTCATCAAATGCTTCTTCTGTGTCTATTGCAATAATTATATGATCTGTATCCTTTATTTCACTAATGTGATGTATCATGTTGATTGATTTGCATATAATGAACCTCCCTTAGATCCCCAAAATAAATTCCACTTGATTGTGATGAATGATTTTTTTAAGGTATTGTAGGAATCGGTTTGCTAGTATTTTGTTGGGGATTTTTGCATCTATGTTCATCAGATATACTGGCCTCTAGTATTGTTTTATAGTGGTGACTATATCTAGTTTTGTTATCAGGGTGACACAAGCCTCATAGAATGAACTGAAAGTTTTCCTTTTCTTTTTCTTTTTTTTTTTTTTGAAAAAGTGTGAGAAGAATAGGCATTAATTTTTTAATACATGTTTGGTAGAAATCACCTGTAAAGTCATCTGGCCATGCAGTTTTGTTTGTTGGGATTTTTTTGATTAGTGATTAAATTTAGTTGCTGGTAATCAATGTTCGAATTTCCTGTTTCTTTCTGTTTCAGTTTTGGTAGGTTATAGGTTTCCAATAATTAATCCACTAAATTGTCCAATTTGTTGGCATATAATTTTACATAATCTCTTGTAATTGTGTTTCTGTGGTAT
The DNA here is from genome assembly GCF_053574225.1 of Canis aureus. Classification (NCBI taxonomy): domain Eukaryota; kingdom Metazoa; phylum Chordata; class Mammalia; order Carnivora; family Canidae; genus Canis; species Canis aureus. The sequence goes on from NC_135649.1 coordinate 57,560,811, forward strand.
TGGTTGGTATTTCTCTTATTTGTGATTGTATTTATTTCAGTCCTTTCTTTTTCTTGATATGTCTGACTAGATGGTTTATTAACTTCATACTTTTTCAAAGAAACAGCTCTTCATTTCGTTAATCTGCTCTATTGGGTTTTTTTTATTTTCTACATCATTTATTTATGCTGTGATCTTTATTCTTTCCATCAGCTGGTTTTATATTTTGTTTGTTCTTTTTCTAGCTTGTTTAGTTACAAGGTTAGCTTGTTCATTTGAGATTTTTTTTTTTTTTTTTTTTTTTTGCTTCTTGAGGTAGGCCTGTATTGCTTTAAATTGCCCTTTTAGATTTGCTTTTGCTGCAACCCAAAGGTTTTGAACCATTGTCTTTTAATTTGTTTCCATGTACTTTTTTTATTCTTCCTTTTACTTCCTGGTTGACCCATTCATTGTTTAGTAGCATGTTATTTAACCTCTCTGTATTTTTGGTTTCAAGATTTTTTTTCCTGTGGTTGGCATGTAGCTTTATGATGTTGTGTTTAGAAGAGATGTACAAAGATAAAGATAACTTTATCTTTTCAAATTTGTTGAGGTTTGTTTTGTGATCTGATATGTGATATATTCTGTAGAATATTCTACGTGCACTTGAAAAGAATGTGTATTCTGTTTTAGGATGGGATGTTCTGAATATACCTTTTAAGTCCATTTGGTCCAGTGTGCCATTCAAAGCCATTGTTTCCTTGTTGATTTTCTGTTTAGAAGATCTCTCCATTTATGTAAGTGGAGTGTTAAATTCCTTGGCTATTATTTTATTGATTAATTCCTTTGTTATTAACGGTTTTGTGTATTTGGGTGCATAAACATTTACAATTGTTCTATCTTCTTGTTGAAGTGTACCCTTTATTATTATATTAGTATTCTTTCTTTTGTCTCTTATTACGGTCTATTACAGCCTAGTTTGTCTGTTACAAGTATTACTAACCTGGCTTTCTTTTGACATCCATTTGCATGATGACTTTTTCTCCATCTCCTTACTTTCAATCTGTAGGTGTGTTTAGGTCTAAAATGGTCCTGTTGTAGACAGCATATAGATGGGTCTTGTCTTTTTATCCATTCTGTCACCCTGTGTCCTTTAACTGGAGTGTTTATTAGTCCATTTGCATTCAAGGTAATTATTGATAGATATGTATTTACTACCATTTTATTTCTACTTCTGTGGTTGTTTCTGGATATTTTCTCTGATCCTTTCTTGTCTTTCCTTCATGGTTTGATGGTCTTCTTTACCGATATATTTGAATTTCTTTCTCCTTATTCTTTGCATGTCTATATTGGTTTTTTGATTGGTGGTTACCATTAGGTTTGTATATAACATCTTCTCCATGTAGCAGTCTACATTAAGTTGATAGTCATTTTAGTTTGAACCCATTCTTTACTTTTCTCCTTACATTTTAGATATGTGGTTTTATTTTTTATACCCTTTTTTTTGTTTCCTTGGCTGACTTTTTACAGAAATATTCATTTTTACTGCTTTTGTGTTTTCTACCTTTATACTGTCAATATTTTATCTTTCCTTTCCATTCAAAGTGTCCCCTTTAAAATTTCTTCAGGGCTTGTTTAGTGGTCATGACTCCTTTAGGTTTTGTTTGTCTTGGAAACTGTCTCTCCTTCTATTCTGAACCATAGCCTTGCTGGATAGAGTATTCTTGGCTTCAGATTTTTCCCATTTAGCACTTTAAATATATCATGCAACTTTCTTCTGGCCTGCAAAGTTTCTGCTGAACAATCCCCTGATAGCTTTATGGGGTTTTCCTTGTATTTAACTGTCGTCTTTTTCTTGCTGCTTTAATTATATTTTTAAATAACTGTATTTTTTCAGTTTAATTACAATAAATCTGGTATGGATCTGCTTTTATTTGATTTTTTGGAGGTGTCCGTGCCTCCTTGATCTGGTTATTTGTTTCACACTAGAGAAGTTTTTAGCAATTATTTCTTCAAATAAATTTTCTGCCTCTTTTTTTCTCTCTTGTTTTCTATGACTCTTATAATGTGAATGCTATTAGGTTTGATAGAGTCCCTGAGTTTCTTAAGTCTGTTCTCGTTTTGCATACTTTTATTGTCTCTTTTTCAACTTGATTACTTTCCATTACTCTGCTTTTTAGTTCATTAATTTGTTGCTCTGCTTTTTGCTGTTCATTCCATCAAGCCTGGTATCATTTTGTTTATTGAGCCCTTCCTCTCCACAGTGTTATTTCCTATCTGTTTTACCGGTCTCACTCATGTCTTCTACTCTTTTCTCAAGTCCATTGAGTATCTTTATGATAATTACTTTAAATTCTTTATTGGGCATGTTATTTATGTCTCTTTTGCTTATATCCTGTGGCCTTGTCCTGTTCTTTCATTTGGGATAAATTTCTCTGTCTCTTCATTTTGTCTACCTCTCTGTGTCTGCTTCTTTTTGTTAAGAAAATAAGTATATCTTCTGCTCTTGAAAGTAGTGACTTTATGAGGAAGAGGTCCTAGAGTGCCTTGCAGTGCTCTCTCCTTTTCTTTAATTTAGCACAAGTCCCTCTTTTTTCTCTTTTGTGTGTCTGTACCTGCTTGTATGTGTTTGGAAGGTCAACTGTGCCTCCTGTTCTTTGTGGCAATGGACTTAGGAAGAAGAGGTCCTATAGTGCCCTCAGCACGGTGTCTGCTGTTACCGAGGGCCTGGTGCTTCAGGGAGTATCTTCAACATCTGCTCTGTGTGCTCTGCTCTTGTGTTTTCTTTATCCTTCATGTCTTTGTCAGGAGAGGCTCTCTTTGCCTATTGTGGATAATGTTTGGGCATTGCTCTAAATGTGGTGAGTTTTAATTAGATGTGCTCTAGTCTGCTTATGAAATGAGAGCTTTCAGCAGTGCTGCTGAACCAAGCCTCTTCAAAATCCTTGGGTGAAGAGTTTTGGTGTGGGCAGGGATTTGGGCCAATCTTCTGGGGGTAGGGGCCCTCCTTCTCTGGGACTGATGCTAGTGACTTGGAAGGTTGGTTCCACTGGAGCATTGGGCATGAGGTGCAGGACTCAATGTAAGCAAGTTAGGTCCCAAGTGTCAGCACCGTGCCACTTCCTGCAGGTGGCTCTGTGCTTATGCTTAGGGGTTGGGGAGGGAAATGGTACCTGCCTGTTCCTTTGTTCTCAGGAGGGAGTCTATGCTCTCTAGGATATGCTCCAATATGAGCAGATAATCTGCCCATTCCAGAATGGGCTCTTCAGATCATTGTTTCCATGCTGTATGTCCATGGATTGTTTGCCCTGCCTTCTCTCCAACAGCAGCACTATGCCCTTCAGTTCTCCCCCAGCCAAGCCTGCTTACCTTTAAGACTGTAGAATTATGTCCTGCTGGTTGCAAGAATGGACAAAATTTGACACCTCTCACTCCAAGCCAATTGCTATGGGGATTTGTTTTCCCCATGGACTCCCCTGTGTGTTAGTCCATCTTTCAACCTTCTGCACCTGTTAGTCCCTCTCCACCATAGCAGCCACAATCCATTTCACTCTCAAAACATGTCTTTGCACTTCCTACCTTCTTTCATGTGGCCTCTCCTTGAGACCTGTAGTTGTGGAGTTTGTTTTGTAAGTCTACAGGTTGATTTCTGGAGTATTTAGGTGATTTGGTAGTTATCTACTTGTATTTATGGGACAAAGTGATCCTAGGTTCCTTAATACTCCACTGCCATCTTCCCCAACCATGCATCTTTTCTGTCCACAATTCTGTGAAACTGGAAATCAACCCAAGAAAAAATCTGGAAAGAGCACAAGTACATGGAGGTTAAATAACGGGCTACTAAACAATAAATGGTTTAATGAAGAATTCAAGGAAGAAAAAAAATACACGGTAACCAATGAAAATGAAAACACAATGGTTCAAAACATTTAGGAAGCAGTAAGAGTGGCTCTAAGGGAAACTTTATTGTAATACATGCCTACCTCAAGCAGCAAAAAAATCTCCTACAAAGAACCTAACCTGCGGGATCCCTGGGTGGCGCAGTGGTTTGGCGCCTGCCTTTGGCCCAGGGCACGATCCTGGAGACCCAGGATCGAATCCCACATCGGGCTCCCGGTGCATGGAGCCTGCTTCTCCCTCTGCCTATGTCTCTGCCTCTCTCTCTCTCTCTCTCTGTGACTATCATAAATAAATAAAAAATTTAAAAAAAAAAAAAAGAAGAACCTAACCTGCACCTAAAGGAGCCTCCAAAAGAACAAACAAAACCCAAAACTGGAAAAAAGAAGGAAAAAAAGATTAGAGCAGAAATATATGATACAGAAACATAAACAGATCAATGAAACCAGGACCCGGTTCTTTGAAAAAATAAAATTGATAAACCTCTAACCAAACTTATCAAATAAACAGATGACTCAAACAAAATCACAACTAAAAGAATATCAGAGAAATACAAACAATAAGAAAATAGTCTCAAAAATTATGTGTCAACAGATTGGACAACCTAGAAGAAATGGATAAATTCCTAGAAACATGCAACCTATCAAAATTGAAGCTGGAAGAAATTGAAAATTTGAACAAAGTGATTATCAGCAATGAAATTGAATCAGTAATCATAAAACTCTTGTTTTTTGAAATTCCGTTAGTGTTTTCACAGATCTACAAGAAACAATCCTAAAATTTGTACCACAAAAGACCCTGAACAGTGGAAGCTATCTTTTTTATTTTATCTTATTTTATTCTATTTTATTTTCTTTCAGTGTAGGTAACCTCCAGTGTTGTATTAGTTTCAGGTGTACAATATAGTGTTTCGACAATTTCATACATCACCCAGTATGAATTCATCATGACAAGTGCCCTCATTAATCTCCATTACCTATTCAGCTATTGCCCTACACTCTTAGCTTCTGGTAAACCATCAGTTCTCAGTAGTTAAGAATATGTTCCTTGGTTTGTCTCCATCTCTCTCTCTCTCTTTTTTTTTTTTGCTCATTTATGTTGTTTCTTAAATCCCATGTATGAGTGAAATCAGAAGGTATTTGTTCTTCCCTGACTTATTTCACTTATTGTACTCTCTAGCTCAATCCATATTGTTGCAAATGGCAACATTTCATTCTTTATCGCTGAATGTTTCATACATATATTATATATATATAATTATATATAATTATATATTTACAATATATATTTTATATATATATATAAAATATTCACACCCACATCACATCTTTATTCATCTATCAGTAGACACTGGCTACTTCCATAATTTGGCTAGTGTAAATAATGCTGCAATAAACATACAGATGCATGTATCCATTTGAATTAGTATTTTTGTATCTTGGGAGTAAATAGCCAGTAGTGCCATTAATGGATCATATGGTGGTTCTATTTTTAACTTTTCGAGGAACTTATATGCTGTTTTCCACAGTGGCTGTACCAGTTTGCATTCCTGCCAACAGCACACAAGGGTTCCTTTTTCTCCACATCTTTGCCAACATCTGTTGTTTCTTCTCTTTTTTAATTTTAGACATTCTGACAGGTGTGAGGTAATAATGTCATTGTAGTTTTGATTTGCATTTCCCTAATCCAAAGCAATCTTCATAAAGAAAAAAACTGAACGTATCACAATTCCAGGCTTCAATTTATATTATAAGCTGTATTAATCAAAACAGTATAGTACTGACCCCAAAAAGGACAAATACATCAGTGGAACAGCATAGAAAACCCAGAAATAAACCCACAATTATATGGTGAATTAATTTTTGATGAAGGAGGAATGAGTACACAGTGGGAAAAAGTCTTTTAAACAAGTGGAGTTGGAAAAACTGGACCTCTTTGTTTCACTATAGGTTAACATAAATCCAGAATTAAAGACTTAAATGTGAAACATGAATCCATAAAAATCCTAGAGGCCATGCATATTTGATAATTTTTCTGACATCTGCTATGTTATATGTCTCCTAAGGCAAGGGAAGCAAAGCCAGAAATAAAATACTGAACTACATCAAAATTAAAAGCTTTTGCAAGGTGAAGGAAACAGTGAACAAAACTAAAAGGCAACTCACAGAATGCGTGAAGATATTTGGTTATGACATATTCTATAAAGGGTTCCTATCTAAAATATATAAAGAACTTCTGCAACTCAACACCCAACTTAAAAATGAACAGATGACATGAACAGACATTATTCCAAAGAAGACATGCAGATGGCCAATGGACTCATGAAAAGATTCTCAATATCACTTAAAATCAGGGAAAGGCAAATCAAAATTACAGTGAGCTATCATCTCATACCTGTCAGAATGCTTAAAATCAACTTTAGAAAAAAAAAACAGGTATTGGTAAGGGTGTAAAAAAAAGGAACACTTGTGCACTGTTGATGCCAATGCAAACTGCTGTAGCCACTGTGTAAAATAATATAGAGGTTCCTCAGAAAGTTAAAAATAGAACTGGTGTATTTTTTTTTACCAAGAGGTACAAAACACTAATTTGAAGGAATACATACACCCCTGTATTTATTGCAGCATTGTTTACACTAGAAAATTTATGGAAGCAACTCATGTGCCCATCAATAGGTGAATGGATAAAGAAGATGTGGTCTATATATATGCAGTGGAATATTATTCAGCCATAAAAATAATGAAATCTTGACACTTGCAGCAACATGAATGCAGCTGGAAATAATGCTAAGTGAAATAAGTCAGAAAATGGCAAATACTATCTGACTTCACTCATGTGTAATTTAAGAAATGAAACATGATCAAAGGAAAAATGAGAGAGACAAGCCAAGAAACAAGCCCTTGTTTGAGCACAAATGAGGGTTATCCAAGAGGAGGTAGGTAGAGAGATGGCTGAAATATGTGATGAGGATTAAGGAGTACACTTATCATGATGAGCACTGAGTGATGTACAGAATTGTTGAATCACTGTGTTGTTCACCTGGAACAAATATAACACTATATGTTAACTCTACTGGAATTAACATAAACATTAAAAAAGTGAGAAGATTGTGTTGAAGAATACATCTCTATCAGCTCCAGAAGTGACTTCATTATAACAAATGTGCTGGAACCTCCGGGCCTAAGAAGTTTAAAACAGTTTGTGGAAAAATTAGGCCAAAATATGGTCTCTGGACCAGCCATATCTTATCTGGAGACTTGTTGGAAATATATGAAAACCCAACTCTGGCCTTCTACTTCAGAAACCATGTTCTGAGAAGCCCTATAGGTGATTCAGAAACACGTGAACGTTTGAAAGCCACCACTACAAAAGAATGAAATGCCTTTTCAGGGTGAAAAGGTGGTGTCAAAGCAAAGATTGCATCAAAGTTTAAAAGACAAGGAAATCTTTATTGAAGAGTATTGCAAAAAAGATAGAAGGCAGAACAACTCAGTCTGAATTCATCTCCCCTGAGGTAGATGATGAGAAGGTTAAGGGCTGGGGCGAGCTGCTGGCAACGTACTAGAGGATGTTGGCAGTAAAGGGGGTTGTCATTGGCCATTTGTGTTTGCAAATAAACTTCTATTTTATGGCAAAAAAAAGGTACATAAGAGACTTTGCTGTTCCGTATTATGATAATGTAAGGTTTGCTTATGTAAGTTTTATGAGTAAAATTTTTAAACTAATTTTTATTGTGAGGAATAAATATATTCATGTGTATTTATTCACACATAAACACACACATTTGTGCATGTTTTGATACATCCTCCTATTACCCAAATAAATTCCAAGGAGTATATACCAAAATAATCATAGAGTGGTTATCCCTAAATGATGAGAATACAGATAATTGACACATTTTTCTGTTTGTTTACTTTGATTTGCCACAAATATAAAGGATCATATTGCATAAATGTATAATAGTGTGATTAAAATTTGACCTACCACATATTTGACAGTTATATTTTGATTATGTCCAATTGAATCCACAGTTTCAGGTGTATATTTCCAGGCCACTATAAGATATAAAAATGTTCCATGTGGTCATCACATTTAACTATTTATCTTTAATCTTCATATTCTCAAATCTTCCTAATTTGGTAAATATTTCTTGAAATTTTAAACTGCTTTCCCAAATTGCCCTGTACCATAGTAATCAGTGACCTAACTTAGGGAAGTTAAGTTTTTTTTCACATGGCTCCTTCCTTCATTGTCATCTGGATTCTGTTCCCACTTAATTCATTTATTTATGTGTATGTGTATACTCTCCCATTCCCACACCTCTTCTTCATATTAGCTTATTCAGAAAAGCCTTCCTACTTATTGAAGACAATGAATGACTTTTCTTCAGTCATAAGTAGCATGAAGTGGAACTGTAACCTTCACATTTTCTCTTATAAGCAACATCATAGTTATTTTATGATAACTATTTTATAGTTATAGTTATTTTAACTATCCCCTGGACATTTCCCTGGTATTTTGACATAGTTTAATGTCCAGTGTATTTTGGGGGAGAAACACTAAAATATGTTTTACAAGTATGTACTTGTCTGAATAGCTTTCTCATATAATATAGTTATATTTATTTATGGAATCACTACAAAGGTCAAAGAACTTCCGTCATATTAAATTCTTCAGAGTACAAATATTGTATGGTTAGACGTAGTAGTAGAGCATCTGCACTTTCCAATTATGAGAGATCCCTGCTTTTGGATGAAGTATACTCCTTGACAGTATATGTTTAAGCAGTTTGTAGTGATGCAAACTTACAATCTCTACTCATTCTTGCATTTCACACAGGGACTGTCAGTCAGCCGGGTAAGAGTAACCAAGACTATTGTATAGGTCTTAGGCCTGCCTAGAAGGAGTAGAGATGGCAAGATCATTTGTCCAAGGTCATATGATGATGTTTATCTTTGAAATATAATAATAATAGTAACAGCTTTTGTGAATTATTTGCTGGGAGTCAGTAATGAGGTAAGTACTCCCGTTAGTTATTTCATTGGAAATATCCATTGGATATTTCCATTTCTTAACCCTTTGAAGTAGGTACTATTAGTTCCATTTTATATATAAGGAAACTAAGGCTAATCTTTTTTTTAAATGCTTCCCTCATACACTTTTCTCTCTTCTCATAAATTGTCATCACATTGTGCCAACCTTAAAACTATGGGGTTTTTCCTCTCTTACAATAAAGAAAATAGTGTCATACCATTCCACAGTGATAGTCATTTAACAAATATTTATTGAGCTCCTAGGAAACATTGCATGCCAATGGATATATGAATTAGAGCTGTTGTAAAGATTCAGTATTTATAAAACATTTATCTCACAGTGCCTGACAAAGAGTTAAGCATATAAGAAATGGCAGCTACTCTTGATGCAAGAATACCATTTCTGGGGTGCCTGAGTGGCTCTAGTCGAGATACCAGGGTCCTGGAAATGAGCCCCACATCAGGCTCCTTGCTCAGCAGGGAGTCTGCTTCTCCCTCTGCCCCCCCACTCATGCTTGTGTGCTCTCTCTCTTTGTCACTCTCTCTCTGAAATAAATAAATAAATAAAATTTTTAAAAAAGAATACCATTGCTAATATACTGGGTATGGGTACTACATATAACAAAGTATTATTTTTAATATTATCATGCTTTCTCTCCCCTTTGTGCCTTTGCACAAACTCTTCCCTTGCCCTGATGTGGCCTTGCCAACTAGTTAAATGTTTCTTCATCCTTTGAGTCCTAGTTCATATATTAACCACCTTTTTCAAACTTTTCCCTGCCTCATTCATGCATTTAGATATTTGTTCCTCTTTTTGGTAGAAACTTGAACTTCCCTCTAGGGGTTAACATTTATTCTTTTTTTATAATAATGATAACATTTATTAAACAATATGTGTAGGCACTGTTTTAAGTACTTTGATTGATTTAATTTAACCCTCACAAAAATTCTGTGATTCAGCCCATTGTCTTCTGTATTATTCAGATGAGGAAACTGAAGCACAGAAAAGGTAAACGATTTACCCATGGTCACAGAACTTGTAGTAGGGAGAAGCAAACTTTAAATCCAGTCAGTCTGACTCTAGAGCCTATATATTTTACTCACCATAATATACTGCTTCTTACAGTAATTTTTTAAATTTTATTTAAATTCATTACTATATAGTATATTATTAGTTTCAGAGATAGAGTTTAGTGATTTAACAGTTGTATGCAACACCCAGTGCTCATCATTTCAAGTTCCCTTCTTAATGCCCATCACCTAGTTAGCACATCCTCCCACCCACTTCTCCTCCAGCAACCCTGTTTGTTTCCTGTAGTTAAGAGTCTCTTATGGTTTGTCTCCCTCTCTGATTTCACCTTGTTTTATTTTTTGCTCCCTTCCCCAGGATAATCTTTTTGTTCCTTAAATTCCTCATATGAATGAAATCATATGTTAATTGTCTTTCCCTAATTGCCTTATTTCACTTAGCATAATACCCTTTAGTTCTACCCACATTGTTGCGAATGGTAAGATTTCATTTTTGATGGTTGAGTAATATTCCTGTGTGTATGTGTGTGTGTGTATGCATGCATACTACATTTTCTTTATCCATTTATCTCTTGATGGACATCTGGGCTCTTTCCATGTTTTGGTTATTGTGGACAATGCTGCTATAAACATTTGGGTGCAGTGCCCCTTCAAATCACTGTATCCTTTGGATAAATACCTCGTAGTGCAATTGATGGGTCCTAGGGTAGCTCTATTTTTAGCTTTTTGAGGAACCTCTATACTGTTCTCCAGAATGGCTTTAGCAGCTTGTATCCCCCACAAAGAGTATATAAAAGGATTCCCCTTTCTCCCCTCGCCAACATCTGTTGTTTTCTAACTTGTTAATTTTAGCCATTCTGACTGGTGTGAGAGCTATCTCATTGTGGTTTTAATTTTTATTTCCCTGATGCCGAGTGACATTGAGCATTTTTTCATGTTCCTGCTGGCCATGTGTAAGTCTTTGGAGAAATGTCTGTTCATGTCTTCCACCCATTTCTTCACCAGACTTTTTGTCTTTTAGGTGTTGAGTTGGTAAATTCTTTATAGATTTTAGATACTAGCTCCCTGTCTGATAAGATATTTACAAATACCCTCTCCCATTCTGAAGGTTGTCTTTTAGTTTGTTGACTGTTTCCTTTGCTGAGCAGAAGCTTTTTATCTTGATGAAGTCCCAATAGTTCATTTTTGTTTTTGTTTCCCTTGCCTTCGAAGATGTGTCTAGCAAGAAATTGCTGCAGCTGAGGCTAAAGAAGTTGCTTCCTGTGTTCTCTAGGATTTTGATGGATTCCTGTCTCACATCTAGGTCTTTATAGATTTTGAGTTTATTTTTGTGTATGGCTAAGAAAATGGTGAGTTTCTTCTATATGTGCTGCCCAATTTTTCCAACACAATTTGTTGGAGAGACTCTTTTTTCCATTGGATGTATTTTCCTGCTTTGTCAGAGACTGGTTGACCATAGAGTTGAGGATCCATCTCTGGGTTCTCTATTCTGTTCCATTGATCTATGTGTCTGTTTTTGTGCCAGCACCAAACTGTCTTGATGATTACAACTTTGTAATAGAGTTTGAAGCCAGACCTTGTGAAGCCACCAGCTTTGGTTTTCTTTTTCAACATTCCTTTGGCTATTTGGGGTCTTTTTGGTTCCATACAAATTTTAGGATTATTTGCTCCAGCTCTATGAAAATGTTCATGATATTTTGATAGGGATTGCATTCAATGTGTAGATTTTTCTGGGTAGCATACACATTTTAATAATATTTATTGTTACAATCCATGAGCATGGAATGTTTTTCTTTGTGTCTTCCTCAATTTCATTCATAAGTATTACATAAATTTCAGAGTACAGATTCTTTACTTTTTTGGTTAGGTTTATTCCTAGGTGTATCTTATGGGTGTTGGTGCACTTGTAAATGAGACCGATTCCTTAATTTCTCTTTCTTCTGTCTCATCGTTAGCATATAGAAATTCAGCTGACTTCTGTGCATTGATTTTATATCTTGCCATTTTGCTAAATTCCTGTATTCTTGCAGTTCTTGTGTGGAGTCTTTCTGGTTTTCCATATAAAATATCATGTTATCTGTTAAGAGAGACAGTTTGATTTCTTCCTTGCTAATTTGGATGCCTTTTATTTCTTTTTGTTGTCTGATTGCTGAGACTAGAACTTCTGGTACTATATAGAACAACAGTGATGAGAGTGGACATCCTGTCGTGTTCCTGACCTTAGGAAAAAAGCTATTAGTTTTTTCCCATTGTAGATCATATTAGGTGTGAGTTTTTCATATATGGCTTTTATAATATTGAGGTATGTTCCCTCTGTCCCTACATTGCAGAGACTTTTAATCAAGAAAAGATGTTATATTTTGTCAAATTCTATTTCTGCATCTATTGAGAGGATTATTTGGTTCCTGTCCTTTTGTTAATGTGTTGTATTACATTGATTGATTTGCAGCTCTTGAATCTTGCTTGCAGCCTGGGAATACATCCCACTGCGTTGTGGTGAATAATCCTTTTTTTTTTAAAAAAAAGATTCTATTAATTTATTTGGGAGAGAGTGTGTGCACAAGCAGGGGAAGGGGCAGAGGGAAAGAGAGAAGCAGACTCCTCACGGAGCACAAGTCTGATGTGGGGCTTGATCCCAGGACCCTGAGATCATGACCTGAGCCAAAGGCAGATGCTTAATCCACTGAGCGACCTAATAATCATTTTAATGTACTGTTGGATCCTATTAGCTAGTATCTTGGTGAGAATTTTTGCATCTATGTTCATCAGGGATATTGGTCTGTAAATCTGCTTTTTCTTGGAGTCTTTGTCTGGTTTGGGGATTGAGTAATGCTGGCCTCATAGAATGAGTTTGGCAGTTTTCCTTTCATTTCTGTTTTTTGGAACAGCTTCAGAAGAATAGGTATTAATACCTCTTTAAATATTTGGTAGAATTTCACTGAGAGTCTAACTGGTCCTGGATTCTTGCTTGTTGGGAGATTTTTGATTACTGATACTATTACTTTACTGGTTATGGCTCTGTTCAGGTTTTCTATTTCTTCCTGTTTCAGTGTTGGTAGTTTATATGTTTCTAGGAATGCATCCATTTCTTCCAGATTGCCTAATTCAGTGGCATATAGTCGTTCACAATATGCTCTTATAATTGTTTGTATGGTTTTGGTGTGTGTTATGATCTCTCTCCCGTTTCATTTATGATTTCTTTTTTTCTTTGGTCCTTTTTTCTTTTTGAAAAGTATGGGTAGGGATTTATGGATCTTGTTAATTTTTTCAAAAAACCAACTTCTAGCTTTATTGATCTGTTCTACTGTTCTTCTGATTTCTATTTCACTGGTCTCTGCTCTAATCTTTATTTTTTCCTCTTCTCTTGCTGAATTTAGGCTTTATTTTCTGTTCTTTCTCCAGTTCATTAGGTGTAAGTTTAGGTTGTGTATTTGAGACATTTCTTGTTTTTTGAGAACGGCCTGTATTGGTATATACTTCCCTCTTAGGGCAGCCTTTGCTGCATCCCAAAGATTCTGAACAGTTGTATTTCATTTTCATTTTGTTTTAATGAAGTTTTTAAACTCTTCATTAATTTCCTGGTTGACCCATTCATTCTTTAGTAGGATGCTCTTTAGCCTCCATGTATTTGTGTTCCTTCCAAATTTTGTCTTGTGATGTAGTTCAAGTTTTAAAGCATTGTAGTCTGAAAATATGCAGGGAATAGCTCAAGTTTTTAGGTACCAGTTGGGACCTGATTAGTGACCCCACTGTGTGATCTATTCTAGAGAATATTCCATGTGCACACAAAAAGAATGTGTATTCTGTTGCTTTAGGATAGAATGCTCTGAATATATCTGTGAAGTCCATCTGGTCCAGTGTGTCATTCAAGGACTTTGTTTCTTTGTTGATCTTCTGCTTAGAGGATCTGTCCATTCCATTACTGTGATTAAGGTGTTAAAGTCCCCTACTATTATTTTATTGTCAATGTGTTTCTTTAATTTTGTTAATTATTGATTTATATAATTAGCTGCTCCCAAGTTAGGGACATAAATATTTACAATTGTTAGATCTTCTTGTTGGATAGAACCTGTTTATTATGATATAGTATCTTCCTTCATTTGTTATTACTATTAAAATATAGTTTATGTGATATAAGGATTGCTACTCCAGCTTTCTTTTGATGTCCAATTGTTCTCCACCCCTTTACTTTCAATATGGAGGTGTTTGGGGGTCTGAATTTAGTCTCTTGTAGACAGCATATCGATAGGTCTTGTTTTTTTATCCAGTCTGCTACCCTTTGTCTTTTTTTGGAGCATTTAATCTATTCACATTCAAAGGAATTATTGAAAGATAGAAATTTAATGTCATTGCATTACCTGTACAGTCACTGTTTCTGTAGATTGTCTCTGTTCCTTGTCCTGCTCTTTGTTACTTTTGGGCTCTCTCTCTCTGTCTGCTTACAGGATGCCCCTTAATATTTCTTGCAGAGCTGGTTTAGTGGTTATATATTCTTTTAGTTTCTTTTGATCCTGGAAGCTCTTTATCTCTCCTCTGTTCTGAATGACAGCCTTGCTGTATGAAGTATTCTTGCCTGCATATTTTTCTTGTTTAGTACCCTGAATGTATCATGCCAGGTCTTTGTGGATAGGTATATTGACAGTCTAATGTTCTTACCCTTGTAGGTTAAGAACTTCTGGTCTCCACCTGCTTTATCTCTGAAATTTGCAGGTTTCACTATTATATGTCGTCGAGTTGTTGACCGAGTTTTATTTATTTTGAGAGGGGTTCTCTGTGCCTTCTGGACTTGAATGCCCATACCTTTCCTCAGATTAGGGAAGTCCTCAGCTATAATTAGTACAAATAAGCCTCCTGTCCCCCCTTTCCTCTTACTCTGGGACTCCAGTTATTCTAACATTGTTTTGCTTTATGTTATTGCTGATCTCTCAAATCTTCTCTGTGATCCAGTAGTTGTTTGTCTCTTTTTCTCAGCTTCCTAATTCTCCATTACTTTGTCTTCTATATCACTGACTCTCTCTTCTGCCTTGTTCATCCTAGCAGTTAAAACCTCCATTTTTTATTGCATCTCAGTAATAGCCTTTTTTTCTGACCTGATTCAATTTTAGTTCTTTTATTTCTCCAGTAAGGGATTCTCCAGTGTCTTCTGTTCTTTTTTCTTCAAGCCTAGCTAATATCCTTATAATCATTGTTTTGAATTATTGTTCTGACATTTTACTTATATCCATATTGCTTAAATCCCTGGTAGTGAGTACTGTTTCCTGTTCTTTCTTTTGGTTTGAGTTTTTCTGTGTAGTCATTATGTCAGAAAAGAATAGATAAAAGACAGAAAATACAAAAATAGCAACAACACCAGAAAAATACAAACTAAACAAATCAGAAAAAAACAGAAACCAAAAAAAAAAAAAGAGAGAGAGAAAATTCAAACAAGAAATAGAACAGGTCACAACAATAGACTAGATCCTGGTTATATTTTGGTCTATTTATTAGAAGAAACTAGATCCCAAAATAGGAAAGGAAATTATTTATACATATATAACATATATATGTGTATATATATACATATATATACATATATATACATATATATACACTTATATATATGTATATATAAAATAAAATAAAAATTGAGTACAAATATAAAATTGAGTACAATGAAAGTACACCAAAAATGAAATATATACATAAATGGAAATATAAAAATAAAAACTATAAGCTTTTAAAAAGAATTGATAAAATATGAAATTAGCTGAAAAGGAAAAAAATATAAAACTGGAAACCTAAAGAATAATAAGAAAAACTTCAAATGGCATATACTGTTTTCCTCAAGAACTGAAATTTTGTAGTTCTCTGTGATCAGTAAACTTGATATTAGCTGGATGTTCCTGCTTGTCTTCTGAAGGAGGGACCTGTTGCACTGATTCTGAGATGTCTTTACCCTGGTGGAATTGTACTCCCCTTGCCAGGGTCCCATGCTCAGTGTAGGCAGCTCCAGATTGTACCGTGTGGCATGCTGCGTTGCTCCCTATAGATCTCATACAAGTTGAACACTCTCAGTGGTCCAGATTTGCATGTATGTAGAAAAACATCTGTATACATGTTTGATAAAATGTATGACATTTAAACTGGGTTTTTCTTTAAACTCTCCCCAACTCTAGCTTTCTCACTTTTTTCTGTGATAAAATTATCTTCCTAATCTTTAATGTGTCTTAATCAATTTATAAATGCAAAGCCAACAACACAGAGAAATAGACTCGCTTAGGTTTTTTAGTTTGAATAACCTTACACTGGGAAGGTTAACCAGGAGAGAAAAGCTTGAATTTATCATTTATACTTAGCCTTGTTCCAGGACAAAAAGAAAGCATGTTTGTTTTTTTCCACTTTCTTTGTAAATTAAAGTTTGGCTGCTTTTTTCCTCCTTCTTGTCTTATGTTTTGGACCTGTTCACAGACTTTCAGGAGTAAATTGTAAAATTGGACATTAAAAGTCTTTAATAGTGTATTTTCCTGCTTCTCCCCTAATTGAGAGTCATTGGTGTCAGAACTGTTGGAAAATTGTTCTGCTCTTGTTAATTAGCTTGTCTGTCTTCTGAACTAGAACTAGTCTAATATTACAGAAGGCTTTAAACCACCCTTTCCCTTTCTCTTAATTTTTAAACTTTTCAAGTCAGGAAAAAAAAGACAATATGCCATGTATTTATTTTAAATATCCAAACTTTTTCTCAACTCATTTATTTTCTTCTTTTGAAACTCCCTGGTTATAAGCAAATTTTATAGCTTGCAGTGTTACACAGTCGTTCTCCTCCCTTAAAAAACTTTTACTTCTAAATCTCTTTAAAGTTTTCTCTTTTTTCCTGAACCTTTTAAATAAAATTTGTCTTAAACACAATAAAACAGGTTTTAAAAATTATGAAATTGTTTCTTCACAGAAAAATTTCATTATTTCCCAGGTCAAAGCCCAAAAACTGAAAATGGTGAATACTCTCAAATGGTATAAGAATCCCACCTTTTTAACAGAGGTTTGTATGGAGTTTGGCATCATTCATACTTGAAAAAAAGTATCTTCAGAAGAATTAGTCTCAATTAGGATTCCTTAGAGAACACTTTTTACTATTCTATCTGAATGCTCTTATTTTTATATATCTGGGTTAGCTTAGTTATGTTCTAGATTTCTTATATTTATACTAACAGTGTTGAGCTGTTAATAATGATCATCTATGTG
The DNA here is from genome assembly GCF_053574225.1 of Canis aureus. Taxonomy (NCBI): domain Eukaryota; kingdom Metazoa; phylum Chordata; class Mammalia; order Carnivora; family Canidae; genus Canis; species Canis aureus. The sequence goes on from NC_135649.1 coordinate 57,577,946, forward strand.
CTGATTGTTCTGTAGAAATAAAAAAAAGTAAAATAGTATTTAGGAAGAATAAATTAGAAATGCTGTATAAATTTGTTATTTCTTTAATCATTAAGTAGGTTTCATTGTTACTCGTTTTCCTTTAAAACAGTTAAGTAGACAAATACATCTTGACTTAGATCTCATTATATAAATGACAGGCATATAATTAGTATGTCTAGCTGAGTGGAACCAAATGCCTTCTCTTGCCTTAAAATTTGAGAGTGTAATGATGAAAATATGAGCTAAATTCATCGCTCTTCTATTGGAAGAATCACTTGAAGACAAATGTTGGTGACTGCTATAACTAATGCAGTTACACCTGAGTAAAACAGGATCAGAATACATACCAGTGAGACTTTGTGGGTTACACTCATTCCTCAAAGGTAATAAAATGAAAATTATATAAAGTAAATGATGTGAAGTCTCATAATTTGCTGTTTAGTTTTTTAACAAAGAAATTTATTTTAAAGATATTCATGAGCAAATTAGCTTGATTTTAAGACATACTTATTACAAAATTATGGCTTTAGAGAAAAGATGAGAACTCTTTAGTAAAATTTAAGTCTTTTTTACTTTTAAATACTGGATTTAATTGATGTCTAAATCTAGTATACTTCATTCTTCATTAGCTATAATAATCCAAAGATTTATTTTCCTTTCAAAGATGTTATTGATTTCAAAGGTATTTTTCCCAATTAAAGAAATATGGAAAGATAAAGGAATTTAAAAGCTACTCTTTTAGCTAATGAAGCTTTTATGTTACTCTGAGAATATTCTCACTTCTTGACTAATCCTCCTACTCAGTTTATCTTTACCTCTGTTTAGTATCAGCTGATCAAATTCACCCATTCTTGAATCAGCACCAACTTCTATTTCTTTCCATTAAGAACAAAGTAGAATTTTGTAATTTTTTGTAGCATAGTTGAAGGTTGACAAATGCTATGGTAGTTTACATTAAATACTATTCAGTTACTGTGTTGCATTCAGTGAAGTATAATACTTGAAATTCATTTTGTAGTCTTTGTTAAAGAGAATATCCTGTTTAGGCATTGTGTAATAAAATACAATATATAATTCTCACAGTATTTTCAATTTTTGAACAGTTTTTTGCATTATGATTAGTCAGAATTTTAAAGCATATAAACAAAATTATTTGACAAAAATATACCAAATATATACAAATTTATTATTCAGAGTAGAAATTAATATCATAAAAATCATGTATTCAAGTATAATACTAACATCAACTTAACCTTTACTCATTAACAAAGCAAGTGATCAGTTGTTAAGCAATTTAAGATTTCCTTTTACAGATAACATAGTTTAGACTTTTTATTCTTTATCCTATGCTATGCAGATGCACTGTAGTTTTAAGTATATGGCCAAAAATGTGCATAAGACATTAAAATACGTTAAGTTTACTTTGACCTTTTAGTCTTTTTAATGACTTTTCAAGGCTGCCATACTGCCTTATCTTTGATTTGATTTTGAATTTGTAAAGCTGTAAGTGTACAACTGAAATTTACCTTCATATAGTATGGAAATAGTATATATGAAAAGTATTTCCAAGGCAGCTAAACAGTTCAGTTAACCAGAAAGATACAGTTTGACAATACGCTATTATATGGTAGTTGAGAACATAGGCTGGGTTCAAATCCTATCTCTTTTACATAATAGCTGAATGACCTTAGGCAAGTTGTTTAATCTCTCTGTACCTCAGCTTCCCCATCTATAAAATAGGGATAATGATAGTATCTATAACTCAGAACTATTATAAGGATCAGATTCTTATGAACTGTGTATGACACTTATAAAACTCAAGAAATATAAAAAAAAATTTTTAATGTAGGTGACACAATGTTACATTAGTTTCAGGTACACAAGAAAGCAGTTCAACTTCTCTATACATTATGCTGTGCTCACCACAAGTGTAGCTACCATCTCTTCTGCAATACTACAATATCATTGACCATATTCACTATGCTATGCCTTTTATTCCCATGACTTGTTCATCCCATAACTGGAAGCATATATCTTCCACTCCCCTTCATCCATTTTGTCCTTCACATCACCTCCCTTCCCACTAAAAACCATCAGTTTGATCTCTGTATTTATAAGTCTGAATCTCTTTTTTTCATGTTTATTTTTTCTTTAGATTCCAGATATAAGTGAAATCATATGGAATTAGTTTTTCTCAATCTGATTTATTTCAATTAGAATACCCATCACCCATTTAGCCCATCACCAGCCCACCTCCCCTCCATCAAGCCTCAGTTTGTTATCTACAGTTAAGAGTGTCTTATGGTTTGACTCCTTCTTTTTTGTCCTTTTCTCCTGTGTTCATCTGTTTTGTTTCTTATATTCCATCTATGAGTGAAATCATATGCTATTTGTCTTTCTCTGACTTTTTTGCATACCATAATACACTCTAGCTCCATTGACATCATTGCAAATGGCAAGATTTTATTCTTTTAATTGGGTAAGTAGTTTTCCATTGTGTATGTATTCTATTGTGTATAAATGTGTGTGGGGGGGTATACACACACACACCATCTTCTTTATTCGTTCATCAGTTGATGGACATTTGGACTCTTCCCATAGCTTAGCTATTGTTGATAATGCTGCTATAATATTGGGTCCATATGCTCCTTTGAATCAGTATTTTTGTATCCTTTGGACAAATATCTAGTAGGGCAATTCCTGGATCATTAGGATAGTTCTCTTTTTAACTTTTTGAGGAACCTCCATACTATTTTCCAGAGTGGCTGCACCAGTTTGCATTCCCACCAACAATGTAAGAGTTCCCCTTTCTCCATATCCTCACCAACATCTGTTAATTACTCTGGTGTTAATTGTAGCCATTCTGGTGTGTGAAGTGTGAAGTGGTATCTCCTGATTTTGATTTGTATTTCTGATGAGTGATTTTGAGCATCTTTTCATGTGTTTATTAACCATTTATATGTCTTCTTTGGAAAAATATCTATTCATATCTTCTGCCCATTTATTAACTAGATTATTTGTTTTTGGGTGTTGAGTTTGGAAAGTTACTTATAGATTTTAGATACTAGTCCTTCATCAGATATGTCATTTGTAAATAGCTTCTCCTATTCCATAGTTTGCCTTTTAGTTTTGTTGATGGTTTCTTTGCTATGCAGAAGCTTTTTTATGTTGATGAAGTCCCAATAGTTCATTTTTGCTTTTGTTTCCCTTGTCTCTAGATATGCATCTAGTAAGAAGTTGCTATGGCCAAACTAAAAAAGGATTCTGCCTATGTTCTCCTCTAGGATTTTAATGTTTGCCTGTCTCTTATTTAGGTCCTTCATTTATTTTTTTAATTTATTTTTGTGTATGGTGTAAGAAAGTGGTCTGGTTTCATTCTGTATATTGCTGTCAAAGGTTCCCAACACCATTTGTTGAAAAGACTTTCTTTTTGCCCTTGCATATTCTTTCCTGCTTTGTTGAAGGTTAGTTGGATCCATTTTTGGGTTTTCTGTTCTTTTCCATTGATCTGTATCTGTGTTTTTGTGCCAGTACCATACTGTCTTGATGACTACGGTTTGTAACATAGTTTGAAGTTCAGAATTGTGATACCTCCAGTTTTGCTTTTCTTTTCCAGGATTGCTTTGGCTATTCGGATTCTTTTGTGGTTCCATATGAATTTGAGGATTGTTTGTTCTAGCTTTGTGAAAAATGCTGGTGGTATTTTGAGATGAATTGCATTAAATGTGTAGATTGCTTTGGGTAGCATAGACATTTTAACAATATTTGTTTTCTCCATCCATGAGTATGGAATCTTTTTCCATTTCTTTGTGTCTTCTTCAGTTTCTTTCATAAGTGTTCTATGGTTTGGAGAGTACAGATCTTTTTTGTTTATTCCTAGGTATTTTACAGTTTTGGGTACAATTATAAATGGGATCAATTCCTTGATTTCTCTTTCTGCAGCTTCATTATTGGTATATAGAAATGCAACAGATTTCTGTACATTGATTTTGTATACTGCCAGTTGACTAAATTTGTGTATCAGTTCTATCAAATTTTTGGTAGATTCTATATTGAGTATTATGGTTTCTGCAAATAGTGAAAGTTTGACTTCTTCCTTACCAATTTGGATGCATTCTATTTTTTTTGTGTGTGTTGTCTGAATGCTATGCTTAGGACTTCTAGTACTATTTAAATAACAGTAGTGAGAGTGGACATCCCTGTCTTCTTCCTGACCTTAGAGGGAAATCTCACTTTTTTACCCATTAAAGATGATATTAGCTGTATTTTTTTCATATATAGCCTTTATTATGTTGAGGTATCTTCCCCCATCCCTATTTTGTTGAGAGTTTATATCGAGAATGGATGTTGTACTTTGTCAAATGCTTTTTCTGCATCTATCAAAAGGATCTTATGGTTCTTTTATTAATGTGGTGTGCCCCATTGATTGATTTACAAATATTGAACCACCCTTGTAACTCAGTAATAAATACCATTTGATTGTGGTGAATATTTCTTTTAATGTACTGTTGGATTCAATTTGCTAGTGTCTTGTTGAGAATTTTTGTATCCATATTCCTGGAGGATATTAGCCTGTAGTACTATTTTTTAGTGGAGTCTTTGTCTTGTTGTGGAATCAGACAAACTAGATTTTATTTTGGAACCTGCTCAACTCATAGAATGAGTTTGTATGTTTTCCTTCCGTTGCTGTTTTATGAAATGTTTTGAGAAGAATAGGTGTTAGCCCTTTATAAATGTTTTAGAATTCCCTGGGAAGCCATCTGGCCCTGCACTTTTGTTTCTTGGCTGATTTTTGATTATTGGTTGAATTTTTTTTGCTGGTTATGGTCTGTTAAAGTTTTATATTGCTTTCTATTTCATTTTTTGTAGTTTATGTTTCTAGGACCTTACCCATTTCTTCCAGGTTGTCCAATTTGTTGGCATAGTTTTTCATAATATTCTCTTGTAATTGTATTTCTGTGGTGTCAGTTGTGATTTCTCACTTGTCATTTTATTTATTTGGTTCCTTTCCCTTTTCTTTTTGATAAGTCTGGCAGGAGTTTAATAATTTAATTTTTTCAAAAAACCAGCTCCTGATTCCATTAAGCTGTTCTACTGGTTATTTTTATTTCTATATCATTTATTTCTGTTCTCATCTTTATTTCCTTTCTTCTGCTAGCTTTTGGCTTCATTCATTGTTCTTATTCTAGCTATTTTAGGTGTAAGGTTGTGTATTTGAGATTTTTCTTCTTGAGGTAAGACTGTATTGCTCTATACTTCCTCTTCTGACCACTTTTGCTGCATCACAAAGGTTTTGAATCATTGTGTTTCCATTTGCATTTGTTTCCATGGGTTTTTTTCTTCTTATTTGATTTCCTGGTTGGCCCATTTGTTAGTTACATGTTGTTTAAAATTTGGTCTTCCCAAATTTTTCTTGTGGTTGTCTTCACGTTTCATAGCGTTTTGGTCAGAAAATATTCCTGGTATGATCTTAGTCTTTTTATACTTGTTAAGGCTTGATTTATAGTATGTGATCTGTTCTGGAGAATGTCCCATGTGCACTTGTAAAGAGTGTGTATTATGCTGCTTTAGGTTGGAATGTTGTGAATATATCTGATAAATCCATCTGGTCCAGTGTGTCATTCAAAGCCATTGTTTCCTTGTTGATTTTCTGCTTAGATTATCTGTCCATTGCTGTAAATGAAGTGTTTAAGTTACTTACTGTTACTGTATTATTATCAATTAGTGTCTTTTAGTTTGTTATTAATTGTATTATTATCAATTAGTGTCTTTTAGTTTGTTATTAATTGTTCTGTGTATTTGGCTGCTTCCATGTTGAGGGCATAAATATTTATAATAGTTTGATATTCTTGGAAAGGCCCCTTTATTATGATATAGTGCCCTTCTTCATCTCTTGTCTTTGGTTTAAAATCTAGTTTGTCTGATAGAAGTATTGTTACTCCATCTTTCTTTTGACTTCCATTTGCACAAGAAATGTTTCTCCATCCCCTCACTTTCAATCTGCAGGTGTCTTTTGATCTAAAATGAGTTTCTTGTAGGCAGCATATAAATGGGTATTGTTTTTAATATTTTTTTCAGAGATGGTTTAGTGGTAATTAACTCCTTTAGTTTTTGTCTGAGAAGCTCTTTATCCTATTCTGAATAATAGCCTTGCTGGATAGATATTTTTCGCTGCAGATTTTTCCCATTTAGTAATTTGAATATATTCTACTCCCTTCGTGCTTATCAAGTCTGGAGAGAGCTGCAGCTAGCCTTATGGGCTTCTCTTATAAGTCAGGGACTTTTGTTTGGCTGTTTTTAGGATCTTTTCTTTATCAGTATATTTTGTAAATTTCACCACAGGATATCTCAGTGTTGGCCAACTTTTGTTGATTTTAGTGGGAGTACCCTGTGCCTCCTGGATTTAGATGTCTAGCTTTTATTATTTCCTCAAGTAAACTTTCCGCCCTCTTTCTCTCTCTCTTTTTTTTTATTGGACTCCTATCATATGAATGTTATTACATTTGATGGAGTCACTGAGTTCCCTGTCTGTTCTCATGATCTTCTTTCTCTGTTTTGTTCAGATTCATTATTTTTTTTGTATTCTATCTTCTATATCACTCATTCATTCCTCCTCTTCTATCCTTGTTGTCATTTCATCCAGTCTTTTTAGAATCTAAGCTATTGCATTTTTCATTTCTGATTTTTCAACTCCTTTATCTTTGTGGTAAGGGCCTCCCTGATCTTGTCCATTCTTTTCTCAACCCTGGCAAGTATCCTTATGATTGTTGCTTTAAAATCTCCATCAGACATTTTGCTTTTGTCTGTTTCAATTACATCCCTGGCTGTGACCTTTTCCTGTTCTTTCTTTTGAGATGAATTCTTCCATCTTGGTATTTTATAAGTCTCTATCTTCTCTGTGTTAGAAAAGCCTGTTATGTATCTTGGTCCTGAGAGTAATGGCTTTATGAAGAGGTCATATAATATCCAGAGCCTAGCAAGTGTCTCTGGTGTGTGCCATGTGTACTCTGCTGCTGTGTTTCTACCACTCTATCCTTCAAGCAAATATCTGCGGAGGCTCTTCTTGCCTGCTATGGGGATTGTTTGGACCTTGGCCAAAGTGTACGGAGTTTTAACTAGGCATACTCCGGTCTACTTGTTAAATGAGAGCTGATGCTACTTCTACTGGAACTGAAGCCTTGCTGAACTCTGGTCAGTGTACATGGTGTGTATGGAGATTTCTGTTGGTCTTCTGGGGAAGGGACCTGTTGCACTGGGACTTATGCACACTTGCTGGAGAAAAGTAGTACCAGCAGACTGCGTAATGAGTAGGACTTGGTGGGGGAGGGAAATGACACCAGCCAGTTCCTTTGTCCCTGGAGAGGGGTCTCTGTGCTGTTGCTCTCAGGAAAGCACTCCCAGAAGAGGAACTAATTTCCTCTGGTTTGTTCGAGGTATTTTTCAGATCGGTATTTCCATGCTGTCTCTGGGTTGCTTGCCTGCCTGGAGCAGTGCAGTGCACTTTGGGCTCTATCTCAGCCAAGCCTGCTGACTTTTAAAACTAAACTTCATGGAAGTGCTGTGGCGGGGGCCTTCACTGGTCTTTTAGGGGAGTGTCTCGCTGTGCTGGGACAGATGCAGGTTTGAACAAGAAGGGCAGTCATGCTAGAGTGCAGGTGCCTGGGATTTGGAGCAGGTAGGCTAAACAGACACTGAGTTAGCTGCTCTCAGCAGGTGTCTCTGTGCCTATGATGAGGGGGAAGGGAAGGAAATGGTGCCTGCTGGCTCTTTTGTACCTGGAGAGGTGTCTCTGTGAATGCCACCTCTCCCAAATGTGCTCCAAGAAGAGTGAACAGTCTCTTCTCTGTGCTTCTTAGGTGATCTTCAGATTGCACTGTCTGTCCCAGGGTTACTTGCCTGCCTTCTCTCTAGGAGTAGGGCAATGCTGTCAGGGCTGTATCCCAAACAAGCCTGTGGACCTCTAAAACTCTAGCCTTCGAGCTCACTACTTGCAAAAACTCATGAAAATAAGCCCCTCTTGTTTTCCAGCTAAATGGCTTTAGGGAAGTGTTCTCCTTTGTGCATTTCCCTATGCACTCCTCTCCTTCTCTCCCTTCCTCCTTCAGTCCCTATCTCTCTTTCTCTTTCTCTCTCTCTCTTTTATCTAGTTGTGTGAGGGTACTTTTGTCACTTTAAAATGTGCTCTTTATTGTCATTCATGTTGAATGATGTCAGCCTTCTGAATTTCAGATAACTTTGTTTCCGTGGTACTGATTATGAGTACCACTCCATTTGCCAAACTTTTTCAAATATTACTGCTATGTTCTATGAATAAAAGCTTATTTTGCACTAAGGTTTCTTAAATGCCAATCACATCTCAGTATTATTGCCAGCAGATGAATTGTGATGAAAAATTATTTCATCATCTTTCAGACCATTAATACTTTAAACAGTTGCTAAATGAAGTAGAAGGAGCATAATTTGTAAAAGGTACAGCCGAGGTTTAAAAAATTTTGAGTCAGTTATAATATTACATGATGCCAGTGGGTAACATTTTCACTTCTGTTGTATCTTCTGGAATCTTAGTAATAGTTGTTGATTGGTATTAATAAGTGTAATACTTCTAGGAAAGCGCTTGCCCCATCTGATCTAATCTGTAGTCATTTTTAGCATTTATTGAGCAAGTTAATTTTGTGCAGAAGAATTAAACTCCTAGAATGCATTTAAAGTAATTATTGATAAATATTACTATTGCCATTTTATTAATGGTTTTCTAGTTGTTTTGTATTACTTTTTCTCTATCTTTGTGATTGATGAGTTTCTATAGTGTTATGTTTGGCTTTCTTTTAATTTTTGGTGTATCTATTATAGTTTTGGGTTTATAGTTACCATGAGGTTCATATATAACTTCCTAAATAAGTAGTAGTTTATATTAATTGGATCATAACAGGAAAAGCAGAAAGTATCAGGAGAAAAAAAATAGTTGTTTATACCTTAAATTTGTAGGTCAATTAATATTGTAGCATGTAATCAGAATCAGGGTTCAGACATTAGAATTCAAGTTATGAATGTCTTTAGTTAACTTCTAGGAATTTTTTTTAAGATTTTATTTATTTAAGATAGAGAGCATGAGTGGTGGGATAGGGGGAGGGCCAAGGGAAGGGAGAAGTAGACTCCCCAATGAGCAAGGAGCCTGACAAGGGGATTGATCCCAAGACCACTGGATCATGACCTGAGCTGAAGGCAGACGTTTAACCAACTGAGCCACTTAGGTGCCTCTCTTTCTAAGAATTGTTATAAAACTCATTAAGTACAAGATGATAATCTGACTTGACTACTAGAAATTTTTGCTAGCATTCCCTGAACCAAATTCTGATATATTGTTAGGAAACATAAGGATGTAATTACTCTGGTATGTATTTCTATTATGTGACCTGTTAAACAGAACCAGTAGTCTACTATTAAGATATTCAAAATAAAAAAAAAGATATTCAAAATATACTTTTATTTATATTCGTGTTCATCTTCTTTTTCCCTAGTACACATTAATTGAATAGGAAGAACTGGAAAATTGAGAACTTTGGTATGAATATTGGTATTTTATGAAACAGGAGAGTTTATCTCAAGTTTTATCAGGGATTTCTGCCTTTGTAGTTATATACCCCATTTAACTCAGCAACTGCCTAGGGAGTTTAAACTCTCTCCCCAGCAAAGTTATATGGCATCTGAAAAATTTTGGTTAATTAGGAATAATTTTGTTGTGAAGGTTATTATATTTTTTGAGTGATTATTACCATACATATCCCAGAATCAATGGAATCATTGTTATGGTATGTAACATAATGTAAAATTAATGTAAAAACATTACTCACATAAAACAGAAACCTTCTTAAGAATATCACTTTCTTTGGTGAACCTGAAAAAGTAAGTACTACAAAATTTGATTTTAACTCAGATGGTTATTAAGAGTCCTCAATTTATGCTTAGAATGGAATGAATTTTAATAATGAGAATCCACTTCTGATGTCAACTTCCATGGTAAGCTTTGAACTGTCTTCCTGGAGTTTGTTTTTTTTTTTTATGTCTACTAGTCTAAACTTAAAAGAAGTGGGTATACTTTTTTACTGGTGTTTTAGATGAAAGAATTTTTCAGTACTTATGTCATTCTCTGGTATATTTCTTCTGCTGTTCTATTCTACCCCAAGCCCTTTCCTGGGCCATAAGAATTTCTCCCATTTAGGGATCCCCTTAATCCTTTCTTTCAGTACACAAAACTTTTTGTCCCTCCTTTATATTTATGTGTTGGGCTTTAGCAATTCTAAATGTATTAGGCTACAGTACTTTACTCCTATGAAGGGCCTTTTTTGTGCATGACACTCTCTAATGCAAACATTCTCTGACTCCAGGCTCTATGAATCTGTAATTGCAAAAAGGAACTGATTTGGAATTTCTGAAAATATTATATACTGCTCTAACTTAGGCCATTTTATGGATTTTCAAATATGTGTATCACTCAAACTAAGCCAACAGTGTTCCCCCAGAAGATTTCTTAGAAAACCCTACAATGAATAGTTAATTTATCAGTACAGTTTGTATAAGTGGATTCTTCTGTCTGAAGAATATGAAATGTATTCTCTAGGTAAATAGATACTCCATTTTCAATCATTTTTACACATTTTTTTTGCTTAGCAGTCCTTTGTCCAGCCTCTTTGGGAATGTTATAAGGATAATTTAAACTTTTTCTATGCAAAAATGGTTTCCTAAGCTTTTCTACTCTGCTAGTTTTACAAAATGAACCATCAACTGCTACTTCTCTTGGATCTTAGTGTGCTCTTAGTTATTAACACGTATTTTAGCTATTCAGATATATAGCATATTATGGTTTTTACATTTTCCCCATTACTAAATTATAAACTCCTTAAAGGCAGGAGCCACAACTTGCTCAGCTGTTTCCCCTGGCACTGGTATAGTGCCTTGAAAATGCGTGTAAGGAGGAACTCAAAATATTACTATTTTTTTTTAAACAGATTTGGTTCATTTGACTTGTACATCTTCTAAAACAGCAAGAGAAGATTTAGAACCAGTTGTGCAGAAATTATTTACTCCATATACCGAAACAGAGACAGGTAAGAATAATAATCAGCGATTCATGAGGGAAAGGTAATATAACAACCTTATTCCTCTTAGATATCTCATAAAGGTTTCTGCAACCTGGACTGAAATGTGATGTATTCAGAAACTATCCTTACATGGTTAGTAGCATGAATGAGCACATTCTTTTCTTAAAAAATGGGAAATTGTGCACTTTATCACAGTAAAGGAAAAATACATGTTTCACACACATGTATAATTAAGTGTAAAAAAACCCGTTTATATGCATATATACTTACATGTGTAGAAATAAAGACTGCCTGTAAAACTGTTATGGACAACTTTTATTTTTTTCCTTTTAATTTTCTTCATTTTACAGATACTATACAATGAGTATACCTGTATCAGAAAAAGCTATCTTCATTTTTTAAAAAGCTGAGATAACATTACAATATTAATTGATAAGTATAGGAATCCCTCCTAATAATTATCCTTTTATGTATAGCTCACTAGTGATATGATATTTTGCCCTCAAAATATCAATACCACTATGCTACTTATTCATGATGGAAAAATGCTTTTCAATCATAGATTTTTAAACTTTTCTCTTCATATCATAGGATAGCTCTTATAGCTATAAATGGAGCAAATTGTTAGGTATTTTATGTTCAAGTTATCAAAAAGTAGCCTAATGAATATTATTCATTTATATGAAGTAAGGGTGATTTTCATTTTAGGATTTGCACATCCACTTGAATTATGACCAATTTCCTCACTGAGTCATATATCTTTATTTCCTTTAGATGTTATGTTTGTTTGGGCAGCCATTAATTTACTCCTACCTGTTGTATTTTCTTTTAGTTCATCTCCTATGTGTCTGTGTCTTATTTGTTTTCTTAATGCAGAAATAGTATATAGTGGGGCATTTAGATTTACATAAGAAAACTCCGTTTTTAAGATCTAATATCAATATAATTAATTTTGTTTTCAGCCACATGAATAAAATCCTGCCATCTGAAACTTTATTTCATTTTAGTTTGAAATTTAGTTTGTTTCATATTTACATTTTATTCATTGGAAAGTCTCATATAAATGTTTGGATTATTGTTAAATATTTGATTGTAAAGTTATGATACATGATAATCTGCATGGTTTTATCCTTAGTTTTAATTACCTTGCTTTTAAAAACAGAATTTTTTCCTTGTTTATCAAATTTTCCATACTTTTTTGTTTTAATTTCATTTTGTGGTAGTCTCAAATAATACACTAAATTTGAATCTTGTATCATTGCTCTTCACTTTTTTTTTTTAAAGATGTTATTTATTCATGAGAGACACAGAGGCAGAGACATAGGCAGAGGAAGAAGTGGGCTCCATGCAGAAAGCCTGATGTGGGACTCAATCCTGGGATTCCGGGATCATGTCCTGAGCCAAAGACAGATGCTCTACCACTGAGCCACCCAGGTGTCCTGCTCTTCACTTTTCAAATGCATTTAATTTTCTTAAAAAAAAAAAAAAAAAAAAAAAAAAAAAAAACGAGCTGGAGAAATTACATATTCATTATTTAGCATCCTCTAGTCATTTTAGATGTTTTTTAAACATTAATCTTAATGGTTCCATTGATCCCATTTTGAAATGATATATTGTTTAGAACCTGATCAAAATTCTTTAGTAAGAACTATGTGCTCAGAGGGGTCCTCAGGTGCACTGAGGCACTGAAAAGCTAGTTTTCACTGACACTAGGCCTTTTTATCATCAGGATGAGGTAGTGGTCATATTTTAATTAAAATGTCAGAACAAATACTGTTGTAGTTATTGAAAATGAATCACCAGATAAAGTGAGCAATGGGCCATGTCAGGTCAAAGAGGCAAAGTCACCTAGAGAAGAAAGCTCAATTCATTTTCCTGCCTAAATGAGAAAGAACTTTATGAGCAATATCAACTTTTAGTGCATTACAGGACATTCTTCTCTGTAGCAAAAGTGCCTATTTTCACAGATTAATGGTTTTTTATTTTAATGTTTTAATTACTTGATAATGATATGAAATATTATACTTTAGGGACACCTGGGTGGCTCAGCGACTGAGTGTCTGCCTTCGGTCTAGGGCGTGATCCTGGGGTCATGGGATCGAGTCCCACATCGGAGCCTACTTCTCTCTCTGCCTATGTCTCTGCCTCTCTCTATGTGTCTCTTATGAATAAATAAAATCTTTTAAAAAAAGAAATCTTACACTTTAGAGCTTGTAAATAGTTTGTTTTAAAATGTATGCCAAAAGAATAACATTACTTGAACTCATTTTTTTTTCTTTTTGAGTTCTACCTTGTGTTCAGTACTGTGCTTCATAAGCCTTCGTGAAAGCCTAGTTTCCTTGCAAGGAAGTTTATTTATCATAAAAGATATGTTCTCTTCTCAAATACAGTACTTCTTTGCTGGTGTATCTGAGAAATTCCTGTAAAGTTGTGGAGCTCCTTCTACTTACTTTTTCCCATTTAAGGTATCAACTGGAGCTCTTAACATATGCTGTCTTAAGAAGTACTTGTACCAATACTTCTAAGAGCCCTATATCCTAGCCTCCTTTAAGAACATCAAAGATCTCTCAACTGTTCCCTATTTCCTAGTCCAAAGAAATTTCAGGTATTCTGGGCAACCCTGGTGGCCCATCGGTTTAGCGCCGCCTTCAGCCCAGGGCATAATCCTGGAGACCCGGGATCAAGTCCCACGTCAGGCTCCCTGCATGGAGCCTGCTTCTCCCTCTGCCTATGTCTGTCTGTCTGTCTGTCTCTCTCTCTCTCTCTCTGTCTCTCTCTCTGTCTCATAAATAAATAAATAAATAAATAAATAAATAAATAAATAAATAAATAAATAAATAAATAAATAAATAAATAAATAAATAAATGAAATCTTTAAAAAAAATTTCAGGTGTTCCATGTTTAATGAACCTGATTATACAGGTGAGAAAATTAGGTGATTGCTCACCATTCATACCAGTCTGGATTAATTCTTCCAGACTTCAGAATATCCTTGAAAGCACTGAGTGAGCAGTGATGTAACTATCCTAAATGGTTTCTTATTTTACCCAGGAACTTGAGATTTTCTATATGATTTGAAACAAGAATTTCACTAGTACAATATCTTGAAATATCTATAATGTAGTATCATTACTACACCATGTTCTTTCTCTTTTTCCCTCGATTGTGCATGGCATGTGGAATTATCTCATCCCATCTCACTTGTTACATATCTCAAAAAAACAAAACTACCTAAAAACAGAAATTACCCTTAAGAGTGTTATTTTAGGGTCCGTGGCTGGTAAGGATGTTAGGTAATTGTTGCACTCAAAAGTCAAATGCCTTATCATAATTTCTTTTTGTGTTTGTTGTATGCAGACTAGATCACAGCGATGACAATCTCCTATACTCTTGGACTTGTGCTACTCTGCTACGCTACTAAAATAGTCTCTTCCTAAATATGGCATGTAACTGTAAACCATGTATTGCTTTTATTTGGTATGCCAATGTTGTTGGTTTTTTTTAAAGATTTTATTTATTTATTCATGAAAGACACAGAGAAGCAGAGGGAGAAGCAGGCTCCCTGCGAGGACCCTGATCTATCACAGGACACCGGGATCATGACCTGAGCCAAAGGCAGATACTAAACCACTGAGCCACCCAGGCACCCGTTGATTTCTTTTTTCTGCTTTATTCTGTACTTATCCCAGTTTAATTTGCCAGAGATCTTATTCTAAATTACCTATTACTTGTTTAGTCCTTTACACTATCTAATTGATGAAATGAGCTATTACAGAAAACCAGTTCTCCTGGTTAGGTGATATATTTCTAGCCAAACCTCAGCAGCTTTAATATTTTTTTTGACAACTGTGTAGTTCCCAACTGCCTGTTATTTTTCCAGCTATCTCTCTGACTTCCAGCTAACCTCAAAGAAAGATGAAGCAATTACATGTTTCTTTAAGAGTTTTAAGGTCAAAGTCTGATAACTCCTTTCTATCTGGAGCATTTATCTTCATCCTATGTCAACTTTTCATCTTCTTCATGGTTCCTTCTCAATATTTAAACTTCTATGAAATTTCTTTCCTATAATCTATTGGATTATTCATTTTTCCCAACTTCTTTTGACTGAAAGCCTTTCTTTGAGCTGGAACTTTCAAGGATATACAAGATAAACTCTCTAAATGTATGCTTAGAAATGGACTGGGCAATACTAAAGGAATTCCAGACCTTAACCCACTTAAGACAACATATGTCAAGAGCTCCATTTGGGGCAGCCCGGGTGGCTCAGGGTTTAGCACCGCCTTCAGCCCAGGGCCTGATCCTGGAGACCCGGGATCAAGTCCCATGTCAGGCTCCCTGCATGGAGCTTGCTGCTCCCTCTGCCTGTGTCTCTGCCTCTCTTTCTCTCTGTGTGTCTCATGAATAAATAAATAAAATCTTAAAAAAAAGAGCTTCAGTTATACCTTAAATGTGAAAAAGTAAGTAGAAGGAGTTCTACAATCTTACTGGAATTTCTCAGATACACCAGCAAAGAAGTAATGTATTTGAGAAGAGAACATTATCTTTTATGATAAATAAACTTCCTTGCAAGGAAACTAGGCTTTCACAAAGGCTTATGAAGCACAGCACTAAACAATGTAGAACTCAAAAAGACAAAAAACAAGTTCAAGTAATGTTATTCCTTGGCATACATTTGCAACAACTTCTGGTGTTGCAAATCACAGGCAGTATGTTTAATTATCTTCCCATAAGATTTAGTGAAACTAAATTTAAAACCAATAAATTTACTAAGATCCATATGGTTTTAGCTGTGAAATATGAATTCCTTATGTTCCTTTATTTTGTCAGAAAGTAAGTTTCACCATCTGTCATGTGTTTACATGAAGTTAGTGATACCTTAGATTCATAGATCTTAGCATTAGGAAGGAGCCTCATAAGAGATCATTTCTTCCATTCAGAGTTTCTCCATCCTATCACACTAATAATTATGGTTTATTCAAAAGGAACTAGAAAAATAACATATTTGGTATTCTTGTAGTGGAGATATTTTAAATTAAATATAACAAAATCTTATTTATCCCAAATTGGGGAATTGTGCAGTCTTATTAATTCAGTACTGCAATTAGCTGTGAATTTCTCTACTTTGATTACCAATTTAACAATAAGAGCTAATTAACTAATTATACTAATTATACCTTTAGCATTTTCTTTATGATTTACAGGGTGCCCCATGGTCTTGGATAATCTTCATATACATCCATTGTTATCATTGTAAAGAATTTGAATTTTTTGTTCAGATTTAGGCTAAAGAAAATCCTGTCACCAAAAATTTTTTAACAGCAATAATTTCTGTTTTCAAGCAAAAAAAAAATATATATATATAATAACATTTCTAAGGAGGAATGGCAAAGAAATCATTATTAAGATAGCAAGAAATAGGTTTTAGGTATTAAGATTAATTAGCTTGAGCCTTTTAAAATAAGCATATCATACTTTGATTATATTTGAAAACAGGATGAAAATCAATATAGAAAGTGTTCATTGAATATCTGTTGTGTGCTAGACCTCCTATAATTAGGGAATATGAAAAACCAGAAGACTAAGGGCTAAGTCTGCTTTATCTGTGTATCTCCAGCTCCTAGTCCAAACCTAATACACATAATAGATGCTCACTGTGAAATGAGAGAATATGTGCTAAAAACAACTTTAAGTCTCACAACCTTATTTTTGTTGTTGGTTGCCTTTCCTTTGTAATCCAGTAGGACAAAGCATTAGTGAGTTACCATATCAAGTATTAATCCTATATATACTATTTTTAATAACTGCTTTATTGAAATATAATTCACACACTATACAGTTCACTCACCTAAAGTGTAAAATTCAGTTTTTTTAATATATTCACCAAATGGTTCAAACATCACCACAGTTAATTTTAGAATATTTCCATCACCCAAAATAGAAACTCTACACCCTTTAATCCCTCACCCCAATTCCTCCAGCCCTAAGTAACCACTAATCTACTTCCTAGCTCTATAGATTTGTGTCTTCTGGACATCTCATAATCCTGTATAGATCATTGACTTAATATATAATTTTTCAAGCTGGTTTGTTTATATAAAACAAAAAATTATTATCTTATTCAGTGGTATAATTTAAGGATGAATGTGTTCAGAAGCACTTTGATACTGCTATGTAGAAGTAATAGAAATCCAAGAGAACACAATTGGAGTTATATCTAAGTAACTTACTAGTAATCAAAATAATTTTTGATATCTAACTTGTCTTAGGTTGAAAAGTCATCAGTACTTGAAATATATACATGTATGAGTGGGTGTGGATAAAGATTTGCTATTTTTTACATACAAAGCTCTGATTTACTACACTATATAATCACGGCTTTGTTAGTAATTGGCTACAAATTGTATTAATTGACAGGTTTATTGTGCTTTAGATGTGAGTAAAATTTATGTCTACATTTAGAAAATGAAGAAGTTGAAAAACCGAGGCTTCTATGGGCTCTTTACTTCAATATGAGAGATTCTTCAGACGTCAGCAGGAACTCTTATAATGATTTACCATCCAACGTTTATGTCTGCTCTGGCCCAGACAGTGGTTTAGGAAATGATAATGCAGTCAAACAGGTAAGCTGTTGGTGTTTCTCAGTTTTGTGTTGGAAAGGTGGTTTGGTAGGGAAAGTGAATTGTTTTTTCCTCTAGAATGTGGGGAAAAAAGACTAGAAGAGCCTGTCTATCATTTAATACTATCTTTGTAATTTGCCTCCAAACTTTTTCCTGTGAATGACAAAGCTTCTTTATACTTAAAATATAGTCTTCAGTATTTTCATGTTCTTGACTATATGATGGATTTGCAGGAGAGCATTTATGAGTTCCATTGTGGGAATAAGGATGAAAGATGTTAAAAATATATATTCTGAAAAATAAAATTTATAATGCCAGTTTTCTAAAGGAACATGGCTTCTAATTTAAACTGTTGGCCTATTGTTTTATCATTTTGAAATACACTGTTTTTCTTTGTTAATCTCTGAGTCATTTCAAAAGGAGTGTAACTAATTATATACAAAATGTAATTTTTAAATTGTCTTAAAGCATTTTCTTATTTTGCAGAAGAACACATAACTTACAGTTTTTCAGAGTTAACACAATTCCTTTAATGTTTTGACATAAGCTGGTGTCCCAAAAATTACTATCATAGCTGCTGAGGAATAGGTTAAATCAAGGTGGAATTTTGTGATAGCACTTCTGGGCAAAGCTATTAACTGGTACAGCACAGGCTGACACAAGCTGCCAAAAGTGAACTATGATTCCATTCAGATGAAGATCCATGTGTATATGTATTAATACACTTCTCTGTACCTGACAGAGAAGAACAGAAAATATATTTTTTGAGGCACAAATCTAAACTTTTCACAGATAGAATTGGCATATCTGTCTATTGAATCAAAAAGTGGATAATTTAACATTGTTTTAAGACCACAGATGGAAGTTTCAATCCAACTAGTGCTAGGGATCTTATGGAAACAAATGGCTTCATTGACTTAATTTTTAGTTGTACTGGCAAGGCCATAACCCATGTATCTATAGGTTTTTTTGTCTCATTCCTTGTTTCTCATCTTCAGAGTTTAATGGTGATCCTGGATAATCCTATTCAACCAGTGATATCAAAAGTAGGGAGTCATCCATCATTCATTCTATTAGTTTAATAGGAACCCAAGATGGTTCGAGTTCTACATTTATGGCTTAAAATGACCAAGGCATTTTTGCTTTGATGTTCCAGTTTTTTCCAAGCAGAATTGCTGACATGTTTTCAGCCAGATAGCCTAGGTGATTTTTTTTAAGATCTATTATTTTAGAGAGAGATCCTGAGCACAGAGAGAGAAAGAGAAAAGCAGACTCCCTGCTGAGCACAGAGCCTGATGCGGGGCTTGATCTCCTGAGTGGAAATCAAGAGTAGGATGCTTAATTGAGGCACCCAGGCACCCCCTTGTGTAGGACATTTTTTTTCCTGAGTGGACTTCAGTGTTTTTTCACCAAAATGGGAAGGCTTTTCACATAAGAGCTTATTATTCAAGTTCTAATGTGATCTAAACTACCAGCTAAAAGGCTATAAATTAAAGGATAATTTTGTTATGAGATAATTTGCTTCCCAAGGAGATAGACTTCAGTGTTATCATAGTACAAAATAATAATAATGCTACTTTTGATACTAATTATATACTATTAAATATGAATAGTTTTCAAGTTGTTATATAGCTTTGTTCTAATTCAGTATTTCATCCTGTGTTTAGCCTAGTTACTAATTGATAACTTCTGTTTTCCAGATTGTCTATAAAAGTTCTTAGAGCATCACCTAGGCTTTGTCTATGTAGCAAACATAAGCCACCTGCAGATTTCTATTTTTTAACAAATACTTTATTTGACCAATTAGCAAGTTTGCATCTATTTTTCTTATTTGTAGATATATAGATGTTGAATAGCATAGACTTGTCTCCCTTGTGTTCATATGGAACTATTTGATTTGAAAACATACTAAAAATATAAAGTGATCTGTGTTATACGAGTTAAAGTTGTGTGCAGGAGCACACCAAGACATTCTCTATTATCACCACAATGATGCTAGCCTAAGTAGCCCAAGTGATAATTGTGATTCTGTGACTTGCTAGTTTTTATAGCTTATTACTCCAGGTTTTTTTTTTTTTCCTGAAAACGATGTATCTCTTTTCTTAATACAGGTAGTATCCCATTTACTCACACATACTGATGAACAGACTGGTCTATAGTTCTTTACTCTCAAGATCACTGATAGCTCACTCCTCCTTCAGGAGCCCCCATCCTCTAGGAGGTGCCATCCCATGAGAACAAGAATAATTATATAGTAATGTATGTACTCTTTGTACTAAAGGTCAGCTATAAAATGGTTTAAATTTACTGATGTGAGCAGCCTAACCACCATTTAGAATGTTGTCTTTATGGCATATTAGCAATTTGTTTATAACTTTTGTTTGTAAGTTGAAGACTCTTTTTATAGATCATATGACCTATCAAGTTGCTCACATATTGCAGTATAACTCACTTTCTCATGCCATTGAGGGAGAGGGCAGTTTTAAGTGTCACATTTTCTAAAGCTACCATTCATTGAGTGTTTTCTGTGTACTAGACAATATCCTAAACATCATAAATATATTATTTCATTTGGTCCTTACAAACATATGACATCAGTATCTGTGACATGCCCATTTTACAAATGAGGAAACTAAGACCCAAAGGGGCTAAATAACTTGTCCAAAGATCACAGATCTCGTAGATTTGTGAGCCAAAACTTAAACTCAAGTCTGTTAGACCCCAGGGCTTATACATTCATCTGTACTGTGCTACTTTCATCTTGTTAATGTGGATACATCCAAAATACATTAAACTGCTAGACTGACAAAATATTTTTTTGTTTTGTGTAGATATATATTAAATAAACATAGGAATTTCTTCTGTAGCTCAGTGTGTCCTCTCTATACTTCCCAATATAAAGAAACCAAGTCACAATATAATTATGCCTTTTTAATTTTTTTTAACCACATGAAATTCTTTAAGCTAACTTCTGGCTTAAAAGGGCAAGAGGAATTGGGGTGCCTGAGTGGTCCAGTCACTTGAGCATCCAACTCTTGATTTTGGCTCAGGTCATGATCTCAGAGTCCTGAGATTGAGCCCTGTGTTGGACTCCATGCTGGGTGTGAAACCTGCTTGAGATTCTTTCTCTCTCACTCTGCCCCTCCCCACTGATGCTCTTTCTTTCTACAAAAGGGTGGGGGAGCAAAAAGAATGAAAGGTTAACAATTAACTACTCTGAACTAACCTCTATTTATGACTCTTACAATTGAGGCTTAGTTGACAAGTAAAATACAGTAGACCAAGAAGTATTGGGTAGACATTCCAGAGCATGGCAGTTGAGCCTAAAAGATTCTAGCAATTAGAGAGAGGAGACAGGAAGTGCTGGAGGCTGGCTGTAGGAAATTGGCATCAGTGAGGGCCAGTGGCAGATGGGCTGATGGTGAGAGTTCCACAAGCAGGAAGAAAACAAATACAGGTAGTGCAGCAGCCTACAATTGTTTGATAGTCCTAGGAGACAGATTATGACAAGGATATATGGAAACAGTGTGAGATCCAGCCACAGGGACTGAAATCAGGGGAAAAATGTATCCTATAGGTAAGTAACAAAAAGGAGACAAGGTGTGAGACACAGAGGAACTGGAA
Organism: Canis aureus; assembly: GCF_053574225.1. Classification (NCBI taxonomy): domain Eukaryota; kingdom Metazoa; phylum Chordata; class Mammalia; order Carnivora; family Canidae; genus Canis; species Canis aureus. Next base: position 57,599,307 of record NC_135649.1, read on the forward strand.
GAAAAGTAGTATTATTAGTAATAAGTCATGGTATATTTACATTCAGTATTTCTACAATATACAGTTTTTAAAGTTCTATAATTAATTTTTAAAAATGTATATTGGGATTCTACTCCACACCAGGAACTAAGGATCTAGACTTGAGTAAAATCCAGTCCTTGTCATCCCTGTAGGAATCACTTACTACTAAAGGAGAACTTGTAAACAAATGACAGTGCATTACAGTATATGCGATAATAGAATAATATCCAAAATTCAAAAATAATGCGGAGGGGCCATGAACCCTATTTAGGAGTCAGTTTTGCAGAGACGGATATGAAAGATGAGTAGCAGTTCCCCATACAAATGGAAGATAATTGGAACATTCCAGCATCTGGACCAATCCAGGATGTAAATATGGTGTGTTTAAGAAAAGTGTACATAAATAGATATTAGTGAAGCAAAAAGTCTGAAAGGTAAAGATGGGATGGAGTAAATGATAAGACCAGAGAAATAGGCCCGTAGGGTTTTGTATGCCATAGCAAAGATCTTGAGTTTTTAACCTTTTAAGAAATGAGGAATCACTGAAGAGTTTTAAGCCAAAAAGTGGCATAAACAAAATTTCATTTCCATAGACCCCCTCTGAAGGCAGCATGGAAATGGATTGCATGGGGGACCCCTAGAGGCAGGGTGACCAGTCCAGTTCTGAGATGTTGCTGTTGTGTAAAGGAAAGATGATACATGCCTGGACTATATAGAGAAGGAAAAAATGGAGTCAAGAATGAAGAGATAAGATTGTCAGGATTTAACCATTGAATGTGAAGAGTGAAAGGAAGTAAGGGGGAGGGAGAACTTCTATAGGTAGACAAGGTTGAGATAAAAGACAAAAAGAGGAACTGACAGATGAGATAGAGGTTCTGATCTCAATCCTCCTGCTTCTAGGAGCTAAGTGTCTCCAGCAGACTGGTGAGTTCCTGGGGTGGAGAGGAAAGCAGGCATCTCAAATATTTAGTTTCCGAATAGTCATAGGAAAATGTCACATCCAAAAGATATACTCTTGAATTATACTCAAAAGGAAAAGAAACTTTTTCTCCCCATCCTTCTTTTAACTTCACATCAAAGCTCAAAAGTTTCTGTTTAATATCCCTCCATCCACTCCCAAGAAATGTCACTTTTAATCACCTGATGGCCCAACCACCTGAGTCTATCAACTGTAGATGGCCAGATGGTAAATAGTTTAGATTTTGCAGCCCCTACTGTCTCTTTTGCAGCTACTCATCCCTGCCACTGCAGTGCAAAAACAGCCATAGAAAATAGATAAATGAATGAGAGTGGCTATGTTCCAATAAAACCTTATTTACAAGAACAGCAGGCTGGATTTGGCCTGTGGACCATAGTTGTCAACTCCTGGCCTAATGGATGACTTTATGTGCATGTCAGGAAGAAGGATTAAAGTGGTACAGAAATACATTGTTGCCTTTAAAACAGGATATATCTTAAAACCATTTAATGACTTTTGTTTACCAATAGGATAAATTTCAAGCTCCCTAGTATGACAGGGACCCTTATCTAACAATGAGCTGTATTCATCTAAATAAAAGTAAGGATATGTTTAGAATAGAATAGCAGTGTTTCTTGTCACATTTACTTTCGTGTGTGTGTGTGTGTTGTTAATTAAAATCACATTCAGTTTCTTACTTTCTTACCCTGCCAGACTAAACACAGCTTAGATATTGACATTTTGGGGTGCCTGGGTGGCTCAGTCGGTTAAGCGTTTGACTCTTGGTTTTGCTCAGGTCCATGACATCAAGCCCCCACATAGGCCCACATCAACCTGTGTTGGTAGTCTGCTGGAGATTCTCTCCCCCTCTCTCTGCTCCTCCCCTCACACTTGCACATGTGCACGTTCTCTGTCTCTCAAATAAAATCTTTAAAAATAAAATGTTGACATTTTAACTCATCTTATTATTAATAACAATGATAATAGCTACCATATATAGAGGCTTAGTCTCTACCATTTCATAGATAAGGAAAGCAAGGCTCAGAAGTCAATTAAGCACCACCCTAAATTGCATTGCTACTAAATGGCAGAGACAGTATTTGCATATGGCCATCTATTCAGAGTCCATGATCTTAAACACTGTTTTATACTCCTTAAAGCCCAGGGGGAAATAAATTATACCAGAAATGGAAATAGTTGAACAAATAATGAAGAATTTTCTTGATTTTTAACAATGACTTGTTAAAATTATTATATGCTAAATTTGATTGTACAACTATCACAAATAGGCTCTATTGGGAAATTACCTAAAGAATATTGAAGAAAATTGTCTTTCTACTGACATGTAGAATGAATGTGCTTAAATACCCAGCTATCTAATACAATAATCTGATCAAGTACTGATATAGTTAAGTACTTAAAGGGTGGGCCTGAATACATGTATAGAATTGGAGAGAAGTCATGGAATTCCGAAAGCAGATTTTTAGAAGGTCATGTATACCTGATAAAGTTCTATAACTTAAAGAAATTTTAAAGGGTGATACTTTATTTTTAAAATAATTTCATGTTAAGCTGATATCCAAAAACTATTATGTCCTTTCTTCCATTGCCAGGCTGAAACGCTTTTCCAGCTAATCTGCCCCAATGAAGACTTCTGTCCACCCCCACCAAATCCTGAAGATATTATCACTGATGGAGACAGTTTACAATCAGAGGCTTCTGAAGCCAGTGTCATACTAGAAGCTAACTCAGAGACTCCCAAAGAAAGCGCAAGCTTGGGAAACCCAGAGGAGGCCTCTCAGTAACAGACATACACCAAACTGGATACCCCACTTTGGAAATCCCTCCTGACCTCAGAGTCTTCTTCTTGGAAGAACTGTTTGAAAAATGTTAGAAAACAGCAGCCAGTTGACATACATAATTACCAAGAGAAGCAGGTCAGAGAAATACAAAAGGAGGTTTCCCTTAAAGAGGACTTTGCAAGAACTTTGCAAAACACTTATAAAGCACATTGGCTTGCCTACTTTAAGATACCAAACATGTGGAACTAGCAGATAAATACAAATGGATTCCCAGGAATCTAGCTATGGATGTAAAAAGTGTACCTATGCATTGTTAGTAATTCTATAGTATTCAGAAAGCTTTTGCTTACCACTTTGGATCTTTGTTTGAAAGTCACATCTTCAGAATCAGGTCACATATTTCCTTTGATTATTTTAATTCTATTTTCTTTATGGGTATGGGCATGATGACACCAATGATAAAAGCGCATGTAAATGTAGTTGAGGAAAGGCTAAAGTATCATGATCTAGACAGGAGCCTATGTTTAGAATAGAGGTTTGTTTCTATTTTGAGAATTATTGAAAATACCAGTATTAAAGTACCCATTTCTACAAATAAATCATGAGACCAGTACTCAATGTTTTTTAATGTTAGTAGTGATATTTGTATATGAATCACTTACACACTAGGAAAGCTTATAGGACTGAAGAAATGGAAGGAAAGATTTGGATATGCTCATCAGTTTGTGGAAGTTCTGTCTAGTCAGGTAACTAAAGCCTAATTTTGTATGGACCCAATTTAGTCCTAGCTATACTACTGATGATATTGGACAAATTGTTTAACTTCCAGACCTCACATCGTCCATATGTAAGGTGAAAATAGTAATACATCGCCTACTGTAAGAGAATGATTTTGAAGATAAATGCAGTGCAATCCGTAGAATGCTATTTTGGGGGGAAAATTGTTTTCCCCTTGAATTGGAGGCGAATGTCAAAACTCTTATGCAGCAAAGAATTGTTTGCTGTCAACTCCCATAACACAGTAGATCACAGTGTCTTTACTGCAATTAAGCTTTTGAAATAAAACTATTTCCTAAATTAGTGTTTTATAATCTTATAGACCAGTAAACATAGTAACATGGAATGGTGGTTTTGAATCTTAAAAGGAAAGCACTCTATAAATTCTTCATATGCTTTTTCTGGTGGGTAAACCTGAACCACTAAGAACTCTGAATACAACATGACAGTTGATAAGCCCTAATATATGCTTACCATAAAAACGTTAGAGCTATACATAGCCAGCAAACCTAGTTACAATGACAGTGACTATGTTAAGATTTTTCCAGATGCCAAGTTCTGATAATCTGCTCTCTTTGAGCAATAGTTTGGATTTATTTCAATAATTAAATATACAAAAAGTTTATTGTGCATCCTGGCCTACATTACCAGAGGGCCATAGCTATAGTAGAAAGCACATAGTTGCAGTGGAGCTATGACCTCTCCAGATTTCAGAGAAATTAAAGGAAGCTAGTTCTGTCAGGTCACAGACTCATAGGAAATGGAAAGAAGCAAGGAATGTAGCTCTTGCCTCACCTTTCCAATCCCCCATAGCTATAGCTGAATCCAGTTGGAAGGGAGTCCTTCCCAGCCTCTCAGGCTGCTCCTAACTCCTCCGCCCATGGTATACCCCATCTCCTATCTCTTTGGCCCCTTCTGCCTCTCGCTCCCACTTTTATAATGTCCTACAAACCAGGGATAGTAGAATCACATTATAATCCATTTTTATATAGATTCAGATCTTTCTTAAATCACGTTTCCTGAAATCCAACAATGCCATGTGCTAAATGTACAGTACGTACCTAGAAACACCAAGTATTGGCCCTGCCCCTCAATACCAGCAATATAAAAGGTTCCACTATATGAATGTATTAAGTCTGAATACAATTGAAATGAGTTGCATCAGTTAAGATATTGTACTTTATTATAGTCTAAGAGTCAAAGTCTCTTGACTGCAGCATATACATTTATGTAAACAACCAATCAGGGTACACCCAGAATAATAACTAGAAAAGCCATGATAGCTTTACTGCAGCTATCTATATGCAGACAAGGAAGGAAATACTCTGTGGTCTCATGGCCCAACCCACACTGTACCCTATTTTATCCATTAGCCAGCATCATAATCTCTCTTCCAGGTTATTTATTAAATACTATTTAAATGTTTAAAAGCTCCTGATTATGATTAGTGGTGATTTAAAATACTGCATAACTGATAAGAACATTGTGTTAAAGAACTTTAGATATTTCCTGTTGCCTCAGAATGTAATAGAAATTATTCTAACAGCTTTCTTTTCAGCTATCTTAATTATTGCAAATAAATTTTTTTCATAGTTTTAAACCAAAAAAGGAAAACACTTTTGGCTTTGTTGCAAAATCATAAGCCTGAAGTTATATGAATAAAGTTAATATGTTGTATTGTGATACAGGAATTTCAGTGGCTAATTTAAAATTTTGAATATTGTCATCACATAATTTTTTAGGGATTTTTTTATTCATGAGACACACACACACAGAGGCAGGGACACAGGCAGAGGGAGTTGCAGGCTCCCTGCAAGGAGCCTGATGCAGCACTCGATCACGGACCCCGGGATCATGCCCTGAGCCAAAGGTAGACAGACGTTCAACAGCTAAGCCACCCAGGCATCCTGTCATCAAAGAATCATGATTCATGTGTTTAAAATGTTTAGTTATACATGCTTCTTATTAACCAAAAATGATAATACCATTCAATTTAGTGATCTGTATGAAAGCCAGTTACCCTATGTTGCTACTGTCTATATCTAGTATATATGCCTGCCTAGAAAAGCAGAGAGGTAGGTAGGGGGATATTATAAATTTAGGTATTTTTCTATTGGAAAACGGAGTTTCAATTTTCCATCTCTCTGATATTTACTTGTCCACAGTAAAATGGCCATGTTAATGGTTAACTTCCAGAATGATTGTTTCTGAAATTGGCAGCCCTTTATCTAAAATACCAACCATGCTAGTGATCATAACTTCTGTCGCAGCCTTTCATCTGAAGTCCTAAAGACCTCAATTTTTTTTTTTGAAATGTGATTGTGAAGTATTGATCCTTTAAGGCAAGAATTAAACAATTTTCTTATGAATAAATTATTTACTGCTATTGATATTGAATAATTTATCTCTACTCTTGGTTAATTTTCTTATATGTACTTCAAAGGCATAAATATTCATAATTTTCACTATGTAGCAGTAAGTTTTCAGAGATAATAAAAGCGTTTTGTTGCCTTTCAGGTGTGGTTTCCTATTTTTTAATATTAAAACTTTGCATATATGCCAAGAAATTGAAGATTGTCTTGGAACTGATTTGTTGATATCAATCTATTTAAACAATTAATTGACCAGCTATATACTTAGTTTTGTTTCTAAGCATCTGTCAGCTGTGTCGGGTTTTGTCAGAAAGGCAATCAAATGATACATGGGTTAATTTACTTAGCTAATTGTTCTAGATGCCAGCATCAGACCTCATTCTGTTTGAAATCAGTGCTCGAGGCATGGGCTACGGCTTTATATCACATTGATTGTTTACAAACTTTTCACATCTCAGTTATATGAGAATATGAAATGTTTTTCATATTTACTTGGTGAATGAGAACCTAAAATGTTTTTCTCTTTGGTGGTTGAGTCCCCAGCAACTTACTTGAAATACATAAGGGATTGCTGATGTTCTTTGTATACAGAAATCATTTATTGAACTATTTGCTCCCGGATCAAATAAAACATTTTGTTCTTTGAAATTGACATTTTCTGCCAATTTCAGGTAGTTTCCTAAAGCTCAGAACGCATTCAAAAGATAACAGGACTCAGTTACGAGGGGGCAAGATGGCAGAAGAGTAGGGTCCCCAAGTCACCTGTCCCCACCAAATTACCTAGATAACCTTCAAATCAATCCTGAAAACCTATGAATTCAGTCTGAGATTTAAAGAGAGAACAGCTGGAATGCTTCAGTGAGAAGAGTTCCTGCTTCTATCAAGGTAGGAAGATGGGGAATAAATAAATAAACAAACAAACAAATAACAAGCATCGAAAGGAGAGGGGGCCGCAAGGTAGGAAGACGGGGAAAAAATAATAAACAAATAAATAATAAGCACTCAAGGGAGAGGGGGCCGCAAGGAGCCGGACTAAGGCCCCGAGGAGAGTGCCCCCAGGACAGGAAAGACCCGCTCGGAAAAGCAAGAGCTTCACTACTCTTCCCAGAGGGAAAGGCGCTCACAGGGAATTGGAGCAGGATCCCAGGAGGGGCAGGGATGCCCTCAGCTCCCTGGGACACTAACAGAGCACCTGCGCCCCGGGGAGAGTGCCCCGAGCTCCCTGAAGGGCTGCAGCGCGCGCCCGGCTAGACCCGGGAGCAGCTCCTGGGTGGCTCCCCCTGGAGGGAGCTGCGTGGCCCCGGGAGCACGATTCCAGAAGCAAAGTCCCCGGACCCCAGGTGCCGAGGGACAAGGCCCAGGAACCGGAGCTCCACCCGGGACAGGCAGAGGCTGGAAGGGAACAGGACAGCAAGGACGCTCCTGCTGCTGGGAGGCCCCAAGCTGTGCAGATCAGCGCCCCCCTTCCCCGGAGCATCCAGGCCCCTGCAGACTGGAAGCTGCGGTAGTTACTAGTGGAGCTGACTCCAGGACTGGAGAGCTGGCTGCCACCACTGTTGTTCCTCTGGGGCCTCACAGGATAAACAACTCCCACTGAGCCTCACAGTGGCCTCACAGGATAAAAAGGAAAAACAACTCCCACTGAGCCTAGCACCAGGGAGGGGGCGGGGCAGCTCGCCCAGGTGCTCACACCTGAGAACCAGCACAGCAGGCCCCTCCCCCAGAAGACCAGCTAGATGGACAGGGGAAAAGCAAGCTATTGACCAAGCAGTACTGGAAAGTTCCAGGGGAAGTCGAGGGATTTACAGTATATAGAATCAGAGAATACTCCTCTTTGTTTTTTGTTTTCTGTTTGCTATCCCGCCCCCTTTTTTTCCCTTTTTTTCTTTTTTCTTTTCTTTTTTCTCTTCTCTCTTTTTCTACCTTTCCCATAACAACCTGGTTTTGGCCACTCTGCACTAAGCAAAATGACTAGAAGGCAAAACTCACCTCAAAAGAAAGAAGCAGAAACAGTCGTCTCTCCCATAGAGTTACAAAATTTGGATTACAATTCAATGTCAGAAACCCAATTCAGAAGCACAATTATAAAGCTACTGGAGACTCTAGAAAAAAACCATAAAGGATTCAAGAGACTTCATGACTGCAAAATTTAGAACTAATCAGGCAGAAATTAAAACTCAAATGAGATGCGACCCAAACTAGAGGTCCTAACGATGAGGGTTAAAGAGGTAGAAGAAAGAGTGAGTGACATACAAGACAAGTTGATGGCAAGGAAGGAAATAGAGGAAAAAGAGAAAAACAATTAAAAGATCATGAGGATAGGTTAAGGGAAATAAATGACAGCCTCAGAAGGAAAAATATACGTTTAATTGGGGTTCCAGAGGGCGCCGAAAGGGACAGAGGTCTAGAATATGTATCTGAAAAAAATCATAGCTGAGAAACTCCATAAGTTGGGAAGGGAAACGGGCATTCAGATCCAGGAGATAGAGACATGCCCGAAAATCAATAAAAACCACTCAACAGCTCGACATTTCATAGTGAGACTGGCAAATTCCAAAGATAAAGAGAAGATCCTTAAAGCAGCAAGAAACAAGAAATCTCTAAATTTTATGGGCAGAAATATTAGATTAACAGCAGACCTCTCCACAGAGACCTGACAGGCCAGAAAGGGATGGCAGGATATATTCAGGGTCCTAAATGAGAAAAACATGCAGTCAAGAATACTTTATCCAACAAGGCTCTCAAGCAGAATAGAAGGAGAGATAAAGAGCTTCCAAGATAGGCAGAAACTGAAAGAATATGTGACCACCAAGCCAGCTCTACAAGATACTAAGGGGGGCTCTGTAATAGAAAGAGGAGGTCCAAAGGAACAATCCACAAAAACAGGGACTGAATAGGTATAATGAGAAAACTAAATTCATATCATTCAATAGTAACTCTGAAAATGAATGGGCTTAATGACCGCATCAAAAGGCACAGGATTTCAGAATGGATAAAAAAGCAAGACCCATCTATTTGCTGTCTACAAGAGACTCATTTTATACATAAGGACACCTACAGCCAGAAAATAAAAGGTTGGAGGACAATTTACCATTCAAATGCTTCTCAAAAGAAAGCAGGGGTAGCCATCTTTATATCACATAAAGTAAAGTTTATCGCGAAGATTGTAGTAAGAGATGAAGAGTGACACTATATGATACTTCAAGGATCTATCCAAAGAGAGGACCTAAAATCAACAATATTTATGCCCCGAATGTGGGAGCTGCCAAGTATATCAATCAATTAATAAACAAAGTTAAGACATACTTAGATAAAAATACACTTTTACTTGGTTGCTTCAATCTAGTGCTTTCTACACTCAATAGGTCTTCTAAACACAACATCTCCAAAGAAAGGAGAGCTTTAAATGATACACTGGACCAGATGGATTTCACAGATATCTACAGAACTTTACATCCAAACGCAACTGAATAAACATTCTTCTCAAGTGCACATGGAACTTTCTCCAGAATAGACCACATACTGGGTCACAAACTGGGTCTGAACCGAAACCAAAAGATTAGGATCCTCCCCTGTGTATTCTCAGACTATAATGCCTTGAAATTAGAACTAAATCACAAGAAGTTTGGAAGGACTTCAAACACCGGGAGGTTAAGGACCATCCTGCTAAAAGATGAAAGGGTCAACCAGGAAATTAAGGAAGAATTAAAAGGGTTCATGGAAAATAATGAGAATGAAGATACAACCATTCAAAATCTTTGGGATGCAGCAAAAGAAGTCCTAAGGGGGGGAATACATCGCAATACAAGCATCCATCCAAAAACTGGAAAGAACTCAAATACAAAAGCTAACCTTATACCTAAAGGAGCTAGAGAAAAAACAGCAAATAGATCATACACCCAGCACAAGAAGAGAGTTAATAAAGATTCTAACTGAACTCAACGAAATCGAGACCAGAACAACTGTGGAACAGATCAACAAAACCAGGAGTTGGTTCTTTGAAAGAATTAATAAGATACATAAACCATTAGCCAGCCTTATTAAAAAGAAGAGAGAGAAGACTCAAATTAATAAAATCATGAATGAGAAAGGAGATGTCACTAGCAACACCAAGGAAATACAAATGATTTTAAAAACATATTATGAACAACTATACGCCAATAAATTAGGCAATGTAGAAGAATCCAGAAATGGACGCATTTCTGGAAATCCACAAACTACCAAAACTTGAACAGGAAGAAATAGAAAATCTGAACAGGCTGATAACCAGGAAAGAAATTGAAGCAGTCATCAAAAACCTCCCAAGACACAAGAGTCCAGGGCCAGATGGCTTCCCTGGGGAATTGTATCAAACGTTTAAAGAAGAAACCATACCTATTCTACTAAAGCTGTTTGAAAAGATAGAAAGAGATGGAGTACTTCCAAATTCGTTCTATGAGGCCAGCATCACCTTAATTCCAAAACCAAGGACCCCACGAAAAAGGAGAATTATAGACCAATATCCCAGATGAACATGGATGCAAAAATTCTCAACAAGATACTAGCCAATAAGATCCAACAGTACAAAAGAAAATTATTCACCATGACCAAGTAGGATTTATCCCCGGGACGCAAGGCTGGTTCAACACTCATAAAAAAATCAATGTGATTCATCATATCAGCAAGAGAAAAACCAAGAACCATATGATCCTCTCATTAGATGCAGAAAAAGCATTTGACAAAATACAGCATCCATTCCTGATCAAAACTCTTCAGAGTGTAGGGATAGAGGGCACATTATTCTGCATATTAAAAGCCATCTACGAAAAGCCCACAGCAAATATAATTCTCAGTGGGGAAGCACTGGGAGCCTTTCCCCTAAGATCAGGAACAAGAGAGGGATGTCCACTCTCACCACAGCTATTCAACATAGTATTGGAAGTCCTAGCCTCCGCAATCAGACAACAAAAAGACATTAAAGGCATTCAAATTGGCAAAGAAGAAGTCAAACTCTGCCTCTTCACCGATGACATGATACCCTACATAGAAAACCCAAAAGCCTCCACCCCAAGATTGCTAGAACTCATACAGCAATTTCGCAGTGTGGAAGGATACAAAATCAATGCTCAGAAGTCAGTGGCATTTCTATACACTAACAATGAGACTGAAGAAAGAGAAATTAAGGAGTCAATCCCATTGACAATTGCACCCAAAAGCATAAGATACCTAGGAATAAACCTAACCAAAGAGGTAAAGGATCTATACCCTAAAAACTATAGAACACTTCTGAAAGAAATTGAGGAAGACACAAAGAGATGGAAAAATATTCCCTGCTCATGGAGTGGCAGAATTAATATTGTGAAAATGTCAATGTTACCCAGGGCAATTTACACGTTTAATGCAATCCCTATCAAAATATTATGGACTTTCTTCAGAGAGTTAGAACAAATTATTTTAAGATTTGTGTGGAATCAGAAAAGACCCCGAATAGCCAGGGGAATTTTAAAAAAGAAAACCATAGCTGGGGGCATCACAATGCCAGATTTCAGGTTGTACTACAAAGCTGTGTTCATCAAGACAGTGTGGTACTGGCACAAAAACAGACACATAGATCAATGGAACAGAATAGAGAATCCAGAAGTGGACCCTCAACCCTATGGTCAACTAATATTTGATAAAGGAGGAAAGACTATCCACTGGAAGAAAGTCTTTTCAATAAATGGTGGTTGGAAAATTGGACATCCACATGCAGAAGAATGAAACTAGACCACTCTCTTGCACCATACACAAAGATAAACTCAAAATGGATGGAAGGTCCCAATGTGAGACAAGATTCCATCAAAATCCTAGAGGAGAACACAGGCAACATCCTTTTTGAACTGGGCCACAGTAACTTCTTGCAAGATACATCCATGAAGGCAAAAGAAACAAAAGCAAAAATGAACTATTGGGACTTCATCAAGATAAGAAGCTTTAAAAAAAAGATAAGAAGCTTTTGCACAGCAAAGAATACAGTCAACAAAACTAAAAGACAACCTATAGAATGGGACAAGATATTTGCAAATGACGTATCAGATAAAGGGCTAGTTTCCAAGATCTATAAAGAACTTATGAAACTCAACAGCAAAGAAATAAACAATCCAATCATGAAATGGGCAAAAGACATGAACAGAAATTTCACAGAGGAAGACATAGACATGGCCTACATGCACATGAGAAAATGCTCTGCATCACTTGCCATCAGGGAAATACAAATCAAAACCACAATGAGATACCACCTCACACCAGTGAGAATGGGAAAAATTAGCAAGGCAGGAAACCTCAAATGTTGGAGAGGATGTGGAGAAAAGGGAACCCTCTTACACTGTTGGTGGGAATGTGAACTGGTGCAGCCACTCTGGAAAACTGTGTGGAGGTTCCTCAAAGAGTTGAAAGTAGACCTGCCCTATGACCCAGCAATTTCACTGTTGGGGATTTACCCCAAAGATACAGATGCAATGAAACGCCGGGACACCTGCATCCCTATGTTTATAGCAGCAATGTCCACAATAGCCAAACTGTGGAAGGAGCCTCGGTGTCCATCAAAACATGAATGGATAAAGAAGATGTGGTTTATGTATACAATGGTATATTACTCAGCCATTAGAAATGACAAATACCCACCATTTGCTTCAACGTGGATGGAACTGGAGGGTATTATGCTGAGTGAAATAAGTCAATCGGAGAAGAACATTATATGTTCTCATTCATTTGGGGAATATAAATAATAGTGAAAGAGAATAGAAGGAAAGGGAGAAGAAATGGGTAGGAAATATCAGAAAGGGAGACAGAACATAAAGACTCCTAACTCTGGGAAACGAACTAGGGGTGGAGGTAGGGGAGGAGGGAGGGGGGTGGGTCTGAACGGGTGACGGGCACTGAGGGGGGCACTTGACGGGATGAGCACTGGGTGTTATTTTGTATGTTGGCAAATTGAACACCAATAAAAAATAAATTTATTATTAAAAAAAAGAAGCAGATATGTCCACAGATATTTGTAAGCCAAAAGAAAGTATCACAATATATTCAACGTGCTGGATGGGAAAAATATGCAGCCAAGAATATTTTATCCAACAAAGCTATCATTCAGAATAAAAAGAAAGCTAAAGAGTTTCCCACACAAAAACAAAAGGAGTTTGTGACAACTAAACTAGCCCTGCAAGAAATATTAAAGGGGACTCTTGGCATGTAAAAGAAAGACCAAAAGGGACAAAGACTAGAAAGGAACAGAGAATAAAACTCCAGAAACAATGAATAGGCAATATAATGGAGCTAAACTCAAATCTATCAATAATCACTCTGATTGCAAATGGATTAAATGTGTCCATCAAAAGACAGGGTATCAGAATAGATTAAAATAACAACAACAGTAAGAGGCACCAAGGTGATTTAGTCTGTTGAGTGTCCAACTCTTGGTTTCAGTTCAGGTCATGATCTCAGGGTTGTGAGATCAAGCTCTGCATGAGGATCTCTGCAGTAGACATTTTAACAGTATGTCCTGCTATGGAGGACAAACTGAGGCATTGTTGGAGGGCAGGTGTGCAGGCAGTTGGGTTAACAGGGTGATGGCTATTAAGGAGGGCACTTATTGTGATGGGTACTGGGTGTAGTAAGTGAGGAATCACTGAATTCTATTCTTGAAACGAAAATTGTGCTGTGTGCTATCTAACTGGAATTTAAATTAAAACTTAGAAAAGGAAAAATAAATAATAAGCACATATGGGAAATTTCATTATTAGAATCTCCAAAACTACCTCTGTGTATATATGTGTCTGTATATTTTCAAATGCATTTGTGTACTGTGAGATTTGAATTTTTACTGAAGCAACTGTTAGAATGGAAATCAATTATACTTTAGGGTACTTCTAGTCACTTTGGTACATGTGATCTGAGATTCTTCTTTTTTATTCGGATTGACTTTAGAAATATATTTACAAAATAATACTCTGTAATAATACTTCAAATATTGGCTCTTACATTAAAATATGATCTAAGGTTTTGAAGAAATACAACTTTGGTATGGAAGCTATTGGCATAATATGTAAATATTTAAAATAGTTTTACATATAGGTAAATGTACAAAGCATGAGCTATATCCAAAGTGCTGTACTTAGAATTTTATTTTTATTTTTATTTTTAATAATAAATTTATTTTTTATTGGTGTTCAATTTGCCAACATACAGAGTAACACCCAGTGCTCATCCCGTCAAGTGCCCCCCTCAGTGCCTGCCACCCAGTCACCCCCACCCCCGCCCTCCTCCCCTTCTACCACCCCTAGTTCGTTTCTCAGAGTTAGGATTTTAACATCAGAAATACACAATGTACCAGAAAGTCATTTCCTTTGGTTGAGTTTATACAATAGCATAAAAAGAATTTGTGCAGAACTTAAAATTGCTATCTATCTTTAATATTAGTGAAAAAGATTGTTATTTTTTAAATCTGTATTTGAAAATTGTGCAGAAAGATGAGTCTTGAACATCATTTGTCTTTCAGATCTTTTGAAAATAATTTTTTGCTTCTAGATTTGAGTTGGTAATCCATTTTCAGGCACATCTTATTTTAAGAGAACACTCAATCAAAAGTTCTAGATCTATAAAAAGCAACATTTTGGAGACCCAACTGTGCCTATTACAAAGTAGTTCTTTGCTTTATCAATGACTTCAAGCTTTTTATTTTTTTTTAATTTTTATTTATTTATGATAGTCACAGAGAGAGAGAGGCAGAGACACAGGCAGAGGGAGAAGCAGGCTCCATGCACCGGGAGCCCGATGTGGGATTCGATCCCGGGTCTCCAGGATCGCGCCCTGGGCCAAAGGCAGGCGCCAAACCGCTGCGCCACCCAGGGATCCCAACTTCAAGCTTTTTAAAAGGAGGAGTTCCCTGGAGTTCCCAGGTAGTACATATCAGCACTGCATACACTATTAACTTCTAGACAGAGAGAAGTAGTTGTGTTATAGTAGAACCACTGCTAAATGAAGATCAGTTTGAAAATACAGCAATTTTTAAATGATCGTGGAAGTAAAAGAGAAGATAGGGCTGGAAAGAAGTCCAGTTTGAGCACAAATTTGCAGGAATACATCTGTGACATAGAGTGTGTTGCACTGAAAGTGAAGATTATTTAAAGAGTACAGGTTCTCTTAGTAGAACCTATCAGGATGCCTGTGTGGTTCAGCGGTCGAGCATCTGTCTCTGCCTCGGGATGTGATCCCAGGATCCCGGGATCTAGTGCCACATTGGGCTCCCCACAGAGAGCCTGGTTCTCCCTTTGCCTATTTTTCTGCCTCTTTCTCTGTATCTCTCATGAATAAATAAATAAAATCTTTTTTTTTTTTAAAGAAACACTTTGAAATAATACAATAATAGTTGGGTTGCCTTCTGCTTCCCTCACTACATCCATTCCTTTGTCTTTCTCACTCTGAGTGGTCAGTAATATGTGGGTGTAGCAGCAGGAGCACCTTGGCAGGAAATATCAGGGCCAAGATAAAGAGCCATCTAGTCCATCCACAATCACATTTCGGCGTCATTTACTATTATACTCCTAAGGTAAATTATAATTTTTAAAATTATGTATGTATAGGGAAAGGAGACTTCACAAGAAATAACCACAAAATATTTTTTAATAAAATAATTTTTTATTGGTGTTCAATTTGCCAACATACAGAATAACACCCAGTGCTCATCCCGTCAAGTGTCCCCCTCAGTGCCCATCACCCACTCACCCCCACCCCCCGCCCTCCTCCCCTTCCACCACCACTAGTTCATTTCCCAGAGTTAGGAGTCTTTATGTTCTGTCCCCTATCTGATATTTCCCACAGATTTCTTCTCCCTTCCCTTATACTCCCTTTCACTATTATTTATATTCCCCAAATGAATGAGAACATATAATGTTTGTCCTTCTCCGACTGACTTACTTCACTCAGCATAATACCCTCCAGTTCCATCCACGTTGAAGCAAATGGTGGGTATTTGTCATTTCTAATAGCTGAGTAATATTCCATTGTATACAAAAACCACATCTTCTTTATCCATTCATGCGTTGATGGACACCGAGGCTCCTTCCAAAGTTTGGCTATTGTGGACATTGCTGCTATAAACATCGGGGTGCAGGTGTCCCGGCCTTTCATTGCATCTGAACCCTTGGGGTAAATTCCCAACAGTGCAATTACTGGGTCGTAGGGTAGATCTATTTTCAACTCTTTGAGGAACCTCCACACAGTTTTCCAGAGTGGCTGCACCAGTTCACATTCCCACCAACAGTGTAAGACGGTTCCCTTTTCTCCGCATCCTCTCCAACATTTGTGTTTTCCTGCCTTGATAATTTTCCCCATTCTCACTGGTGTGAGGTGGTATCTCATTGTGGTTTTGATTTGTATTTCCCTGATGGCAAGTGATGCAGAGCATTTTCTCATGTGTGTGTTGGCCATGTCTATGTCTTCCTCTGTGAGATTTATCCTCATGTCTTTTGCCCATTTCATGATTGGATTGTTTGTTTCTTTGCTGTTGAGTTTCATAAGTTCTTTATAGATCTTGGAAACTAGCCCATTATCTGATACGTCATTTGCAAATATCTTCTCCCATTCTGTAGGTTGTCTTTTAGTTTTCTTGACTGTATTCTTTGCTGTGCAAAAGCTTCTTAACTTGATGAAGTCCCAATAGTCCATTTTTGCTTTTGTTTCTTTTGCCTTCGTAGATGTATCTTGCAAGAAGTTACTGTGGCCCAGTTCAAAAAGGATGTTGCCTGTGTTCTCCTCTAGGATTGTGATGGAATCTTGTCTCACATTGGGACCTTCCATCCATTTTGAGTTTATCTTTGTGTATGGTGTAAGAGAATGGTCTAGTTACATTCTTCTGCATGTGGATGTCCAATTTTCCAGCACCGTTTATTGAAGAGACTGTCTTTCTTCCAGTGGATAGTCTTTCCTCCTTTATCGAATATTAGTTAACCATAAAGTTCAGGGTCCACTTATGGGTTCTCTAGTCTGTTCTATTGATCTATGTGTCTGTTTTTGTGCCAGTACCACACTGTCTTGATGACCACAGCTTTGTAGTACAACCTGAAATCTGGCATTGTGATGCCCCTAGATATGGTTTTCTTTTTTAAAATTCCCCTGGCTATTCGGGGTCTTTTCTGATTCCACACAAATCTTAAAATAGTTTCTTCTAACTCTCTGAAGAAAGTCCATAATATTTTGATAGGGATTGCATTAAACGTGTAAATTGCCCTGGGTAACATTGACATTTTCACAATATTAATTCTGCCACTCCATGAGCAGGGAATATTTTTCCATCTCTTTGTGTCTTCCTCAATTTCTTTCAGAAGTGTTCTATAGTTTTTAGGGTATAGATCCTTTACCTCTTTGGTTAGGTTTATTCCTAGGTATCTTATGCTTTTGGGTGCAATTGTCAATGGGATTGACTCCTTAATTTCTCTTTCTTCAGTCTCATTGTTAGTGTATAGAAATGCCACTGATTTCTGGGCATTGATTTTGTATTCTGCCACACTGCGAAATTGCTGTATGAGTTCTAGCAATCTTGGGGTAGAGGCTTTTCGGTTTTCTACGTAGAGTATCATGTCATCGGTGAAGAGGGAGAGTTAGACTTCTTCTTTGCCAATTTGAATGCCTTTAATGTCTTTTTGTTGTCTGATTGCTGAGGCTAGGACTTCCATTAATATGTTGAATAGCAGTGGTGAGAGTGGACATCCCTTTCTTGTTCCTGATCTTAGGGGATAGGCTCCCAGTGCTTCCCCATTGAGAATGATATTTGCGGGATCCCTGGGTGGCGCAGCGGTTTGGCGCCTGCCTTTGGCCCAGGGCGCGATCCTGGAGACCCGGGATTGAATCCCACGTCGGGCTCCCGGTGCATGGGGCCTGCTGCTCCCTCTGCCTGTGTCTCTGCCTCTCTCTCTCTCTGTGTGTGACTATCATAAATAAATAAAAATTAAAAAAAAAGAGAATGATATTTGCTGTGGGCTTTTTGTAGATGGCTTTTAAGATGTCAAGGAAAGTTCCCTCTATCCCTACACTCTGAAGAGTTTTGATCAGGAATGGATGCTGTATTTTATCAAATGCTTTTTCTGCATCTAATGAGAGGATCATATGGTTCTTGGTTTTTCTCTTGCTGATATGATGAATCACATTGATTGTTTTACAATTGTTGAACCAGCCTTGCGTCCCAGGGATAAATCCTACATGGTCATGGTGAATAATTTTCTTAATGTGTTGTTGGATCCTATTGGCTAGTATCTTGTCGAGAATTTTTGCATCCATGTTCATCAGGGATATTGGTCTGTTATTCTCCTTTTAGGTGGGGTCTTTGTCTGGTTTTGGAATTAAGGTGATGCTGGCCTCATAGAACGAATTTGGAAGTACTCCATCTCTTTCTATCTTTCCAAACAGCTTTAGTAGAATAGGTATGGTTTCTTCTTTAAACGTTTGATACAATTCCCCTGGGAAGCCATCTGGCCCTGGACTCTTGGGTCTCGGGAGGTTTTTGATGACTGCTTCAATTTCCTCCCTGGTTATTGGCCTGTTCAGGCTTTCTATTTCTTCCTGTTCCAGTTTTGGTAGTTTGTGGCTTTCTAGGAATGCGTCCATTTCTTCTAGATTGCCTAATTTATTGGCGTATAGTTGTTCATAATATGTTTTAAAATCGTTTGTATTTCCTTGGTGTTGGTAGTGATCTCTCCTTTCTCATTCATGATTTTATTAATTTGAGTCTTCTTTCTCTTCTTTTTAATAAGGCTGGCTAATGGTTTATCTATTTTATTAATTCTTTCAAAAAACCAAATCCTGGTTTTGTTGATCTGTTCTACAGTTCTTCTGGTCTTGATTTCGTTGAGTTCTGCTCGAATTTTAATTAACTCTCTTCTTCTGCTGGGTGTGGGGTCCATCTGCTGTTTTTTCTCTAGCTCCTTTATTTGTAAGGTTAGTTTTTGTATGTGAGTTCTTTCCAGTTTTTGAATGGATGCTTGTATTGCGATGTTTTTCCCCCTCAGGACTGCTTTTGCTGCATCCCAAAGATTTTGAACGGTTGTATGTTCATTCTCATTAGTTTCCATGAATCTTTTTAATTCTTCCTTAATTTCCTGGTTGACCCTTTCATCTTTTAGCAGGATGGTCCTTAACCTCCCGGTGTTTGAAGTCCTTCCAAACTTCTTGTTGTGATTTAGTTCTAATTTCAAGGCATTATGGTCTGAGAATATGCAGGGGACGATCCCAGTCTTTTGGTATCGGTTCAGACCCGATTTGTGACCCAGTATTTGGTCTATTCTGGAGAAAGTTCCATGTGCACTTGAGAAGAATGTGTATTCAGTTGAGTTTGGATGTAAGTTCTGTAGATATCTGTGAAATCCATCTGGTCCAGTGTATCATTTAAAGCTCTCGTTTCATTGGAGATGTGGTTCTCCAACCTTTTATTTTCAGGCTGTAGGTGTCCTTCTGTCTAAAATGAGTCTCTTGTAGACAGAAATTAGATGGGTCCTGCTTTTTTATCCAGTCTGATACCCTCCGCCTTTTGATGGGGTCATTAAACCCATTCAAGGTCAGAGTTACTATTGACAGATATGAGTTTAGTGTCATCATGATAACTATTCAGTCCTTGTTTTTGTGGATTGTTCCACTGAACTTCTTCTTAAAGGGGAATTTTAAGAGTCCCCCTTAAAATTTCTTGCAGAGCTGGTTTGGAGCTCACATATTCTTTCAGTTCCTGCCTGTCTTGGAAGCTCTTTAGCTCTCCTTCCATTTTGAATGAGAGCCTTGCTGGATAAAGTATTCTTGGTTGCATGTTCTTCTCATTTAGGACCCTGAATATATCCTGCCAGCCCTTTCTGGCCTGCCAGGTCTCTGTGGAGAGGTCTGCTGTTACCCTAATACTCCTGCCCATAAAAGTCAGGGATTTCTTGTCTCTTGCTGCTTTAAGGATCTTCTCTTTATCTTTGGAATTTGCAAGCTTCACTATTAAATATCGAGTTGTTGAACGGTTTTTATTGATTTTAGGGGGGATCTCTCTATTTCCTGGATCTGAATGCCTGTTTCCCTTCCCAGATTAGGAAAGTTTTCAGCTAGGATTTGTTCAAATATATTTTCTGGCCCTCTGGCCTTTTTGGCGCTCTCGGGAACCCCAATTAAACTAGGTTTTACTTCCTCAGGCCGTCGTTTATTTCCCTTAATCTGTCTTCATGGTCTTTTAACTGTCTGTCTCTTTTTTCCTCAGTTTCCCTCTTTGCCATCAACTTGTCTTCTATGTCATCCACTCGTTCTTCCACCTCGTTAACCCTCATCGTTAGGACTTCTAGTTTGGATTGCATCTCATTCAATTGATTTTTAATTTCTGCCTGATTGGATCTAAATTCTGCAGTCATGAAGTCTCTTGAGTCCTTTATGCTTTTTTCTAGAGCCACCAGTAGCTGTATAATAGTGCTTCTGAATTGGCTTTCTGACATTGAATTGTAATCCAGATTTTGTAACTCTGTGGGAGAGAGGACTGTTTCTGATTCTTTCTTTTGAGGTGAGGTTTTCCTTCTAGTCATTTTGCTCAGCGCAGAGTGGCCAAAAACAAGTTGTATTGGGAAAAGGAGAAAAAGAGAGAGAGAGAAGGAAAGAAAAGGGAAAAAGAAAAATGAAAAAAGAAAGAAAAAAAGGAAAAAAGAGAAGAAAAAGAGAAAGAAAAAGAAAGAAAGGTGAAAAAAAGGGTGGGGGAAGCAAACAGAAATCAAAAAAGAAAAAAAAAAAACATGGGAGAGTATCTTCTGATTCTGTATACTTTAAGTCCCTTGACTTCCCCTGGAACTTGTCCGTCTAGCTGGTCTTCTGGGGGAGGGGCCTGTTGTGCTGATTTTCAGGTGTTAGCATTGGGGGAGCTGCTCTCCCCCCTGCCTGGTGCAGGACTCAGTGGGGGTTGTTTACCCCGTGAGGCCGCACAAGGAACAACCCCAGTGGCTACGGCAGCTCTGGAAACCTGGATTCAGTCCTCGCTGTCCTAGGCCCTCCCGGCCTCTGCCTGTCCCAGGGGAGGCCGGATTCTGGGCTGTGTCCCGTCGCCCTGTACTCCCGGTCAGCGCTGTTGGATTTGCGCTCCTGGCCGGGAAGCCCCCCCTCCGCGGAGCCGCCGCCTGAGCCCCTCCGAGCTGCTCCGGGTCCCGCCGTGCTCGCGCTGCAGCCCTTAGGGAGCTCAGTGCACTCTCCCGGGGCGCAGGTGTCTGTTACTGTCCCAGGGAGCCCGAGGGCATCCCCGCCCTCCTGGCGTCCTGCTCTAACTCCCTGCGTGGCCCTTTCTGCCCGGGAAGTTTGGTGCAGCTCCTGCTTCTCCGGGACGGGGCTCTCCTGTCCTGGGAGCGCTCGCCGAGGCCTCAGCCCGGCTCCTCGCGGGGCCCCTCCCCCTTGGATGCTTTTTGTTTCTTTATTTCTTTTTCCCCGTCTTCCTACCTTGATAGAAGCACAAACTCTTCTCACTGTAGCATTCCAGCTGTTCTCTCTTTAAATCTCAGGCGGAATTCGTAGATTTTCAGGATTATTTGAAGGTTATCTAGGTAATTTGGTGGAGACAGGTGACTTGGGGACCCTACTCTTCCGCCATCTTGCCCCTCCCTCCCTACAAAATATTTAACCAGAAAAAATTATTTCTGAATCCCTCTTATACAAGACCAAAGATAGAACGATTCTTGACTATATTATAATAGAATAAAAAATGGTTAAAATGGATGAGCTTGAAGAAAGCTTGAGACCATTTACTTCTAGCCCAATCTCTGGAAACTGAGAGAAAGTAATTTGTCCAAAAGCCTTAGCACTAGAAACAGAGAACAATTTAGTATTTTGGAGTCAGAAAGACCTGGAATTGAATCCAGGAATTATGTTAGCTATTATTCCTGGCAAATTTTGAGCCCATTTCCTTGTTTGTTAAATAGAAATGATAATAGTACCTAATCTGTAGGATTTTTGTGAGAATGAAGATGATCGAGACTTGCATCGGGATCCCTGCTCAGAAGGGAATCTGCATTCCCTGTCTCTCTGCCAATCCCCCTGTTTGTGCTCTCCCTCTTTATCTCATAAATAAATTAAATTCTTAAGAAAAAGAAGAAACAAGGGCTTTGAAGGAAACAATGGACCAGATGGACATCACAGATATATACAAAACATTCTATCCTAATGCAACAGAATACACACTCTTCTCAAGTGCACATGGAAATTTCTTCACAAAGACCACGTACTGGGTCACAAATCAGATCTTAACTGATACCCAAAGATTGGATTATTCTATGTATATTTTCATACCACAATGCTTTGAAACTTGAATTCAGCCACAAGAAGAAAATTGGAAGGAACTCAAATATTTGGAGGTTAAAGAGCATCCAACTAAAGAATGAATGAGTCAACCAGCAAATTAGAGAAGAATTAAAAAGGTTTGAGCAGGGACGCCTGGGCGTGATCCCAGGGTCCAGAATCGAGTCCTGCATCCGGCTCCTTCGGGGAGCCTGCTTCTCCCTCTGCCTGTGTCTCTGCCTCTCTCTCGCTCTCTCTCTCATGAATAAATAAATAAAATCTTTTAAAAATTTTTTTAAATTTTCGTGCAAACTAATGAAAATGAAAGCACAACTGTTCAAAACCTTTGGGATACAGCAAAAGCAGCCCCTAAGAGGGAAGTACATTTCAATACAAGCCTCTCACAAAAAAAAAAAAAAATTAGAAAATTCTCAAATACACAAGCTAACATTACCTAAAGGAGCTCGGGAAAGAACAGCAAATGAAGCCTAAACCAAACAAGAGGAGAGAAATAATGAAGATTAGAGCAGAAGAACCAAAAGAACAGTAGAACAGAACAATATACCTAGGAGGTGGTTTTTTGAAAGAATTAATAAGATACATAAACCCCCAGCCAGACTTACCAAAAAGAGAAGATAAATGACAAAAATTAATAAAATCATGAATTAAAGAAGAGAGATCATTACTGACACCAGAGAAATATAAATGAATTTAAGAACGTATTATGAGCAATTATATGCCAACAAATTAGGCAATTTGGAAGAAGTGAATGCATTCCTGGAAACTTATAAACTACTAAACTGAAACAGGAAGAAATAGAAAACCTGAACAGACCAATAACCAAGAAGGAAATTGAAGCAGTAACAAAAAACCACCTAAGAAACAAGTGTCCAGGGCCATATGGCTTCCCAGGGGAATTCTACCAAACATTTAAAGAAGAAATATCTATTCTTCCGAAACTGTTTCAAAAGATAGATATAAAAGGAAAATTTCCAAACTCATTCTATGAGGCTAGCATTACCTTGATCCTAAAACCAGACAGAGACCCCATCAAAAAGGCGAATTAGAGACCAATATCCCATCAAAATACTCACCAAGATACTAGCCAATATGATCCAAAATATATTAAAATGATTATTCACCACAACTGAGATTTATTGCTGGGCTACAAGGTGGTTCAACATTTGCCAATCAACGTGATAGATCACATTAATGAGAGAAAAGACAGGAACCATCTGATCCTCTCAATTGATGCAGAAAAAGAATTTGCAAAATACAACATCTTTTCTTGATTAAAACTCTTCAAAGTGTAGGGATAGAGGAAACATATCTCAAATCATAAAAACCAACTATGAAAAGCCCACAGAAAAAATCATTCTGAATGGGGAAAAACTGAGAGCTTTCCCCCCTAAGGTCAGGTCTATTTTCACCACTGTTATTCAACATAGTACTAGAATTCGTACCCTCAGCAATCAGACGGCAAATACAAAAATAAAATAAAATAAAATAAAATAAAATAAAATAAAATAAAATGCATTCAAATTGGCAAAGAAGAAGTCAAAATATCTGTCTTCCCAGATGACATGATATTGTATGTGGAAACCCAAAAAAACTCCACCCCCAAATTGCTAGAACTCATATAGAATGAGCAAAATGGCAGGATAAAAAAATCAATGCACAGAAATCACTTGCATTTCTATACACTAACAATGAAACAGAAGAAAGAAAGATTAAGGAATTGAACCTATTTAAAATTGCAACAAAAACCATGATATCTAAGAGTAAACTTAACCTAAGAGGTAAAATATCTGTACTCTAAACAACTATAGAACACTTCTTTATTGTTTATTGATTGATTGATTGATTGATATTTGTTTTTATTTAAGTTTGATTTGCCAACATATAGTGTAACACCCAGTGCTCATCCTATCAAGTGTCGTGCTCAGTGCACATCACCCAGTTACCCCAACCGCCTGCCCACCTCCACTTCTGCAACTCCTTGTTTCCCAGAGTTAGGAATCTCTTGTGGTTCCTCTCTCTAATTTTTCCCACTCAGTTTCCCTCTTTTACCTTATAATCCCTTTCACTATTTCTTATATTCCCCATATGATGAGTGTCTTTCTCAGACTGACTTATTTCACTCAGCATAATACCTTCCAGTTCCATCCATGTAGAGGCAAAAGGTGGGTATTCATCCTTTCTGATGGCTGAGTAATATTCCATTGTATATATAGACCACATCTTCTTCATCCATTCATCTTTCAAAGGACATTATGGTTCTTTCCATAATTTGGCTATTATGGACATTGCTGCTGTAAACATTGGGGTGCAAGGGTCCCAGCATTTAACTACATCTGTATCTTTGGAGTAAATACCCAGTAGTGCAATTGCTGGGTTGTAGGGTAGCTCTATTTTTAACTCTTTGAGGAACCTCCACACAGTTTTCCAGAGTGGCTGTACCAGTTTGCATTCCTTCCAACAATGCAAGAGGGTTCCCCTTTCTCCACATCCTCTCCAAAATTTGTTGTTTCCTGTCTTGTTAATTTTCACCATTCTCACAGGTGTGAGGTGGTATCTCATTGTGGTTTTGATTTGTATTTCCCTGATGGCCAGTGATGCGGATCATTTTCTCATGGGCTTGTTGGCCATGTCTATGTCTTCTTTGGAGAAATTACTGTTCATGCCTTCTGTCCATTTAATGATGGGATTGTTTCTTGGGTGTTGAGTTTGATAAGCTCTTTATAGATCTTGGATACTAGCCTTTTATCTGATATGTCATTTGCAAATGTCTTCTCCCATTTGGTAGGTTGTCTTTTAGCCTACTTGACTGTTTCTTTTGCTGTGCAGAAGATTTTTATCTTGATGAACTCCCAATAGTTCATTTTTGCTTTTGTTTCCTTTGCCTTCATAGATGTATATTGCAAGAAGTTACTGTGGCCAAGTTCAAAAAGAGTGTTGCCTGTGTTCTTCTCTAGGATTTTGATGGAATCTTGTCTCACATTTAGAACTTTCATCCATTTTGAGTTTAGCTTTGTGTATGGTGTAGGAGAATGGTCCAATTTAATTCTTCTGAATGTGGTTGTCCAATTCTTCCAACACCATTTATTGAAGAGACTGTCTTTTTTCCATTGGATAGCCTTTCCCGCTTTGTCGAATATTAGTTGACCGTAAAGTTGAGGGTCCACTTGTGGATTCTCTATTCTGTTCCACTGATCTATGTGTCTGTTTTTGTGCCAGTACCACACTGTCTTGATGACCACACAGCTTTGTAGTACAATCTGAAATCTGGCATTGTGATGCCCCCAGATATGGTTTTCTTTTTTAATATTCCCCTGGCTATCTATTTAGGGTCTTTTCTGATTCCACACCAATATTAAGATGATTTGTTCCAACTCCCTGAAGAAAGTCCATAGTATTTTGATAGGGATTACATTAAATGTGTAAATTACCATGAGTAGCATTGACATTTTCACAATATTAATTCTGCCAATCCATGAGCATGGAATATTTTTCCATCTCTTTGTGTCTTCCTCAATTTCTTTCAGAAGTCTTCTGTAGTTTTTAGGTTAGAGATCCTTTACCTCTTTGGTTAGGTATATTCCTAGGTATCTTATGCTTTTGGGTGCAAATGTAAATGGGAAGGACTCCTTAATTTCTCTTTCTTCAGTCTCATTGTTAGTGTATAGAAATGCCACTGACCTCTGGGCATTGATTTTGTATCCTGCCACACTGCTGAATTCCTGTATGAGTTCTAGAAATCTCGGTTGGAGACTTTTGGGTTTTCTGCGTACAGTATCCTGTATCTCTGAAGAGGGAGAGTTTGACTTCTTCTTTGCCAATTTGAATGCCTTTTATTTGTCTTTGGGTCTGATTGCTGAGGCTAGGACTTCGAGTACTATGTTGAATAGCAGTGGTGAGAGTGGATATCGTTGTCTTGTTCCTGATCTTAGGGGAAAGGCTCACAGTGTTCAGCCATTGAGAATGATTTTTGCTGTGGGCTTTTTTTTTTAAATTTATATTTATTGCTGTTCAATTTGTCAACATATACAATAACACCCAGTGCTCATTCAATCAAGTGCCCCCCTCAGGACAGTCACCCAGTCACCTCCACCACCCACCCATCTCCCTTTCTACCACCCCTTCTTCGTTTCCCACAGTTAGGAGTCTCTCATGTCCTGTCTCACTTTCTGCTATTTCCCACTCATTTTTTCTCCTTTCCCCTTTATTCCCTTTCACTACGTTTATATTCCCCAAATGAATGAGACCATATAATGTTTGTCCTCCTCCAACTGAATTATTTCACTCAGCATAATACCCTCCAGTTCCATCAACATTGAAGCAAATAGTGGGTATTTCTCTTTTCTAATGGCTGAATAATATTCCATTGTGTACATAGACCACATCTATATCCATTCATCTTTCGATGGACACCGAGGCTCCTTCCACAGTTTGGCTATTGTGGTCATTGATTGCTGCTATAAACATTGGGGTGCAGGTATCCTGGCATTTCACTGCATCTGTATCTTTGGGGTAAATCCCCAGGAGTGCATTTTCTGGGCCGTAGGGAAGATCTATTTTTAACTCTTTGAGGAACCTCCAAACAATTTTCCAGAGTGGCGGGACACTTTCACATTCCCACCAAGAGTGAAAGAGGGTTCCCCTTTCTCCACATCCTCTCCAACATTTGTTGTTTCCGGCCTTGTTAATTTTCCCTATTCTCACTGGAGTGAGGTGGTATCTCATTGTGGTTTTGAGTTGTATTTCCCTGATGGCAAGTGATACGGAGCATTTTCTCATGTGCTTGTTGGTCATTTCTATGTCTTCCTCTGTGACATTTCTGTTCATGTCTTTTGCCCATTTCATGATTGGATTGTTTGTTTCTTTGCTGTTGAGTTTCATAAGTTCTTTATAGATCTTGGATACTAGCCCTTTATCTGATACGTCATTTGCAAATAACTTCTCCCATTCTGTAGGTGTCTTTTAGTTTTGTTGACTATTTCTTTTGCTGTGCAAAAGCTTCTTATCTTGGTGAAGTCCCAATAGTTCATTTTTTCTTTTGATTCTCTTGCCTTCATGGGTGTATCTTTCAAGACGTTACTGTGGCCAAGTTCAAAAAGAGTGTTGTCTGTGTTCTTCTCTAGGATTTTGATGGAATCTTGTCTCACATTTAGATCTTTCATCCATTTTGAGTTATCTTTGGCAGAAGTAATATTGTGAAAATGTCAATGTTACCCAGGGCAATTTACACATTTAATGCAATCCCTATCAAAATACCATGGACTTTCTTCAGAGAGTTAGAACAAATTATTTTAAGATTTGTGTGGAATCAGAAAAGACCCCGAATAGCCAGGGGAATTTTAAAAAAGAAATCCATACCTGGGGGCATCACAATGCCAGATTTCAGGTTGTACTACAAAGCCGTGGTCATCAAGACAGTGTGGTACTGGCACAAAAACAGACACATAGATCAATGGAACAGAATAGAGAATCCCGAAGTAGACCCTCAACTTTATAGTCAACTAATATTTGATAAAGGAGGAAAGACTATCTCACTGGAAGAAAGACAGTCTCGTCAAAAAATGGTGCTGGGAAAGTTGGACATCCACATGCAGAAGAATGAAACTAGACCACTCTCTTTCACCATACACAAAAATAAACAAATACATTATTTAATGTCAATTATTTCTCAATTAAACCGAGGGCAATAATCCAACTTGGAAATTCTTCCACACTCAACTTGGAGAATGATTTCAATTTTTTTTTCTGTTTCAGTCAATTCCATTGTATTAATGTTCTGCGGTTTTATTTTTTATTGGAGTTCAATTTTCCAATATATAGCATAACACCCAGTGCTCATCCCGCCAAGTTCCTCCCTCAGTGCCCGTCACCCAGTCACCCCAACCCCCGCCCATCTCCCCTTCCACTACCCCTAGTTCGTTTCCCAGAGTTGGTGTCTCTCATGTTCTGTCTCCTTTTCTGATATTTCCCACTCATTTTTTCTCCTTTCCCCTTTATTCCCTTTCACTATTTTTTATATTCCCCAAATGACCCTTTTCTTTGTCCTAAGATAATTTCCTGAAGTCAGGGGTCGAATTTTGCCTCATTCTGATGTCAAGGCTCCACCTCAAAGTGAACACAGGATGTTTGTTACATATATGTTTGCTCCATGCACATGCTCCATTTTCTTCATGGATAGTCAGTCATAAGTTTCCCTCCTTTTTTCATCAGTATGCATGTAATTTCAACATCTATTATTATGAAAAGACTTGTCCTCTCCCTCTTTGGGGAGGTATATTAGAGTCTTGCCCTCCTGTCGTCTCTTTTGACTGCCTCTTGAATAAACCCTTTCCTTGATGCATGCCTGAAGTCTCAGTGATTGGCTTTCGTGGGCATCAGGCAGAAGGACATGTGTTGATAAGTTTTCTGAGTTAGTTGCAATACATGTGGTTGTTGATCTGATGTGTCCCTGGGGAAAAATGATCTCAGGATCCTCCTGCTGCACCATCTTCCCAATTATCCAGCCCCAATATGTTTTTTTAATTTATTTTTTAATATTGTTTCTCTTTTTCTCTAATTGAAATTTAAATGTCCAATGAGGATACTACTCTTCTTACAATCCTCTCAAGTAATGAATATTTTCAGTTTCATATTCCTGTAATCTAGAGCCTGGACATAAAATAGACATCTTCCGTGCTCCATGTTTCTATTTCAAAATCATTTATCCTCTTAATTTCTTTAAATCTCAAGATCCTATGAAGTTTATGCCAATAGCCATATCATCCCTACTTTCTTGTTATTGTTAACTACTAAAATTCTGTTCACTTTTCCCATTCATTTCAACCCTTAGTACCTGGCTCATCGTCTTATCCTCTCTCCATTATGAATAACTATCAGTATTACTGTTGACTACAACATTTATTTAGACAATCCACACAAAACACTTGCTTTTCAATACTGCTGTATTCTCTTTAAAAATTTCTCCCTCTTGAATATAAAAATTAGTGAAAGGGAATAAAAGGAAAGGAGAGAAAGCCAATAAAAAGGAGAACACCAATAAAAAATAAATTTATAAATAAAAAGAAAAGGGGCTCTGAGCATACTCCAAAAGTGGATGTAAACTTAATAGAGTCTTGGGCTCATTATTTCAGGTAAGGAGTGCAGGGCTTTGCTTGTTCAAGGGTTGGAAACATCAATTGACTTTCAGTACAGGCTACTGCAGAGACAGCTAGTGGATCTGGTAGTGGTGTCTGAAAAGGCACAATAGCTGATTAGGGAAAAACAGTTCTCTGAAAAATAAGCTTTAAATTTTTTGCTGGTTTCAACCTCATTAACCCTCTGGGGCACAATTTCCATCACCCCTGAGTTATGATAATTCCTCAGTCTTGAAGTAATTGAGATAATGACCACTCTGACTACTTCTTTATCTCCTTGAGTGAGTTAGGTTTTGGGTAAAAAGTAGTTTTTGCAAATCTCAGCTGTAAGCACAATTCCTTTGATGATTAAAAGGCCTACATGCAGGGATAAACAAAAGTTTATAACCTATACATTACAGCAGCAAGGGAAATAGAAGAAACATAGAGTCAGAGATGCTGTTTTTCCTTGTTATAAAACAACCTGAAGACTGGCAAAACAGATCTTATGCAGCTGGTTGTAGAGAAAGCTATATTGAAAAGGGGTTCAGGGAAGGTTGGGAACCAAACAGTCAAAGCAAATCACTACAAATGGGAAGGACATCAAAAGCACAGAAGAGGGACGCCTGGGTGGCTCAGAGGTTAAACGTCTGCCTTCCACTCAGGTCATGATCCCGGGGTCCTGAGATCAAGTTCCACATTGGGCTCCCTGCAGGGAGCCTGCTTCTCCCTCTGCCTGTGTCTCTGCCTCTCTCTGTGTGTCTCTCATGAATAAATAAATAAAATCTTTTAAAAAAAAGCACAGAAGAGCAAGGGGATCAGACCCTACACTGGGCACCCTCAGCCATGGGCACCTGCCATGGGAAGACCAGTTCCAGTAACATCTGGCTTTGAAAGTCAGTAGGGTTTACCTCCAGGAGAACTGGTGGGCTAGGGGAAACTGAATTCCTATCCTTGAAAAGCCAGATACTAAATAACTCAACCTAAGACAAAGCACAGAAGCAACAATTTGAAAAGGTATGTGTAAAGATTTATTGACTCATTTTAGGATATGTGTTGTGGAGGCAGCAATCTGTAGGAGATTTCTCCAAGAACAAAAATGTTGGTGATTTTCTTGCCTTCTCCCAGCCTAGATAACCAGGCACTTGCAGGAGCCAGTTCTAATACTGCATTGACCTTGCTAGCATCGTATACCCCATCCTAGTGTTCCTCTTTGGTCCCACCTCCCACCCCATTGAACCTGGAAGGAACAGGAACTAGATCCAGGAAGAACAGAAAGTGTTCAAAAGATTAACCCAAGAAGGTCTACACCAACACAAAATAATTAAAATGCCAAAAATCAAAGATAATGAGAGGGTTTTTTTTTTGAGAAAGAAGGGGAGGGGCATAAGGAGAGGGAGAGAAAGAAAAGCAGGCCCCCCACACACAGCAGAGCCTGATGCAGGCCTCTCTCTCATGACCTTGAGATCATGACCTAAGCAAAAATCAAGAGTCAGATGCTTAACTGACTGAGCCACCCAGGTACTCCAAGGATAAAGAGAGTCTTAAAAGCATCAAGAGAAAAGCAAGCGAATACATACAAGGGAAAACCCATAATGTAATTAGCTGATTTTTCCACAAAAATCCTGCAGGCCAGAAGGAGAAGCATGATATACTCTAAGTGCTGAAAGAACACAATCTTCACCCAAGTACTCTACCCAGCAAGTTTATCATTCAAAATTGAAAAAAAGATCAAGAGATTCCTAGACAAAACTTAAAAGAGTTCATCATTACTATACAAGCCTTATAATAAAAGTTAAAAAGAATCTAAGTGTAAAGAAAAAAAAATAGAAGAAAGATAATTTTGAAAAAAATTACACTGGTAAAAGTAACATATGTTAAAGGTAGTAAGTAGATTAATCATTTATAAAGCCAGTATGGAGATTAAAACACAAAAGTGTAGAAATCATCTATATCTACAAAATTGGTAAAGGGATATGCAATATAAACTATGTAAAATAGGGTATTACGTACATAAAACATGAAGAGGGAGGTAAAAATGTAGTGCTTTTATGATGTATTCAATCTTAAGTGACCATCAATTTAATATATACTGCTATACAGATAAGATGCTATATATGAACCCCATGATAAGCACAAATCAAAACCCTTTAATAAATATACAAAAAATAAAGAGAAAGGAATCTAAGCATAGGACTAAAGAAAGCCATCAATCACAAGGAAAGGGAGCAAGAGAAGAAAGAAAAAAAGAACTACAAAAAAAAAATAGAAAACAGCAAAATGGCATTAAGTACATATCTATCAATAATTACTTTATTTTATGAAAGATTTTATTTATTTATTCATGAAAGTCACACACAGAGAGGCAGAGACACAGGCAGAGGGAGAAGCAGGCTCCTCGCAGGGAGCCCGTGTGGGACTTGATCCCAGGATCCCAGGATCCCAGGATCACAACCTGAGCCAAAGGCAGACAGTCAACCGCTGAGCCACCCAGGCATCCCTATCAATAATTGCTTTAAATGTAAATGGACTAAATTCTCCAATCAAAAGACATAAGGTGATTATATGGTTAAAAAAGATTTATCTATATGTTGTGTACAAAAGACTGGCTTCAAACCTAAAGACATGTAAGACTGAAAGTGAAGGGCTGGAAAAACATATACTATGTAATGGAAGTAAAAAAAATACAATGTAGCAATACTTATATCAAACAAAATAGGTTTTAAAAGAAAGACTTTAACAAGAGACAAAGAATTACACTGAATAATGATGAAAGGAAACAATCTAACAAGAAGATATAATAATTGTAAATATCTATGTATCCAACATAGGAGTACCCAAATATATAAATTATTATTAAAAGAAATAAAAGGAGACATTGACAGTGATAAAATAATAATAGGGGACTGTAGCACCCCACTTACATCAATGGATAGATTGTTTAGACAGAAAATCAACAAGGAAACAGTGGCTTTGTATGAGACATTCAACAGATAGATTCAGACCATTTCATACAAAAGCAGCAGAAGAGACATTCTTTTCAGGTGCACATGGAACATTCTTCAGGATAGATTACATGTTAGACCAAAAAAACAAATTTCAATAAATTTGAGAAGAATTAAATTATATTAAGCAATTTTCTGAAAACAACAGTATGAAAATAAAAATAGATCAGAAGAAAAAGCTGGAAAGAACATAAATATATAGAGGATAAACAATATGCTACTAAGCAACCAAAGGGTCAACCAAAAAAATCACAGAGGAAATTAAAAAAAAAAATGAAGACAAATGAAGAAGAAAATACAACATGCCAGAATCTGTTAGAATAGCTCTAAGATGGAAGTTTATAGCAATACAGGCCTACCTTAAAAAATAATAAAAAGCTCAAATAAACTACATAACCTTACATTTAAAAGAGCTAGAAAGAAAAAAGAATGAACAAACCTCAAAGTTAGCAGAAGGAAGAAACTAATAATGATTAAAGCAGAAATAAGTGAAATAAAGAGATAAAAAAAGAGAGAAATTAATGAAACCAGGAGCTGGTCATTTGAAGAGATTAAATTGATAAACCTATAATCAGACTCGGAAAAAATAGAGAAGATTCAAATTAATAAAATGACAAATGAAGATGGAAAAATAACTGACACCACAGAAATAGAAAGGATTATAAGACAATATTATGAGAAACTATATGGCAACAAGTTGAACAAACTAGAAGAAATGGAAAGGTTTCTAGAATCATACAATCTTCCAAAACTGACTCAGGAAGAAATATAAAATGTAAAGAGGCCAATAATTAATAGTGAAATTGAATCAGTAACAACAACAACAAAAAAACCCTCCTACAAGCAGAAGTCCAGGAGCAGATGCCTTCACAGGTGAATTGTACCAAATAATAAGAAAAGTAAATAACTCTTCTTAAACTCTCCCCAAAAATAGAAGAAAAATGAACTTTCCAAATTCAGTTTACTTGGCCAGAATTATTCTGATACCCAAAACGGACAAAGACATATAAAAAAAATCCTACAAAAGCAACAGACCAATATCTTTGAGAAACATAGATGTGAACAATCCCTACAAAATATTTGCAAAAAAAAAAATTCAACATTGCATTTAAAAAGTCATTTACCATGATCAAATAAGCTTTATTTCAGGGATGCAAGAGTGGTTCAATACTTGTAAATAAATCAAAATGATACATCATCTTAAGAGAAAGGATAAAAACCATATGGTCATCTCAATAGATGCAGAAAACATTTGATAGAGTACAATATTCATGTATGATAAAAACTCTCGACAAAGTGAGTTTAGAAGAAACATACCACAATACAATAAAAGTCATATATAAAAATCCACATCATATCCAATGGTTAAAAATGGAGAGCTTTTTCTTCTAAGATCAGGAACAAGACAAAGATGTTCACTATCATCGCTTTTATTCAACATAATACTGGAAGTTCTAGCTACAGCAATGAGACAATAAAAAAGAAATAAAAGGCATCCAAGTTGATAAGGAAGAAGCAAAACTGTTACTATTTGTAGATAACATGATACTATGTATATAGAACACCTTGAAGACCCCACCCAAAAACTATTAGAACTGACAGAAGAATTAAAGTTGCGGGACATAAAATTGATATACAGAAATCTGTTGGATTTCTATGCACTAACAATGAAATAGCAGAAAGAGAAATTAAAAAAACAATCCATTTACAATTGCACCAAAAATAATAAAAAAAACTAAGAATAAACTTAACCAAGGAGGTGAAAGGCTTGTACTCTGAAAACTATAAAAACTTGTGGAAAGAAATTGAAGGTGACACAAACAAACATAAAGATAGTCCATGCTCATGGATTGGGAAAACCAATATTGTTAAAATGTCCATACTACACAAAGAAATCTATAGATTCAATGCAATCCCTACCAAAACACAAACAACATCTTTTAAAGAATCAGACCAAATAATCCTAAAGTTTGTATGGAGCCAGAGAAGATAAAAAAAAAGCTGAGGCAATATTGAGAAAGAGCAAAGTTGAGGTATCACAATACTAGAGTTCAAGATATACTACAAAGCTGTGGTAATCAAAACAGTATGGGGCACCCCTGGTGGCTCAGCAGTTTAGCGCCACCTTCAGCCCAGAGCCTGATCCTGGACACCTGGGATTGAATCCCACGTCAGGCTCCCTGCATGGAGCCTGCTTCTCCCTCTGCCTGTGTCTCTGCCTCTGTCTCTCATGAATAAATAAAATCTTAAAAAAAAAACAGTATGGCACAATATAAACACACAGATCACTGGAACATAATGGAGACCCTAGAAATAAACCACACTAATATGCTCAAATAATCTTTGAGAAAGGAAGCAAGAATATACAATGGGAAAAAAAGAGAGTCTCTTCAACAAACGTTGCTGAGAAAACTGGACAGCTACATGCAAAAGGATGAAACTGGACCACTTTCTTACATCACACACAAAAATATACTCAAATTGGATTACAGACCTAAATGTGAGACCTGTAACCATAAAGCTCCTAGAAGACAACATAGGCAGTAATCTTTTGGAAATTAGCATTAGGAACATTTTTCTGGATATGTCTCCTCACAGAAAGGAAACAAAAGCAAAATTAAACTATTGGGACTACACTGAAAAAAAAACTTCTGCACAGTGAAGAAAACCATCAACAAAATGAAAAGGTAATCTAGTGATTGGAAGAGAATATTTGTAAATTATGTATCTTTTCAAAATAGATTAATTGAAAAATTTTATTTAAATTCAATTTCATTAACATATACTGTATTATTACTTTCAGAGGCAGAATTTAGTGATTCCTTATTTCCATACCTCATCCAGCGCTCATTACTTCATGTGCCTTTCTTTAATGCCCATCACCTAGTTGCCCCATTCCCCACCAACCACCCCTCCAGCAAACCTGTTTGTTCCCTATAGTTAAGAGTCTCTTATGGTTTGCCTCCCACTCTGTTTCTCCTATTTTCATTTTTCTTTCCCTTCCTCTATGTTGTTTGTTTTTTTCTTAAATTACATGAGAGTGAAATAATATATTTTTCTTTCTCTGAATGACTTATTTCGATTACGATAATACCTTCTAGTTCCAAACACACCATTGCAAATGGCAAGATTTCATTATTTTTGAGGTTGAGTTATATATATATATATCCTATTCTTTATCCATTCATCAGTTGATGGACATCTGGGCTCTTTCTATAGTTTGGCTATTGTAGATATCACTGCCACAAACATTGCACTGCATGTACCCCTTTGAGTCACTTATGTTTGTATAGTTTGGATAAATACCTAGTAGTGAAATTGCTGAGTCCTAGAGTACGTCTAGTTCTAACTTTTTGAGGAACCTCCATACTGTTTTCCAGAGTGGCTGTACCACTTTGCATTCCCACCAAAAGTGGAAGAAAATTACCCTTTCTCCACATCCTTGCCAACTTTTGTTGTTTCCTGACTTGTTATTTTAGCCATTCTAGATTATGATTTTGATTTGTATTTTCCTTTTCTTTTTTAATTGGAGTTCAATTTGACAACATATACCATAACACCCAGTGCTCATTCCAACAACTGCCCCCTTCAGTGCCCGTCACCCAGTCACCCCCACCACCTGCCCACCTCCCTTCCACCACCCCTTGTTGGTTTCCCAGAGTTAGGAGTCTCTCATGTTCTGTCTCCCTTTCTGATATTTCCCACTCATTTTTGCTCCTTTCCCTTTTGTTCCCTTTCACTATTTTTTATATTCCCCAAATGAATGAGAACATATAATGTTTGTACTTCTCCGATTGACTTACTTCACTCAGCATAATACCCTCCAGTTCCATCCATGTCGAAGCAAATGGTGGGTATTTGGCGTTTCTAATGGCTGAGTAATATTCCATTGCTTACATGTACCATATGTATCCATTCATCTTTCGATGGACCCTGAGACTCCTTCCAAAGTTTGGCTATTGTGGGCATTGCTGCTATAAACATCAGGGTGCAGGTGTCCCGGCGTTTCATTGCATCTGCATCTTTGCGGTAAATCCCCAAAAGTGCAATTGTTGGGTCGTAGGGTAGATCTACTTTTAACTCTTGGAGGAACCTCCACACAGTTTTCCAGAGTGGCTGCACCAGTTCACATTCCCACCAGGAGTGCAAGAGGGTTCCCCTTTCTCCACATCCTCTCCAACATTTGTTGTTTCCGGCCTTGTTAATTTTCCCTATTCTCACTGGTGTGAGGTGGTATCTCATTGTGGTTTTGAGTTGTATTTCCCTGATGGCAAGTGATGCAGAGCATTTTCTCATGTGCTTGTTGGCCATGTCTATGTCTTCCTCTGTGAGATTTCTGTTCATGTCTCTCACCCATTTCATGATTGGATTGTTTGTTTCTTTGGTGTTGAGTTTAAGAAGTCCTTTATAGATCTTGGAAACTAGCCCTTTATCTGATACGTCATTTGCAAATATCTTCTCCCATTCTGTAGGTAGTCTTTTAGTTTTGTTGACTGTTTCTTTTGCTGTGCAAAAGCTTATCTTGATGAAATCCCAATAGTTCATTTTTGCTTTTGTTTCTCTTGCCTTCGTGGATGTATCTTGCAAGAAATTACTGTGGCCAAGTTCAAAAAGGGTGTTGCCTGTGTTCTTCTCTAGGATTTTGATGGAATCTTGTCTCACATTTAGATCTTTCATCCATTTTGAGTTTATCTTTATGTATGGTGTAAGAGAATGCTCTAGTTTCATTCTTCTGCATGTGGATGTCCAATTTTCCCAGCACCATTTATTGAAGAGACTGTCTTTCTTCCAGTGGATAGTCTTTCTTCCTTTATCGAATATTAGTTGGCCGTAAAGTTGAGGGTCCACTTCTGGATTCTCTATTCTGTTCCATTGACCTATGTGTCTGTTTTTGTGCCAGTACCACACTGTCTTGATGAACACAGCTTTGTAGTACAACCTGAAATCTGGCATTGTGATGCCCCCATATATGGTTTTCTTTTTTAATATTCCCCTGGCTATTCAGGGTCTTTTCTGATTCCACACAAATCTTAAAATAATTTGTTCCAACTCTCTGAAGAAAGTCTATGGTATTTTTATAGGGATTGCATTAAATATGTAAATTGCCCTGGGTAACATTGACATTTTCACAATATTAATTCTGTCAATCCATGAGCATGGAATATGTTTCCATCTCTTTGTGTCTTCCTCAATTTCTTTCAGAAGTGTTCTGTAGTTTTTAGGTTAGAGATCCTTTACCTCTTCGGTTAGGTTTATTCCTAGGTATCTTATGCTTTTGGGTGCAATTGTAAACGGGATTGACTCCTTAATTTCTCTTTCTTCAGTCTCATTTTTAGTGTATAGAAATGCCACTGACTTCTGCGCATTGATTTTATACTTTTCTGTATTTCTGTGGTGTTAGTTGTTATTTCTCCTCTTACTTGTTATTTTATTCATTTCAGTCCTGTTTGTCCCCTCTCCCCCCTTGTTTTTTGATGAGTCTGGCTACAAGTTTATCGTTTATTTGGATCTTTTCAAAGAATCCACACCACATTTCATCCATCTGTTCTATTGTTTTTTTAGTTTCTGAATAATTTAGTTCTGCTCTAATATTTATTTTTATATTTTTTATTTTTTTAAAGATAGATAGATAGTTTGATTTATTATACAGAGAGAGAGAAAGAGAGAGAGAGATAGAGAGAGAGAGAGAGAGAGAGGCAGAGATATAGGAGGAGTGAGAAGCAGGTTCCATACCGGGAGCCCGACATGGGACTCGATCCCGGGACTCTAGGATCGCGCCCTGGGCCAAAGGCAGGCGCTAAACCCTGAGCCACCCACAGATCCCGTAATCTTTATTTTTTTTCCTTCTGCTGTTTTTGAGTTTTGTTCATTGTTCTTTTTGTAGCTTTTTTAGGTTTAACTTTAGGTTTTTTATTTGAGGTTTTTCTTGTTCCCTAAAGTAGCTGTGTATTGCCATATGCTTCCCTTTTAGGACAGCTTTTGCTGTATCTCAAATGTTTTGGATCATCATGTTTTCATTTGTTTGCATGTATCTTAAATTTTTTTCTTTGATTTCTTGGTTGACCCATTTGTTGTTTGTTAGCATGTTTTTCAGCCTCCATTTATTTGTATTATTTAAAAATTCTTTCTTGTGTTTGACTACTTTCATAGTGTTGTTTTCTTAAAGGTTGCATTATGTGAATTCAACCATTTTGTATTTGTTGAGACCTGTTTTGTGACCTAATATATGATCTAATCTGGAGAATATTCCATGTGCACTTGAACAGAATGCATATTCTTCTGTTTTAGGATAGAATGTTTTGAATATATCTGTTAAATCTATTTGCTTGGATGATCGGTCCATTGGTATTATAGTCCCATACTACTATTGTATTATTATTAATTTGTTCCTTTATGTTTGTTATTAATTGTTTTATATACATTTTGGCTCTCTAATGTTGGGTGCATAAATATTTAAAATTGTTATGTCTTCTTGTTGGGTTGCTCCTGTTATTTATATATTTGCCCTTCTTTCTGCTTGTTACAGTCTTTTTGTTAATATCTGGTTTGTCTGATATAAGTATTACTATTCTGGCTGGAAATCTGTAACCTTTGACCAACACCTCCTCACTTCCTCCATCCCACAAAATTTGGCAATCATCATTCTACTTTATTTCTATGAATTGTTTTCTTTATTCCATATAAGAGTGAGATTATACAGCGTTTGGTTTTGTTCTGTCTTACTGATTTCACTTTGCATAATGCTCTCAAGTTCCAACCACATTGTCACAAACGGTAGAATTTCCATTGCACATATATAACGAATCTTCTTTGTTCATTTATAGATAGATACTTGGTATTTATATCTTGGCTGTCGTGAATATGTGTT
Organism: Canis aureus; assembly: GCF_053574225.1. Classification (NCBI taxonomy): domain Eukaryota; kingdom Metazoa; phylum Chordata; class Mammalia; order Carnivora; family Canidae; genus Canis; species Canis aureus. The sequence goes on from NC_135649.1 coordinate 57,638,518, forward strand.
TATGTTGCAATAAACATGTGAATGCAGGCATATCTTTTTTTAAATAATAAATTTATTTTTTATTGGTGTTCAATTTGCCAACATACAGAATAACACCCAGTGCTCATCCCGTCAAGTGCCCCCCTCAGTGCCCGTCACCCAGTCACCCCCCACCCCCCGCCCTCCTCCCCTTCCACCACCCCTAGTTCATTTCCCAGAGTTAGGAGTCTTCATGTTCTGTCTCCCTTTCTGATATTTCCTACCCATTTCTTCTCCTTTCCCTTCTATTCCCTTTCACTATTATTTATATTCCCCAAATGAATGAGACCATATAATGTTTGTCCTTCTCTGATTGACTTATTTCACTCAGCATAATACCCTCCAGTTCCATCCACCTTGAAGCAAATGGTAGGTATTTGTCATTTCTAATGGCTGAGTAATATTCCATTGTATACATAAACCACATCTTCTTTATCCATTCATCTTTCGATGGACACTGAGGCTCCTTCCACAGTTTGGCTATCGTGGCCATTGCTGCTAGAAACATCGGGGTGCAGGTGTCCCGGCGTTTCATTGCATCTGTATCTTTGGGGTAAATCCCCAGCAGTGCAATTGCTGGGTCATAGGGCAGGTCTATTTTTAACTCTTTGAGGAACCTCCACACAGTTTTCCAGAGTGGCTGCACCAGTTCACATTCCCACCAACAGTGTAAGAGGTTTCCCTTTTCTCTGCATCCTCTCCAACATTTGTAGTTTGAGTGCAGGCATATCTTAAAAATTCTGATTTTATTTCCTTTTGGATACATATATATACCCAGAAGTGGGAATGCTAGATGATATGGTAGTTCAATTTTTTTCTTAGAAGTACCTTCATACCGTTTTTCCTAGTGACTACACTAATTTACATTCCCACCAAAAAGTCAGTGGATTTCTTTTGCTCCACAACCTTGCCAAAACTTATTTTGTGATTTGTTATAGTAGCCCATCTAACATATGTGAGGTGATAGCTCACTATGTTTTCTAATTCTATTTCCCTGATGATTAGTAATTTTGAGCACCTTGACCATTTGTATATCTTCCTTGGAAAAATGCCTACTTATTTCATCGGCCCATTTTTTTGAAAAGCAGAATGTTTGCTTATTTTGCTAGTAAGTTTTATGAGTTGCTTTTATATTTTAGATATTAGTTCCTTATCATAGATGGTTTGTATGTTTTTTCTACCATTCTATATGCTGCATTTTCATTTTGTTTTATTGTTTCTTTTGTTACAATTTTATTGAATCGATAGATGGCTTTGGATAATATGGAAATTTTAACAATATTAATTCATCCAATCCACGAACATTGGATATTTCCATTTATTTATGTCTTTTTTTATTTTCTTTCACAAAAATATTGCAATTTTTATTTTACAGATCTTTTACTTCCTTGGTTAAATTTATTTCTACACATTTCATTGCTTTTGATACTATTGTGAATGGGATAGTTTTCTATTTTTCTTTTTCAGTTACTGCATTATTAGTATATAGATATATAACACATTTCTGCATGTTAATTTTGTGCATATACATTTTATTTTTTTAAGATTTTACTTATTTATTCATGAGAGACACAGAAAGACAGGCACAGGCAGAGGGAGAAGCAGGCTCCATGCAGGGAGCCGACGTGGGACTCCATCCCAGGCCTCCAGGATCATGCCCTGGGCCCAAGGCGATGCTAAACCGCTGAGCCACTCGGGATTGCATGTTAATTTTGTATTCTTTAATGTTACTGTATTCATTTATTAGGTTCCAACAACTTTTTGATGTAGGCTTTTGAATTTTTTACATATATGATCACATCATTTGGAAACAGAGGCAATTATCCTTTTATTTTATTATTTTTTATTGAGAAAGAGGGATATCTATCTATATATCTATCTATCGAGAGAAGGAAGGGCATAAAGAGAGGGAGAGACAGTTCCAAGCAGACTCCATGCCATGTATGGAGCCCAACATGGGGCTCAACCACATGACCCTGAGATCAGTGCCCTAAGATCACAAACTAAGCCAAAACAGTCAGATGTCCAATCAACTGTACCACCCAGGTGCCCCCTTTTTCCTTTCTGATTTGGATGACTATTATTTCTTTTTCTTGCCTAATTGCTCTGGCTAAGAGGTCCAGTACTATGTTAAATAGGAGTGGCAAGAATGGGTATCCTTGTTCCTAACCTTAGAGGAAAATCTTTCATTTTTTGATTATTGAGTATGATGTTAGCTGTATCCTTATCGTATCTGGTCTTTATTATATTCAGGTATATTTCTTCAATACCCAATTTTATCATGAAATACTTGTATTTTGTTAAATGCTTTTCCAACATCTATTTAGATAATAATTTTTAAGTGTTCCGTTCTGTTAATGTGGTTTATCACGTTTATAGATTTGTGTATGTTGAACCATTCTTGCATCCTAGAAATAAATCCTACTTGACCACTGTGTATGATCCTTTTACTGTGCTGTTGAATTCAATTTATAAGTATTACTGCTGAAAAATTTTGCATCTATATTCATTAGGGATATTGACCTGTAGTTTCATTTTCTTGTAGTGTTCTTATTTGGTTTTAGTATCAGGTTAATACTGATTTTGTTAAATGAGTTTGGGAGTATTCCCTCCTCTTTAATTTTTTGGAATAGTTTGAGGAGGATTGGCACTAATTTTTAAATGTTTGGTGGAATCCACCAATTAAAACATCTTGTTCTAGGCTTTTCTGTGTTGGGAGTATCTTACTCATTACTGGGCTATTTAGATTTTTTGTTTCTTCATTCTTCAGTCTTGGTAGGTTGTGTGTTTTGAGATATTTTCTCATTTCTACTAAATTATCCAAATTGTTAGTGTATAATTATTCATGGAAATCTTATGATATTTTATATTTCTTCAGTAATAGTTGTAATGACTTTTTTTTCATTTTCATTTATTTGGGTCTTTTTCTTTCTAATTAGTCTATCTAAAGGTTGGTTAATTTTATTTATCTTTTAAAAAATCAGCTTTTAGTTTCAATTATCTTTCCTATAGATTTCCTGGGTCTCCATTTTTTTTTCTGCTCTGATCTTAGTTATTTCCTTCCTTCTACTAACTTTGGGGTTAGTTTGTTCTCTTTCTTCTAGTTGTGGGAGGTATAAAGTTAAATTGTTCATTAGAGAGATATCTTTTTTTTTAGCGTAGGTGTTCATCATTATTAAAACTTTTTGCTGCATCCCATACAATTTGGTATGTTTTCACTTCTGTTTGACTCAAGATATTTTGGGTTGACTTTGGCTGTTCAGAAGTACGTTATTTCACATTTTTGTGATTTTTCCAGCTTTTCTCCTATTATTGATTTCTAGTTCCTTATCATTGTGGTAAGAAAAGATATTTGATATCATTTCGAGTCTCTTCAATTTGTGAAGCCTTTTTTTGGTGACTTAACAGGTAATCTCTATCCTGGCAAATATTCTATGCTCTCGAGATGAATGTGTCCTATAGTACTGTTGGATGGAATTTCTGTATGTTAGGTCCATTCAGTTTGAAGTATAGCTCAAGTCTAGTGTTTCCTAATTAATTTTCTGTTTATATGATCTCTCCATTGTTGAAAGTGAGTTTTGAAGTCCCCTATTATTCTTGTGTTGCTGTTTCTCCCTTCAGATCTCTTAGTGTTTGGTTTATATATTCAGCTTCTCTAATGTTGGATGTATATATACTTACCTTTGTATATTTTTAAAGTATTTACCCCTATATTATTTTATAAAGACCTTTTTTGTCTATTATCATTTTTGGCTTAAAGTATGTTTTGTCTGATATACTTAGCCCTGCTCTCTTCTGGTTTCCCCTTGTATGGAATACCTTTTTATATCCTTTCATTTTGAGTTTTTGTGTGTATTTAATGCCAAAGTGAGTCTGTCTCTTGGATGCAGCAAATAGTTGGGTCCTGTTTTTAAAAATCTATTTAGTCACTCTATGTCTTTTGATTGGAGATTTCAACCCATTTACATTTAAAGTAATTGATAGGAAAGGTGTTACTAATGCCATCTTATTGTTTTCTGGCTCTTTTGTTACTTTATCCTTCTTCTTTTTCTGGCTTCCTCTGTGAATGATAATGTTTCATAACAGTATGTTTTAATTTCCTTCTCTTTAACTTTTGTGTATCTACCATAGGATTTTGCTCTTTATTGGGCAGCTTATATAAAGTGTCTTTTAGATATAACAATTTTACACTGATTACAATTTCACTTCTATCACATATAAACTCTTTACCATTTTACTCATCTTCCCTTTTACATTTTTGATGTCACACTATGACTCTTTTTTGTTGTGTACTTATTAACAAATTATTGTAGCTATAGTTATTTTTTAATATTTTTGTTATTTAATCTTTGTTAGTGTTAAGTGTTTAACACATCACTATATTCTAGTATTAAACTATTCTGAATTTGACTATAAACTTACTTTTACCAGTGTGTTTATTTTAACATATTTTCATGTTGTTAACTAGTAAACTGTTGTTTCAATTTGAAAAGCTCGTTTCAACATCCCTTGCAAAGTAAGTCTAGTGGTAATGAATCCCCTCAGCTTTTATTTGTCTGGGAAAGTCTTTATTTTGCCTTGACTTCTGATGAACACATTTGCCCAATATAGTATTCTTGGTTGAGACTTTTTCTTTTTAGCACTTTCAGTGTATCATTTCATTTTCTCCTGGTCCACAAGGTTTCTGCTGAGAAATCTGCTGAAAGCTGTGATTCATCTTTTTTCTCTTTCTGCCTGTAAAATTATCTGTCTGATGGACAGTTTTATTATGTGTCTTGATTAAAATCTTTTTGGTTTGAAATCTTGGTGTAACTTGTTATCTTCATGAACTTTAATGTCCAAATCTCTCCCCAGATTTGGACAGTTCTCAGACATTTCTTTAAACAAGCTTTCTGCCTTTTTTAGCCTCTTTTTTTTCCTGGGACTCTGATGTTTGTAGATTTTTTTAAATGGAGTCCTATAATTCACATAGGCTTTCTTTTTAAAATTCTTTTCTCAGGTAGCCCCAGTAGCTCAGCGGTTTAGCTCCAGGGCATGATCCTGGAGACCTGGGATCGAGTCCCTGTATGGAGCCTGCTTCTCCCTCTGCCTGTGTCTCTGCCTCTCTCTCTCTCTCTCTCTCTCTCTCTCCGTGTCTCTCATAAATAAATAAATAAAATATTAAAAAATAAAATAAAATTATTTTCTCTTTGTTATCCTCTGACTAATTAATTTCAAAGGTCCTGTCTTCTGCTTCATAGATTCTTTCTTCCACCTTACTCATCCTTCTATTAAAAGTCTATTTTGCATTTTTTAATTTCATTCATTGTATTATTCATATCCAGATTTTCAGTTTGGCCCTTTAAAAATGATTTTTATCTCTGTGAAACTTCATTTTGCTTGTGTATAATTTTTATGATTTTGTTTATTTGTCTTTCTCTGTTTCTTGTAGCTCATTGAACTTCCTTAGAACATCTATTTTTAATTTTTTTATTGGGCAAATCACAGATCTTCATATCTTTGGGTTAAGTTAATAGAAAATTATGTGTTCTTTTGGTGGTGTCATGTTTTTTTTTAATTTTTTAAAATTTTTATTTATTTATGATAGTCACACACAGAGAGAGAGAGAGAGAGAGGCAGAGACATAGGCAGAGGGAGAAGCAGACTCCATGCACTGGGAGCCTGACGTGGGATTGGATCCCGGGTCTCCAGGATCGCGCCCTGGGCCAAAGGCAGGCTCCAAACCGCTGCGCCACCCAGGGATCCCCAGTGGTGTCATGTTTACTTGATTTTTCTTGTTCCTTGAAATCTTGTGTGATTTTTGTCTATCTTGCAAAGCCAAAATCAAGTGCTAACAATTTCTCTTTTACCTAAATGATCAAGTTTGTGGTCTCTCTCAGGCTCATAGATTTGGGCTAGATTTCTGTGTGCATTCATTGCATGTCTACCAAGGTTCACTCTTACTGATGTTGAAACCATGCACAGATATGGTCATGGGTTTGGGAGTGTGTGAGTGAAGGACATGTAACACTAGAGGTGCCTGTGAGCTAGTTGGCAGGATCCAGAGGCAAGGCATCCTTGGTGTCTTATGAAAGGCCTTCCGATGGAGTCTGTGATGTGGTTAGTGAAAGCTGGTGTCCCTTTGATAGGTTCCATGCTGAGCACTTGCTGCTCTCCCAACTACTAGAAACACTGTATCCTTGCAGGTCATAACTTCCTATTCTGTATAGGGCACAAGGGAAATGGGCCTCTTTGACAGGATTCCACACAGTTGTAAAAGCCAAGCACTCACATGCATGTTGTCATATTTTCCTGTGGGAGAAGTCACAGGTTGAGAATGACACAGGTTGGTACTGAACTGTTTTGTTTTGGGACCGGGGTGATACAGGTAAAGTCAAACTATTTTTCTTACCCTTTCCAAAGCACTCTATCTCACATTCTTTTATAGCTATGATGCTCTGTAACTTCTCGGCTGGATTCTTGGACTTCCATAAAGGCTCTCTCATGGGAATATGATCGTCTACATCAGTATTCTTTCAAAGAGATATCTGTTCACTTATGTTCATTGCAGAGTTATTTATAATATCCAGGATATGGAAACAGTATAATTGCCCATCAATGAATGGATGGATAAAGATTTTACATATATACTGCATATATATATGCAGTATATATGTAAAAATATATTATATATTTGTATAATATGTATATATGTAAAATCTTTATCCATCCATCATAACATGCATAATATAAACATATATGTAAAATGGAATACTATTAATATTATTCAGCCTTAAAAAAACAAAAAATTCTGCCATTTGTGACAACACGGATGAAACTAGGGGACAGTATGTTTAGTGAAATAAGCCAGATGAAAAAAGAGAAATATTGCATTGCAGAATCTAAAATAGTCCAACTCATAGAAACAGAGAATAGAATGGTGGTTGCCAGGGAGTAGGGGTGGAGGAAATTGGGCAATGTTGGTGAAGAAGTACAAAATTTTAGTTTTCCAAGATAAATAAATTCTAGAGATTGAACACACAACATTGTGACTATAGTTAGCAAAACTATTTTATATATTTGAAATTTTCTAAGAGAGCAGATTTTAAGTGTTCTCATCACACTTCACATACACACAATAGTCAACGGGAATTATGTGAGTTGATGGATATGTTAATTAGCTTGATCATGGTAGCTATTTCATAATGTATACATATGTCAAATCGTCAAGTTGTACATATTAAAAAGGTGCAATTAAACATTTTCAATTATACTCCAATAAAGCTGGAAAAAGTAATAAATAAAATGTGCGCAGGCTCTGAAATAAGTTTACCTGCTCGAATCCTAGTTTCACCATGTACTGCCTGTGTGACCTGAGGTAAGTCACTCAACTGCCCTGAGCCTGTGTCTTTATATGTAAAAATGAAGACAGTACTGGTAACTAGTTCATACAGTGGTTGTGAGAAATATATGAGAGAACAGCAGTGTTTGGGTTTGGCAAAGTACTCAATAGTTATTAGCTACTATATATATTAATGAAGGCTAGTAACAAGAGGTTCAAGTATATTCTTCTCTCATCCTTACACACAATTTAGAGATCTAAATCAGTGTAAAGGGATAGAAAATTCAACAAAAGAATGGAATACAGTTCACATTCCCGACATTTTACTAATTTCATTTCTATCCAGAGCACTTTAGTTTGTGCAGAAATTAGATATTACACCATAAATAGGCTAATAACATTATATCTTTCCATTTCTATGGAAAGCAGTTGGCTTTCTCAGCATCAAAATGGAAACTGCTTCTTGTGCTTCAGAACTGTTTCAGCAGCAAAATTAAAAGTGTTTTTGGTCACCTGCACTGCTATCAGCAAAAAAAAAAAAAAAAAAAAAAAAAGTGAAGCACATAATTTCAGCACTAACGCAAGTATCAGAATAATTTACCTGTTCTGCTTCACTTTTATCTCAGCTCTCAGAGTTTCATTCATCAATATTTAATTTACACATGCATATCTCATTTTTTACACTGTTTCCATCCCCAGTGTCAGATGGCTATTTTGTGTGCATAGTGTTCATCAAAGAGAATGAGAAAGATACACAGCAACATAATATTGGCATCAGGGTGGGGCTCAGATAACCACATTTAGTGGTGTGAATCTCCCATGGATAATGGGTCAGACTGAAGTAAGCAACTTTTCCCTTTTGAAAAATACTGGGCAGTGACCTAATAAATGACCAACTTGATTAAAAAAAAGAAGACTGGATTTCAAGGTACATTATTAAATTAAAAAAAAACTTAATAAACTGATGAACTCAGAGGGAACCTGTGAAGATGGCAGAGTAGGAAGATCCTAAGTACATCTTACCCACAGATACAGCTAGATAAAAGCCAAATTAGTGTTACTAATTCAGAAGATAAACTGAAGACTGGCAGACCAGCTTCTAGACAGTTAAATGTAAAGAGGACACATTAAAAATGGTAGGAAGGACAGAGTCCCAGTACAGAACCAAATTAACTGGTGAGACTAACCACAAGTGTGAGAAACACCAAAACCATGGAAGGTGGAGAGGACTATAACCCACACCAAGGCACCCCAGACTCAGGAGACATGCAGTGGGAAGATGAGTATCCAGGACATTTGGCTTTGAGAACCAGAGAGCCTTAATTTTGCAAGTTTGTAAAATCAGCAGGGCTCAATATCAGGAACCTTAAAAATTAGTGGGCTTGACTCTGGGACAACTGGAAGGCAACAGGAAACTGAATCACTGAGGCGGTGCAAGATGGCAGAGGAATAAGAGGTCCTCAACTCACCTGGTCCCACCAACTTACCTAGATAACTTTCAAATCATCCTGAACACCTACGAATTCGACCTGAGATTTAAAGAGAGAATAGCTGGAATGCTACCTTTGCTTCTGGCAAGGTAGAAAGGCGGAAAATAATAAAATAAAAAAGAATCAAGTAGGGGCGGGGCACCGCGAGGAGCCGGACTAAAGCCGGGCAGGGAAAACTTCCGGGACAGGAAAGCCCAGCCCCGGAGAAGCAGGAACTTTAAAAATCCACACTGGATTCTTCCCGGACAGAAAAGCACTTAGCAGGGAAATTGGGCAGAATCGCAGGAGGGGCACTGGAGCCTCCAGTTTCCCGGAGTCACTAATAGAGGAAGTGCGCCGGGGGAGAGCGTGCCACAAACCATGGTCCAATCTTCCTAAAGGTCTGGCGCCTACACCTGGTGGGGATCTGGGAGAAGCCAGTCTGCTAGGCAGGGTGTCTGGACAGAGGGGTCTGTGCACTGCTGCCTTTGGGAGCAGTGGTACCGGGAGCACGATAAAAACAACACAGGGCCCCAGACCCCAGGGCGCCAAGCGGACAAAGCCCACAATCCTGCACTCCCTCCTGGGACAGGCAGAAGTGGGGAAGGCACAGGACAGCGAGGACTCTCCTGCCACCGGACACCCACAAGCTGTGCAGATCAGTGTACCCGCGTGGGCCCCAGGAGCACCTAGGCCAGGGATGACTGGGAGACTGCATTAGTTACTAGAGGGGAGCTGACTCCAGAGCTGGAAATCTGGCCTCTGCCATTGTTGTTATCCCTTCTTGTGTCACCCTGTGCCTGGGAGAGGTGGGGCTGCCAGGGAACAGAGGCCTCATGGGTAAAGAGCTCCCACTGAGTCCGGTAGCACCAATCTGTGCAAGTCAGTGCACCCACACCAACCCGGGAGCATCCAGGCCAGTATGGACTGGAGGACTATGGTAGTTACTGTGGGAGCTGACTCCAGAGCTGGAGACCTGGCTCCCACCAGTGTGGTTGATCATCCTTGTGTCACTCTGTGCCTGGGAGAGGTGGGACCGCCAGGCAACAGGGGCCTCACAGTATAAACACCTTCCACTGAGCCCAGCACCCGGTGGGCAGCTCCCCCAGGTGCACATACCTGAGAATCAGCACAGCAGCCTCTCCCCCAGAAGACCAGCTGGAAGAACAGGGGAAGAGTAAGTTCTTGACCAAGTAGCACTGGAAAGCTCCAGGGGAAGTTGAGGGATTTACAGTATATAGAACTAGAGGGGCCCCTCCTCCCCCTCCTTTTCCCATTACAGCTCATTTTTATATCAGACTAAAAATTTCCAATATTTTTTCTCTTTTCCAACCTTAACTACAATATTTTACCACCTCCTCGTTTTTAAGTTTCTTCCTTTTTGACTTTCATATTTCTACAATTACATGTCTTAGATATATTTTCCACTTCTATATTCCCTTCAACATACTCAATTTTGGGAGATATATGAGATATGTTTTTTTATTTTGTGTTTTTGTTTTCTATGCCTCATTTTGTTCTACAATGGCAGAAGTTAATACCTTCTAAAACATGACCAGAATCCACCCAGAACCAAGTGGAATACCATGCTGGTTCATTCCACCAGCATTCTCAATTCCATGAGATTCCTCATTCTCATTCTGCCCCCGTCTTTTATCTCATTTGTTTTGGTAGTCAATTTTGGGCATCTCTACAAGTATTTCTGGTTTATATAAATTTGGGACTGAGAATCTTCTAACATACAGAACTTAATACACTCAGAACCAAGAGGAACACCATACCCTCAAGGACCCCTCTGGTAGAATACATTCTCCCTCAACTACAACTTTGTCACCACTACTATCACCCAGTCCACCCCTTTTTTCTTCTATTTTTTTCTTTCTTTTTCTCCTTACTTTTTCTTTTTTCTCTCCTTTTTTTCTCTTGTCTTTTTTTTTTTCTTCTTCGGGATTCTTCGCCTTTTATATTTTACTACTTTGTTTTAAAATTTGTTTTTTCACTTTAGTGGTCCTATTATTTTATTTCTTTCTGATCTTTGTTTTCATTTTCTGGTATCTAACCTCAGGGTGAAATTTCCTTAGGTTGTGGTTGATATTCTTGACTCAGACTGCTCATACAGCCACTCTGCACTCAGCAAAATGACTATCAGGAAGAACTCACCACAAAAGAAAGAATCAGAAACAGTACTCTCTGCCACAGACTTACAGAATTTGGATTACAATTCGATGTCAGAAAGCCAGGTCAGAATTACAATTATAAAGCTAATGGTGGCTCTGGAAAAAAGCATAAAGGAATCAAAAGACTTCATAAAAACCACAAATTAACAAAGCTGGAATAGGAAGAAATAGAAAACCTGAACAGGCCAATAACCAATGCTATAAAATATAACACCCAGTGCTCATCCCATCAAGTGCCCTCCTCAGTGCCCATCATTCACTTACTCCATCCACCAGCCCACCTCCCCTTCTGCAAACCTTTGTTTCCCAGAGTTAGGAGTCTCTCATGATTTGTCTCCCTCTCTAATTTTTCCCATGCAGTTCCCCTCCTTACCCTTATAATACCTTTCACTATTACTTATATTCCCCATATGAGTGAAACTATATGATGATTGTCCTCTGATAGACTTGTTTGACTCAGCATAATAAACTTCAGTTCCATTCATGTGGAAACAAATGGTGGATATTCATTCTTTCTGACAGCTGAGTAATATTCCATTGAAAATATATACCACATCTTCTTTATCTATTCATCTGTTGAAGGACATCGTGGCTCCTTCCACAGTTTGGCTACTGTGGGATTTGCTGCTATGAACACTGGGATGCAGGTGTCCTGTCATTTCACTATCTGTATCTTTGGGGTAAATACACAGAAGTGCAATTGCTGGGTCATAGGGTACCTCTATTTTTAACTTTTTTTTAAAAAAAGATTTTTATTTATTTATTCTTGAGTGATACACACACACACACACAGAGAGAGAGAGAGAGAGAGAGAGAGGGGCAGAGACATAGACAGAGGGAGAAGCAGGCTCCATGCAGGGAGCCTGACGTGGGACTCGATCCTGGGACTCCAGGATCACACCCTGGGCCAAAGGTGGTGCTAAACCGCTGAGCCACCCGGGCTGCCCTATTTTTAAATACTTGAAGAACCTCAAAAATATTTTTCAGAGTGGCTGTACCAGTTCACGGTCCCACCAACAGTGCAAAAGTGTTCCCCCTTCTCCATATCGTGACCAACATTTGTTGTTTTCTGTATTGTTAATTATTGCCATTCTCACTGATGAGAGGTGGTCTCTCATTGTGGTTTTAATTTGTATTTCCCTGATGGCAAGTAATATGGAGCATTTTCTCATGTGAATTTTGGCCATGCATATGTATTCTTTGGAGAAATTTCTGTACATGTCTTCTGCCCATTTGGTGATTGGACTTTTTGTTTCTTAGGTGTTGAGTTTAATAAGTTCTTTATAGATCTTGGATACTAGCCCTTTATTTGATATGTCATTTGCAAATATCTTTTCCCATTCTGTAGGTTGTCCTTTACTTTTGTTTGATGTTTCTATTGCTATGCAGAAGCTTTTTATCTTGATGAAGTCCCAAAAGTTCATTTTGCTTTTGTTTCCATTGCCTTCATTGATGTATCTTGCAAGAAGTTACTGTGGCCAAGCTCCAGAAAGTTGTTGCCTGTGTACTCCTCTAGGATTATGGTGGATTCTTGTCTCACATTTATATCTTTCAACCATTTTGAGTTTATCTTTGTGTATGGTGTAAGAAGATGGTCTAGTTCCATTCTTCTCCATGTGACTGTCCAAATTCCTAATACCATTTATTGAAGAGACTGTCCTTTTTCTGGTGGATAGTCTTTCCTGCTTTGTCAAATATTAGTTGACCATAGAGTTGAGTGCCAATTTCTGAGTTCTCTATTCTGTTCCATTGATCTATGTGTCTGTTTTTGTGCCAGTACAATACCATCTTGATGACCACAGCTTTGTAATACAGCTTAAAATCCGGCATTGTGATTCCCCTGGTATTGGTTTTCTTTTTCAATATTCCTCTGACTATCTGGGGTCTTTTCTGATTTCACACAAATCTTAAGATGATTTGTTCCAATTCTGTGAAGAAAGTCCATGGTATTTTGATAAGGATTGCATTGAACATGTAAATTGCCCTGTGTAGCATTGACATTTTCACAATATTAATTCTTCCAATCCATGAGCATGGAATGTTTTTCCACCTCTTTGTGTCTTCCTCAATTTCTTTCAGAAGTGTTTTGTAGTTTTGGGAGTATAGATCCTTTACCTCTTTGGTTAGGTTTATTTCTAGGTATCTTAGGCTTTTGGGTGCAATTTTAAATGAGATTGACTCCTTAATTTTCTTTCTTCAGTCCCATTATTAGTGTATAGAAATGCAACTAATTTCTGTGCATTGATTTTGTATCCTGCCACATTACTGAATTGCTATATGAGTTCAAGCAATCATGGGGTGGGGCCTTTTGGGTTTTCTATATACAGTATCGTGTCATCTGGGAAGAGAGAAATTTTGACCTCTTTGCCAGTTTGAATGCCGTTTATTTCTTTTTGTTGTCTGATTGCTGAGGCTAGGCTACTATCTTGGTTAGAATTTTTATATCTATATTCATCAGGGATATTGGTGTATAATTCTCTTTTTGGTGGGGTCTTGTCTGGTTTTGGGGAACAAGGTGATGCTGGCCTCATAAAAGAAGTTTGGAGGTATTCTATTCTTCAAAACAGCTTTAGTAAAACAGGCATTATTTCTTCTTTAAACGTTTGATAGAATACCCCAGGGAAGCCATCTAACCCTGGACTTTTGAGTCTTGGGAGGTTTTTGATGACTGCTTCAATTTCCTCCCTGGTTATTGGCCTGTTCAGGTTATCTACTTCTTCCTGTTCCAGTTTTGGTAGTTTGTAGTTTTCCAGAAATAAGTCCATTTCTTCTAGATTGTCTAATTTGTTGGCATAGAGCTGCTCATAATACGTTTTTTTTAAACATAATACGTTTTTAAAATTGTTTGTATTTCCTTGATATTGGTTGTGATCTCTCCTTTTTCATTCGTGATTTTATTAATTTGAATCTTTTCTCTTTTGTTTTTAATAAGGATGGCTAATGGTTTATCTATCTTATTAATTCTTTCAAAGAACCAACTCCTGGTTTTGTTGATCTGTTCTACAGTTCTTCTGGTCTCTATTTAATAGACTTCTGCTTGAATCTTTATTATCTCTCTTCTTCTGTTTGGTGTAGGCTTTATTTGCTTTTCTTTTTCCAATTCCTTTAAGTACGAGATTAGTTTGTGTATTTGAGGGTTTTTTTTTCCAATTTTTTGAAGGAGGCTTCTATTGTGATGTATTTCCCTCTTAGGACCACTTTTGTTGCATCCCAAAGATTTAAAATGGTTGTGTTTTCATTTTCATTAGTTTCCTTGAGCCTTTTTCATTCTTCTCTAATTTCCTAGTTGACTCATTCATCTTTTTAGTAGGATGCTCTTGAACCTCCATGTGTTTGATTTTCTTCCCAATTTCTTTTTGTGTTTCAGTTCTAGTTTCAAAGCATTGTGGTCTGAAAATATACAGGAGACCATCCCAGTCATTTGGTATTGGTTGAGACCTTTTTTGTGACCTAGTGTGTGGTCTACTCTGGAGAAAGTTCAGGAGAGCGTTCAGGTGGAAAGCTCTGTATATATCTTTGAAATCCATCTGGTCCCATGTATCATTTAATGCCTTTGTTCTTTGGTGATGTTCTGGTTAAAAAATCTGTCATTTGCTCAAAGTGCTGCGTTGAAGTCTCCTACTATTAGTGTATTATTATCTAAGTATGTCTTTACTTTGGTTATTAATTGATTGACATACATGGTGAGCCCCACATTAGGGGCATAAATATTCGTGATTGTTATGTCTTTCTTTTGGATAGACCCTTTAAGTATGATATAGTGTTCCTCTTTATCTCTTACTACAGTGTTTGGGATAAACTTTAATTTATCTGATATGAGGATTGCTACCCTAGCTTTCTTTTCAGGACCATTTGAATTGTAAATGGTTCTCCAACATTTCATTTTCAGGCTGGAGGTGTCCTTATATCTAAAATGAGTCTCTTGTAGACTGCATATCAGTAGGTCTTGCTTTTTTATCCAGTCCGATACCCTGCATCTTTTAGCCCATTCACATTCAGAGTTACTATTGAAAGATATGACTTTATTGTATCATATTACCTATACAGTCCTTGTTTTTATTGATTGTTTCTTTGTACTCCCTCTTTCTTTTACAGGGTCCCCCTTAATATTTTTTGCAAAGCCAGTTTGGTGGTCACATGTTCTTTCAGTCTCTGCCTATCTTGGAAGTTCTTTATCTCTCCTATTCTGAATGACAGCCTTTCTGGAAAAAGTATTCTTGGCTGCATGTTCTTCTCATTTAGTACCCTGAGTATATCATGCTAGCCCTTTCTGGTCTGCAAGGTCTCTGTGGAGGGTCTGCTGTTAATCTGATATTTCTCCCCATATAAGTTAAGAATCTCTTGTCCCACGCTGCTTTAAGAAATTTCTCCTTACCTTTGAAAATTTTAAGTTTCCCCTTTAAATTTTGAGGTTTTGAAAGGTTTATATTGATTTTTTGGGGGGCGTTTCCTCTCTATGTCTTGGATCTGAATGCTTATTTCCTTCCCCAGATTTAGGAAGTTTTCAGCTATGATTTGTTCAAATATTTTTTTGTGATTCTCTTTCAGCCTCTCCTGGAATCTCAATTAGATGTATGTCCTTCCTTCTCAAGCTATCATTTATTTCCATAAGCCTTTCCTCATGGGCTCTTAATTGTTTTTCTCCTTTTCCCTCAGCTTCCTTCCTTACCATCAACTTGTCTTCTATGTTACTCATTCTCTCTTCCACCACATTAACTCTAATAGTTAAAGCATCCAGTTTGGATTGCATCTCAGTTATAGTATTTTTAATTTCATCCTGATGAGATCTCAATTCTGCAGGAATGAAGTCTCTAGAGTCCTTTTTGCTTTTTTTCCAGAACTACCAGTAGCTTTTACAATTGTACTTCTGAATTGAATTTCTGACATTGTATTGAAATCCAAATTCTGTAACTCAGTGGCAGAGACTATTCTTTCTGGTTCTTTCTTTTGTGGTGAATTCTTCTTTCTAGTCCTTTTGTCCAATGCAGAGTGGCTGTATGAGTGGGCTGAGCCAAAAATATCAACCATGACCTAAGTTAAATACACCCTAGATGATTCTAAAGAAGTCAGAGACCAGAAAATAAAAGAAAAAGAGGAAGAACAGAACAAAATAAAAGGACTACTAAAGTGAAAAAGAAATTTTGAAACAAAATATTAAAAATTAAGAAACCAACAACCAAAAACAAAAAGGAAGGGAAAAAACATAAAGAAAAAAAGAAGGAGGGGGATGGTGGTGGTGAGGAAATGGTGGTGCAGAGAGAATGTAGTCTCCCTGAGGGGATCTAGAGGGTGATCCTCTTGTTTCTGAGTGTATTTTTTTCTGTATGTTAGAAGATGCTCATCCCAAATTTATATAACCCAGCAATACTTATATAAAGATCCAACTTTGACCACAGAAACATAAACAAATGAAAGAGGGGGGGTATAATGGGAAGTAAGAGAGAATATAATCTCACAGAATGAAACAACACAATGTTCCACTTGGTTCTGGGTGTATGTTGGTCATGTGTTAGAAGGTACTAATTTACACCATTGCAAAACAAAATGAGGCAGAAAAAAAACAGAAAGCAAAAAACAAATACCCTATCTCTTATATCTACCAAAATTAAATTGAGGGATGCCAAGGTGGCTCAGCAGTAAGCATCTACTTTATCATGATGCTTGGTCACTTGATCATGACTCAGGTCATGATTCTGATGGGATCAGAGTCCCATATCAGGCTCCCAGCATGGGGCCTGCTTCTCCTTCTGCTTATGCTTCTGCCTCTCTCTCTATGTCTCTCATGAATAAATAAATAAAATCTTTAGAAACAAACAAACAAAATTAAATTGATTATGTTGAAGGGAATCCAGAAGTGGAAAATATATCTAAGACATGTAATTGTAGAAATATGAAAGTCAAAAAGGAAAAAAAAACTTGAAGAGTTGGTAAAATATTCTAATTAAGGTGGGAAAAGAAAAAAATATTGGAAATTTTTAGTTTGATATAAAAATGAGTCATAATGGAAAAAGAAAAAAAAAGGACCCTCTAGTTCTATACACTATTTCCCCTCAGTCCTGGATGTTTCCAGTGCTGCTTGTTCAGTAAAATTGCTTTTCCCTTGGACTTCCAGCAGTTCTTCTGGGGGAAGGGTCTGCTGTGCTAATTCTCAGATATGTATGCCTGGGTGGAAGTGCCTCACCCTTTGCCAGGTGCCAGACTCAGTGTGAGCTGTTTATTCTGTGAGGCCTTTTTTCCCTAGAGGCCTCATCTCTCCTAGGCACAAGGTAAAACAAAGATGAAAAACAACAATGGCAGCAACCAGATTTCCAGCTCTGGAGTTGAGCTCCCTGTGAGTAACTAACTGCGGTCTCCTAGTCCATACTGGCCTAGTTGCTCCTGGGGCCTGGTGCAGGTGCACTGATCTGCACAGCTTTCAGGACACCCAGCAACAGGAGAGTTCTTGCTTTCCTCTGCCCTCCCTGCTTCTGCCTCTCCCAGGGGGAATGGAGGATTGGCAGCTTTGTCCACTTGGGCACCCTGGGATCTGGGGCCCTGCATTGCTGGACCTTTGCTCCCAGGTACCACCTCTCCCAAAGGGAATGGAGTACAGCCAACTCCATTCGTTGCCAGGCTCCAGTGTAAAGATTGCTCCCAGAGCCAGCCCACCTAATCTACTGGCGTCTCCCAAATGCCCCAGAAGGTTGCGGTGTTTTATTGATATCAAACAGCAGTTTGCAGTGAGCTTCCCCCAGGCACTTCTCCTCTTATAGTGACTCCAGGTATTTTGAGGCTTCATTGCCCCTCCTGCTACATGCCCAGTTTCCCTGCTAAGCACTTTTCCATCAGAAAAACTCCAGCACAGATTTTTAATACTCCTGCTTGGGGCACCTGGGTGGCTCAGTGGTTGAGCATCTGCCTTTGTCTCAGGTAGTGATCCTGGGGGCCTGGGATCAAGACCCACATCAGGCTCAGGGAGCCTGCTTCTCCCTCTGCCTATGTCTCTGCCTCTCTCTGTCTCTCATGAATAAATAAATACAATGTTTTAAAATAAATAAATATATAAAAAGAAAGTTCCCACTTCTCCAGGTCTGGGCTTTCTTGCCCCAGAGGCTTTCGCCGCTCCACTTTTTCCCTGCTACTGACAGTTCCCCTCCCCCACTTTTTAATTTTTTTATTTTTTTCACCTTCCTACCTTGTTAGAAGCGAAAACTTTTCTTTCTGTAGCATTCCAGCTTTTCTCTCTTTAAATCTCCAGTCGAATTCATAGGTATTCAGGATGTTTTGAAAGTTACCTAGGTAAGTTTGTGGGACCAGATGAGTTGAGGACCCCTACTCCTCCGCCATCTTGCCCCTTCTCTCTTTTTCTGGATATTAGAAAGAATTTCCTAGCTAGTATGTCTGTTGAAACCTGGTTCAGTTTCATTCCTCTGATCATTTAAAGTGAACAAATAGAAGACTGGACTGTGTCACTTGAAAAAACTCAGTATGTGTAGGAAATTGAACTAATCAGTTTTTTATATTCCAGTATAATTAACATACAGTGTTATATTAGTTGCAGGTGTACAATATGATTCACTAATTCTATATGTTACTAAGTGCTCATCACAATAAGTGTACTCTTAATCTCTTTCACCTTATTTCACCCATCTACCAACCTAACTCCCCTCTGTCAATCATTAGTTTGCAATCTATATTTAAGTCTGGTTTTTTGTTTGCCTGTTTGTTCATTTGTTTTGTTTCTCAAATTCCACATATGAGTTAAATCATATATTTATCTTTCTCTGATTGACTTATTTAAATTAGTGTTATACCCTCTAGATCCATCAATGTTGTTGCAAATGGCAAAATTTCATTCTCCTTTATGCCTGCATAATCCATTGTATACATGTATACCACATATTCATAATCCATTTTTCTATCAATAAATAATTGTTTTGCTTCCAAATCTTGGCTATTTTAAATAATGTTGCAATAAATATATGGGTGCACATATCTTTTTTGAATTAGAGTTTTTAT